>NC_079327.1:51023569-51639611 GCF_029931775.1 Euleptes europaea | reverse complement strand
ACTGGGAGCACTACTCGAAGGGCCAATGCCACAAGCAAAATGGCCAGGTCTAAAGCACAAGCTCAATCAAACGCCACTGGCTTGCGGGACCTTTCTTATGCTGTTCAACAGTTTTCTAATAAGATAAATGATTGGAATGCAAGTCAAATGGAGGACGATGCTGTGCCAGGCCCCAGTGGCCTCAACACTTATAGGGGTCGCCCAGAAAAGCGCACTAGGGGTGGCGGGGACTCTCCTTCTTCTGACCATTCTAGCTTATCCTCGAGTAGTCCTGAACAGAGACGTCCCAAGAAAAGCGGGAAAGCTGTTAAGAAACGGCGCATGCGGAAGACAGAGAAACGAAGGCGAACGGTAGACTCGTCTTCTTCCTCTTCCGACGGTGAGTCTTCCACTTCTACCGACTCACTTGATGGGGCAGATGATTATTGGCTTGCAGCTGCGTCTGTGCCTGGTTTACCTCCTTGGGCATTAAGGCGTCTAAAGCAGCAACCAAAACAGCCAAGTCAGGGGGAGGCCAGGGAGACGTGGGAACCTATGTCATTTAACAGGGGTTTCATCCTCCCTCCTGCATTTAAGGATGACGAGGATCCTCCTGGTATTCACCTTCCCAGGAGGATGAGGGAGGATATTCTCAATGGCTATTATATAGATGTCTTCTCCCTCATAAAGCCTGAGGAGGAAGTCGGCCGTAAGTCCAGGCCATCCTCAAACGATAAGCGGAAAGAAAAAGCGTTTGTTGGGGACAGGTCATTTGATAGATGGATGGCCGGTTTTACTATCTTTGCGAGTGTCATTGCTTCTTCTTACCCTGAAAGGGCATGGCACCTCTTAAATTATCAGAGTAATGTGCTCAAGGCTAGGTCTTTGGCAGGTGATTCTGCTGCATTAGAGTACGATGAAGCCTTCCGAAAGCGGGCGTCTAAGAATCAGAGGACTCGCTGGGACCTCATCAATAGCAATTTATGGCTACTCAAAGTTGGTCCATGTATTATGAAGCCCAGAGTCGTTGTCAGCACAGCCGCATGGCCTATAAAACCTCGTGGGGATCCCGCTAGACATTTCTGCTGGGATTATGGGTTTGGTAAATGTCAACGAAAAGCATGCAGATATGACCACTCCTGTGAGGTGTGCTTTGGCCCCCATCCTCGTTCCACGTGCCCACGGGGCGGCACTTCTGGTCGTCAGCCCTTTCGGGGTGGCAGGTCAGGCCCTTCAGGTAGCAAAAATGATAGCAGTTCCACCAATACCACCACATCTGCTACAAAGTAGACGCGGGCGTCTACGGGATCTGGCCTGCACACCAATTAAACTGGACAATTTAAGATCTATGTTGACTCATTATCCAAATAGGGCTGGAGCTTTATATCTGTAAAAGGGCTTCTCTGTGGGTTTCCGCATTCCGTTCTTTAATGCTAGACCACCTATGTCAGCGGGCAACCTAAAATCAGTCATAGATATGCCTGGCGTAGTAGTTCAAAAAACTCAACAAAGAGTTAGACCTGGGCAGAATTGCAGCCCCCCCCTTTAACTTCCTACCTATCCCCAATCTGAGAGTATCTCCTCTGGGAGTAGCGCCCAAAAAGACACCTGGGGAGTTCAGGCTGATACATCACCTGGCCTACCCAAAAAGGGGTTATCTCTTAACGATGGGATTCCACCTGAGCTGTTAACAGTAAAATATTCCTCATTCGATCATGCGTTGGGTTTGGTAGGATCTTGTGGGCATTCAGCTTTGTTAGCAAAAATGCGACATTCATTCAGCTTTTAGGTTGCTTCCAGTACACCCGGAAAATTTTGTTTACTTGGTTTTAAATTTGGGGGGTCCTTCTACGAAGATAAGGCCATGCCAATGGGCTGCTCTGTAGCATGTGCTGCATTCGAAGTCTTCTGTTCCTTTTTGGAATGGGCAATACGTTGGCGTACAGGGTCTCCACATTAACTCATTGTTTAGATAATATTTATTTATCGGACCTCGTGGTGACCCTTTATGTGGCAACCTTCTGACAGCATTTGCCGCTCTGGCTGAAGAATTAGGGGTGCCACTAACAGCAGAAAGACAGAGGGACCCTCAACAGTCCTTACATTTCTGGGCATCCAAATTTTATACCATCAATGGGACTTCTAGCTTGCCTGAAGAAAAACTCCGTAGAATGCACCTTGAAAGAGTCACAGTCTCTTATCGACATCAAAATTTTGCTTGCCGGGTTATCTCCCCGGGCAGGGCTTTCTGTGCTCGTTTTAACCAAGCCGCGAGGGGCGTTAGAGCCCCACACCATCGTATCAGGGTTTCCATGAACATGAAGGAGGATATAAAAACGTGGCTTAATTTTCTTGAGCAATACAATGGCATATCCCTCTGGCAACACAGCCTTGATTTAGGACGGCATCTGCAGGTCCAGTCTGATGCTGCAGGCAGCATCGGTTTTGGGTTTTATTTTAATGGACAATGGTGTACGCAGCGTTGGCCTGTGGGTTGGCTCTTGAGAAAACGTCATTATGACCGGCATCCAGAGCTCATGGCCCCTGCCACCATTCGGGCATATGATAGAGCTGTGCACCACTTTGAGAGTTTTTGTCCATTATGGGTCGGGATGGTCTGTGGCCTGTCACAGAAACTTTGGCTCTACGTTACTTAGCCCATTTAAAAGACATTGGTAACGCTGCTAGGACTATCGGAGTTCACATGGCGGCTATTTCTTTCTTTTCAAAAGCACATGGTTTCAATGATCCTTGAGCATCCTCTCGAGCCAGAAAGGCTGTCAAGGGCTGGCAATGCGAGGCACCGTCCATCAGGGACGTCAGGAGGCCAGTCACTTTGGCTATGCTAAAAAGGATTGTACGGCTACTGCCCTCCTTGTGCGCTTCTAGCTATGAGGCCACCTTATTTGAGGCGGCATCTTTTTTAGCCTTTTTTGGGGCGTTCTGACTTAGCGAACTTGTGGCTCAATCCCGTCATGATTTGACCAGCAGGGCTTTACTTTTGGGTGACATATGCCTTCACAGTTCAGCACTGACGATCGTCATTCGTCGGTCTAAGACTGATCAGGCGGGAAAAGGGATGAGTGTCCGGCTGCACAAGGCCACCACTGTTCGGCCTTGCCCTGTCAGAGCTTTAAAAAGGTTTTCAGCTATACAGCCACACAAAAAAGGATGCTTTTGATACATGCTGATTGCACACCGCTGACCCGCTATCAATTTATCAGTGTTTTTAAGGCTTCGGTCAGCTCCATGGGCTTCCCCACGTCTGATTTTAGTGGCCATTCCTTTCGTATAGGAGCAGCCAAACAGGTGGCTGGTGAGGGCATGGCTGTCAGCCAGATACAAGCCATCGGCTGATGGCGTTCTGCATCGTATAACTCTTATGTCAGGCCTGACCGCTTTTTTCTTCTAATTGTGCTCCGAGTTTTAGGACCGTGGCGGACTGTGTGGGTCGTGGGCCACAACATCGTTTTCTGGAATGGACGTTATGCGGCTGCATCTGGATGGGGACAGCATTTGGGACTGGAGCAAGCAGTCCGGGTGCAATGGTTCGGCCAGCAAGGCATGCGTTGGCGTTCGCTGATACCGGTCCTTCATCACTTGCTTGAAAGGTTTGGAGCTCCTCATGCACTGGTCCTCCAACTGGGTGAGAACGTCTTAGTACATACTCGAGGCAAAGACCTTGCTGCTGAGATTTGTCGTTATCTCTCGACATTTGCATCGTTATGCCCAGCAACGGTGATTTGTGGGTCGGATCTCCTAGAAAGGAGGTGCTGGAGAGGTGCCCACAATGTGCACAGGGTAGATGTGACTAGGAGGAAAGTCACCAACGCTGTTGGGAGGGTAGTGACCAGACTAGGCGGAGTGATCATACGTCAATGGGACATTTCTTTCCGCATAGCGTCACTTTATCGCCGGGATGGCGTGCACCTCACCAGCTGGGGTATGGACCTATGGCTGCACAATGTTCGGGGAGGCTTAAGGAATTGGCTTCAGCTGTGAAGTGTGGCGGAAGCTGCAAGGGTCCGAGAGTTGAGTTCGGGTCCGAGAGTTAAGTTCGGTTTCCCTGCGGCTGCAGGGGCCCGTGAGTGAATCGGTCTCCTTGCAGCTTGTTGCGGTTTAGCATGTGGATGTGTCATTTTGGGGGGGGAAGCTCCATAGGAATTGGGCGCTTCCCTGGTTTTGGGAACCCTATCCCAAGGGTTTTGGGAGAGGCTTCAGCGACATGCCCTGGCGGCTGGGCAGGTGTCCGCCTCTTCCCAAGTGGTGGGGGATAACACCCAGTGGTGTTCGTCCTGGTGTCATCCTGGTACTGCCATCCCAGTTGCCCACAGCGGGAGTCCTGTGGGCAAAGGTTACTTCATGGCCGTGGTGGACACGGCCTGGGCACTTGACACATCACGCATGCTGCGCCACAAGGGTCGCAGCTGTTTGCCAATTCCAAGCTGTGGCCAATTTATTCCAAATCAATCTAATTCTTACAATTAAATGTTTATAATGTTGTTGTTTAGTAAAGTTGTGTGTTAATAAAATGTTAACTTTTATAAAAAATGTTTGAATTTATTGAATAGCGACGTTCCTTTTAATTAACCCTGGGTCAGCAAGATAGGGTTCCCGCCTTACCGGGAGCCATCTTTGCTGCCCCGGGGGGAGGAGGAACGATCGCAGCAGAGGGGGAGGGAAATTGGGTCCGGCCGGCCAACATGTGCGCTTGCGCGCGCACGGGGGCTCGTGCCGGACCCGATTTGCCCGGAGACAGCCTCCTCATTGGCTGGGGCAAGGAAGGGCTCCGGCCAATGAGGGCGGAAGGCGGGAGCTGGGTGGGGGCGTGGCTAGCCTCGCCCCTCAGTATATAACAGGGGGACGGGCCCGCCCACAGCTCACTCCGTTTTCTTTGTGAACCCACCCACCCTCCCTAAGGTTTATTGGCTTATAGTCACAGCTTGGGGCGGTTTAGCATGTGGATGTGTCATTTTGGGGGGGGAAGCTCCATAGGAATTGGGCGCTTCCCTGGTTTTGGGAACCCTATCCCAAGGGTTTTGGGAGAGGCTTCAGCGACATGCCCTGGCGGCTGGGCAGGTGTCCGCCTCTTCCCAAGTGGTGGGGGATAACACCCAGTGGTGTTCGTCCTGGTGTCATCCTGGTACTGCCATCCCAGTTGCCCACAGCGGGAGTCCTGTGGGCAAAGGTTACTTCATGGCCGTGGTGGACACGGCCTGGGCACTTGACACATCACGCATGCTGCGCCACAAGGGTCGCAGCTGTTTGCCAATTCCAAGCTGTGGCCAATTTATTCCAAATCAATCTAATTCTTACAATTAAATGTTTATAATGTTGTTGTTTAGTAAAGTTGTGTGTTAATAAAATGTTAACTTTTATAAAAAATGTTTGAATTTATTGAATAGCGACGTTCCTTTTAATTAACCCTGGGTCAGCAAGATAGGGTTCCCGCCTTACCGGGAGCCATCTTTGCTGCCCCGGGGGGAGGAGGAACGATCGCAGCAGAGGGGGAGGGAAATTGGGTCCGGCCGGCCAACATGTGCGCTTGCGCGCGCACGGGGGCTCGTGCCGGACCCGATTTGCCCGGAGACAGCCTCCTCATTGGCTGGGGCAAGGAAGGGCTCCGGCCAATGAGGGCGGAAGGCGGGAGCTGGGTGGGGGCGTGGCTAGCCTCGCCCCTCAGTATATAACAGGGGGACGGGCCCGCCCACAGCTCACTCCGTTTTCTTTGTGAACCCACCCACCCTCCCTAAGGTTTATTGGCTTATAGTCACAGCTTGGGGCGGTTTAGCATGTGGATGTGTCATTTTGGGGGGGGAAGCTCCATAGGAATTGGGCGCTTCCCTGGTTTTGGGAACCCTATCCCAAGGGTTTTGGGAGAGGCTTCAGCGACATGCCCTGGCGGCTGGGCAGGTGTCCGCCTCTTCCCAAGTGGTGGGGGATAACACCCAGTGGTGTTCGTCCTGGTGTCATCCTGGTACTGCCATCCCAGTTGCCCACAGCGGGAGTCCTGTGGGCAAAGGTTACTTCATGGCCGTGGTGGACACGGCCTGGGCACTTGACACATCACGCATGCTGCGCCACAAGGGTCGCAGCTGTTTGCCAATTCCAAGCTGTGGCCAATTTATTCCAAATCAATCTAATTCTTACAATTAAATGTTTATAATGTTGTTGTTTAGTAAAGTTGTGTGTTAATAAAATGTTAACTTTTATAAAAAATGTTTGAATTTATTGAATAGCGACGTTCCTTTTAATTAACCCTGGGTCAGCAAGATAGGGTTCCCGCCTTACCGGGAGCCATCTTTGCTGCCCCGGGGGGAGGAGGAACGATCGCAGCAGAGGGGGAGGGAAATTGGGTCCGGCCGGCCAACATGTGCGCTTGCGCGCGCACGGGGGCTCGTGCCGGACCCGATTTGCCCGGAGACAGCCTCCTCATTGGCTGGGGCAAGGAAGGGCTCCGGCCAATGAGGGCGGAAGGCGGGAGCTGGGTGGGGGCGTGGCTAGCCTCGCCCCTCAGTATATAACAGGGGGACGGGCCCGCCCACAGCTCACTCCGTTTTCTTTGTGAACCCACCCACCCTCCCTAAGGTTTATTGGCTTATAGTCACAGCTTGGGGCGGTTTAGCATGTGGATGTGTCATTTTGGGGGGGGAAGCTCCATAGGAATTGGGCGCTTCCCTGGTTTTGGGAACCCTATCCCAAGGGTTTTGGGAGAGGCTTCAGCGACATGCCCTGGCGGCTGGGCAGGTGTCCGCCTCTTCCCAAGTGGTGGGGGATAACACCCAGTGGTGTTCGTCCTGGTGTCATCCTGGTACTGCCATCCCAGTTGCCCACAGCGGGAGTCCTGTGGGCAAAGGTTACTTCATGGCCGTGGTGGACACGGCCTGGGCACTTGACACATCACGCATGCTGCGCCACAAGGGTCGCAGCTGTTTGCCAATTCCAAGCTGTGGCCAATTTATTCCAAATCAATCTAATTCTTACAATTAAATGTTTATAATGTTGTTGTTTAGTAAAGTTGTGTGTTAATAAAATGTTAACTTTTATAAAAAATGTTTGAATTTATTGAATAGCGACGTTCCTTTTAATTAACCCTGGGTCAGCAAGGGGTACTTGTAATTGGGACTGATCTATCTGTTTGGAACACAGTACAATCCTTTAGCAGTTATAAACCACTGAAGTCAATGGCCCTCACAAGTCAATGGGTTTAGAATGGTTTAACTCTGTTCAGGATTGCACTGAAAATCTGCTCATCCTTATATGTGTATTACAGTGCCATATAATAACATGCAATTAATGAGTTTGGGAGGGCAAACTGCTTCTCCTTTGGACCAGAAAGAAACCCTGATTATTACGTATGGTAAAATCTTCAATGGAGCGAAGAGAACTGGCAGATGAATCCATCGCCATCTGTCTCTAGTTTGCTAATACAAAAGAATGCAAACACAGTTGATGAATTTGCATTACTGCATACTCATTTTCTACAGTGGTAATAGGCTATAGATTTTTCTTTTCTTTTTTAAAAAAAAGAGATTTAAGCAACTACATCCCATTATTTTAAAATAAGACTTTATCTAGTTGCCAAGCTACAGAATGAAAACATCAAGAGCAAAACTGAAGAAAATGGAGTGGTTTCCATATGGGAACACATGAGCTAATAATTTGTTATCAGACAGCCTTTTTCCTGTGGGGGGGGGAAATTGAAAGGAGAGATAATGATATGCTTGTTTTCATGAAGCTAACTGTAGCTGATATCCCATGTTTAATATTCAGAATGCTAGGACTAGATAATGAGACACTATTAGTTGATCTAAAATGGTGTAGACTAGACTGTATACTGTCCTTGTGATGAACAAAGAGTTAAACTTTAAAAGAAGCTCAGAGAAAGGGAGTGGGTGGAGCTAAGGAGCTCACAGTCTCAGTTCTGAGGAAAGGAATTGATTCTGATATTGGTGTGTGTGTGTTAAGTGCCGTCAAGTCGCTTCCGACTCATGGCGACCCTATGAATGAAAGTCCTCCAAAATGTCCTATCTTTGACAGCCTTGCTCAGATCTTGCAAATTGAAGGCTGTGGCTTCCTTTATTGAGTCAATCCATCTCTTGTTGGGTCTTCCTCTTTTCCTGCTGCCCTCAACTTTTCCTATCATGACGGTCTTTTCCAGTGACTCTTGTCGTCTCATGACGTGACCAAAATACGATAGCCTCAGTTTGGTCATTTTAGCTTCTAGGGTCAGTTCAGGCCTGATTTGATCTATAACCCACTGATTTGTTTTTTTGGCAGTCCACGGAATCCGTAACACTCTCCTCCAACACCACATTTCAAAGGAATCTATTTTCTTCCTATCAGCTTTCTTCACTGTCCAGCTTTCACACCCATACATAGTAATAGGGAATATGATGGCATGAATTAATCTAGTCTTGGTGGCCAGAGTCACATCCTTACACTTCAAAATATTTTCTAGCTCCTTCATGGCTGCCCTTCCCAGTCTCAATCTCCTTCTAATTTCTTGGCTGCAGTCTCCCTTTGGTTGATGGTGGAGCCAAGGAATAGAAAGTCTTGAACAATTTCAATTTCCTCATTGTTGATCTTAAAGTTGTGTAATTCTCCTGTAGTCATTACTTTTGTTTTCTTGATGTTCAGCTATAGTCCTGCTTTGGCACTTTCTCTTTTAACTTTCAGCAGTAGTCGTTTCAAATCTTCACTATTTTCTGCCAATAATGTAGTGTCATCAGCATATCTCAGATTATTAATGTTCCTCCCTTTAATTTTCACTCCACCTTCATCTAAATCTAATCCAGCTTTCCTAATTATATGTTCTGCATATAGATTGAAGAGATAGGGAGATAAAATACATCCTTGTCTGACACCTTTGCCAATTGGAAACCATTCTGTTCTAACTGTGGCCTCTTGTCCAGAGTACAGGTTGTGCATCAAAACGATCAGATGTAGTGGCACACCCATTTCCTTTAAAACCAGCCATAGCTTTTCATGATCCACACAATCAAAAGCTTTGCTGTATATATTAGTAACCTGCGTGAATAGTAGCTGTGTGTGACTCTGGGAACCTGAGGGTTCAGTTTTGCCTAAGCTGGTGTAAAATCCTGTTCAGTGACAGGAAGAAACTGGGAGGAAAAAGACCCTTCCTCAGGTCACTAAGAGGGAGTAGGCTCTGGGAAGGAGATATTCCAAATACAGGGTGTTGTTTAGGATTACTGCCACAGAGGTGGGGTATATCTTTAGTGAGAACTGGAAGAGAGATTTGTGGAGAAATCTCCATACTTCTGTGTTTCTTTGGGGAAGAGGGACTGCATGTTCTCCACCTTCCCTGATAGCTAGGCAGCAGAGTCTGAATAGAAACATCTATAAGAAGTTCTGGGAACTGAACTGAAGTTGTGGACTGAAACTAAGAAGTGTAATTCTGTTCCATCTAAGATCTATGCATTCTTTGAAGGGAAACCTATAAAATATATCTGGTTCTATGCTTTTCACAACCACCATTTCCCTTCCAAATACATCACTTGTACACTGTTCAATAAATCTCTGTTACTTGTTTGTTAAATTGAAAAAGCCTCTAGTGTCTCATTTCTACTGAGGTAAAATAAGTAAAGGGGACTAAGGAGGGGGGGGGGAATTAAAACTCCAAATATAACATTCTGGCAAACATGCAGTCTCTCTCTCCCTCGGCACGCATGAGGGGTCATGATATATCATTTATTGCATGGAATTCTGAGAATACTAAGAGGAAGAAGTTTTGGTTACTGGGGCTTTCTATTTCAGTGGTACTTTCCCCACAGCATTATGCACTCAACTGAAAGAATAAGCCATTCTTACATTAACAGTGTTATTACTGATACATTTCAATAGTGACTTTCACTGATACCACTAATAAGCCAATGAATACCCCTTTCATAGAAAGCCATGTGACATTTCAAATATACCAAGTATAAGAACAAAAGAAGAAAAAATAAACGTACCAGTATTTGATTTTGATAGTAAGGTTTTATTAAGTCTGCTTTCACTGGCTCTAGGGTCAAAGCAACTTGCCAGGTCAGTGGTCTTTCTTACTTAAGCCACCTCCTTGGGTTAAATCTTGATATATCAGAAAATTCCACATGTTTACAATCTTTGCCCTGATTACACGGCTGCTGGGGGGGGGTGCTTGGAGGACTAAATACCAGGGACAAAAGTCATCTGGAGGTCCCGTGAAGCTGGAATCATGGGGCATTTATGCAGGGTCGATTGTGATGCTTGCTCAAAGCTGCTTTTTTAAATCTACCCTTTAAAATCACTATTCACAGTCCCAATGCAAGAGGAGAAAGTCAAACAAATTCCACCCCCCATCACCTGCTCCTTTATTTGCATAGCCATTAGCAATGGTAATTTGCATAGCTAAGCCATGGCTGTGATTTTTCATGGTTCCTTCAGTAAATGCTTTGATGCAGGGGCGGAGCAAATACAAAAGGTCATGTTAAAGGGACTCTTAAGAAATGCGAAGCAGATATGTGCCGGCTTCGCAGTGATGGCTGGAATGACATTCCAGCGTGAAGAAATAAAAAAAAATATGCAGGGCGCTTCAGACTGGAACGTGCTGCTAATTGCCAAGCATAAATGACCATGAGATTCATCAGCAAGCAAAACCAAGCATTTAAAAGATGTGGGGGAAATGCTGCCTCTCACTCAGCTGTTTTTTACAAGCAGTGTTTTCCTGTGTTACTTAGCAGAACGGAGGAAAGGTTCTGAGCTTTATTGATTGACTGCAAGCTGTAGCTGGTAGGATTACATGCATAGATGAGGTATTCCAATTCTGAAGGGTGGGACTTTGAAATTGGTGTGTGCGGGGGAGGAGGAGATTCTAATGCCAATTAAAAGTGACTGCCCATCTTAGCTTTCATCCTGAATATAGTTTTTGTTTCCTGTGTTGTGTTCTCTAAATCATTCAGAAGCAATTTATTGTTTTTATTTAGGGCTAATTTATTCAGAGCCCCATGGCGCAGAGTGGTAAAGCTGCAGTACTGCAGTGCAAACTCTGCTCACGACATGAGTTCGATCCCGACGGAAGTTGGTTTCAGACAGCCGACTCAAGGTTGACTCAGCCTTCCATCCTTCCGAGGTTGGTAAAATGAGTACCCAGCTTGCTGGGGGTAAAGGGAAGATGACTGGGGAAGGCACTGGCAAACCACCCTGTAAAAGAAAATTCTGCCTAGAAAACGTCGGGATGTGACGTCACCCCATGGGTCAGGAATGACCCTGTGCTTGCACAGGGGACCTTTACCTTTTTACTAATTTATTCAAGCGAAGTGGCTGCAGCATTGGCATCTTTTCTCAATAAGTAAGATGACACATATCAGAACAAGACCAGCACTGACTATTTTGAACATATTTGCTCGTACAACACAGTTCTATCTTCATGAAGAGCTCATGACATTATTTGCTTAGTGATGAGTTGGGTATTGGAAAAACACTTGAACACAGGAAACTATTCTGGTGATGGGGGATGGCAGCACAAATAGCCCTGCCCCCCCCCCAATGCTAGTTTGATCTCATCAGATCTCAGAAACTAAGCAGGGTCAGCCTTGGTTAGTACCTGGGTAGGAGACCACCAAGAAAGTCCAGGGTTGCTATGTAGAGGCAGGCAATGGCAAATCACTTCTGTTCATCTCTTCCCTTGAAAACCCAACAGAGTTGCCATAAGTTGGCTGCAACTTGATAGCATTTTCTACCACAGGTTTGTTTGTTTACCTTTAGTTTTCTTTGTCCTTCCCCTGGGACATATCGCTACTATGAGAATGGGATTTTATATATGATATTTCTATATATTACTTTTCCACAGCCACTGTATACCCTTGAAGATAGAGCACGCTTTTTATTTACATCCTTGTAGTTTCATATACTAGTCATAGGATAAATATACATGGAGGTCAAAGGGACAAGAAGAACAAAATATAAAAATGCTTACCAAAGAAATAAATATTCTAAAAGGTGTGAATGTTTAAGTAGACATTTGTTATGTAGGTACACCTTCCTGTTTTCCTTGATGTTACTGTAGTAACTAAAAGGTGGCAATCTCTATGCTAGTTTTTTTACTAATGCAATGCAGTCATTTCCCCCCCCCCTTTTAGCTTTCACATTAAACTAGTACTCACAGGGTCTTGCTTGCAGAGTCTTCATTCTGGTCAGGCTCTTCCTTGGCTTGGTCTGTATCTTGAAGACACTGGCAGTTTTATGAAACTAATAATTTTCCCATTGTCAGGCTTGTCCACTTAAGACAATGGGAATAGAGACACTAAGGTGTTGCACCAAGAAGATGTCACATCTTCCTCAGATGATACTCTTAGGTTCCTTTTTCTCTCATTTTCCTGTTATAGATCATGGGCTCTTCTGCTGTAGCTGTTTTTATTGGATCCACAGGCAACTTCTGAATCTTCACTGTTAGTTCATCCTGACTGACTTTCGTTCTGAATGACTGACCAGACTGAGGCTGGCCTTTTGTTCTGCCTCCACCCCTCCGGACCCTTGAGCCCACTATACACAACATTATGCACATTTAAAGCAACAGGCATAAGAGGATAAGCAGTCAGGGGTGTGCTAGTCTCTCCCCCTCCCCATGCACAGTTACCGGCTCATAAGCATAGTGTCTACAAGTATAGAAAACATAGTTACGATAGGCCATACATACTAGGCCTGCTCGGACAGAAATATTTGCTCTTAAAGAATCACAAATGACATGTATTTTAAAAGGAAAGTATCTACTAAGAGGGCTGTTGTGAGGATAAAATGGTACAGAGGAGAAACAATGTAAGCCACTTGAGGTCCCAATGGAGAGAAAGGTGGGCATAAATGAAGTAAGTAAATAAATACGATAGTCCTGATGATGAAAGACTTCTTGGCTTCTTGTGTTCATTTACCTTTGTGTGTAGTTCCACAAAGGAAGTGATTTGCTTTGAGCAGGTGAGCAAAGGTTGGAAACATTTTTTACAAGTGTGTTCTGTTCCCTCTCAAGAAACTTCTCACAGTGTTTCTTCCCCACACAGCCCAATACTGATAACATGTTTTCCCCACCACAGTGCATAATTTCTGGAAAACACAGATGGCATGACATCAGAATAAATTATATAATTAAACCATTTTAGGTAAATATTTGTTTGATGTTTCAAAAGTGCATGTGAATGGTACTTAGAAATACCTAATATCCTCATATGAAAGTTCAAGAACCGACTGGGATATTTACCGGAACATAATCTGCTGGCTGTTTCCAAAAGACAACAGAGACCACCTACATCTCCTGTTCCTTGGAAAAGTGAATGCTTGTTAAATGGTAGCTGTGTCATCAGATAGTGATGCTGTCCTGCACGTCAATCCTCTAGTGGTTCAGATATTGTCAGATTAAACTGCTTCCTTTCATTTCTCTCAGTCATGGATACAGCTGCTTCCTTTCTCTGGGTGATTATAATCAGTGCTCATCTTCTATATATGCTGTATGATTAAATGGAAATGGCAAGAAGCTATCTATTTCAGTGAAAACAATGCATTGGTGGATATTCAGCTATACATCTTGTTCTAGCCGAACAAAAGCAGGTATGGTGATTATTCTTATGTCCTAGTACCTGACTGAGATAATTAAGGTGGATGAAAAAGCAGCTGAATTTGCCCAGCTTGACCAAGGCACATGTGATGCCTATGGATATGAGAAATGCTCCAGGGACTAACAAAACTTCTGACAGCACTTTGGGATCAGGGAATTTGGGGGTGGGGCATCTGTTCTCCAATCATCCAAGTAATTGTGTTGCTTTCTTCCTTTTGTGTTGCTTTCTTCCCGCTGATACAGTGTTTAAAAATTGGGGTTTTTTTCTTTTGGTTTACATCCCCATCACTTGACTAAAACCTAGCTTTGGTCATGTTTGTTTCTGTCACCTCTGGGAAAGTCTACAGAAATGGCTTCCACCTGTACAAACAGAGATTTCAGATCAAACAACAGCTAGGATATCTGCTATTTATTTATCAAAATGTTAACAGTTAGGAACATTGGAAAGGAATTGCATATTTTCATGGTCTAGCTTTTTAGCCTGTTGGCATTACAGCCACAGGATTCCCTCCTTATGAAAGGACAAGTATTTAGAGAAGCATAATGCCCTGGTCTGGCTGATAGCATAGGACAACTGTTCCAAAGCTTAGATCACGCAAGTGTTCTTCTTTGTGGGAAAGCATACAGGGAGCAGAAGCCCCGAATGTGGCAGGGAAGCAGTAGAATCAGGGCAGGCATGACAAAGATGAAGCAGCCTCTTTGAGATGAGGGCAGGGAACAGGAATATCCCACACAAACACTATGCTGGAGGCTGGGAAAAGGGCCAACTCTTTCCTGGCTAAGCACAAATAGCTAATGACAGCTGTTGAGGCAGCAAGACACTGAGCTATCTACAGACTTATATAGGAGGTTGAAATCCCGGCAGTTCCTGATAGCCTGGTTAAGGTTTCAGCTCCTGCCAATGCTTCTCCTCTTCAGAAAGGCTGGAATGTGGTAGGTCCTAGGTTGCCTATTATATGTTCCTTCACAAGGTCATTGCCACTTCCCAGTGGTCTGTGGGAGACTCCGGTGATGCAGGATACTGGTTAGGCTCCTGTAGCAGCTTCGAATCAACCAGAGGTGTTTATGAGGTACAGGTCTCCTCAGGACGTTTTTGGTCAGTTGAATCCCTGGAGATAGGAATGAGGACTGTACTGGTAGTTGGGGAAGTTCTGCAGGGTGTGCCTGTGTCAGTATCAGCTGAGCTGGGATGAGTAGTGGCACATACTGACATAAATTCTTGGAAGTTATTACTTCTCCAATTATATCCCTCTCACAAAAGATAATCTCTGACAAATTTCAGATGTGGGGAAAGGCTTGAGAATATAAAAGAAAATGGAAAGCAAGGTACAAGTTTACCATCCCCACAACTAATTGGCACCCTTCAGATGAGAGCAGAACACCCCTTTATCTATTTCTCGTTCAGTACTGGGTGTCATGTCACACATGTCCAGTAGGGCTTTCCAAACTATTGTGAGATGATGAAATCTCATGAGCATTTAGGTGCCACTTTCAATGCATTAGCAAGGCATCTGACTCATATTCTACCATGTCACTTCAGTGAATAGGTCAGTTCCCTTACCCCAGCATCAAGTGTTAGGTGGGTAATGACCTCTGTAGCAAACCCAACCAACAACTGTATATAACTATAACCATTTATGCAGGGGGAATTTGCTCTGGGTTTGCCACTCAGCAGATGCACATTTTTTCTGATCTGAATTCTCAAAACTGTATTCATGGGGGCTTTTTGTGCCAAAGATATTCCAGGACTCCCCTGTGCTCAATTATTCAGCCACAGAAAAATATGAAGTTTCTGAGTCCCTCCCCCCTGACAACACTGCTTTGTAATTAGCTGTAATGTATTTTTGTAATATGTCACCAGACACCCCACCACACACACTGAGGCTTCCTCAGACAAAGAGGACCTTAAAGCAGAGGAATGCAGTGGAACAGAGCAGCCACAGCACGCTGAACAACCACAGGCAGAAGAGGCCTCCCGTGTCTACAGCCACCCAGTGCAGGGGACTCAGCCTCAGGCAGTGCTGCCAGAAAGCCCTCCACAGCCATTGAAGCAGAGGCACAAAAGACTCAAAGCACAGCTACATGATTGGAGAAGTGCCAGACTACAAGCTCAGTGAAGGACACTCAGTGAAGGACACTGTAATGAGGCTAACAAGCTTCACCAGGCAGAGAATGCTGGTCAGGGTAAAGCACAGCAGTTGATTAACTTCAGGGCTACTTAAGCAGGCCACTGTGGCTGACCCATTGTGGGAAAAACTTGTTGCTACCACTTTGTGTTGACTGAGCTCTGGTCGTTTCTGAGACCATGTGACTCTGACCCTGGACCGGACGCTAACCCCTTGTTTGGATTATGCTTTTGGTACTGCTGCTTGGAACGTGAACCTAGAGACAACCGGGCTTTGGATTTGGACCACTCCTGAGTCCTGACCACACCTCACACCTTTGTTCCTCAGACCTGCTGCTGTACAGGACACTTCTGAAGGTTGAAGAAATCATGAATAATCCAAAGGAAGCCCTGAAGCAGTCCCATGGGGATCGTGAGGCAAACTCCCCCTGCATTAAATGGCCTATGAGTAGAAATTGCTCTTGTTGGAAAATTTGAGACATACATAAGTAAATTATTCATTTTGCAATGATAAGATTCAGCCCTAATGTGAAATAGCTTTCTGAGGGGCTGATTCTACCAGAAACCCTGGAGATAGATAGATAGATAGATAGATAGATAGATAGATAGATAGATAGATAGATAGATAGATAGACAGAGAGAGAGAGAGAGAGAGAGAGAGAGAGAGATGCTTTTCTGACAGCTTTCCATGTGTGCAATCTCATTTCTAGAATGCAGTAGGAAAGGCCAGAAATGGCCTAATTAGTAATCTTCCAGCAGGAACCTTCTTCTGTTCCTAATGTCATTGCTTGATTTGCTTGAACTGAAAGCTTGACAAAATTATCTGTATGATCTGTGCTATTTCCCTATATGATTATGTCTGTGTGAATGCTTTCTTTTTCTGCCTCCATTGCTTTAAATCTTGGGGGAAGCAAAAAGCAATACACACTTGTCTGGTCAGCACATAAACACCAAAATATTCCCTTTTTTAAAATTATGATAACAAAATTGGGCTGCTTCCATGAGGGGATAGAAAGCACCAGGAGACTGAATAAACAGTGGGGATGACCTTCAAAGTAATGTGGAAATAACTGCATCTCTCACTTGGTAATCTTTTCTGCTAAGGTTACCTGGCCACTGACTTCATAAGAGCCATTTGGGAGATCTGATTCTTTCCTTCTTGAGTCAGTGCCTAAGATCTGCATCACGTGGATAATTACATGAGAGAACAAGGGCACACTTTCCCTAAGGAAGACAGTCGGGTGAGATTTGTCTCGTCTCTATTGACAGGGAGGGCCGCTGAGTGGATGATTTTACAATTCGATACCAGGGCCTGATCCGTTCGCTCCTTCAATGAGTTCATGCAAGCGTTAAGAAGACTTTTTGATGACCTGTTTCAAGGTGAGAAGGCCAAAACCGCCATTCTACAACTTCGCCAGGGGTCCTCCTCAGTCAGGGAGTTTGCGGATGAATTCCAGCGACTCGCTAGTAAAATTGTGGACTGGAGCAAGGCCACCCGTATACATTACTTCCGGGAGGCCTTACACCCTGAAATCCTGAATTGGGCTTACATGCAGCAGGATCCGGCCACCCTAGTGGAGTGGATTCTGCTGGCGGAGGAAGTGGAGAGCCGCTGCCAGTTCGTGTCCCTTGCCCTTCAGTGTTTGGGAGCGAGTCTGGACAGCCAAACTCGGTATCACCCCTCGCTGCTTGGGGGTGAAGAGCACCGTAGGGTGCTCCACCTTGTTCTGATACTGGATTATCCGGGAAAGCGTGTCCGCCAAGTGGTTCTGCTTCCACGGAACATGCTTTAACACAAACTGAAACTTAGAAAAGAATTCTGCCCAGCGCACCTGTTTAGCAGTGAGTTTGCGTGTCCCTTTCAATGCCTCCAAATTTTTGTGATCTGTCCATACCTCAAACGGAAACTCAGCCCCCTCCAAGAAATGTCTCCACATCGTGAGGGCATGTTTCACCGCGGCCGCCTCTTTCTCCCAAATGGGCCAATTCAATTCAGACACCGTGAACTTTTTGGAAAATGTATGCACAGGGTTGGAGCTGTCCCGCTTCTCCCTGTTGCAACAGAGCCCCCCCCCCCCATAGCTACATCGGAGGCATCTACTTGAACAACAAATGGTTTTTCGCAGTCAGGGTGTTTGAGTATGGGCTCAGAAGTGAACAGTCTTTTCAGGGTGTCGAACGCATGCTGACAGTCTGGAGTCCAAGCCAGGCGGGAGGAGGGCAGGAGTGCCACACTCCCCTTCCCCTTAGTCTTTGGCAGATCTGTTAAGGGCAGAGCCACTTGTGCAAAATTGTTGAGGAAACACCTGTAGAAATTTGCGAACCCAAGAAACTGTTGTAGCTGTTTGCGAGTTGTGGGGGGTTCCCATTCTAACACCGCCTGTACCTTTTCAGGATCCATGGCCAAACCCCTGGGGGAAACCACATACCCCAAGAACGTCAGTTTATCTTGGTGAAACTCACACTTAGACAATTTGGCAAACAAATGATTGTCTCTGAGATGTCTCAAGACCTCTTTGACCAATTTCATATGTTCCTCTCGAGTTTTAGTATAAATCAAAATGTCGTCTAGGTAGACAATAACTCCTTTAAACAACAAATCATGTAGTACCTCATTAATCATTTGCATGAAGACACTGGGAGCCCCGCTTAACCCGAAAGGCATGACCAGATACTCAAACATTCCAAAACAATGTTTTGGGCTCATGGGATAAACTTTTCCCTTAGGCAGCTTACCCTCCCCCACCAGTTCAATAGCACAGTCCATCTTACGGTGGAGTGGTAGGATATCACACTCCTTTCCATCAAACACATCGGCAATTGAGGCATACTCCTCAGGCAACTGAAGGTAAGTAGATCCTGCTGACATGGCACAGGCCCTAACAGCCACCTCTCTGCGATGGTGGTCGCACTGGGGTTGAGCGAAAGCAATAGTCCTGGCTGCCCAATCAATGGTGGGACTGTGTCCTTGCAGCCAATTTGCTCGTAATACCACTGGGTACTGAATGCCAGGAGCAATGGTAAAATGTATTTGTTCCCAGTGCGTCCCAACTCCCATCACTACTTGATCTGTACGTCTGTCTACTGGACCACCCTGGAAATCACTGCCATCCATCTGGGCAAATTGGATAGCTTTGGGCAAGTGCACTGCTTTCACTTTTAAAAATTTAAAAGTCTCTTCACTGATCAAAGTTCGTGCGCACCTCAAGTCTACTAGGGCTTCTACTGTTACCTGATTCCCCCCCTTATGGTTCTGTAGAACCACATTTAACAATAAATATCTCCCATGTCACTCACCATTACTGGAGCTCCTTGCTTCTTGCCGATCGAGGTCTGCTGTGGAGCCCCCTTTACAGCAGACCAGGGTCATTTTTTGACATACAGTTCTAGTCCTCCTCTTCACTGGAAGCAGTGGGGCTACTAGGGCTGACATTTGTAATCTGTGGCTCTGGTGAGCCTGATGGTGAGGAGTGCTGCTCCTCTCATCCAGGTGGTGCTAGATTGAGAGCATTGGGTTTTCCCCATCGTCCAGACGTGGTGCTTCTACAGCACTCCTTCCCTTCGGGATGCACTGCCTCTTCCTTAGTTGCACGCGGGGTGGCTGGCTGCCCCTCCGGTCGCAGAGGGCAAGTGGCCGCGAAGTGGCCCATCTGTCCACACAATAGACATTTGCCACTCTGGAAGCATTTCGTCCTCTCCGCCATTGGGAATCTTCCCGGGGAAGGCCAGTTACCCCATCCTGGAGCCTGGTACTCTTGCCATGGCCTCGACTCCCAGACATTACATTGCCTTGACAGGGTTAACAATTGCTGGCGGTTTTCCACATCAACCGCCAACCGAATCCTCCCTTCAAGGTCCGGGGGGTTCCCCTGCAAGAAGGCCCAATGCAACAGCATTGGCTGAAGCCCTTCATGGAAGTACTGTACTCAGGTGGCTTCACTCCAGTCCATCACTTTACTTGCGAGCAATTGAAACTCGCTAGCATACTGCATCACTCGCTTACCCCCCTGGCGCAACTGCAGAATGGCCGTTTGCCAGCTCGCCCTGGTGGGGGTCCTCAAAGTGCTGCCGGAGCACTAACATAAAATCATCAAGATTTTATGCTGCCCGGGAGTGCAGCTCGTACTTTTGGACCATCCAGGCTGCCGCCTCCCCTTCCAAAAGGGAGGCAACATATTGCACACAACTCTCTTCCGTGGCAAAAGCTGCCCCCTGCTCCTTCATGTATACATCCATTTGGATCAGAAAATATGAAAGTTTTTCCCCAGTGCCATCGAATGTTGCTTTCAACTCCCTTTGAGGGGGGGCGGCGCTGGTTGTCCTGGCGGCATCGGTTGGCCCGGAGGCTGCTGAGGCAGAGGCTGTTGTGGAAGAGGCTGCTGCAGAGGTCCCGCTGCCAGGACGGGCATGCGAGCATGCCGGAGCTTGTCCATCTCCAGCCTCATATCCTGCATGAAACCCCGCATCGTAGCCAGCTGTTCCTTCAGCTTCCGTTTCTGATGCAGGAGCTGCTGGCGCTCTTCTTCCCACTCACACCTTCACTGTGCGTCCCCGGCAACATCGACTGCACCCCATAAGTCCTCGGGGAAACCCGAGATCCCTGGCCACCGTCAGCGGGCTTCAGCACCCAAAGTCATCTAATCCTGAGAGGAATCCAACCAGGAACTTAAGCAAAACTCCAGTTCTCTCATAGTCCTGCGAACGGCACCCAGACCCTCGCCCGCAATTGCTTTCTCGACGAGACGTGGCTCCGCATCCGCCTCAAGCCACAAGCTCTCTTCCCAGGTGCTCCGTTCCACCTCCACTCGAGCGCGCTCCTCGGCTAACTGCTGGTCGGTGGCCTGCTGGGCCTCCTCATGCCACAATGCCTCCTCTTCGGCCAGCTGCCGTTCTGCCTCTGCTCGAGCGCACTCCTCAGCCAACTGCTGGTCGGCGGCCCACTGGGCCTCCTCACGCTGCAACGCTCCTCGTCGGCCAGCTGCCATTCGGCTTCCAGGGCGGCGAGCTGTCGGGCCGTGTCAGCCGTACGTTTAATGACTCAAGCGAACGACTCCTCGATGAGCTATTGCGCTTGTTCCTTGGTAAGGTCACCCTTGGCCTCTTCCAAGAGTATCCGCCATTGAGCCACCCATTTGGCCAGCTGTGCAGCCTCCTGCTCGGCGAGTTGCTCCTCAATTGCCTCTAGGAGCGAGTTCTGGAGGTCCTCCTCGGGGGCTCCTGCCAGGGCGTTGGAAGAAGCACAACCCTCTGGTCCAAAAAGGTGAGTAGTGGGATTAGCAGCCTAATGTCAGGTTCAGACATTAACCTGTAGCATCCCAATAGTAAACACACTCAGGCAAGTGATCCTGAAGCAGTATACTTTATTGGAAGCAAAAAGGTAAATATAAGATCTGACTGCATGGAAACAGATGAAGGCTGCTAATGACCACAATAGGGAAAGCTCTAGCTTAAAAGCACTTTAGCCACTAAAGGAAAACACAATGAGGTAAACTCGAGATAAGAATTCTCATGAAGCATAGACCAAACAACTAGGCAGCTGCGTAAGGGTACACAGTATTTACAAGCATGTGAACCAAGGTCACTTGACACAGAGCCAGAGTCAGGCTAGAACCAGCAATGGTCTGACAGAGTCATATCAAGGGATCAGGCCTGAACCAGCAAAGGCCTGACACTGTAGTCTTGACATGTGGAGATGTTTATTAGACCTACAAACTGTAAATCATGTTGTAATAGAATTACTAAAATATCATAGTGTCCCTATGCTGTGAATCACTACCATATTTAAAGATAAATTAAAATATTAAGCCAACATATAAACAAGGAAACAACAACAACAAAAATTGCACCTTCAGGGTTCGCTTAACCTAGGAAACACAAATCTTCTGAAATTGCTATAAAGGGTTTGGGAGTAAAACATTTTAACAGTACAGTAATAAAAGGTGGTTTATTTTAGGAAATAGTCTCTGTAGAATACTGAGACATACAAGAGCCTACTTAATTCTTGAGGATGGTGAAAGTCACATTTTGTGTAGCTATATTATGCTACACTTACAGTGCAATCCTCAACAGAGTTACACCCTTCTAAGTCCCTCTGTTTTAGAGCATTTCCAGCAATTAACTTGATTTGTCTTGTACATCTTTTGAAGATCTTTTGGTGAGAGGTACCATCTATAAAACATCTTATACCAATTTCTCTTATAGCTTGCGAGGAAGAGAATTTTATTTCAGTAGTCCAAAGCTGTTCCCAAGTTTTCATTGGGATCATCTCGCCAAAATTTTGCATCCATTTAATCATATAGATTTTTACTTGTCATTTTTCATTCTTAAAGGAGGAAAATAAGTTTAGGCTTAATAAAAAAAAAATAGGAATTGCATATATTTCATTTTCCCCCTCCAAAAATTCCACCACACCCTGAGAGGAGAAGGATGAAGCATGATTTCTTCTTTCCCAACCACAATCCCTTGCCTGTATGGTTATTCATCCACATGGGTACCACAATACTTCTAATTGGTATTCCTGCAGTTAGAAAGGTCTGCAGGAGCAGAAAAACACAGCAAAGGTCTGTTTTCCTTCTGTTGGTGGCAGTTAGGTTCAAAGCTTTAGTCTTTAATGGATCTGGGTGAAAACAGGCATAACTCTTTCCTTTTGATGAAATAAACCAGGCTAGCAATGTGTTCTCTGGATCAATGCCTTTATCCATTGTACACTTAATTCTAATCTGAGTTTCCATCAACTAAGAATGAATGAATGACTTGGGTGATCTCCTATGCACCCAATACTAAGGGATACACAGAAAGCTCATGCAATTTCACATTCATTATCCTGAATGACTGCATCTGTTCAAAAGAGACTTATGAGATGAATAGAAAGTTAATCAGTGCAGTTATGTTGCTTGCTAGCCAAACATTATAAGCCAGTTCCAAAGCTGGTATACATCAACATAGTTTTACTGAAATCAATAAAACTATTCTTTTCTACACCTATGCAGGATTGGCTTGCACAGAGGGAACTGCTTTCTCATTGTCAAGTGTCTGAATAGTTAATGTTAATAAGAAGAGTCACAAACAGCTGTGGTAGGTAGTTCTGAAAATAGCTGTCAGATTATTAACAGGCCAACATGGCATTAAAGCACTTCCAGCATTTTATGCCAACAGCAATGTGAACATAAAAGCTATTTTCTGTGATTTTACAGAAAGGTGGTGAATCGGTAATATGAGGTCAAAACTAACAACTGTTAAACCATAATATGCCCAATAGGTTTTCCCAACTGTCACAATTTATGCCTCCATATTATTTGACTTTCCTACAAACTAGAGAGTACCTAGGGAAGACCCATTATATGCCTCAGATGGAGTGAGCTCTAGTCAACAAACACTTATGCTAGAATGAGAACTTGTTAAAGGTGTCACAAGAGTCCTGTTTAGTTTTTCTGCAACAGATTTACACAGCTATTCTTCTAGAATGCTCTATTTTTATGACACACATTTAAACAAATTACAATATTACTAGCAATTGGCGTACTTTGATCAGGTAAGGAAAGGGGGCAGGGCCATTTCCAGCACTGTTTTGGCCTTTGAGAAAGAGCTCATTGGGGCCAAGTCCAGCAGCAACCACTGGGCAACTTTCTGGAACCTGATTAGGATCTGGGAGACCTAGGTTCAGATGCCCCCTCTGCCATGGGAGTTCACTGAGCGACTGTCAGTCAGTCACATACTCTCAATCTTAACCTACCTCACGGGATTGTTGTGTGGAAAAATGGAAAAGAGGAGAATGATGTAAGCTGCTTTGAGTCCCCATTGGAGATAAAGGTGGATATAAATGAAGTAAATAAATAATAAATATAGCTGAAGATGGGGTGCAATGAAAAGGTAGGTTAGTAGATTGGAAGGACAAGGAAAGTTGTGGATAGGGGTTGCCAGCAGAAGAGAAATAGTACAGGGAGAGGGATACTGGAGAAAGTAAGGTGCTCCCCATTAGTCCTTGCAGGTTGTTCAGCATACAACAATGACCTGTGAAGCTGGAAGTGTAGTAGAGATTCAAAAAAATATTGCAACATGATCAGATTGCAGTACCAATTGCATCTGTGGAAACTTCAGAACAAGAAACAAATCAGCCCTCACAGATATCTTGACAAGCAATATCCTTTGCCCTCTTCAGGTGTCAGCTAGGGCTTCTGTCCCCCGCCTGGCATCTGTCCCCCGCCTGGCATCTGCACCACAATGGAGACCCGCCCGGGATAATCGCTAGTATGATACCAGGTCCCGCAGAACAATGCCGGGGAGACCTGGAGATCATCTAGCTAATTCGCGCATTTATTCCCTGTATGCGTTTTCAATGAGTAGTTACCGGCAGTTACCTTCTGTATTGTTTCCTTATATCTGAACTATCAAGACAGCTCTGCCGCACCTCGTCCTTTTGTGTTATACCCTGAACATAATCAATCCTATTGTATGTACCCTATAAATGTACTGGTGTTTCCCCACGTCTGTATTCTAGCCTTATGTTTCTATGGACTTACTGAAGTACTGCAGTCTGATAGTAGGCTAGAATCTCCTCTTCTTTTTAATTTTTGTAATAGTTAAGGAACCACCCAGCAGCGCAGGGACACCCCCACCCATCCCACCCAGGCGACCTACAACCTGGGACCTGAAGGTCTCTTTCGACGGATCCAGTGCCCAGCTGCCCCACTTTGTGCTCCAGCTGTCCGGCTTCATGACGGATCAAGGAGAAACTTTCCCTTTGGAGGAGGCCAGGGTCCGGTATGTGATCAGCTTGCTAGAGAAGGGGGTGGTGGAATGGGCAGTGACGGCAACGGAGACTGAGCCCGGGATCCTTAAGTCCTTGGATGTGTTTATGTCTGCCTTGCAACGACATTTTGAGGACCCTCAAAGGGGGGAGAGGGCCAAGATTGCCATGTGCAGATTGAAGCAAAAGGCCCGCTCTGTCATGGACTATGCCCAGGAATTTCAGTCCCTATCCTGCAAGATCTGGGAGTGGAGTGAAGTCACCAAGGTCCAACACATCCGCAAAGGACTGCATTGGGAAGTGCTGGACAGCTGCTTAACCTTAGGAGACCCGGAGACGGTTGATGAATGGATGAGACTGGCGGCCCAGGTAGAGAACCGGAAGCAGATGCTTCAGTTCTCAAAAGATAGCCCGGCTAAAGAGCCCTCCTGAGGTCCCTTCAAGGGGGTCGCCACGGCTGAACCTTGGCAGGACGGGAGGAACCGCGGTGGATTCTCCGAGGAGAGGGTGCGCCCCTTTAAGGAGGGAGCCTGTCTAACCTGCGGCAAGATGGGCCATTTCGCAGCAAACTGCCCCAGTGGATCGACGACTTCGTCCAGTTCCCGAGCAACCCAGGGACGTGGGACTACCCCTACTCAAACCCTGGACCAGAGGAGAGCAGAGGGGATGACCAGCCGATGCGAGGTGGCTGCTCTGCACGCAGAACCGGAGCCTACTTTGTGCGATCACGACCATCGCTGCTGCTCCAGAGACTCATCGCCTGCCAAAAAAGGGAGGGCCTTCTGTGAAAGAACCGGCATGGAAGGCTACCTCAAAGGACAGGGTGAGTGACCAGGGAGACACCCTCCTGCTGCCTGTTGTATTGCAGATCCCCCGGGGAGGGGATCCCGTTGCTGTCGTGGCGATTTTGGACTCTGGTTGCTCCCGGACTTTGATAGATCAGGAGGTAATAAACCACCTGCAGGTCGAGACTCAGGAACTAGACCACCCTCTGCATTTCCACCAAATGGATGGGAGTGACCTACAGGGGTTCCCACCTGGTGTTGTTGGGGGTGGGAGACCACTGGGAACAGATCCTATTCACGGTGGCTCCTTAGATCTCTTACCCAGTGATTCTTGGTAGTAACTGGCTAGCGGGGCACAACCCTAGCATTGTCTGGGTATAGCGACGGGTGGTGTTTGGATCCCCCCAGTGCGAATGGCACGGCAGGGAGGACATGCCTGGGGGAGATGGGATGCCGCTGCTGTAGAGGCTGCCACACTGCCCCCTGAATATAGGGACTTTGTGGATGTGTTCGAGGGGAAAGACTGTGATTTGCTGCCCCCTCACCACATGACGGACTGTGCTATCGAACTTACTAAAGACATTAAGCCGACCAAAGCCCGGGTCTACCCCATGAGCCCCCAAGAGAAAACTGTACTGCGGGAGTTCCTCAATAAGAACTTGGCCCGGAGGTTCATACTGTCATCCAAGGCTGTGTTTTCGTCACCCTGCTTCTTTGTAAAGAAGGGGACCTGTAAGCTCCTGACCCTTCGAACCAGAAATCACCACAGAGTCATATAGAATCCAAGCAGATGGCTTTTACTGGTCAAAAAGGCAATACAGTGCATACAGGGAACTATGGCAGCTATGAGAGTCTCACTAGCCGAACGATAATATAAGGCAGTAAATGGCGGGAGATTATACAACATCAGCATACACAGACAGAGTCAACTTTCCCAGGAGCAGTATTCCCAGGCCTTGGTATGTGTGGTCGGCCTTGAGGCTAGACAGTACAGTACCGACACAGAAACAATACTGAAACCGAGATAGCAGCCTGACAAGACCTCAGACTTCAGATTGTGTGTGGACTATAGGGGGCTTAATGCTATTACCGAAACTAATGCTTACCCTATTCCTCTCATCCCGGACCTCCTAGGTCAACTCCAGGAGGGCAGGGTGTTCTCTAAACTTGACCTGGCAGAAGCTTACTACCGGGTTCGGATTAAGGAGGGGGATGAGGCAAAGATGGCTTTTTCATGTTGCTATGGGTTGTTCGAATTCATGGTCATGCCATTCAGATTGTAAGGGGCTCCGTCGTGCTTCATGCAACTAATCAATGAGATCTTGCATGACCTACTGTTTAAGGGGGTGATTGTTTATCTTGACGACATCCTGATCTATTCCAGGGACCCGGAAGAACACCGGGAGTTGGTGAGGGAGGTCTTGCGCCGCTTGCGAGAGCACCATTTGTATGCCAAACTTTTGAAATGTGCTTTCAATCAGGACCAACTGTCTTTTCTCGGGTATGTCGTGTCCCCCAAAGGTTTGATCATGGACCCCGAGAAGGTTCAGGCGGTCCGTGAATGGGAACCCCCCAGGACTCGCAAGCAAGTCCAGCAGTTCTTGGGGTTCACTAATTTTTACTGCAATTTCGTCCCAGACTTTGTCAAGGTAGCCTTGCCAATCATGGACCTGCTTAAAACTAAGGGGAAGGGGCAGGCGGCTACTGCTGCTCATTATCAGGTGCCTTGGGATGACCGCTGTCAGGTGGCTTTCGAGACTCTGAAAAGGCGTTTTACCTCCGAACCCATTCTAGCCCTGACTGTTCGCATCCGTTCACCCTTCAGGTGGATGCCTCAGAGAAGGCCATGGGGGGCACGCTCCTTCAGAGGTATGCTCAGGGAGTGCTCAGACCCTGCGCCTATTTTTCTAAGAAATTCTCCAGTCCCAAACTTAACTGGCCGATTGGGGAAAAGGAGGCCATGGCGATTAAGCATGCCCTCATGATCTGGTGCCAGTTCCTAGAGGGTGTGGCTGATCCTTTTGAGGATCACTGAAATCTGGAGGCTATCTTGGGGCAGAGGAAGCTGTCGGCAAACAGCTCCGCTGGGTGGACTTCTTCTCCATGTTCTGTTTCACAATTAGGCACATCCTGGGGAGGGAGAATAACCTGGCTGACGGGCTGTCCCAGATGCCGCAATACGACTGCAAGGTCGAGCGGCCGGTAGGGTCCCTCTTTACCCCAGAACACCAGGGCTTGGACCCGGAAGGGGCAAGCGCAGGGGTCCTGACGAGAGCCCAAGCCCGTGCGGTGGCTCCGGAGCCAGTCCCGGACTCCTCACAGGAGGGGGCTGACTCTGCCCCCAGTCCCTGGCAGCCCCAGGGGATCTTCCCGAGACCATCCAAGATAAGTGGGGGGAAGCCCTTCAGGAGGAGCGAAGGGATAAGTCCCTCCCTCCCCAGGTGGAGGACGACGATGGCATCCTGAAGGTTAAGACTTATGTCCTATTGTATGTACCCTATAAATGTACTGGTGTCTCCCCACGTCTGTATTCTAGCCTTATGTTTCTATGGACTTACTGAACTCACTGGCTTTCTTAATAAAACTTTTAAACTCGCGACTACGTCTGGAGTGAAGTTCCTTATGAAAGAAATGCAATGAAGTACTGCAGTCTGACATCAGGTGACACTTGAAATAACTTCATGCCTTTTGACTGACAGGCAAGCATGTGTGATGACACAGGGAAACCCTCTGGCTGTAGCACTCTCAGTGAACTGGTTGACAATTCTGTGAAATCTGTAATTCAAAATGGTTATCATTTTGAGAAGACTGACACCGTGGTCCTACGGGTGAATGGCTCCATGGGAAAGGGGGATAATGCTAATAAACACACAAACAACTGAACTTTGGGAAATAAATGGCCACAGCTTTATTGATTACAACAGATGGAGCAATTGGCGGAAAACCATGGCAGATCCAACCATTTGGATGACCACCCTGTCACCCGATGTATCGAAAGCATTGATGAACGGCCCAAACCACATGTTGGGACAGCACCTGGAGTAGTGCTTTTGTGGCCCCACAAATTTCTACGTGAAGCCAGCACCACCTGGGACTGGAGCACCCAAAGCAAGCCCCCGAGCTGGGCAACGATGCTGTACTCCATCCCAAGACCCCTTATGGGGGTCCCCAAAACCGGGAAGGAAAGGCACCTCTTCCCAGCTTGGATCAGACCCCATGCAAAAACTGCCAAAGAGCAGGGCTGCCGCCCTGCTCCCGCCAACGCTTCTACTGTTGCAACCAACAAAGTAGAGAGCCCCTGATATTGTGCAGCCACAGGTCCTGACCCCAGTTGGACAAATGCACACCATCAGAGCGATAAAGCTCAGGCTGCCTGAATAAAATGTCTGGGTGGCGGATCACCACGCCCCCAATTGACTCGACGAAATGGCCAACCACATGGCACACCTTCTTCCTGGCAAAGTCCACTCTGTCCGGCACATCTGTATTGTGCTACACTCACTGCTCCAACAGCTCAGACCAAAAAAGCCGGGTGCCCGGCATCTCTGAATGCAGAACTTCAAGATCCTGTATAATCGCAGATCGATCGCAGATCGTAAGTCCAATCCCTTTGAAGCCGGCAGGTCGTTCTCCCCCAATTAGACAACTAGTGCATCAGGAATGCCAAACAGCTCTACGTTCTTCCTAACTGTAGACGAGAAGGAATCCCAGCGCATTCCCTGGTGGCCGATCCATCTCATGGTCATCAACTTCTGCAAGCCCAGCGCCCCGCGCCATCCAGATGATCTCACATAGCATCTGGCCCAGTGCACAATTCTGTGTCCCAAGATCCAAACAGACTTTCGGCATCCTTGAACAGAAAAAGATAACAACCATTCCAGGACCACTCCCATGATGGTCACTTACGGATGTAGGTCTGAAAGGCCCCTGACTTCCAACAACCAATTGTGCTTATGTTTTCATGGGACAACCCACAGCCCGCCGCATAGGAGGCCGCCCCGATCCTAAAGGAATGTGTCCCAAATTCCTCAGGTGGCAGACCTGCCGCCCTAAGACAAGAATGCATGACTGCCATGAACTGGCACCTAGTGAGGAAAGTACCATCTGCATGTATGAGCAGGGGACCAGCAGAAGGAGGGCGCCCCTGCAGGTACACCCTTAGTGTGGACACAGGGCACAACAGCTCACCAGCCACTGCATGGAGAACTATGGTTGTCTCGTGGCCGGACTGATCGGTTTTGGACCTCCTAAGTCAGATGGTAAGGGAGGATCCGCTAATTGGGACTTCTCCAAACTCGATGGCACGGCCAGAGACATCCCGAGAGGAGGAAGGGATAAGTTCGCTGCAGCGAAAGGCACCATAAAATGCTAACACAAAGGCCGTTGTGAACAATTTTGACACAGAACAGGAAATGTTATAGGTCGCCTGGCATCAGGAGGATGGGGGAGATCCTTTCCACCCCCTAATTGCCCGAGTTATCGAAAAAACTCGGCAGGGATCCTCATAGCCGTATGCCTTACTAAAGAAGGAAATGGTGGCCATGTGAAGGGACATCATTTTAGGTGCCAGGCCTCACTGCCTTATGTCTGCCAAATATCTAAGAATCACTTCCTGTCCCAGAGGCAAGGCCCCCTTGCTGCCCAGACCCCTGTCAAAAACCAGTACTTTGTCAAGGGCCCCCGAATAGGAATGCAGTGTGGATGAGGCGATGGAATTAAATACTCCCTGCAAAATTATGTTTCTCCAACTTTCCACAGATTGGTTGGGAAAGGGTCCGGGTGAGGGTTTGCCTTTGGAGCTAACATTCGGAACCTCAAATCCTGAAATCGAGATAAAGCGTCTGCGATTTCATTAACGCCTGGAATGTGCTTGGCTGTAAAAGAGATGTTGTGCGTGAGACAGGTTAAGACAAATTTGCACACCAGGCGCATAACCCACTCAGAGCATGAGGATTGATTATTAATGACATGAACAACAGCCTGATTATCGCACCAGAAAAGCACCCTTGAATGAGAGAGGGATGGACCCCAGATGACCACCACTACCAAATTTGGGAAAAGTTCCAGGAATGTTAAGTCCCTTATGATCCTTGATGCGGCCCAGGAGTCTGGCCATCTCTAGGCACACCAACGCCCCTCAAAGTAAACCCCAAAACCTATGCTGCCAGCTGCATCAGAGTGAACTTGCTGAGGACTAACATCCCTGGGAGACTGCCATAGGGAGATCCCATTGTATGTAGCCAGAAATGATTGCCAAACCAACAGGTCAGCCTTGATGCCCTTGGTAATCCTGATCCAATGGTGGGGAGACCTAGCTCCTGCTGTGGCCCTGGCGAGCATGGCACAAAAGGTCTGGCCTGGACAAACCACCCTACAAGCAAAATTAAGATGCCCCAACAGGACCTGGATGTCCTTTAGAGTGCATTTTCTTCTGTCCAGAACTAAGGAAATAAGAGCCTGAAGAGCAGCCAATTTGTCCTCCCGCAGGCTGGAAGTCCCAGCCACTGAATCAAGCAGGATCCCCAAATAAGCCAATTTAGTGAAGGGGCCTTCGGTCTTTTCAGGAGCTGGGGAACTCCTAATTCCTCAGCAATTTCCCCAAATGCACGCAAATAGTCTGCGCAGACCGAGCTATAAGGAGGGCCAGCAAAAAGGAAATCATCCAAGTAACGGGTGACCTGAGAGGATCCTGTCCACACCTTAAAGGCCCATTCAAGGAAAGTCCTAAAGGTCTCAAAGGCCGCACAGGGCACTGAGCAACCCATTGGCATGGCCTTATCCATGTACCAAGCCCCATTAAGTTTAAAACCCAGCAAACAATGGTCTAGTGGGTTCACTGGCAGGAGCCGGAAGGCAGACTTGATATCGCATTTCGCCATAAGGGCCCCATTGCCGCATGACCTGACTATTCCCACTGCGTGATCGAATGAAGCATACCGCAATGAGCAGAATTCAAGAGGTATGGCATCATTCACCGAGGTGCCTCTAGGGTACGATAAGTGGTGGATCAAACGATATTCGCCAGGGGTCTTTTTAGGCACTACTCCGATCGGTGACACCCTGAAATTGGGGGATGGAGGAACCAAGAAGGGCCCTGTGACCCTGCCGGCCATGCACTTTTTTTTGACTTTGGCGGCGACCACCTCCGGTAAGTCCCGAGCAGAGCGCAAATTAGGATCTTCAAAGGGTGTGCGAAGGCAGTGGAAGGGGATCCTGAAACCCAAAGAAAATTCTTCCCTCAAAAACGTCCGATTTGGATATAACGTGAGCAATTTACTTAAAGGTTTGAAACGCACTGGGGTTGGGCACAGCAACAGGAACTCGTTAGACTCACTGGAATTGTTTACTGGCATTAGCATTATCAGCTGAGGTGGCACCGGCTCCGCCCTCCTTCCTGCCATTACTTTGAAGGGGGCGGTTCCGGCGAAAGGGCTGCTGGTTATTGCACTCCCTTGAACACCTAGTTGCATCTTTACCACCAGCCTCTGTTATCTTTGCAGTGTTTAAAGTGCATTCTTAGAATGACTCTTCCAAAGAATTCAAATCCATCGTTTCATGGTTCTCCATCAAGTGAGCCAAATTGCCCATTAATGACCTAGTTGGGGAGGAGCTGTGGCTCAGTGGTAGAGCTATCTGCTAGGCATGCAGAAGGTCCCAGGTTCAATCCCCAGCATCTCCAGTTAAAGGGACTAGGCAAGTAGGTGATGTGAAAGACCTCTGCCTGAGCCCCTGGAGAGCCCCTGCCATTCAGAGTAGACAATACTGACTTTGATGGACCAAGGGTCTGATTCAGTATAAAGCAGCTTCATATGTTCATATGTACAGGACAACCTGGGGTGAGGCCCGAAACAACTGTCACAGTTGTGCTCATATTTACAGCGAACACGGTGACACCTCCCTTAATTATACTCCCAATAAACCCGCCTGTTGGAGTCTCCTTTGAAGGCAGCCTTGTTAGGCCTGTGACCTGTGGACCTACCTTTCATCTTAGGGCCAACCCAGCGGAGCCACAGTTTATCATTAATAAGATCCCACCTCGAATGTGCACTATTGGAAGCCCTTTTTCTAAATGCTTTGTCATAGTCCATGGCCGCAGTTTCACCTGCTAAATCCTTGGCACTCAATACATTGGCCAAGTGGTTCAACAAATGCCAACCACACTCAGGGTACGCCACCTGCATGACACCCATAAATACATTGTATCCCACCATCCAATTGAAAAAATTACGTTCGACGACATCAGCCTTCCCCTCTTTTTTACTGGGACGAGGCCCGGCCTTCCCGTCATCAGAATCATCCCTTAGCAATGAGAACACATTAACATAGTATCCATCTAGGATCCGTTCGTTAACCTTTCTGGCTAGATGAATGCCTGGCAGGTCCTTTGAGTCCAAATAGGCAGGTGACAGCTGACCTGAGCCAGATGGTCTATCAGGAGCCCACACGCCTTCAAGGCGATCCGTCTGTGCCATCTTATGTCTCCTGGTAACCCAGCTCGGAAACCTGGGTACCCACCCTGCTGTTACCCAATAACGCCCCGCAATATGAGATGATTCCTCATCAGAGGTAAGACTCACCCAACAAAAACTCATCCGTATACTGGTCTTTGGTCCGTCGCACTATGCGATGGCTCCGCCCCTGTTTTTCCTTGGCCCCATGTGTCACAACTTCCAGAGTCACTGCACTTTCAGATGAGCTGGAAGATGAGTCCTGTTGCCTCAGCACAGCGTGGGTCCCAGACACCCCAGTGCTAGTGGAGGGGGCTTCCGCCGCACCCGACACCATGGGCAGTCATCACCTGAGGAGACTCCAACCTGTCCAACCTTTCAACTAAGCGGGCTACAGTGTCGGTTAAGCCAACCAAAACATCTGAGGCACACCGACTGCTAAATGGCGCCTTCGTGGGGTCAAAGGCCTGAGATACAGGGCCCCGTTTCTTCAATGCTGCAGCTATTTGTGACGGCTTGGCAGGAGCCTTGGCCACCGGAGCTTGGCCCTTTTGGCCTTGCCTTTCCCACAGAAACATCAGCCTTAAGCTTGGGCGCCTGGGCCTTCTTAGGAGGCATGCTTGTAACTGCGGGTAGTACTATGGTTCAAGAAAAAGGGGGGACTGCAGCAAAATAATTTGTCGCAGTGCCTACAAGGAACCTAAAATTGTATATATATAATTAATTTATTTTATATATTTTTATTATTATTTTCAATCAATCAATTCCGAATTAATTACTTTCAAAATATGATGCCAATTAATTACAATTTGCCCGCTTAAATTAATTCTATAAGGCCAATGAGGAAGACGGACAACAACAATGAATGAGCAACAATGGAGAATTAAAACAACTCCAGCACAACTGCATAAAACCTCACAAGGAAAGAGACCCAAATAAAAGCCCACAGGAGTGAAGCAACTGCCTGCATCCGGGCCGAGCTACCAAAGCAACCAGCTCTTAGTAATTATCAAAGCCAATTGCCTGCTACCATCCCTTTTCCTCCCCCCCTTTCTTTTTTTTAATGCCCTCCAAAAGCCACAAGGGTAAGTGGGTGGAGGGGTGCGTGAACGTGCCGCGGCCGCTAGAAATGCTGCTAGAAAGCACAAATTCCCACGGGGCCCCGGTAAACAAACAGGAGGCAAAGAAAAGGATACACCCGCTACTTGGGTTCAGTCCATCGCAGGCGACACTCCACAATTGCAGCCGGCCCCCTTGTTCTCCGTGTCATGTGGAAGCCCCCACTGCTCGACAGCTGGTGCCCACAAGAATTGAGTGACTAGCTGCCATGAAGCCAAATAATAAAGCAGCTGCAAGTGAACCGCTCCAACCACATGGCCCAAGCTCCGGATGGGCTCCAAGCCCCACTCCGCTCTCCGTTCTGTCCGTAAGCAAACAGGTCGGCTTAAAAAGGTGAGGGAACAAGTTCCCAGTGCCACCCCTGATGTCATTCTCCTGCACAGGCGCTCAATCACAGGACACCAAGGGAAGCGAGCAGGCACTAGCGAGATGGTGATGAGAGAGGTGCCCCCCCGTGCTCCCCACGGACACACCCCTCCCTTTCCCTCCACAGCCGGGCCTGGGTAAGCCACAATGCGCAACTTGGTCATTCTAGTCACTTTCCTTACATTTGACAGATACAGGTCAGCATCTGATAATGAAGGGACAAGACCCAATCAATCAAAAGAAATTGAGCAAACTGGAGATATATTGAAGGTAGAACTGTTTCATTTCCAAGCTACTGTCCAAATTTCTTAGCTCTCCCAGACAATAAGACTAATCTTGCATGATTCCTTTCTGAACAGATCACACACCAGGTATGACCTCTGCCAGTGTTGGTTCTACAGGACTAATTCAGGAACAGAACTGGCAAGGCAATTGAAGTTAAACAAATTTTCTTTAACTCAAAACACTCCCACATACAGAACAATATTACAAAGAATCTATCTTAACACATGAGTATAACAGTGAACAGAAACTGGCAATACATTAATTCAGTTAAGGAACACATTCTTGACTCTGTGGTGAGTCAAGTCCAACTTCCTCTGGTCCACCAAAGGGTTAGGTTCTTGCAAAACATTCCTCTTGCAAAAGGGGATACCACAGAAACCAGGCTTCAGTTCTCAGTGTGAAAAATACAGCCCTGCAATAACATGAAGAGACAAAGAGAACTATCATAATAACCAGGGTAAAGAAACAGAAGAGGACAACAAAAAGGAAGAACAAGGGATCTCTACCAAAAGATCAAATAAATCAAAGAGAAATTTAAGGCACAGTTAGGCATGCTGAAAGATCAACATGGAAATATATTAACTGAAAAGGACCAAATAAAGAAAAGATGGGAACAATACACTGAAGAACTATACAGAAGAGATGAAAGGATGACAGCTTTCTTTCAAGAAGAATCTTTTGAAGTAGAACTTACAGTTTTAGAAAGTGAAGTGGAAGCTGCACTGAAAGTAATTGGGAGAAACAAATAACCAGGAACAGATGGGATTTCAATTGTGCTATTCCAAGCCAGAGAAATTGAGTCCACCAAAATCTTAACAAGAATGTGCCAACAAATGGAAAACGACTGTGGCTCACAGAATGAAAAAAAGTCAATTTAAATTCCAATTCCAAAAAAAGAAAACGTCAAAAACTGCAGCAACTATCAGACCATCATATTAATTTCTCATGCGAGTTGAAGACTTTCTATTCATTTACTCCATCATCAACCAGAAGGGAGACTGCAAACAAGAAATCAGAAGGAGATTGAGATTGGGAAGGGCATCCATGAAGTAGCTAGAAAAGATTCTTACACCAGCATGGTGTAGTGGATAAGAGCGGTGGTTTGGAGTGGTGGAGTCTGATCTGGAGAACCAGGTTTCACTCCCCACTCCTCCACATGAGCGGCAGAGGCTAATCTGGTGAACTGGATTTGCTTCTCCACTCCTACACACAAAGCCAGCTGGGTGACCTTGGGCTAGTCATGCTCTCTCAGCCTCACCTACCTCACAGGGTGTCTGTTGTGGGGAGGAAAAGGGAAGGTGATTGTAAGTCAGTTTGATTCTGCCTTAAGTGGTAGAGAAAGTCAGCATATAAAAACAAACTCTTCTTCTTCTTCTTAAATGTAAGGATGTGTCACTGACAACCAAGATCTAGGTAATTCATGCTTTGGTCACATTGTACTTTGGTCACATTATGAGAAGACTAGAGTCACTGAAAAATGCAAACATGCTAGGAAAAGTTGAAGGCAGCAGGAAAAGTAGAAGACCCAACATGAGCTGGATTAACTCTATAAAGGAAGCCACAGCCCTCGGTTTGCAAGACTTGAGCAAGACGTTAATGATAGGATGTTTTGGAGGACATTGATTCATTGGGTCACCATGAGTTTGAAGCAACTTGACAGCACTTAACACACAATAACAATATGATTGCAATAATAATACTGGTCACATATATTTTTACTTCCCCTGATAGCAATTAACTTTTAACACAATAATTTTCAGTTACCTTATGCAAGGTAAAGAGCCCAGAAAATCTTATCCAGGTCCCCAGCACAGACTCTCCTGCTGGTAACCTCCATTAATTTACTCCACCTCTAGTGGGCTCAACCAATAATCGAAAACTAAGTATATTCCTATGTGAACCATTTATGACAAGTTGCTCAATTCAATAGAAGATTTGTCTGGCATAATTCCATTTCATGCAATCAAAGCCTGCAAAACCACATTGCTGGGCATGGCACAAAAATATTTTCTTAAAAATCTAAGAAAATTATGATCTTCATCAAGAAACCTGCAAGTCAGCAGAGAAGTTGTCTGCAAGACATAGTCTTCCTAATGAAGGCAGCTGTGATAAGGTAAGAGTGGTTTTGTTTACAAACAGTCATCTGAAGCATTGCTTTATTCCACATATGGACTCATGATCAGTTAATGGTATGCAGGACATCTCAAACCAACTTGCAGCACAAAAAATGGGCTAGAGAAAATGTAATGGAAAACCAGTTCAGTGTCACTTGTCAAGAAGTTGAGGTCCCTCAATTTCTTGGATTGCAGGGTTTCTTTTGGTTCATTCCTAGAGGCCTATGAATTCTGTGTTATTGGGATTTTAGACCAACAAAATAAGTTTCAAAATATTGTCGAAGGCTTTCACGGTCAGAGTTCATTGGTTCTTGTAGGTTATCCGGGCTGTGTAACCAGGGTCTTGGTATTTTATTTCCTGACATTTCGCCAGCAGCTGTGGCAGGCATCTTCAGAGGAGTAACACTGAAGGACAATAAGTAACCTCTGAAGATGCCTGCAGCAGCTGCTGGCGAAACGTCAGGAAAGAAAATACCAAGACCATGGTTACATAGCCTGGATAACCTACAAGAACCAAAATAAGTTTCCTTTTGAAAACTGCTTTTGTGGAGAGAACAAGATAGGCAGCCAGCTGCTTCTCGTTAAACCTTTCTCTCCCCTTTCTGGAATGCAAGGCCGTGCATTGCTATAGTAACTAATCGGTCAGCCATCATGACAATGTCCAGGTGCAGGTAGTTCTGTAAGCTTCCTCACCTGAACACATCAATAAAGGAGTCAGCATTTCTGACCAAGCGATTAATTAACAGCTAATTGCTTGCGTTTTCTCAAATGGCCTCTATAAGCTCATGCCACTGAGAAAATGAATATAAGGACAGACCAGTCCTGAGCCTAACTATGCACGCTTTGGGGTACAGCAGGAGAGCTGTGCTGGCGGCATCACAACCCATTTGATTTTGGCCATTGAGGGGGAAACTCTGGTCAAGCTGACCTGCTTGGAGAAACCTTTGGACAATCTTTTGAAACTCTTGAATGCTGGAAGCATCTTTGGAAGTTGGTAACTATAAAACCTGATGCAAGAAACCTTTGCCAATCCTTTTGAATCAAGAAGGCTTTTGAATGCTATGCTAAATAGTTTATTATTTTATTGCCTATCACTTCATGAAACCCTTTTTCTTTCCTGTAAACCAGCATAAACCTTATAAATAAATTGTTAGCCTTTAAATGGATTGTGTCTTTTGATTTTAGGATTCCAAGCCTAAATTGTAAGTGCCTTGTGTGAGTGTAAAAACCACCTACCAAAAACCTGAGACAGTTTTGGGAAGTGTGCACAATCCTGGCTAGGTCTCCGCCTGGCAGGAAAAGTGTTACACTGAATTTGGAGCTTGGCTAGAGGTACCCTGGACTCCTTGCTTGGAGGCTCACCCTTTGGACCCCAGGGTTGGTGGCAGCTATCCATTAAACTTTGGGTGAAAGCCTGGAGTTTAATGTTTTGTCCCTTTTGGGAAACTTTTGACTAAACCAAAGAAGCTCCAGCTGGTGGAGGCTGGTTGGAGCTCTTTGACATCGCTAACTCTAATATCAGATGCTTGTGATGAGTCCATCATGTTTCAATGCTCTACTAGATGCAGATAAAAGAACTGTTGATGCAGGAAAATGAAACTGTAAAGTACCAGAGTATGCAAATGCAGGACTACTGAATAACATTATCATCTCCAATACAGTAGTGAAAAATATTCAAACATGAAGCAAGAAACTGCACTATGCAACCTATTGTTACTTTTAGTCAAAAATGATTTGATAACCTATGAAAAAGTATTGTATTTGTCCCAGTGAGCAACAGCTGCTGATGTTGCAAAATCAGTCAGTTATGAAAAGACATAACAACCTAAGATGGCATTTTGACCTTTTTAAATTTCAAAGTACAAAATGACAAAGTGACACTAATACCATTTTCTAATAGCTCTTATTATTCGAAATAAATTAAAATTGGGTTCCCAGCCTTTTCCTCAGAATACCTCTAACATTTCTTCCAGAAATGTGCTATTGCCTCTTACAATGAAAACAACAAAACTCAGCTTAGTAGACATTTTGATTCCAGCATATTTAAATAACCATCTTTTCCTGAGAAATGCCTCTTATGTTGTTCTTTCAGAAATTTGTCCCAGACAGTGTCCTACCAATAGGCATCATATTTTATCCGATATTCTCAGCACGTTAACCACTGAACTGTAAGAGTGTAGTCTGTCTCCTTGAGTATATGGATAATGCTGATTTACAACCTGCAGTCTGCACTAATTATTAGGTCTGAGGCAAACACATAAAAATATAATGTAAGAAGAATGCTGGATCAGACCTTTCATCCACCTAGTTCATTATCCTGTTTCCCATTGTGGTCAGCCAGATTCCCCAGAAGGCACACAGGCATGGGCACAGAGGGCAAAGTCTCCTCCAGTTATTGCTCTCCTGAAGCTGGAATTCAGTGGTATACTACCTCTGAAATTTAGCCTTTAACTATCAGGATACATACCTGTTGGGAATTGATAAAGGACTTGTCCAATTATTTGGTGATTTATAGGATAATTGCAGCACAATGAATTTCATTCAAGGAAACTATAAGACTAGTCTTCAGTTTACCAGAACCCAAAACAGGGTTGTCCAAGTAGCAACCATTTTGGTTGGTTCTTGTTGGTTATCCGGGCTGTGTAACCGTGGTCTTGGTATTTTCTTTCCTGACGTTTCACCAGCAGCTGTGGCAGGCATCTTCAGAGGAGTAACACTGAAGGACAGTGTTACTCCTCTGAAGATGCCTGCCACAGCTGCTGGCGAAACGTCAGGAAAGAAAATACCAAGACCACGGTTTCACAGCCCAGATAACCTACAAGAACCAATTAACTCTGACCGTGAAAGCCTTCGACAACCATTTTGGTTGTTTGTTTACTTACCGATTTTAAAGAGAAGGTGAAAGAGAGAAGTTGAAAGGCATACATATACGGTAAAAAATTTGAACTGTATCGTTATGGCAGCCTACCTGGATATTGAGGTTGTCAGGTGAGTTCCTGCTCGATAAGTGACTGTCATTGGAGATATGGAAGATGGCCACACAAGACAGGACTTTTTCAGAGGCAGCAGCGGGACTCTGGAAATTCATAGAATCCGAGCCATTGTTTTACAACCTGCTATGATCTCTTCTGGGCCAATTCTTGGATCCCATATCCTCACCATCTTCTGATTGAAGCATCAAATGCCTTTGTGGCTGTTGGCAGTAGCTGTGGTGGTAGACCTTCCTTTGCTTTTGCCTTGCAGCCACTTTTATACCTGACTAGGTAAAATCAGTTCTCCCCCATGGTCCTGGATAGTTGGATGAGGTAGTTAAAAATAAATAATGTCAGTTACACAAACTTAGATTAACATCAAGTGGTAAGACTTTAAAAATAATGCAGTGCTTATTCATAATGGAGTGAATGATTTGCTCACTTTTTATTTAAACAATTGGCTGCATTGGTGCAAGGTCACAAGTATTTCACTTAAAGTGGTGCACAACCTGAAATACTGCTGCTGCTTCCTGCTCCCCATTAACAAATATATGTTGTGTTTATATGCCAGTGCATTTTTGACAGCGGGACTTTGGACGAGTATTGCCACATTAGAACAATTACAGATCCGTATTAGGACCTGATATGCCTTCAAAGCCAGCAAGCTGTCAACAAAATAAAATAAAATAAAAACTCTTTATCATGTTGCTGAAATATGAGAAAGCATTTTGCTAATTAGCCTTCAGAGATGTTATCATTCCCACGTGCTGATCTAGTATATCTGCAGTTATGGTGAGATCTAGAGGTCTGGCTCATAATTGCTTGAAAAGGTGTACAGTGATTTAAAGTGTTCTTTGTTTTGGGAAGAGATTTCTTTTTGCTGACAATATGCTTGCTGATATCTGCAGCATGCAACCATCATCCTTTCATTCAACTATTTATCCTTCATAGACAACTTCTTTCTTAGGATTTTAAACAAACAAAAATCTTTAAGTAGTTGTTCTTGTCCAGTTACAAGTCAGTAACATGACTCAACTTCAAATGGTGTCAAGGTGAGAATACATTTTGTCTGTAGTTTTTGACAAATGTCCTTCCATTTTAAAACTGCATTATCTTGCTGGTGTGTGTAAATGGATATTTCAATCCAAGTGTTTCATACACTGGTTCTTCTGTGTTCATAGATCTCCCAGTCTTTTAAGGAGTGGTAGAAAAGAGCAAGAGTCCAGTAGCACCTTAAAGACTAACAAAAATATTTTCTGGCAGGGTATGAGCTTTCGTGAGCCACAGCTCACTTCTTCTTTTAAGGAGTGCTCCATTTATTTTAATGAAAGCTTAGCTTCATGTGGACATTGTTTTTTGCACACAAATATTCTACATCATCAGCAAGTATAGGACCTTCTAATGGATACTGCAGTGCCCATAGAGCTTTCTCTCAAAAGAGTTATGTTTAAAGTGCATAATAGCTATTCCAAACGAAACAACAATTTGTACACAGTATTACACATTACTGGGTTAAGTCATTTTTATAGGCAGTGGCTATATTCACAGTTGTGTGCTTCTGTACAGGTAGTAGTGATGCAAGATTTGCAAAAGGTTTGTCCAACTCGTATTGTTTGAATGTATTACACATTGAGCATTGTTTTCCAAAGATTTTCTCAAGGACAAAAATGTAAACTTATACCCTAAGCTTGTAGTCGATCCACCTTATTGCATTCACAAAGAGCAGAACTAAATGATATGTGCAACATGAGTCAGGGCATAGGTGGCTTACCTGACTCACTGTTACGTGTATGAACAGGGAAACATACCTTGAAAGTGCTCTGTAGCTCTGCTTTGCTCTGGAGTGCTGCAAGAGGGGAGGAGGGACTTCCAGTTTTTCTATAGCACCATTTTTACTAGCAGAAATAGCCATGGGGGTCCTGTTCTCCCATATCTCTGGCTCCATGTGTCCTTTCAAGGGAGGGGAACCGGAAGCCTGTTATGATGCACCCCCCTTCCACTTCAATATCCACTTCAATATCCCACTCACTCAGCCTGGCCATATATGCTGAGGGGAAAAGGCGTTGGCGTGAGTATATTTGTGAGGAGAATTATTTTCCTTCTTCTCCTCCAGTCCCACACCCGTATTTACCTCAGTGAGAAATAGGAGACAAGAGGCTGTTCAACTTAAACAGAGAAAACATGGAAGTTTATTAAAGAGAACTGACAGAGATTGGTTTTTAAGAAAAGGCAGAATATTTTGGAGGGAAAACTCAGAGTTAGATTGATACAAGCAAGATTACTTCAGAGAAATAGCTTAGATGTTCCCTTTACTCAAGTTACTTTCAGTTCTCAGTTCTCAAGCTTAGTTCTACCTCTCATAACTATTATACACATTTAGTTCTATCCCTTAGAACTAGTATTCAGATTCAGCTTTCAAAACTGCCATACAGCTTCAGACTCTCATCTCTGTCCCCAGCCTAGCTCTGTCTGACTACCCCCACCTTAGTGGTTGTAATCCTCCACACCTTCCTGCTACTGGAATAGCTCTACCTCAGAGACTAATTCCCTTTGTGACTTGAGAATGGGCCCTCTCTAACCCAATTCTCACTCCTGTCACTCCCACAGGTTGTGTGTGTCAATAGCTCTGGCTTTCACAGAACCCCCCTCAGGTTCACAGAGTATAGTCTGGCTTCCGCTTGGTCTTGCTACCAAGTTCTGAAACTCACACAGCCCTCTCTGGCTGGTCTCAAGCTTCCACTACTTTCTCAGCCTTTTCTCAGGCTGGTTCCATGCTTCAAATGCTATCACAGCCCTCCTGTCAGGCTGGGTCCCAAACTTCGAATGCTTTCTCTGTCTCTCTCAGCACAGAGTGTCAGCTCACTGGCTCTGCCCACTCTTCACCTGTCAACTCTTGCTGGTTAACCCCTTATCCGTCACACCCGTCCTTCCCCCTTGCAGCATTCCAGAGCTGAATGAAGCATGGAAGAACTTTCAAATTAGTTTATATGTGTGACAGCAAGTCAGGGGACACCTCTGTCCCAACTTGTATCACACGTAACATCTAGTTTGGCCCATAGTCTCCTATGAGTGACCTTTTGCCAAATTGCAAATGAACAGTGAGAATTGTTCCTTTGGTTCAAATGAAACAGTTCCTCTAATTTTGTGACTTGGACTGACATTTTAACACACTGAATAGTGCACTTTCAGTCCACTTCCAATGCACTGTAGTGATAATTTGCAAGTGGATGTTGCTATTTCACACAGTAAAATCCAGTTGCGAAGTACATTGAAAGTGGATTGAATGTGCATTATTCAGCATGTGTGAACACTTTGGTTGTATTCTGCTTTCAGTTTCTGTTGTGCAGGGAGGAGAAGGAAGCAGAGACATGACTCTTCATATGTGCACCCAACAAATATGTAATTCATCCATAACACTTAGCAGATTTTTGCACGAGACAGCATTATCTCTGATTTGTGGTTCTGTGCACAGAATTTCCCTGACCAGTATTGGTGGCTTTGGGAGCGCTCATACTCTGTTTAAGCAGAGGTGATGCTTGCCTGAGACATTTCAGTGATTTGATGGTAGCCTGGTGATAGAAGCTGGAAAATATTTTGCTTGTAGCCAGTGGCAGTGTGGCAGACATCAGGCTTGGAGCATGGGGTGGTGATGGAGGAAGACGTTTGTTGGGATAAGCCTAATACTTATCTCCTGCCAGGAACATGCCATAGGGTTGTCAACTATGGCTTGAGAAAGTTCTGGAGATTTGGGGATTTTGCCTGGGAAGGGCAGAGGCTGGGGAAGGGAGGGAGTTCAATAGGGATGTGATATCACATCCTGTGATGTCACATCCAAGTCAAAGTTCAGTTCCTTCAACTCTTCCCTTTCTTATGAGGTAACTTACACAAAATTTTAAATTTTAAATTTAAAGAGAAATCAGGTCTCTCTCTGTCTCTCTCTGTCTCTTTCTTTTTCACACACACACACACGCACACACAGACATAGAGAAAGAGAGAGACAGAGAGAATATAAAGGCAGCTATAGGGTAACCCAGTTATATACACCTGCCCATTCAGATGTAAAGCTGAAGAGGGGATTATTATTATTTTTACAGACAATGTATTATTAGCTGCCATGACACTAAGGAAATAAGACATAATATAAATATTTTAAATGAATGAAAATGGAGTATGTAGAAGAAGGGAAGGGAAATTTCCACCTTCTTCCACATTATCTTAATGTATTTTAAACATTTAGTCCTCTCCAAGCCGCCCACAGTCTCCTTGGCATGTCCCAGGAAGTGTTAGATATGAGATAGAAGAAGCATGATCCTAACACAGAGTTCATGTGTTTATGTGTCAGTGCTCCCTGCAGGGTTAGTGCAGTGTTTGTATTTAAAAATAGCCCCCCAGTCCTCACATTGCTGCCTGCATCAAGGTCAAATGGGTTTAGAGGCAAAAACGAGCTATGCTAGGAATGTGTTTGCCAGTGAAACTAATGTAAGTACCATGTGAATTCAATGGTGGTCCTGGGCACAAGATATTAAAGAATGTCAACAGCAGTTTTAACAAACAGAATGAACAAAACCAAAATAAAATTTGTGTGTACATCCCAAGTGATCAGAATATGACCAGAAAACTTTGAATAAACCCTTTTTCTGTTTAGATCAAATGTTTAAATTGTTTTCCCCCTGTCAATTAGAGTTGTGCATATTGATATACCTGAACAGAAAATAAACCTCAAATTAGACATTTCGGCAATTTCGGTTTTGGGTTGACCAAATACTAAAACATGGGAATCTGCCCAAAGCCAAATAGGTGATTCCTGAAAAAGCCGAATAGATATTCAGCTTTTTGGGTTTCAGCTATTCACCTTCTGTGGAGTCTCCATTTTGTGGCCCTTGTGTTTAAAGGAGAGCTATCTCCTTTCTACATATTCCTGCCCCCTGGTTGGTTTCCAGGGCAGCATGAGGGAGGGAGCAGGTATGTTGGAGTGGCCAATAGGAAGGCTCACTGGAGCTTCCCATGTGACTAATGGAACATGGGAAGCTCCAATCTTCCCACGTGGCCAATGGCACATGGGAAGCTGGTGCAATCTACCTGGATTGCCACAGAGGCAACCTAGAGAGGAGGAGGGAGGAGGGCCAGGAATTCTCAGGGGTCAATGGAACCCAGGTAAGGAAGAACAGTCTTCTTTCACTAATCACAGAAGGTGTTTTTTGGCTGGAATTATTTTCAAACTTTTGTGTGCTTGGCCAAAGACTATAAAAGCAGGTCTGGTTCCCAGACCAGGCTTTTTGAGAGAGTTTGGTGACATAGCTTGGCTTTAGCTCCTGCTGCCTGATTTTTCTCTGCGATCCTAGATCCTGGTGTCTCATCCTGACCTGCTGGATTACAACCTGCTGCTTGGGTTGGATTCCTTCCTGTCTGCTGCCTGGAGGAGAAGACATCAAAGGGTCTGAGATATCATCATTTTCCTTTTAAACCAATTGTTGTATTTGGGGCTTATTTTCTAAATTTTGCTAGAAGCCAGCAGGCCTTGGCCTGTTGGTTGGTGGTGGTGGGGGGGAGGGGTTGCTATTTTGAGGGGGTGATTTGATTATTTGGGGGGAGGCCCTGTTTCCATTTCTCCACTGCTTGCTTTTTCAAAGTTGCATTGTTTGAATTTTGCAGTTTTCTCTGCTTCAGATCTTGCTGGTTTCACCTGAAAATAGGGGTGATTTGATTATTGGAGGGGAACTGCTTTGTTGTTATCACCATCATTATCTTTGTTGAATTTAGAGAGAGGGTTTTTTGTGGTAGTTTGGTGTCTTCTTGTGTGAAGTTTTCAATGTTTCCCTATGGGGAATGGGGGCAACCCCTTTGGGACCCCATAAAATTGGAACCCTGACCCAATCGTCACCAAACTTTGAGGTTCATGCAAGGAGAGTTTCTTCAAGCTACCCTGAAAATTTGGGAACTCTACCTCCAAAAATGCTTCCACAGGATCTTCAATTTCTTTCCCATATACTATAATGAGCCTAATTTTTTCCAGTAAATCTGGAAATAAGCTGAATGCCAATATTTACCAGTATGGATATTTGGCTTATTTCAGGTTTCCCCCAAAAAATCCGGCCCAATAAAACTGAACTCGAAATTTACCAAATTATTATTATTATTATTTTGCATAACCCTACTGTCGACCTTATACACAATTTTGGAGTTAGATAACCAAGAAGTGTTTCACCTTGGCTGATACTGGGAAACATAATTTTGAGAAGAGTATAATGTGCAAGTGTATCAGTATCAGCCTTAAAAACTGAGAGAGAACTCTCAGGAACAGAGGAGCTTTCCCCAAATGCTTGCCAAGATAACTAGCAATTACTAAGCTGTTTCCAAATCAAGCTAAGTAAAGTTCAACCGTGCCTAGATGGTAGCAACATTTGCTCTCATTTAAAATAATGTCTATTTTAGTTTGAAAATACCTTTCTCTGCATAAGGTTATTCTTCTATAGTTATTTTTACATATGATTTCCTTTTCATGCTAGTAATGTTATTAATAGTGGTTCATATACTATTCTGATCACTAATGATATGAGAGTACACTGTTTATTGAAATCAAATAGTTAAATAATAAAAAGTTGGTACTACCTGTCAGGCATAGTGCTGTCTTTACTGCTTCTACACTTTCAATCTCGTTCAGAGGTGAGGAATGCAGATGCAACATTATTACATCAAATTCTTTTGATATGAGAAGCATCTCACATTACTGTCAGTTCTTGTACTGATGGAATAATGAAGGGCAGACTGCTCTGAGTGGAGTATGACCAAGGGCCAAAATACATGATATGCCCGACTCATGCTGGGTCATGAGTGGGCTACCCAACTCACAGTCAGACGTATGTTGGGTAAAATCATCTTAAATAGTGTTCATTCACTTGGTGCTGCAAGGGGGCAAGAAGGACCTTCTGGTTTCCCTCCCATCGTGCTTTTTCCAGCAGAAATTGTGACAGGGTTGGGTTCCCCCCCTTTCTATAACTCCGTATACTCTAGGAAGGACATGTGGAGCTAGAGAAAAGGAATGGAAAGCATCCCAACCATTTCTGTTGGCAAAAGCAAAGTAGGAGAAACTGGCAGCTCCTTCTCCGCCTTGATGGGCTCCCTTGCAGCACTGAGTGAATGAGCACTGGTTAAGATGAGTTTCCCCAATGTCTGACTGAGAGTTGGACAGTGAACCCATGTGATCTGGCGTGTGTTGGGCATATCATGTATTTTGGCCTCAAGTCCTATGGGTTTGAAAATGCATAATAGTCTCAAAAGGGAGATGTTGTTATGTACAAAAGTTATGTATTGTTAAATAGGCTCAGTTACATGAATGTTTTCCTTAAGTGACTTTTTCCCTAACCAAAAGAACTACAGAAAACTGCAATCTGGGTCAGAAATTTGCATAGGGAGAAGCAGTTCTTATCATAGAATCATAGAGCTGGAAGGGACCACCAGGGACATCTAGTCCAATCCCGTGCCCAATCTTTTCCCTGTAGACTGTTTTTCTATCAGAATTACCCCCAAGCTAATTTTTACCTGAAGGGGAAAAGCTACAAGTACTCATAGTTTTTCCCCAGAGGCTGAAAAGGAAGATTTTATTAAGAAAAGTAGACCACAGGGGAAAAGATAAGTCCAGTTCAGATAGCAACTTCCTGAAATTCCCTGGGGAAAAATAAATCCCATCCTTATGAGAAAACATAGACATAATTTACACATATCATTTGCTCCAGACAGTGTGCCCATATGCAATCTTAGTCATTGCATACAAAAAGTTCATGGTTTGCACATAACTTCTTATTTAGAGCATGAAAAATAAGAGTATTGTGCCTATGTATATGTCTTTTTGCACTTTTTGTGTTCACTAACTGACTCACCACCATCTGTTACTTTTTATCTTCAAGGCCTAACAGTTTTCCATACAGAATTCCATTCACATTGTAAATAAATGATGCAAAAAATTAGTTGAACAACTGCCTATAATTTGATCATTTACTTGTTGGAGACAAATGACAGCTACAACAGACATCACTGCCTAAAGAAAACATAATTAATTCATTAATTCTTTAATTCATTTATGTGTATGTAAAGTGTCATTAAGTCACAGCTGACTTTTAGCAACCTCGTAGGGTCTTCAAGACAAGAGATTAACAGAGGTGGTTTGCCATTGCTTTCCTCTGCCTAGTGACCCTGGTATTCCTTGGTGGTCTCCCATCCAAGTACTGTGCATATATTTTATTCAGTTATCGTTTATTTAAAATATTTAATATTTAAAATATGTCCAAGCAGTTTTATAATAAAGCATTAAAACACATAAAGTAACTATCAAATAAATATCAGTAAATATATAACTATGAAAGCTAATTAGCTGCTAAAAACAAATGAGTTAAAGCCATAAAAGCTGCAGAGAATGAAAGGCCTAAGAACAACGTAAATGATAACCAGTACAATACAGGACTAGAATAATAAACCCATCAACACTATAAACATTGCCTGTCTATGCAAGGAAATCAGGACAGGATTCATAGTTCTCCCCCTCCTCTATTTTATCATCACAACAACCCTGTGGGGTAGGTAGGGTTGCCAGGTCCCTCTTCATCACTTGCAGGAGGTTTTTGGGGAAGAGCCTGAGGATGGCAAGGTTTGGGGAAGGGAGGGATTTCAATGCCATAGAGTTCAATTGCCAAAGTGGCCATTTTCTCCAGGTGAACTGATCTCTGCGGATGGAGATCAGTTGTAATACGTAGCAGGAGATAGTGCTAGGGTAGGAGATAGTGACTGGCTCAAGGTTATCCAGCAGGTGCCATGGTTGAGTGTGGGGTAGAACCTGTGTGTCTAGTTCTGCAACACATTGGTTCTCAATGATAAATGTGCATTGTCCGCAGTTGCATAATAATGAGAGCTGACACCAGAGCTGGGATAATCAAAAGGGCCAACTTTATTTTTTATTGTTCAAGAGGGATCTGCAGCTCACACAACCAAAACATCCCCAATAACTGACTGCAGTGCGGGCCATTGCGGGGATGCTGAAGAGTCAGGCCTCCTCTGGTTTTTTGCATCCCCATTCTTAGGGCGAGACCCACCCTGGCTCAGAGCCGTCACGTGTGGTATGGCTCTTGCTCTTCCTTGCCAAGCCTTTTTAGTGCTCGAGGGAGGTGTGCCATGTCCAATCCACCCTAGCCGCGAGGTCTATAGGTAAAGGATAGCGGCACCCCTCAAGGAGTTCCTGTCCCAGGTCCCTGCCAGGCACCGAGGCCCCAGTCCTGGTCTGAGGGTTACTCCTTCATCCTCCAAACTGATGCCTCAGGGTGCTCACCGGAGTTTTACCATAATCATGAAACCACCTTTTCCCGCACTGCTCCCTCATACTACCTATCATTTTCAGAGTAGGGTAGGCGAACCCCTGCCCCCCGGCTAGACACCAATTGCGCTGGGGGGGGGAATTCCTAAACGGCCCCCTGACGGGCAACCAGCTTGCGCCTACTCTGAACTCGAGGGAGGGAGGGAGGGAGGGTGTCTCCTTTGTTCGCCTTCCAAAGAGGGAGGCTCTGCGTGATTCAGTGTCAGCCCTTGGCCCACAGAACCAGAAATCACCACAAAGTCATATAGAGTCCAAACAGATGGCTTTTACTGGTCAATTAGGCATACAGTGCAAACGAATAAAATGACAGCTATGAGAGGCTCACTAGCTGGGAGATATTATAAGGCAGGAAAGGCGGGAGATTACACGTACAGGCTGAATACAGTTTCCCAGGAGCTGGGTTCCCAGGCCTAGGTATGCGACCTTGGGGGGCAGACAATACAACGCAGAGACAGAGGCAATAACGAAACCGAGATAGCAGCCTGACATTCTGCTCCCCTCAAGGCCCCCTCCCAGTTCGCAAGGGGGCTGGCCGATCTGGGTAAGCAATGTGAAAGGCGTCGACGAGGTCGGGGGCGGAGACATCCCGTGCGCGTACCCATTCGTCATAGGCAGGGGGGAAATGTTTCCAACGGACCAAATATTGCAGGTTGCCATGGTGAACACGGGAGTCAAGGATCTTGGAGACTTCGAAGTGTTCCTCCCCCCCCACCATGATGGGTTGCGTAGGAGATGGGTCTGGATGCCACCGTGGAGAAGCAACATGGGGTTTGAGGAGGCTAATGTGGAAAACAGGATGCACACGCCTCAAGGATTTGGGGAGAGCCAGTTCCACTGTGACAGGGTTTATGACCCGGGTGATGGGGAAAGGGCCAATGTATTTAGCACTGAGCTTATGGCACGGTTGGGTGGAACGGAGATTTTTGGTGGAAAGGTAAACCAAAGTACCCACTTGCAGATCACCCCCGGGGGAGCGATGTTTGTCAGCTTGTGCTTTGTATTTACGTTTGGCTCGGTCGAGGTTGCTAACGAGCCAGGGCCAAGTGGTACGGAGGGCGTGTGCCCAGGAGGCAATGTCGGGGTTCCCCTCCCCCCCCTCTATATCATCTGTAGGGGCGATGGGACTGAAATCTTGTCCATACACAGCAAAAAATGGACTAAAACCTGTGGATTGATGCATGGCATTATTGTAGGCATATTCTGCTAAAGGTAACAGTTCTACCCAGTTATCCTGGTGGTAGTTAACATAACAGCGTAAATAACATTCAAGTACAGCATTGACACGTTCAGTTTGACCATCAGTTTGAGGATGGTATGCACTAGACAACCCTTGTTCCACTCCCACCAACTTGAGGAAAGCTTTCCAAAACTTAGAAACGAAACCACTGCCGCGGTCACAAATTATCTTACGCGGAAACGAATGTAAACGAAAGATATGCGTCACGAAGAGGCGGGCCAGTTTCTGAGCAGAGGGGATCCCTGCGCATGGAACCAAATGTATTTGCTTAGAAAACAAATCAGTAACAACCCACAATACAGTTTTACCCCCACTGAGAGGGAGATCAGTCATGAAGTCCATAGCAATCACTTCCCAAGGTTTGCTGGGCGTTTCAAGAGGTTGTAGCAGTCCCGGGGGTTTGCCCTGCGATCGTTTCGCAGCGGCACAAACGGGACAGCTGCGGATGAAGGAGTCAATGTCGGAACGCATTCCCCCCCACCAGAACTGTCTGCGCAATAAGTGAAGGGTTTTCAGAAACCCAAAGTGCCCAGCTGTTTTGGCTCCATGGGCTAAATGTAAAACGTCCTTTCGGAGAGCCTTGGGGACATACAATTTCGAGTCCTTGTACCAGGATCCTCCTTGTTCCAAAACACCAGGAGGTAGGGTATGAGCGGAACGTTCTAAAAGGCACTGGTCCCGAAGGACAGTTAAAAAGGACTCGGAGATGGGGATTTTGGAGGGGGCCCCCCCGTCGGCCATGGAGATCTTAGAAACAGTTATGGGGCTAGTGCTTACGTGCGGCGGCGCGCAGACTGCAGGCGGCTGGGCGGTCGGAGGGGTAGGAAGGGCGGGAACTCCGGTTTGTTGCGGTGGCGGCTGGGCAGCCGAACTTACTTTTCCCTTAGTTTTCAGTAGGTCCGTAATGGGTAGAGCCACCTGGGCGAAGTTAGGGATGAATCCTCGATAGAAGTTTGCAAATCCCAGAAATTGCTGTACTTGCTTCCGGTTGGTGGGGGGAGTCCAATCGAGGACGGCTTGGACTTTGGCGGGGTCCATGCGAAGACCTTGGTGGGAGATGATGTATCCCAAAAACGTGAGTTTGCTTTGGTGAAATTCGCACTTAGCTAGTTTTGCGAAAAGTTGATGGTTACGCAGGCGTTGCAGAACTTCCCTGACCAGAGCCACATGCTCGTCCATAGTTTTCGAATAAATGAGAATGTCATCTAAGTAGACCACCACCCCACGATATAGAAGATCATGTAGGATTTCATTGATGAGTTGCATGAAGACCCCCGGGGCCCCTTTTAATCCAAACGGCATCACAAGGAATTCATACATTCCGAAACAGCTAGAGAAGGCAGTGAGGTGCTCATCCCCTTCGCGGATACGGACTCGGTAGTAAGCTTCCACCAAGTCTAGTTTAGAGAACACACGGCCTTCCTGTAATTGTCCCAAAATATCGGATATTAATGGGATAGGATAGGCATTGGTCTGGGTAACCGCATTGAGCTTTCTGAAGTCAATGCACAGGCGAAGGTCGCCCTCTTTTTTCCGGACGAAAAACGCGGGGGCCGAGTTTGGGGCATTCGAAGGGCGAATGAACCCTCTGGCGAGGTTTTTGTCCAAAAAGTCCCGGAGGACAGTGCGCTCGGAAGCGCTCATAGGGTAAATCTTACTCTTGGTTAATGTGCAGTCCTTTACCACTTCAATCGCACAGTCTGAGGCCCGGTGGGGGGGTAAGGCATCACATTCCTTAAGGTCGAAGACATCTTCAAAGTCCCGGTATACAGCGGGTAGAGCCGGTGGTGCTGGAGCAGTAGAGGTTAATGCTGGAACGGGCGGATATAGCAGAGCAAAGTTTTGCCGATGCTGGTCGCAGGTGGGACTAGCGAAGGAGATAGTGTTTGTTTCCCAATCAATACTGGGACTATGTCCTTTAATCCAGTTAATTCCCAAGACCACTTCAAATCGGATAGGGGCTATAGTGAAGTCTATTTGTTCCCAGTGGGAACCAATTCCCATTGCCACTCCTATGGTGCGGTGATCAACTGGACCCCCCTGGAAATGGCTTCCGTCCATTTGGGCAAATTGGACGGGGGCGGGTAAAGCCTCAGAGTCGGCTCTGAGTGCAGCAAAAGTGGTTTCGCTTATGAGAGCGCGACAGCAACCGGAGTCAATTAGTGCTTTGACGGGGATTTGTGGGCCACCGTTAAGTTGCTGTAAAACTGCATCCACGTAGACGGTGGAGTCCACGTCTTTAATTTTGGTAGGAGCAAATCTAGATCTAGACGAGCATCAGTATCCTCCGACGTTAACGTCCAGAGACGTCCTTTAAGAGATTGCCACTGTTCCTGTACCAGTCCCCTCAAGCGGCAAACCTCTCGGGTCGTCCGGAAAAGTTCAGCGATTAAGTCTTGTAACAGAGTAGGATCCTCAGAGAAGGGCTCCAGGGTGTAGATCACCTGGAGAGCTGCACAGCTCCCATCCAAGTGGCAGGCGAACCTCCCTGGGCTCCAGCCTGGCTAGTAGAATGGTGAAGAGAAGGGGATAGCTGTCATAATGTCAGCCCTTGGCCCACAGAACCAGAAATCACCACAAAGTCATATAGAGTCCAAACAGATGGCTTTTACTGGTCAATTAGGCATACAGTGCAAACGAATAAAATGACAGCTATGAGAGGCTCACTAGCTGGGAGATATTATAAGGCAGGAAAGGCGGGAGATTACACGTACAGGCTGAATACAGTTTCCCAGGAGCTGGGTTCCCAGGCCTAGGTATGCGACCTTGGGGGGCAGACAATACAACGCAGAGACAGAGGCAATAACGAAACCGAGATAGCAGCCTGACATTCAGTCAATAATATCTCTTCCCTTGGCTCCTCCCCTCATCGCACGTCAGACCTGATGATGCCCAGCGCTTTGCTCTCTTCTCGCAACCGCAACCAAAATCCACCCGCCCTCACTTCTTCGAAGGTGGGCTGGGGTGGTCTAGTATCTGTATGTGTGTGGGGAATCATGCCTGCTTTTTTTTTCAAAGTGCAAAGAAACATGGACTGTGTAGCATACACACATACAGTCAACATTATTTGGTCTGCAGTAGAACAGCAGAGTCATAGAGCATACTTGGAAAATCTTGTTGGTCTCTAAGGAGCTACTGGACCTGAATCTAGCCATTATTTATTTGTGTGATAGGTAGGGTTGTCAACCTCCAGGTACTGGTACCAATTGCTAGGTGAGATGTTTGACATATTTGGGCCTCTGGGATTAAGTGCCCCAGAAGCTAGGGACCAAAAGGCCCTCGAATTGTTGGAGTTTATGGCCTGTAGAAGGTTTCCCTATTGAGATCTCCCAATCAGCTATTACAACTGATCTCCGGCTGATAGCGATCAGTTCACCTGGAGAAAATGGCCACTTTGGCAATTGGACTCTATGGCATTGAAGTCCCTCCCATCTCCAAACCCCACCCTCCTCAGGCTCCACCCCAAAAACCTCCCGCCTGTGAGGAAGAGGGACCTGACAAGCCTAGTGATAGGGAATCTGCACACATTTGGTTCCTGAGCACACACATCTGGATTTACATACAGTTTGGTACTCATGTATAATTTCATAGACTCATAGAATCATAGAGTTGGAAGGGACCACCAGGGTCATCTAGTCCAACCCCGTGCCCAATGCAGGAAATTAACAACTACCTCCCCCCAACATCCCCAGTGACCCCAACCCTCCCCCCACCATAGGTTCTTTCAAATGTATGCAGGGTAGATGTGATCCTACTTCCCTCTCTATGCATGTTCTATAGCAAAAAGTATAATGTCTGCACAGACTGTGTTCCTTTCCCCTTTGGGGAAAAAAGTAGTACTCTAAATGTATGTGTTATGGCAAAGAATAAGACACAAATAACACTGAGATTTAAGAATGAATCATTTTAAACTTTTGAATACCCTAAAAACATTAACTTTCATCTGTAAATGGAAAAATTAAAATCAGTCACTCATGCAAGCTATTTGTCTTTGAGGCAATGCAAACCCCCCATGACAGTCTGACAAATTATTTTGCACATGAATTACCTACTAATCCTCCTGCTTATAAAAGTAGAGCTAACTGTCACATTGGGTCAGGCCATTAATCCATCTAGCTCAATATCTTGCCTTTGATAGTGGTCAGTATTGGCTGCCTCACAGAAAGTCAAAAAAAGAAACAGGCAGTAAAATACTGTGTCTTTCTTCCAGTTGAGAAAAAATGGAAAGCTCATTCTTAAAACTGAATTGTGCTTTCAAAGCTGAATGTAACCCCAGTGGTTCCATTTGACAGGTTTTTTTATTTTAGTTCCTTTAATATGCTTGAGGAGCGTGTGTGTTTTTCCCTTTATACAGAGCACTATGGGATATTTTAAGATTTCTGATGTCATTTAGGACATATTTATAGAATATTAAACTTTTCGGGGGGGAAGGAAAGAAAGCATTGTCACATTCTGCTGAACTCAAAACAGGCTGCACTTCACTATGGCAAAACTGCAGATATACAAAGGCCTCTGGGAAGAGGCTTTTTGGCTCTTGCATGCTCTTAGATGCATCTTCTAGGTCCTGGAGGCATGTACAGACTGTGCTTTAAATCTCATCACAACAGCAAGATCTGGCACTCCATGCTGTTCAATTGTGAACCTGGAGGAGCAATGTTATTGGAGCAGCCAGAAAAACAGGTTGATTCCATTCCAATACTAAAAACATAGAAATACTGTCTGCATGTGCTTGGGTTCAGTAATACAGGGCACAATCGCAGCTATAATGCTATTTGCAGGGAATAATTAACAGTAGCTGCAGAGGAAGCAAAATATCATTTCTGCTACATTAGTTCTGTTTTACAACAAACAGAAGATGGCATAAGGTCCTTGTTGTAAAGTAATGGGGTATCTTAATCCTATCATGATTCTTATTTGTAACTACCAAGTCATATATAAACACTGGGAAAAAATAGGAAAATTCCTTTGCCAGGGAAGACAGCTGGCTAATACATTTAAAAGCATAGGAGGCAAAGTGAATACAATAAGGTAGTATCAACTCCAAGATGGTAATAATTTGGATTTTAAAGGACACAGATGATTTTCAGTGTGCTTAGTATCACAAATAGGTGTTCAGCAATAACTGCAGTGCATCATTTCCATAACCAACAGCACTTCTCTTCACAAAGCTTATTGTCCATATATCATTGACCATTGAAAAGATCACCCACAGAGTATATCCTCCCTCCAAAATATCAGGATCAGCTCTGCATTATTTATTCCTTAACTGGGGTGGGGGTGGAGGAGCAGGAAGGCATCCGTTGCCCCTGTGGCATGCAGAGAGAGTGGCAGAACTGCTCACCTACCTGGCACAGAGGCACCTACAGGACAGACAGTTCTGCCACCCTCTCTGCATGCCACAGAGGAAGAGAAAGGTAACTAGAAAGAACAAGGTCCACCACCTCTGTGGTTCCAGTTCCAACAGTAATCAAAACCCACCCTGTCACTGGCTTCAGATGCTGACAGTAAGAAAAGTGAAAGAACCGGTAAATACAAAGTGTTTGGTTTCATTATGATGTGAATGTAATCTCCCCCAGAAATTCGTGTATGATGTGGAATGTAAAATAAGATTCTACTCAAAAGTTCCTTAATGGTAGTGCCTAACTTTTCAGACTCTCAGAGAAATTTTGATCACTCACTATAACTGTATGAGAAGTATCAAGCCAGTTACTTTGTAGGCAAATGCACAGATGTTCAATAATATTAACCCTTTACTCTCTGTGAAAATTTCACTGATTGCTGTGAACTACTTGACCAGACCACTCAACCAAGCAGAGGGTTAAATTTTGGGGGGTGTATTTGTGTCAATTTGTCACTTGTTATTGCAAACATCCTGTATAGTCATTGGGTTGTATTGGCAGTGATGGTTCACCACTGAGATGTAACCCCTCCACCCAGTTCCTGAGTATGTTTGTGGTGGTAGGTTGTGCCAATAGCAGTGCAGAGGTTGAATTTCCAAGTGGCCGTCCATCATGGCTGATGCTAAAAGCTACAGTCCCAGGGGATATTTGATTTCACACACACTTGCAGCACTATCACTGCCAATAGTATGAAGTGTGAGTGTATATATATATATATGTATGTATAAATCATTATAATAAATCATTATTATTCATGCCATCGTAATCCCTATTACTATGTATGGGTGTCAAAGCTGGACAGTGAAGAAAGCTGATAGGAAGAAAATAGATTCCTTTGAAATGTGGTGTTAGAGGAGAGTGATACGGATTCCATGGACTGCCAAAAAAACCAAACAAAACAAAACAGTGGGTTATAGATCAAATCAAGCCTGAACTGACCCTAGAAGCTAAAATGACTAAACTGAGGCTGTCGTATTTTGGTCACGTCAAGAGACGACAAGAGTCACTGGAAAAGACAGTCATGCTAGGAAAAGTTGAGGGCAGCAGGAAAAGAGGAAGACCCAACAAGAGATGGATTGACTCAATAAAGGAAGCCACGGCCTTCAATTTGCAGGATCTGAGCAGGGCTGACAAAGATAGGACATTTTGGAGGACTTTCATTCATAGGGTCGCCATGAGTCGGAAGCGACTTGACGGCACTTAACACACACACATGTTTAAATCAAGGAGGGTCTACCCCTCTCGGTAAAATCTGAATCTTGATGTAGCCATATTAATGAATAGTACTTGAAGAAAATTAAAAGCATTTTTAATGAGAAATCAATATAACCTGAGGAAAAGAATGTGTGTGTTGTACAAATTGAGAAAGTTAAAGAAATGTAGTTATATATGTGAATTACCCATTAATTAAAAAAATCACAGGTTTTTAAAAATGTTGGGTTACATTAAACTGGTTTCAATATTAGCATTTAATTGGATAAAAATGGATCACTGAACCAAGAAAATAAAACACATAAAGCAAGCAAATAGGAGGTATTCAACAGGGCTTTATAGGGTCAATGTTGAGAGAAATCACTCTAAACATTCTTAACAATGGAGAAAATGAAGGCCAAACATATTAATTACATTTCCTGCAGGTAATAGAATAGATGTTGCTGCAAACAATAGAGAAGACTAAAGAGATCATACACAACAGGGAACCACAAAAATAGATTATCTGGAGAAAAATAAATGTTTAATATGGTAAAGAATGGTTTCTTGGAGAGTCTATTCTGCTCTGTGGGGTTAAAGAGGAAACTAATTTATAAACTAGTCAAAAGTTTATTATTATTATTATTTTGCTATCTTTGATCAGGGCACTCAACCTATGAAAGAATCTAAAACCATCTGTATTGTTTTCATGCAAGGCAATCCTCCAGAGCAGGAGGGGTGGATTTTGTTAGCGAAGTGGATTTTGTTAGCGAAGTGGAAAACTGCCGACAACTGTTGAACTTGTCTAAGCAACAGACTTGGGACCGCGGCCAGAGCGGTCAACCCCAAGGGGAGGCTCCCGGCCACCAGGGAAGGTGCTGACCGCTCCAGTGGCCGAGAAAGGGAAACAGTTCCAGCATGGGGCGTGCCTCGTTTGCGGCGGAATGGGAGATTTCGCTGCCGCTTGTCCTTCCCGACTGGAGGGGCATCTCACTGCTCCCCAACCGTCTAAAGAGGAGACGATGCGAGTCAGGAGCAAGGATCATCGAATGAGTGCCACGCCCGGAAGGTGAGGGCCTACCGCTCTCGCCCTCGCTTCGACCTGCCAACAGGACCGACGTAGAACGTTGCTCGATCCAACGTGCTCACGGATTACAACTGCTGCCGGGCCGAGCCTGGACACCTCATCCACGTCAGAGGATGACGAGCCTGAGAGTTCCGAGCCAAAAAACCACCCCAGTCTGCTGTAAGGGGGGCTCCTTGACCCTGACCGTCAAGCAGACCCTGACAGTCAAGAAGCGAGGAGCTCCAGAAATGGTGAGCGACAAGGGAGAGACTTTGTTGTTAGATGTGGTTTTACAGAACTATAAGGGGGTCCTCAGATAATGGTAGAGGCCCTAGTTGACTCTTGGTGCGCACGTACCTAGATCAGTGAAGAGACTTTTAAAGCCTTGAAAGTGAAAGCAGTGCGCTTGCCCGAGACTATCCAGTTTGCCCAGATGGATGGCAATGATTTTCAGGGTGGCCCAGTAGACAGACGTATGGGCAGAGTAGCGATGGGAGTTGGGGCGCACTGTGAACAAATACATTTCACCATTGCTCCTGGCATTCAGTACCCAGTGGTACTAGGAGCAAATTGGCTTCAAGGGCATAGTCCCACCATTGACTGGGCAGCCAGGACTATTGCTTTCGCTCAGCCCCAGTGCGACCACCATCATAGAGAAGTGGCTGTCAAGGCCTGTGCCATGTCGGCGGGGTCTAGTATCCCTCAGTTGCCGAAAGAATATGCCTCATTTGCTGATGTCTTTACCGAGGAGTGTGATATTCTGCCTCCCAACCGCAAGATGGACTGTGCTATCGAACTGGTAGGGGAGGGCAAGCTGCCTAAGGGAAAAATTTATCCCATGAGTCCTAAAGAGAAAGCAGTTCTAAGAGAATTTCTGGACAAGAATCCGACCTTCGTTGGCCCCCTGTTCAGCCCCTTCGTTCTTTGTGCGAAAAAAGACAGGGGATCTACGTTTGTGTATTGACTTTCAGAGACTCAATGCGGTTGCCCAGATGAATGCCTATCCCCTTCCATTGATTCCAGACTTGCTCAGCCAACTGAAAGAGGGACACATTTTTACCAAATTGGACTTGGTCGAAGCTTATTACCTAGTTCGAATTCGAAAAGGGGACAAGTGGAAAACAGCCTTTTCCAGCTGTTTTGGGATGTTTGAGTATTTAGTTATGCCCTTCGGGTTAAGTGGGGCTCCCAGCGTCTTCATACAAATGATTAACGAGATACTGCATGACTTATTGTTCAAAGGAGTGATTGTCTATCTAGATGACATTTTGATTTACTCGAAAACTTGAGAGGAGCATATAAAATTGGTCAAAGAAGTTCTGAGACGTCTCAGAGACAATCATTTGTTTGTCAAGTTGTTCAAATGTGAGTTTCACCAGGATAAACTAACGTTCTTGGGGTATGTGGTTTCTCCCAGAGGTCTGGCAATGGATCCCAAAAAGGTGCGGATGGTGTTAGAATGGGAACCCCCCACAACTCGCAAACAGCTACAGCAGTTTCTCGGGTTCGCAAATTTCTACAGGTATTTCCTCAACAATTTTGCACAAGTGGCTCTACTCATAACAGACCTACTAAAAACTAAGGGGAAGGGGAGTTCAGCAATCCTGCCCTCCTCCCAACTGGCTTGGAAGCCAGACTGTCAGCGTGTGTTTGACACCCTGAAAAGACTATTCACTTCTGAGCCCATACTCAAACACCCTGACTGCAAAAAGTAGATGCCTCCGATGTAACCATGGGGGGGGGGGCTCTGTTGCAACAGGGGGAAGTGGGGCAGATCCAACCCTGTGCGTACTTTTCAAAAATTCACGGCATCTGAAACGAATTGGCCCATTTGAGAGAAAGAGGCTGCCGTGGTCAACCATGCCCTCACGGTATGGAGACATTTCTTAGAGGGGGCTGAGATCCCATTTGAGGTATGGACAGATCACAAAAATTTAGAAGCATTGAAGGGAACACGCAAACTCACTGCAAAACAGGTGTGCTGGGCAGAGTTCTTTTCCAAGTTTCATTTCGTACTAAAGCATGTCCCAGGGAAACAAAACCAATTGGCAGACGCACTTTCTCGACTTCTCAATATCAAAGCAAGGTGGAGCACCCTACGGACTAGCTCTTCACCCTCCAATAGCAGGAGGTAATGCCAAGGTTTGGTGGTCTTGACTCACTCCCAGGTACAGAAGGCTCCCGCACCAGAGGAGCCACCGGAAATTCTTCCTCCGGTCCGGGAAGATTCTGCCAAAGAGTCTCCTCCCTTGGAGGGGCTACCAGACACTTTTAAAAAGGCGTTAGTTGAAGCTTGCCAAATGGAAAGAGCCGCCAATGAACTACCAAACAAACTGACTCTGCGGGGGGAATTCTGGTTTACGGAATCCAAACTGTATGTTCTAGCTGTCTTGTGGAGGGAGGTGATGGATCGGGGCCACAGTTCCAAAGTAGCAGGGCATTTCAGTTTCGTTAAAACCCTGCATTTATTACGCAGACAGTTCTGGTTGCCAGGGATGAGAACAATTTGGACTCTTTCATTCGCAGCTGTGCCACATGTGCTACAGCAAAAAGAGTGGTGGGGAAGCCGTTTGGACTCTTGAAGCTGTTAGAAACACCTTCAGCTTCCTGGGAAATCATTGCCATGGACTTTGTCACTGATCTCCCTCCCAGCCGGGGGAAGACAGTCCTTTAGGTAGTTACGGACCTTTTCTCTAAACAGGTGCATTTAGTCCCCTGCATGGGACTGCCTACAGCCCAGAAACTGGCTAAAATGTTTGTATCACATGTTTTCAATTATCACTCGTTTCCTTGTAAGATAATTTCCGACCGTGGGGTTCAATTTGTTGCTAAGTTTGTGTGTGTGTGTGTGTGTGTGTGTGTGTGTGTGTGTATATATATATATATATATATATATATATATATATATATATATATATATATATATATATATATATATATATATATATATATATATATATATGTTATTAGGTTATACATTGTATTTAAATCCATTCTATGTTTTTTATTGTTTCTTTTTATACAAATTTCAAATATATATTTCTTATTCTGCATACATTGTTTATATAACATATTTTTCTCATTCCCTTCCATCCCTCCCATCCCCCTCCCTAACCCCACTCCTTCTCTATATTTTTTAGTCTCAACCCCAACCACGGGGCACAAAGTCTGGATCTTCCACTGAATTTCTTTTCTTCCTTCTGTTGATATCCACTCTAAATAGGTCTTCCATCTACTCGTGATTTCCCTGCTCTTGTCTTCCCATGAAGTCTTCTGGCGCATCATCTTGACGATATCCGACTGTATAAATTCAAACTAATAGTTGTGCCAGATTTCTATAGTCCATTTACTTTTATCCTTCCAACCCAGAGCTATTACTGCTTTGCTTGCTAATAACATAGCCTTGAATATGGCCTGATCCATCTTGTTTACCCCTGAGTTCCCTGTTGTGCTCATTAACATTAGGTTAAAATCTATGGTTAATGATACTTTACATTTTCTCCTTATAATTTCTAGTATTTGTGTCCAAAAGACCCTAAACTCTGGGCATTCCCACCACATGTGGGAGAACCAACCTTTAGATTGTCTACAGTGCCAACACATGGGGCTTAGTCCTGGAAACATATTCGCTAATTGTGCTGGTGTTTTATACCATTTTGTAAAAAATTTATGTTCCAATTCATTGAATTTAATCACTTTTATTTCCTCTAGTCCTTTCATAATTTTACCTGCTGTGATTTCTGATATCTCACCTTCCTTACTCCAAGATTTTTGTAAATATATTATTGTCTTATCTTTATTTGAGATCATTTTCCTGTAGATTTTTCCTGCCAATCCTTGTTTTAATTTTTGCATTTCTTTATATATTTCTTCCATTGGTTCCTCTGACCATATTTCCCCTTTTTCGTTAATCAATTACCCTTCTATAAAGGCCTGTTGTTTTTAGCTAGTGTTGTTTGCCTATCTCTTCTACTATCTCCTGTAAAGGTTTTAGGGTTCCTCCTCTGTACATATCTCCCAGTCTATAATATCCTTTTGACCTTAGGGTTTCCCACCATTTACTTTCTCTCATTTCAGTATGCATCGTCTCTAGCGGAGCCCATCTTGAAGTCCTTCCTAGTCAGAAAGGTTGCCATTTATTCCATACCTCTAGTGCTGTACGTCTGGGACCTATAGTTAATTTTAAATCTTTACTTAAGACTTTTGAGAAAATGCCAAATCTACCTATGTCACTGTTAATCTTATTTTCAAATCTAACCCATTTCTGGTCACTTTCTTCTCCTATGTCTAATAATGACTTTAATTGAAATGCGGCATAGTAGCTATTCAGATCTGGGGTACCCCAACCCAATTCTGATCTAAGGCTATATACCAACCTTTTTTGAGTTCTACATTTTTTGCTATCGAATATCCACCCTCTTATCATTCTATTCCAGTGTTCTATTTTTTTTGTACTGATTCCTAGTGGTATCGTCTGAAATAAATACATTAATTTAGGCACCCAGAACATTTTAGTACTTCTAATTCTAGAGGAAATTCCTAAAGTTTTTTTTCTCCATCTTTTCATTTCCTTCTCTATCTTTCTCCATACCTTATTATAATTTACCTCTGATATTCTATTAATATTCTTTTGTAATATTATACCTAAGTATTTAAACTTTTTAGCTCCCAGTCCTATATTTGTAATTTTATTAATCTCTTTTTTTCCCATCCCTATTCACATTGACATATATTATTTCTGACTTAGCCATATTGACTTTTAAACCTGAATACCTTTCAAAGTCTTCTAATATAATCTTTATTTCTTTCATTCCTTCTTTAGGGTTTGTCATAATAACCATAATATCATCAGCAAATAAATTAATTTTCATTTCTTCTTCCTTAATCTTATAGCCTTCTATCCTTGCACTATTTCTTATCCTTTCTGCTAGTTGTTCTATCGCTATGATAAATAAGAGCGGCGAAAGTGGACAGCCCTGACGAACTCCTCTCTGGATCTGAAATGCTTGCAAGTGATCGTTGTTAACCTTAACCACTGCTGTTCCATCCCTATATAACTCCTGAATTGCATTTAAATAATTACTTCCTATTCTGTATTTGCGCAAAACCTGCCACAGGTATTCTTGGGACAGAGTGTCAAAGGCTTTGAATGCATCCAGTTTTAGGAGACCCAATTTTTTTCCATTGACAATGTTGCAGGAACATTAATTATATTTCTAATAGGGTGTGCTATATTCCTGCCTTTTACAAATCCATACTGGTCCTCTTTTATTATATTTGGGATAACCGTCTTTAGTCTATTTGTCAATATTTTTGCGAATATCTTATAATCTTGGATGAGAAGGCTTATAGGTCTGTATGATCCTACCTCTTCTGGATCTTTCTGTTTTCCTCAAAATACAGCTTTATCTGCTCTTTCATATATTGTCTATCCTCTTCCTTAACCATTATTAGATCATTGTACCTCCAATGACTTTTTTTTGTTCTTGGTTTATCGCTATTTCAATACTTATTGGGGCATGATCAGATATCAACATTGGGTGAGTTATAATTCCTTTTATGCTCATGTTGCTGTTCTTTCCTAAGATTATGTAATCTATGCTTGATGCTGTTTTATGTCTACTAGATATATGAGTCCGTTTGGGTTGTAAGCCCATAAATTCATGCGCTTCTTTCAGACCCCATTCTCCCAAATTTATTGTTTTATCTTTTGTAATATTGATGTTAAGATCTCCTGCTATGATGATTTCCCCTTCTGAAAATTGTTTGGTTTTTTAAAAAATTCTACATAAAAACTTCTTTTGTCTTTTGTTTGGGGCGTAAATATTTACTATTGTATACCATTTACCTTCCAATTTAAATTTAACTGATAAGTATCTACCATCTCTATCTACCATTTTTTCCACTTCCTCCACTTTGTATTTCTTGTGAATCAAGACTGCTACTCCTTTTGTCTTAGAATTGCTTCTAGCTTCTGCTAATGACACCCAGGCTGTATCTTTTAAAAGCAGCTTCTTATCATTTTTTTTCTTATGTGTTTCCTGAAGACATAATACATCAATCTTTTGGTCTCTTGCGAGTTTAGATATCCTGTATCTCTAAAGATCTGAAGTTAACCCATTGACATTCAGTGTAAGTAATCTTATTAACCTATCCATATTCCTTATTACTTTGAGACTTAAGGCTCTGTGGCTGAGGATATTTTATATAGTTTGCTAACCCACCCCTTCCCTTTCCCTCCCCACCCTGTGGTAGAGAAGCCAACTGGGGATAAAAAGGCATCCCCTCTCTCCACTCCTTGGGGAGCACGCATCTCCTCCCTCTCCTGAATTCTCTTACACATTACACATTAGCTCAATGAACATTTGTATACTTCCCTTTTAGGTAGTTTCACTTTGTGTGTCTGTCCTAGGGCCTTTTTCAGCTCTTGCTGATCCTCCTTCCTCAGATTCTGCTTCTTCTTCCATTTCGTGCTCACTCATATCCTCCCAACTGTTTTAGTAGTTCTATCGCTTCTGATGTATTTCGTGCCATAAGCCTTTTTCTATCTTGGAAAATAATTATTGAGGATGGATAGCCCCATGAAAATTTTACATTATTTGCATACAATTTTTGGACATAGGGCCGCATTAAATTCTTTTTCTTGAGAGTTTCTTGAGAAAAGTCTTGTCTCACCCACATTCTTCTTCCTCTGAAGCTCAGGTCCTTTTTTTCATCACGGGGGCTCCCCCTCTCCCTCTTCTTTGCAAGCGGTGATCTCGTTCCATTTTATCTGGTTGAAGTGTGACTCCATTATCTGCAAGCCACTCCTTAAGAGACCCTTCCAAAGTCTTGGCAGAGACTTCTTCAGAAATCCCTGCCAACATTAAATTATGTCTCTGTTATGGTCAGAGAGTTCATTAATTTGCCAGTTTAATTGGGCTATTTTCTGCTCGTTTTCTGATGCCAGTTCTTTTGCAGAAGAAGCTATTTGCTTAATTACCACTAATTCTGTTCCTACTTTCGCAATATCTTCCTTTATATTCTTCATTTCTTCAGTCATTTTTTTTGAAATGCTAACACTGTGTTGTGAAGAGCAGATATTTGTTCTGATAATTCCTTGATATTCTTTGCCATGCTTAGGAGCTAATTAAGGGAGAGTGAGTAGGCTTTTTACGGCCTCAAGGCGTTCCCCCAGTCAGGCTATAAATAAAGCGGTCTTACCAGTGTTGAAATTTCAAGCTTTTTATCTCTTCTGGTTCTCTTTGTTTTCCTCTCCACTTATCTCGTTTTAAATGGTGGAATTATCTTGTTTACATTCTTTAAGAGTTATAAATTCTTTAGTTCAAAGGAGAGCTCGAAGCACAGCATCCGTCTTGAGTTAACGCATGCGTACAACCAAATCCATTCTATGTTATACATTTCTTTTTTCTCTTTTTTTCCCCCACCCAACATTTTCACACCGAAATCTTTAACCAGGAGCACAAGTTTCTAAATTTCTTAGTTATATTAGGGTTGACTCCCTGACATTTTATCCAATTCAAGTACAGAGACCACTTGTCCTTTATTTCCCTTATTTTACTATCCCACGGTAAATTGTAGCAATTGTGCTACAATATCTGATTGTATATATTCGTATAAATAATCATTCCAACATTCAAAAGTCCATTTGTTTGCTTCTTTCCAGCCTTTACTATTGTAGCTTGTGCTGCTAGGATCATAGCTTTACAAAGTTCTTGGGCATTCCCAGTTATTCTTTGCTGTCCCACTGCACATCTATATCCAAATTGATCTTGATTTTAAAAAGCTGTTCCATTTTCTTCAAAATCATTTCCCAAAAAAATTTAACCCTCGGACATTCTAACCACATATTCCCTCCACAATGCCAGCAATTAGGGCTTCTTCCCCCCATAATGTAAGCCAATTGCGCTGGTGTCCTATACCACTGCAGAATTAATTTTCTAAGTAATTCCTCTAAAAACTGCTTTTGCTGTTTCCCAAACAATCCACTGAGGTGCAGTACCATTATTTTCCTCAAAGTAATATTTTAACTGTGTTCTTAAATACTCTCTTTCTTCCTCTCTCATGAAGACCATATTATTAAATGCCCATGTTTTGCTTCTCTTTTCACCATTTATTTCAAATTCTGTTATTTGGCTATGGTCAGACAGCCAAATTGGCTGTAGTTGAACTGTTTTAATCCTTAATTCATTCGATTTCTTAATTATCACGTGATCTATATTTGTGTATTTTTTATGTCTGTTTGAATAATAAGTTGGTTGTGGAGATACCTCTACATATTCATAAACATTCCTCCAGCCCCATTTATTTAATATCGACTTTTTTTTGGCTTATATATAAATTAAAATCTTCTGCACAGATGGTTTGCCCTTCATAAAAAGTTTGCAATTTCCTAAACATTTTCTTTAAAAATCTTAGTTGGGCCTGGTTTGATGCATAAACATTTGCAATAGTAAATACCTTAGTATTTAACTTAAACTTCAAGCAGACATATCTTCCATCCCTATCCCTCTTTATACCTAGAGCCTCTATTTTTAGGCTTGTGTGAAATAGAATAGCCATGCCCCTTGCTTTATTTGTTCCCCAAGACTCAGCTTTAACTTCCCACACCGGGGAATAAAGCAATGGCCTCTTATCTGCTTTAGATTTATAAGTTTCCTGTAGGCACATAATATTTATCCCAAGGGATTTAACAAGTTGTAAAACTCTGTACCTTTTCAAGTTAGAAGACAACCCATTAGTATTTAATGTTAATAGTTTAATCTTTTCTTCCATATTCTTTGTCCCATTTTTTTCCATTTGTGGTCCTGATTCTCATTAATTATTTCAATGATACCCCTCCCCCAGTGGGAAAAAAAAAAGCTCCGAAGAGCTTGCAGGTGAAACAAACCTCCCTGCATTCTTTCACTTTGAATGAGAGACTACACTCCCCCTCCTCTCCTCCCCTCCCCTTAATACATTTTGTCAAAAATATGTTAAGCTCTTCCTTACTCTTTTACTCCCCCCTTACTTTATTGAAATCACCAAGTCCCTATGGAGAATGAGTAAGGCAAATCCTTTTCACGCTGACTCTGGTTGAGGTTTCTGGTTCTGGTGGTTGTATATTCATGTCCACTTCAGAATCTTGTTCCATATTTTCTCCAAGAAGCTCAGACACCATCTTTTCGGCTTCCTCTAGATTCCTAGCTCTGTATCTCTTCCCGTCTCTGAAGATAATGATGGTGGCCAGATACACCCATGAGAACCGAAATCCTTTATCAAACAAACATTTTGCGTAGGGCTGCATTTGCCTCCTTTCTGCAATCGTTTCAGGCCTTAAATCTTGACGTACGAGGACCTTTCTTCCCCTAAACTGCAAGTCCTTTATTTTTTTCAAGGAGTTAAGAACCAGGTCTCTCTTCTTCTCTCTGCCAAATGCAATGATTACTTCTTTTGGGGACCCAGAGGCTGACTTTAACTTACAAATCCAATGTGCTCTTTCCACATCGTCCTGTTGGACCTCTATCCCCAATTCCTTAAACCAATCCACCAGAACCTTCTCCAACTGGCAGGGGTGGGGGACATCCTCAGAAATTCCAGCTACTTTTAAATTTTAATGGTGTTGCCTATCACTATAGTGAGCCAACTGTCTTGTTAGCTCTTTAATCTTTTGTTGGTTGTCTTCAGCTTTTTTTCTGCCTGATCAGCAATTTTTTTAACTGAGTCAACTGCTTCTCTTGGTTGTTTCAATTCCGATTGAACTCCACTGAAGCCTTCTTTTATGTTTTTGTCCATGGCAAGAATCATCTCCAAAAGATCCTTAATAGTCTTCGCAATTTTGCCTGATAAAGAAGCGAGACTGCTTAAATAGTTTTTGGAACTTATCCTGAAAGTTTTGACTCACAGTTGGTAGTTCAAGGTCGGCTGTCTTTTCCGCAAACAGAAAGCAGGCAAATTTGTATCCAATTAGCTGGAAATTAGTCTTTTTAAAGCTATAAAACCAAAAGTTTTATCGGAGGGAGGTGGAGGTGCGTCTAGCCGAAATGATGCATGTGCAGTTCCCCCCAATTTGTTGCTAAGTTTTGGAAAGCATTCCTTAACTTGGTGGGGGTGGAACAAGGGTTTTCTAGCACCTACTACTCCCAGATGGCCAGACTGAACATGTCAATGCTGTGTTAGAATGCTACTTGCGTTGCTATGTGAATTACCACCAAGACGATTGGGTGGATCTTCCCCCCTTTTGCAGAGTATGCCTATAACAATGCCTCTCACCCATCCACCGGTTTCAGCCCGTTTCATGTGGTTTATGGTAAAGACTTTGGACCCTTTGGTAATGTCGATTTAACAGGAGATGCAGAAAATGTTGAGGTGGCTGATTGGGCAAAAGCCATACAGGATTCCTGGCCCTGGTTATAAAAGAATTTAGAGTGGGCCAAAATCAAATATGAAGCCCAAGCAGACAAACACCGTGCCCCGGGGTGGGATATCAAGGTGGGGCACCAGGTGTACCTGTCCACAATAAACCTACACTCCCTACAGCATTATAAAAAACTAATTGAAAAGTATGTGGGACTTTTTCCATTTTCCAGACTCATCAACAAAGTCACAGTGGAACTCCAACTTCCCAAATCCTTGAGGGGAATCCATCCCGTGTTTCATGTCAGTCTCTTAAAGAAACATGTGCCTGCACCAGAATGGCATCCTGATCCTCCGCCAGAAGTTCCAGTGTTGGTGGTGGTGGGGAGAACATTTTGAAGTGTCCAAGATCCTGGATTCACGCATACGGGGGGGGGGGTGCTCTTCTACCTGGTCCGCTGGAAACACTTAGGTCCAGGACATGATGAGTGAGTGGCCGAACACCATGTTGCTGCCCCTCAACTGGTTCAACAATTCCATGATGCCTACCCCCAAAAACCCCATCCGGGGGAGAAGCCGGGGAGGGGGCCTTATGGTGGCAGAATGTCAGGCCTTTGCTGGTTCAGGCCTGGCTCTGGCTCCGTGTCAAAAGACCTTGGTTCACATGCCTGTTGTCAGAGTCATGATTCTTTCTGTTCCAGTTCCAATGTCGTGCTTGCGAGACTTGCAAGAGTCATGCTGATGTCTGTATCTATTTGTTTTGCAAATGTATCCATTGGTCTTGCTGTTCAGCCTGCCATGAGTCCAGGCAGGCTCTTGACATGAGTTAGGCCCATTTCTGTGCAAGTGTTATTCTTTCATTTTATTTCTCTGAACAATCCAAGCTGTCCCCGCTCCTTCCTCCCCCCTCTGCTCTGATCTTGAGCATCTAGCAGGCTACTTCAGTGTTATGGCCTGCTCACTCCCTCCTTCCCACCAGGCACCGTTATCTCCTATTTCCCAGGCCTCTTGGATTAGCACCTGGGATGACTCTATGCTTAAAGTTATGCTTTGTAGTGTAGTTCACCATTAGCAGCTTATGCTGTATCCTACGGCTCCTGAATAAACGTTTACCTGCTTTAGATCTGCCTGTCTGAGCAAGTGATTTTTTGGGATTGCCGAGTTTAGCTGGAGAACCTCACACCTGTAAATACTGTGTACACTTCCCTCTGTCCGGTTTCCCGCAACTGCCTAGTTGTTTGGTCTACGCTTCATGAGAACTCTTATCTCAGCCTTACCTCACTGTTTTACTTTGAGGCTAAAGTGCTTTTAAGCTTATGCTTTCCCTATTGGGGTCATTAGCAACCTTCCTCTGTTTCTATACAGTCAGTTCTTATATTTACCTTTTTGCTCCTAATAAAGTATACTGCTTCAGGATCACCTGCCTGAGTGGGTTTGCTGTTGGGATGCTACAGGTAAACACCTGATTCTGACACTAGCACAACTCCCTCAGCCCCTTTTTCAACTTGGGTCTGGCTAAAAGTATCCCGCCACTGGGGTGAGACACAGGAATGCTGCATTTGTACAGATGGCTGTTCCCATGCCTGTGCATCCAGCTTCATTGGCGTGGGATGTCCAAGCTAGGAAGATGGCCCAACTCCATGAGGCTGGGATGGGCGGCGGTGGAGCCACCTGTGTGACTACGGCAGGCCGACATGTCATGGTGGCCCAAGTCCTGGGGGAAGTGAGGGTCATTCAGACAGGGGGGTAGTGAGGGCCCCCCACTGGTGGGGGTGGCACTGGGAGGGCATAGCTGGGCACCAGCAGGCAGCAAAGGATGGCGCTGTCTCCATACAAATGTCCACAAGGGAGGCTGGGAACTGCCAGCACTGTGACGCTGAGTCATGCCCTCTTGACCTTCCTTCTCACTCTGCGCCCTGTTGGAGCTGGCCAGGCACTGAACCTCAGCCTCCCAAGAGTATAGCCACCAAGCGCTGTCTGCCATGGAGATGGCATCAGAAGCACCCCTTCCACGAGTGCCCACATCCCTCCCTGGGGTCTGGGAGTGCCACGTCTGCCCTGGCGGCCCCCAAACCTCCCACCACTCCCCTGCCACCAAGTCAGGAGTCAGGAGGCGCTGCCTTGAGCGAGATCATCTTTATTGGGAGGCACCAGGGGCATGATGCTGGGGCAGCCATCGAGATGCCACAGCCCCTCCATCCCGCTCTCTCAGCCGACTCCAGGCAGCTGGCCAAAGAGCCACTGTCAGTCCTCAGCCCCTGGGGACACAGTTGCCCACCCTCATCGTGGCAGGTCGCTTTGCCAAGCGGTGGTGGGGTGCGGAAGGGAGATGTCCCGGTCACTGACCGACACTGGACAGGTGGTGGAGACTCCTGCAGAAGCAACTTCAGAGGGAGGGGAGCTGAGCCACAGAGACTCCCTTGTTTACCCTCAGCCATATCTGAGGCTCTGCAAAGGCCACCCATCCTGGCAATGGGCATGCCTGGATGAGGGCCGCCCCGAACTGGCAGCTGCTGTTGAACCCAGCCACAAGGGCCAGGTCTCTCTCCACAGGGACCACTTGCTGCTCCTGCAAGACCAGAGGATGCAGAGATTGTGGGGGTCTCTAGGGAGTCTCCAGCCACACCTGACCCAGCCCCCCACCCAGGCCTTGCTCCCACAGATCTGGCAACCCTAATGTGCAGGCATACCTCATTTTATTGTGCTTTGCTTTAGTGCACTTTGCAGATATAGAATTTTGGAGCTCGTCTATCAGTGCCATTTTTCCAACAGCATGTGCTGACTTCATGTCTCTGTGTCACATTTTGGTAATTCTAGCAGTATTTCAAACTTTTTAATTATTATTATTACAGTACATTTTTTAGACATAATGCTATTGCACACTTAGTAGATTTCAGTATAGTGTAAACATAACTTTTATATGCACTGGGAAACCAAAACATTTGTGTGACTCAATTTATTTATTGTGACATTTGCTTTATTGCAGTGGTCTGGACCAAACCCACAATATCTCTGAGATATGCTTGCATATATGTTTTTACACATATACTGAAGTTAGTGGGTTCAAAAGGGTATAACTAGGATTGCACTTTTAATTTCTTAGAAGCAAATTTGCAAATATATCCAATATTTGAAAGACAATTACATATCGCTGCAACCTATGCTATGCAATTAATGCACATGTATCTTAATTTTTGCCAGCTGGGTTGTAGGACAAAAAATACAAAACAAAATAATTTGTTTTGTATTTGTAATCCTACAATGCAGATACTACAGCTGAGTATGAACTATGAGATGGGATTCGTGGCTGGTCTCAATCACTACCAGGATGGCACTGGCCCTAATTAGATTTGGAGAAACCCATATCATGATGCCCCCAAGACACTCAGTCTCCACGGATCCCCATTTTTGGTAACGATCTGGTAACAGAAATGATAAACACACATACTGGATGGGTGATACACTTCTGGGGGTGGGCGTATGTATGAACAAGATCTTGGAGTACAGGTGGACTGTAAGCTAATTATGAGCAATCAGTGTGATACATTGGCAGAAAAGGCTAATGCTGTCTTGGAGTGTATCAACAGAGGCATAACATCCAAATGCAAGATATCATAGTCCTGCAGTACAATGCATTGGCCAAGCTGCACCTAAAGTACTGGGTGCCATTCTGGAGGCCTCACTTCAAAACGGAGGTGGACAAAAAGGAGTGGGTGCAGAAGAGAGCAATAAGGATAATCAGGTGCCTGGAAACCAAGCCCTACGAGGAAAGGCTGAAAGGCTGAGGGACTTGGAAATGTTCAGTCTGGAGAAGACGAGGTTGAGGGGGGACATGATTGCTCTCTCTAAGTATTTGAAAGGCTGTCACTTAGAGGAGGGCAGAGAGCTGTTCCTGTTGGCAGCAGAGAATGGGACTTGCAATAATGGGTTGTAAAGTACCAGCTGGATATTAGGATTTTTTTTTAACTGTAAGAGTAGCTGAGCAGTAGAATCAGTTGCCTAGGGAGGTGGTAAGCTCCCCTTCACTGGCAGTCTTCAAGGAGTGGCTGGACAAACACTTGTTAGGGGTGCTTAGGCTGATCCTGCATTGAACAGGGGATTGGGCTAGATGTCCTGTATGGTTCCTTCCAACTTTATGATTCTATGTTGTAATTGAATTTATTCTTTCCATTGCAGATTTGTTCCATTGATATTTTGAATTCATGAGCACAGTCTGGTTTTCTGGCCCAGAAAGAAGAGTAATTGCCAGCCAGGTCGCTGGGGATTTAGCTGGGCCTTGACCAGTGTGCTGGCATGTACTAGTTCAGTTATCAGGAAATGTTGTGGGTTAGGCTTTTGCAGTTGCTTCAATAAGAGGCAAGACAGCAGCAATTTCCCCAAGTGTTTGTACTCTAGCTAGTGAGGTTTGTTTTGGCAAAAGTATTTGGTCTTCTGTTACTCAGATATCTTGAGGAATGTTGGCCCCATTAAATGGTTGTTTCTTTGGGGACAACTAGTATATAATGTTAAGAGCCCTGTGGCACAGAGTGGGAAGCTGCAGTACTGCAGTCCAAGCTCTGCTCACAACCTGAGTTCGATCCTGACGGAAGTCGGTTTCAGGTAGCCGGCTCAAGGTTGACTCAGCCTTCCATCCTTCCGAGGTGGGTAAAATGAGGACCCAACTTGCTGGGGGTAAAGGGAAGACGACTGGGGAAGGCACTGGCAAACCATCCCGTAAACAAAGTCTGCCTTGGAAATGTCGGGATGTGACATCACCCCATGGGTCAGGAATGACCGGGTGCTTGCACAGGGGACCTTTACCTTTAGGAGCCCTGTGGCGCAGAGTGGTAAACTGCAGTATTGCAGTCCAAAGCTCTGCTCATGACCTGAGTTCGATCCCAACGGAAGTTGGTTTCAGGTAGCCGGCTCAAGGTTGACTCAGCCTTCTATCCTTCCGAGGTCGGTAAAATGAGTACCTAGCTTGCTGGGGGTAAAGGGAAGATAACTGGGGAGGGCACTGGCAAACCACCCCGTAAACAAAGTCTGCCTAGAAAATGTCAGGATGTGACATCACCCCAAGGGTCAAGCATGACCCAGTGCTTGCACTGGGGTCCTTTACCATTAGTATATAATGGTATGATGAGAAGCTGCAAGATTTAATTGGGTACTAAGGAAAATGCAGAAGATGTCAGGACACAGATCTGAGCAGCCAATGAGTTAGATTGCTGCCTGTAGTAGTAGAGACAAAAAGCAGCAGTTGGTGCAAGGGAAAAATATTTAATAATTAAATTGCCCCCACGTATTTTGCATATGCTTCCTCAGGTGGGTTTGATGAATAAAACATACAATAAAATGTTAACATACGTGTGTGTGTGTGTGTGTGTGTGTGTGTGTGTATGTGTATACATATATATATACACACATATAAATTTAAACCACGTCTATAAAATATCTAAAACAATAATATAAATATATTTTTCCCTTGCACCAATTGCTGCTTTTTGTCTCTGTTTGGTTTGGTACAGCCCTCTTTTCTTTCGTTTTCCTGTAGCAGTGAAAATATGGTAACGGCAGGAGGGCTTGGAGGTGGCTCCAAAACGCAACCCATCTCACACCAAAGTCTCTTTGCAATGGGAATGGGTAATTTATCAAACTGGCTGTCTAGGCCAGTGTCTTCTTATATCTCAACAGGATATGTTATTCTCACCTCCTCCGTGTTAGTTGTAAGTAGGGATGTGCAAAATGGAATTCTCAAAGTCAAAAATATACATGAAAATTGCTGCTTCAGGTTGTTACAGCAGTATCCCGAAATAGTATTAGGAATCCAGGAATTTTAGGGGGTTTGTACGCATGCGTTAACTCAAGATGGATGCTGTGCTTCGAGCTCTCCTTTGAACTAAAGAATTTATAGCTCTTAAGGAATGTAAACAAGATAATTCCACCATTTAAAATGAGATAAGGGGAGAGGAAAACAAAGAGAACCAGAAGAGATAAAAAGCTTGAAATTTCAACACCGGTAAGACTGCCTTATTTATAGCCTGACTGGGGGAACACCTTGAGGCCATAAAAAGCCTACTCACTCTCCCTTAATTAGCTCCTAAGAATGGCAAAGAATATCAAGGAATTATTGGAACAAATATCTGCACAACACAGTGTTAGCATTTCAAAATTCAATGACCGAAGAAATGAAGATTATAAAAGAAGATATTGTGAAAGTAGGAACAGAATTAGGGGTAATTAAGCAAATAGCTTCTTCTGCAAAAGAATTGGCTATAGAAAACGAGCAGAAAATAGCCCAATTAAACCGGCAAATTAATGAACTCTCTGACCGTAACAGAAGGGCTAATCTAATTTTGGCAGGGATTTCTGAAGAAGTCTCTCCCAGGAATTTGGAAGGGTCTCTTAAGGAGTGGCTTGCAGATAATGGAGTCACACTTCAACCAGACGAAATAGAACGAGCTCACCGCTTGCAAAGAAGAGGGAGAGGGGGAGCCCCCCGTGATGTTATAATCAAATTTACAAGAGAAAAGCTTCAACAACAAATATATAAACAACAGAAAAAAAAGAAGGACCTGAGCTTCAGAGGAAGAGGAGTGTGGGTGAGACAAGATTTTTGTCAAGGGACTTCCGGGCGGAGACTGAGCTTGCCAGACACGAGCTTCTTCGCGGCTTCCCAACCGCTTCCGTGGAGACCCCCCCCCCAGGCTGGGGGGAGTGGGCCATATAGGAGAGACCCTCCATAAAGCCCCCCCGGCTCAACTCCGGGGGTCCAACTGCCAGCAAAACGCTTGATGCAGCGTCTGGTGAAGAAGGAAGCAGCTGGGGGTGAGTCTACTGAGACCATGGCGGCCGTCCGCCCAAATCTTCCCTTCCCCCCCACTTCCGTTTTTTCTTAAGAACTTTTAAGAACAACACAACAACAAAACAAGAAGCACAATAATTCTAGAATTCATCCTGATATTGAATCAAGTTTAAATACCTGTCGGAGGGGGTTGCGTTGGAGCGAAGACAACTCATAAGGTGAAGAGAGGAGGGGGGATTTTTCCTGTGGTTGTACACTTCAAGCTGGAAGCGGCCGAGACCTCCCCTGTGTGTCAGTGCCTTGGAATGATTCTGGTCTCTGTGCGGCTGCCCTGATCCTGTTAGCCCACCCGGAGCGGGCGGGTGGACGGGGGCAGGGCGGGCTGTAGGAGACCGGGCTAAGAGGCGGCGGCGTGGCGGCGTAGCGGCGGCTCCAGCTAGATACTTCGGCTTCCTCCCTGCCTTCTCTTCGACCCCCCCCCCAGATCCGCAACTTTCCTATGGGATTTAGCTTCGCGCCCCCGGTATTATTTTTCTTTTCTTTTTCCTCGCCTTCTTTTATTTTTACTTTTTTTGTTGCAAGGCTTTTGACCTGGAACGGACTGGGAACGGTGCAAAAGGAAAAAAAATGGAGTCGGTTTGTTAAAGTTAACTTTCGTTTCCCCTTCTAAAAGAACCAACGAACGCTTTGCTGCCCTCCTGTGGCTTCTGGATCAATTGCAGTTAATTTTCCTCATTTATCTCCATCCTTATATTAGACTGAGATTCTGTTTTTTTAGTACCCCACAAAGACAAATTAACTTTTAAAATAACAATCATATACTGAACTTTTAAGGGAGACAAAAAATAAATTATTATTGATTTTTCCTATAAGCAACTTACTCAACCTTTTTTTTAAATACACTGATTAATTCTACTGTTGATATATATTCCAATTAATTTCATTTTTGAAACCTACAAGTTAAATATGTGATTTGACCCAGTATATTGAGTGTATAGTCAACTAATTAATTGCCAGATTTAAAAATATTTGTTTTTTATGTTTTGTGGGAGGGAGAGTGAAAAGAATAATTTGTGTGAAATCTGAATTGACATCCTTTCAGGTTCCTTTTAATTACTATGAGGAAGAGATTTACAAGCTTTGCACACCGACAATCTCAGAAGTTAAAAGGCAAACAACAACAAAAATTTTTAGAAGAATTTGTAGTCTCAGAAGAAGAAGAACAAGAGGTTAATGTTGCAAAATTTAAGCCTACATCAGAGACTCCACAAGACAAAAAGAATAAAAGTTCGGTCATGGCCAAAGAAACTCAGGATTTTTTTCTGCGTACACAGGAGATGATATTGGATATGAAAACTTCTCTACAGAAATCAATACAAGATTCAGAGCAGAAGGTGCTTCAAAGCATTTCCAAGGTTGAAGAGAAACTTGAACTCAACTCTCAAGAAATTGTTAAAATTAAACAGAAGCAAGATGAGATAGAGACTTCAGTAACACAACACACTACAGAGCTTCTGGAACAATCGAAAATAATTCAAGATCTTTCAACCAGAGCTGATGCACACGAAGTGAAGCTCAGGGATAAAAATATTAAATTTCGTGGGATTCCTGAACGTTTTGGAAAAGACAGTTTGGAATCAGATATTAGGTCACTACTTCATGATAATTACGATTTTGACAAGGACGACACTCTTCTTGAATTTTGTTACAGAATAAATTCGTCTTATGCTACTAAGTATAATAAACCAAGAGATATACTGGTGAGATTTGTCCACAAAAGAACCAGAGACTTGTTGCTTAGGACACAAAGAGACAACCCACTGATCTGGGAAGGGAATTCAATACAGATTTTATCTGATCTTCCGGGAGGCGTCCTAACCAAAAGAAAAGAGTACAACGATTTGAAACAAGAATTGGTTAAGCGACAAATTAGGTTCCGTTGGCTTATTCCATATTCGCTAGAGATTTCACTTCCACAAGGGAAAAGAACAATCCATAACCAATTTCAAGCAAAAGATTTACTTGAAGAATTAAAAATATCGGAAGACTCCATCCCAAAAGATTCCGAAGACATCCCGGAAGCAGGTCCTAGCAGATCTCAACCGATTCAGAAAGAAAAAAAACAACCGCTTGAAAAGAGAGAACTCAGAAAACATAAGAAGACTTCTGAAGGAGACAAATTAGATCAAGCAGCTGCATTGTAGATTTGAACCTTAATTTCACCATGAACCATTTACAGATTACATCATTGAATATAAACGGTCTCAACTCCCCAAACAAAAGAGAGTCTTTTACAGCTTAAAAAAGTAAAAAAGATATTGTTTGTCTTCAAGAAACTCATATAAAAAAAAATCATGGAAAAATCTTACACATTAATCATCTTGGAACTCCTTATCTTGCATCGGCACAAGTGAAGAAGAGAGGTCTAGCTATCTATATCAACGAGAAAGTTCTGACAGTAAAGTCCCACCTAGCAGATCCAGATGGACGTTATCAGATTTTGATTTTACATGGATCAGATGGAATTTGTTTTACAATAGCACACATATATGCTCCAAACGCGGCTAAAGAAACCTTTTATGAAATACTATTCAAGAATCTTGCAGAATGTCATCAGGGAGAAATTATAATTATAGGAGATTTCAATGCAGTTGTGAATCCCATGATTGACAAGACTCATAACAGCACATCTGGAAAGCTGCCGAAGAATGTTTTCAAACTAATGAAAGAATTTAATTTAATTGATATATGGAGAATGAAGAACCCTAGAACAAAAGACTTCACATTTTACTCAAATCGTCATGGATCACATTCAAGAATTGACATGTGCTGGACTTCTAGATCAATGATAACAAGTGTGGAGAAGATACAGATTGCACCTAGAATACTGTCAGATCATAATCCAATCGAATTGACTTTGTCAAGAGGCAAAATAGGGATTAGAAGATGGCGATTGAACGACCAAATACTGCGGAAAAAGGAAACACTTGAACAATGCAAACGTGATCTGAAAGAGTTTTTTATTTTAAATAAGACTCAAGACATGTCTAATTTTGTCATATGAGATGCCAGTAAAGCTTTCATCAGAGGGAAAATGATAGCTTTAAATTCTAAAAATAAAAAAGATAAACAGAAGAAACTTTAAGATTTACAAGATCAATTAAGAAGTCTGGAAAAGAAAGTTCAAATCAAGTTAGCTAAAACCACCCTAAATGAGATTAAGATGACCAAACACCAAATTGAGTTGATAGAAACAGAAGAAATCAAAACACAAATTAGATATGCCAAGCAAAGGCTTTTTGAAAGAGCAAATAAACCAGGTCACTTTCTAGCCAATCAACTTCGACAACAAGAGAAGAAAAAGAAGATAATCGGTGCCAAAGCTAACGGGATAACTTATAACAAACAAGAGGAAATCGAAAGAATATTTGTGGAGTACTATAAGCAACTTTATTCGAAGGACGATCTGCAAGAACATGGATTGTTAACTTATTTAGCGGATGCACAATTACCCAAGTTATGTTTGGAAGAACAAGAGAGCCTTAACCAGAAGATAACAACTCAAGAAATCGTAGATGCCATCAACAACTTGAAACCAGATAAGGCACCCGGTCCGGATGGTATAACACCACAATTTTACAAGTTGTTAGAACAACAATTAACTCCGGTTCTACTCTCTCTTTACAATGAGGTAATTGAAAATGGCAAGATTCCTTCGTCTTGGCAGGAGGCACATATCTCATTGATCCCAAAAGAAGCTACTGATCAATATCTTCCTCAAGCTTATAGACCAATATCATTACTGAATATTGACTATAAAATTTTTGTTTCTACAATTATCAAGAGACTTCAAAAAAATATTGGTAAACTGGTACATCCAGACCAAACTGGTTTTATACCGAAGAGACTAATGAGAGACAATGTACGATTGGTTCTTAGTGCAATCAAAATGCAAAGTCAAAATCACTAAAAACTGCAATGATTTTTTTAGATGCAGAAAAAGCTTTTGACAACGTTTCCTGGCATTTTATCTCTAAAACATTACAACAAATGAATTGCGGAGATACTTTTCTTACAGTTTTTAACACGATATATTCGGTTCAGAGAGCTCGTCTTTTGATTAACGGTTCATTGTCAACAGAATTTAATATCACAAAAGGTACAAGACAAGGCTGCCCACTTTCTCCACTTCTTTTTGATTTATCAATGGAGGTTCTCTCAAATTATATAAGAAATGATCCAAAAATTAAAGGTTTTATAATAGGAAACGAAGAACACAAAATTAAAAGCTATGCAGACGATGTTGCCCTAATCTGCCAGAATCCCGGACAAACACTTTCACATGTTTATAATCATATCACTGAATACGCAAAATACTCCGGTTACAAACTCAACAAAACAAAGATGAAAATTTTGACTTTTAATGTAACACCTGATGAAGAAAAATACATTGAAGAAGTCACTGGGTGTCGAATCGTCAAAGAACCCGTGAAATACCTGGGCGTTAACATATCCTCACAAAATAAGACACTCTTAAGATCAAACCACTTGAAAATCTGGGGAGAAATAGAAAAGGACTTGAGTTCATGGTCTAAAATGAACATCTCATGGTTGGGAAGGATATCAACAATCAAGATGAACGTACTTCCTAGATTAAATTTCTTATTTCAATTTTTGCCGATTGACATTCCTGACCGAGTAGTAGAAAACTGGCAAAAACAAATTAATCGATTTGTTTGGAATGGAAAAAAACCGAGAATCAGATTCAAAGTGCTTCAAGACGAAAAGAAAAGAGGAGGGCTGGCATTACCCAATCTTAAATTATACTACCATGCTGCCTGTTTAACCTGGATTACAGAATGGATAAAATATCCCAAAAGCCGACATCTTACTTTAGAACGGGCCGACCTTGGACAAGGTTTTCATAAGGTTTTATGGGATTTATCTACAAAAATTCAAAAGGACAAATTACCAGAAGACTGTGATGTTAGAATAGCGTTATTGAAAGTGTGGAAAAAATACAAAAAGAGAATAAGCCCATCTCCGCCATCCATAATGTCGCCAATCGAAGCTTACCATGACAATGTCAAATTGAAACTGGATGTTTATCTCACTTATAATGAAATGATAAAGCCCACAGGAGAAATCAAGAGCCTGAACAAACTTCAAGAAAAATTCCAAAAACTGAATTGGCTGACTTATCTGCAACTGAGGCTCAACTTGCAAAAAGATTGTCTATACCCCCAGCCATTTCGTGAATTAACTGAATTTGAGCAGTTAATATCTAAAAATGATTCCCACGTATTAGGGAAAATTTATAAGCTCCTCCTGAAATACGAAACAGAAGAAGAACAAGAAAAAATCAATATGATAAAATGGATGCAAAACTTCGGAGAAATGATTACTATGGATTTATGGGAAAAACTCTGTACTTCTGAAATGAAATATACTGTCTGTCAAGAAGTGAGAGAAAATTGGTATAAAACCTTTTATAGATGGTATTTGACTCCCAATATGCTCTCACAGATGACTACACCCGGTAAAAAAGGCGCATGTTGGAAATGTCAAGTTACAGACGGTTCCTACTTTCATGTTTGGTGGACATGTCCAAAACTACAAATATATTGGGAAAGAATCCATCGGGAATTACAGTTGATGTTAGACACAAAGTATACATTTGATCCTAAATTTTATCTACTCAGTATAGTGCCGCCAAACTTGTCTTCAAAACACCACGATGTTTTTAAATATGCAACAGCAGCAGCCAGAACGGTCTTGGCAAGAACCTGGAAACAAACTATTACACCCGAAATAGAAAACTGGAAAGAAAAACTCTTGGAATATGCTCCTATGGCTAAAATGACTTTCGAGTTAAATTTAACATTTAGTAAATCTACTGAGCAATTTGATGAGAAGTGGGCGCTTTTTTATATCTATATGAATTCTAGTTAATTTGAACATATTATAACATATATAACTAGTCATATATCATTTTTTATATTTCAACAATTGTTAACCTAAATTTTGAATATTAGATCACAGAATATTAGTTTGACATAAGTAATAAGAATGAATGCTATTTTGTAACCATCTTTTATATAGATAATATTTCACAATATTGTATTGTTCTTATAAATACAACATATATCCCCTCCCCCTTTTTTTCCTGTACCCTTCTAACTATATAAATAAAAACCTATTAAAAAAAAGATTTTTGTCAAGAAACGCTCAAGAAAAAGAATTTAATGCGGCCCTATGCTCAAAAATTGTATGCAAATAAAAGGAATTATAACTCACCCAATTTTGATATCTGATCATGCCCCAATAAGTATCGAAATCGCGATAAACCAAGAACAAAAAAAAGTCGGAGGTACAATAATCTAATAATGGTTAAGGAAGAGGATAGACAATATATGAAAGAGCAGATAAAGCTGTATTTTGAGGACAACAGAGGGTCGGTCACTACTAATATCTTATGGGATGCTGCAAAAGCGGTGATAAGGGGATAAAAAAGAAAGAATTATAAAAAGAGAGTGGTATTCAAAAAGACAACTTAAAATTCAGGAACTGGAAAGTTTACGGAGTAAACAAACAAACAGATATATCCCTAATATACAGAGACAAATTATGAAACTTAAAAAACAGATAGAGGCTTTAGATCTGGCAACAATATGGAAAAGGGATGTTATGGTGAGGAATGAATTCCAAAGAAATAGCATAAACTCAGCAAAAAGACTAGCTAATTATTTGAAAAATAGAAAGGAAAAACAAAGGGTCAAAAGTATAAAAGTCAATAACCAATCATCACAAAACCCTAAAGTAATTTAAAAAAGAGGCGTTTGAGTCCTTTTATAAAAATTTATATAAGAAAAGGGACACAGTAGGTTTTGAAGAAGACATTAATTCAATAGTGAAGGAGACTGAGAAAGTTAAATTGGAAGGGGATATCACATTGCAAGAGATAAGAGACGTAATTAAAGAATTAAAAAAAGGCAAATCACCAGGTCTTGATGGGTTTACAAGTGAATTCTACAAGGAAATGGCAGAAATATTAGCTCCTGAACTTCAGGAGGTGTTTAATGAAGTCTTGAAGGGCAAGAAAGCTCCAGACTCATGGAGACAAGCAGAAATAATAGTGATTTTAAAACCTCAGAAAGATCCAGAAGAGGTAGGATCATACAGACCTATAAGCCTTCTCAACCAAGATTATAAGATATTTGCAAAAATATTGGCAAATAGACTAAAGACGGTTATCCCAAATATACTAAAAGAGGACCAGTATGGATTTGTAAAAGGCAGGAATATAGAACACCCTATTAGAAATATAATTAACGTCCTGCAACAGGGTCAACGAAAAAATTGGGTCTCCTAAAACTGGATGTATTCAAAGCCTTTGACACTCTGTCCCAAGAATACCTGTGGCAGGTTTTGTGCAAATACGGAATAGGAAGTAATTATTTAAATGCAATTCAGGAGTTATATAGGGATGGAACAGCAGTGGTTAAGGTTAACAACGATCAGTCGCAAGCATTTCAGATCCAGAGAGGAGTTCGTCAGGGCTGTCCGCTTTCGCCGCTCTTATTTATCATAGCGAATAGAACAACTAGCAGAAAGGATAAGAAATAGCGCAAGGATAGAAGGCTATAAGATTAAGGAAGAAGAAATGAAAATTAATTTATTTGCTGATGATATTATGGTTATTATGACAAACCCTAAAGAAGGAATGAAAGAAATAAAGATTATATTAGAATACTTTGAAAGGTGTTCAGGTTTAAAAGTCAATATGGCTAAATCAGAAATAATATATGTCAATGTGAATAGGGATGAAAAAAAAAGAGATTAATAAAATTACAAATATAGGACTGGGAGCTAAAAAGTTTAAATACTTAGGTATAATATTACAAAAGAATATTAATAGAATATCAGAGGTAAATTACAATAAGGTATGGAGAAAGATAGAGAAGGAAATGAAAAGATGGAGAAAAAAAACTTTAGGAATTTCCTCTAGAATTAGAAGTACTAAAATGTTCTGGGTGCTTAAATTAATGTATTTATTTCAGACGATACCACTAGGAATCAGTACAAAAAAAATAGAACACTGGAATAGAATGATAAGAGGGTGGATATTCGATAGCAAAAAATGTAGAACTCAAAAAAGATTGGTATATAGCCTTAGATCAGAATTGGGTTGGGGTACCCCGGATCTCAATAGCTATTATGCCGCATTTCAATTAAAGTCATTATTAGAGATAGGAGAAGAAAGTGACCAGAAATGGGTTAGATTTGAAAATAAAATTAACAGTGACATAGGTAGATTTGGCATTTTCTCAAAAGTCAAAGATTTAAAATTAACTATAGGTCCCAGACGCACAGCACTAGAGATATGGAATAAATGGCAACCTTTATGGCTAGGAAGGACTTCAAGATGGGCTCCGCTAGAGTCTATGCATATTGAAATGAGAGAAAGTAAATGGTGGGAAGCCCTAAGGTCAAAAGGATATTATAGACTGGGAGATATGTACAGAGGAGGAACCCTCAAACCTTTACAGGAGATAGTAGAAGAGATAGGCAAACAACACTAGCTAAAAACAACAGGCCTTTATAGAAGGGTTAAAATGATTAACGAAAAAGAGGAAATATGGTCAGAGGAACCAATGGAAGAAATATATAAAGAAATGCAAAAATCAAAACAAGGATTGGCAGGAAAAATCTATAGGAAAATGATCTCAAATAAAGATAAGACAATAACATATTTGCAACAATCTTGGAATAAGGAAGGTCAGATATCAGAAATCACAGCAGGTAAAATTATGAAAGGACTAGAGGAAATAAAAGTGATTAAATTCAATGAATTGGAACATAAATTTTTTACAAAATGGTATAAAACACCAGCGCAATTAGCGAATATGTTTCCAGGACTAAGTCCTATGTGTTGACACTGTAGACAATCTAAGGGTTGGTTCTCCCACATGTGGTGGGAATGCCCAGAGGTTAAGGTCTTTTGGACACAAATACTAGAAATTATAAGGAGAAAATGTAAAGTATCTTTAACCATAGATTTTAACCTAATGTTAATTAGCACAACAGGGAACTCAGGGGTTAATAAGAGGGACCAGGCCATATTCAAGGCTATGTTATTAGCAAGTAAAGCAGTAATAGCTCTGGGTTGGAAGGATAAAAGTAAATGGACTATAGAAATCTGGCACAACTATTTGTTTCAATTTATACAGTCGGATATCGTTGAGATGATGTGCCAGAAGACTTCATGGGAAGACAAGAGCAGGGAAATCACGAGTAGACGGAAGACCTATTTAGAGTGGATATCAACGGAAGGAAGAAAAGACATTCGGTGGAATATCCAGACTTTGTGCCCGTGGCTGGGATTAAGAGACTAAAAAATATAGAAAAAGAGTGGGGTTAGGGAGGGGGATGGGAGGGATAGAAGGGAATGAGAAAAATATGATATATAAACAATGTATGCAGAATAAGAAATGTATATTTGAAATTTGTATAAAAAGAAACAATTAAAAAAAGGAATCCAGGAATTTTAGTGAAATGGAACTACTGTCCCTGAAAAAAAAAGTGTTGTTTTCAAGTCTAGGTTTTTACCAAGCCAGAAGCAGCATGCTCATGGACTCATCATGTTGTTCTTTGATTCCACTTATTTTCCTGGGCAATGGCATCCTTTCTACCAGTTGAAACCTGGCAAGGGAGAACACAGTCTAGTATTTGTAGAAGAGTGTTAATGGGGACATTCACAACAAGAATGAGGAAGGTTGTCAAAGGCAGAGTATTTTCAGTGAAAATGTAAGGATTTTTTTTATTGTTGTCACTCATTCACTGTTGGAGAAGAAAATGAATGTAAGAAGGACTTATTCTAAATGCCAAGCTGTCCATTGCTTCCATTGTTTTGCCACCATAGCAGTCTGTAGAGTGTTGCACATGAGCAGCAACTCACCTACTTCAGGCTCTGGTAAAATGGTTTGCAATTGCCTGCCTCTGTGTACCGACCCTGGGCTTCCTTGGTGGTCTCCCCTTTGTTGCATGTGCTTGAAATTTGGAGAGGGTGGACTGTGTTCTGTGTGATTTGTGCTTTTATCTTTAAAAACTGCTGCCCCAAACTCTTTGAAAGGGCTGTCCATTGAAAAGAATGGTGCCTGCAGTGCCTATGCATAGAACCTTGCCTACTTTAGGGTCTGGTAAAAATGACCTCCTTTGTTGCAGGTGATTGAAATTCACCTTCAAGAGGTCTTGACAGGAGAGGAACTGTGTTCAGAGCAAATTTGGTGGTGTTATTTTCAATGCCTGCTGCCTCAAGCCCTTGAAATTGCTATCCTTTGAAGATAAGAAGAAGAAGAGTTGGTCTTTTTATGCCAACTTTCTCTACCACTTAAGGGACACTCAAACCAGCTTACAATCACCTTCCCTTTTCCGGCTTACAATCACCTTTCCTTCCTCTCCCCATAACAGACACCCTGTGAGGTAGGTGGGGCTGAGAGAGTTCTAACAGAGCTGTAACTTGCCCAGGGCTTCGTGTGTAGGAGTGGGGAAACAAATCCAGTCCACCAGCTTAGCCTCCGCTGCTCATGTGGAGGAGTGGGGAATCAAACCCGGTTCTCCAGATCAGACTCCACCACTCCAAACCACAGCTCTTAACCACTACATCACACTGGTGTAGAGTGGTCCCAAAAATCCAGAACCTGAAAACACCACAGGAATTTTTAACCCAAACCAGTAACACCCTACCTGAAATGAAGTGATTACTGTGAAAATCCCCCTAAATCCCTGATCCAAAACTGTAACAAATTTTGTTCTCAGCACATACCCCTAGTTCTAAGAGAAGTATTATGTAGGTTTTTAAAATCATATCTTGTCCAATGCCTGTGATTGGTGTCTGGCCCTTTATTTCCTTCGCCCTGCAGAATAGAAGAATCCTGATGATAAATACATGGGGTTTCCAGAAATCTTCTGACGTGTCAGTTTTAAAACCATTATTTGATATATATCCTAACATAATTAACAAAAGCATCCATTCACTGCAGCGTACTGATGTCTTCTTTAGCAGCAGCTTGTTGAGAAACCTAAAAAAATCAGAAAGAAAAAAGAAAAAAAAGAAAAAACGTAATAGGGTAAGTGCAGCATATATAATGCGCCTTTCCTGATTTTCAGATGTGCTAGCCCAGCTAAACAAGATGGGGGATTTATGGGAGACAGGAGTGTTCTCAATGATACTTATGTTGATATTTACAATGGAGTCTTATTTATTGGCCAAATGTTAAAAGTACTTTTATTGAGGGATATAGGCAGTTTTATTTTGTTTGAAGGCTACATTTATATATATATATAAAATAAAAAGACAGCGGCTGCTTCCTCTTTTCATTTTGCAATATGAAACAGTGGCACTTTGTCACTGCATATATTTTGGCTTGTTTCCTTCTTCTGAGCCACAACAAGATGATTTAAACACTTATCCTGGCAGAGAGACTTTTCACTGCTAAGACAGCTCAAGGTATATTGAAATATAATTTTAGATACCTGACAAAAAGGACTTTTAATCATTGGCCTTCTGTCCCATTGTACTGGCCATTAGCAATGAGAAAAAAAATGTATTATTATGACTCAAGAAATAGTTCTCTTACTGTAAAATATATCATTCACTACATGGAAAGTGTGTATCATGAAAAAAAACCTCAGCACACAGATAAATACAGCATAGTACATGGAAAACAGTTCCCTGTCAAACCAGTGTGTGTGTGTGTTTGTGACTTAAATTATAATGCTATAACAGTTTAATTGGGTAATTACTTCTTCATATGAAGCCTGCTGGTGACCTTGGGCCAGTCACAGTTCTTTGAGAACTCTCTCAGCCCACGCAGAGGCAGGCAATAGCAAACCACCTCTCAATGTCTCTTGCCTTTAAAACCCTACTGGGTCGCCATAAGTTGGCTGTGACTTGATGGCACACACACACAATTGTGTAAGTAATTTTGGTTTATTAAATTTTCTCCTAAGTGTCATCACAGGATGAGTGGGCTATACTGATCCTGAACGAAAAACCCACAAAAAATAGTGAGATTCCTGCTTCATAGCCTCCAGTTGAAGGTAGATGTCCTCTTTCAGTCCCACCATTAAAGTACCTAATGCTATGAGTGTGACAGGTTGAAAACAACAGTATCAGTTACTTTCCTATTAGGAATACATGTGATTTCCTTGTGCGTGAGTTCCATGAGGCCTACCCCCTAAAGCCCAGGGGGGGGGAATCCTTAAGGGGGGCAGAATGTCAGGCCCTTAGCCTGACACTATAGCCTGACACTACTGCTCCCAGGCTCCTGACCCAAGCAGGCCAGAGTATGGCTCAGAGTCAGGGCCATGGTCATGTGCTCCTGGTTCCCATGCCTGTGTGCAGTATCTGCGTGTTATGCCTATCCTGTTTACCACATTCACCCCAGCTGCATAGATGTGTTATGTCTATACCTATCCTGAGAAAGCTTATCATGTGTTGTAGCTGCCTGCGTACTTTGCCCTGTCCCTCTTCAAAGTCTGAACTGTATTTTAACCCTGTACCCTTGCCTTGCTTCCTCATTAGTAGCCTTCTATGCCCGATGGCAGCCAGCTTCTGACTTTGTCCAATTTTGCTCTTCAGAGCCTTGCCTGATGAGCTTTGCTTGCAGGAGGCTGAGGACAAACACCTGAGTCTGACACTTTTGAAGCAGAGCATGCATACAGAGTCATAGTATGAGAACTTGATTTATAGAAGCCAAAATTACTAAGCAAAGGGAGCAAACCTAAACAGGTCAAATCTGAAGTAAGTCCAATTTTATTTCGTGAAACATCCTCACAGGAAAATGTTAACTGGATTTCATCCAAAACAACGTTTCCTATTTAGGTCTTCTGAAACTGAAGGGTGGTGTTTGTGTCCTCATCCCTCATCCCATATCTTGTTCTACTTCTTGCAGCAAATCACATGCTAATGCATAGTTCTTTTAAATAGCAATTTCTGGGTTCCATAACTCTCCTTGATGTGTAGAATGTGAGCCCTGGTGGGTGCTCTGTGTAAAGCAGTCACAATTAGGGTTGTTGAAATTTTTTTTGGGTAAAATTCAGATTCGGCAAAATTCGGCCCGTTTTTATTTGGGAAATGCTGAAGTACAAACTCCCGCACTTTGGGTCCATGCAATTCAGCATGAGATCCAGAGTTCGGGGAAAAATTCGGCCGAATAAAGCCATTAAAAACACAATTGCGCCTTTCCGTGGCTCCGGGGGGGGCATTTTGGGGGGTAGAGGTCCGAAACTTTCAGCATAGCTTGAGGGGACCCTTCTTGAAAGAACCCCCAAGTTTTGTAAAGATTGGGTCAGGGGGGCTGAGATATGGGCCCCGAACGGGGTCCCCCCTCCTTAATGTGCATCTCTGACAATGGGGGTTTGCTATTAGCAGAGCTTGCCACCCACTCCTGAAGCTCCCAGCCCCGACAAACAGCTGAGCTGCGGGGAGCAAGGGTGGGGCAGGTGCAAAGAAGTTTTCAAACCATGCAAAGCAACAGGTTTGCAACCATGCAAAGCAACAGGTGATGCCTGGGAGTTTGCAAACCATGGAAAGGGACAGAGGCACGCTAAAGGAGGAGGAGGGGTGGAATTTCCCCTTTTGCATCGGACTCGGGACCAGGAAAATGCATTCTTTAAGTCACAATTTGAAAACCAGTTTTGAGCAAGGATCAAAATAGACCTAACAGATCTTATGAATGAAGGAAAACCTGAGGACTCACAACTGAAGGCCCCCCCTCAAACCAGGGAGAGAGAGACTCGAGGGGGCACACACCCCCAGGTAGAACGAGTGAAAGCCCCCTTTGGCTTCCCCCCCCACAGAAACTGCTCCCTCCCCACACACACACAGATTCTGCTTCCCCCCTCCCACATACACACAGAAAAATTATAGAGAAAAGCCCCAAAACGGGACTTACTGTGGATGTCTTCTGTTCCATCTTCTTTGCACCTGCCCCACCCTTGCTCCCCGCAGCTCAGCTGTTTGTCGGGGCTGGGAGCTTTGGGCATGGGCGGCAAGCTCTGCTAATTGCAAACCCCCATTGTCAGAGATGCACATTAAGGAGGGGGGACCCCTTTCGGGGCCCATATCTCAGCCCCCCTGACCCAATCTTCACAAAACTTGGGTTCTTTCAAGAAGGGTCCTCTGAAGCTATGCTGAATGTTTGGGGGCTCTACCCCAAAAAATGTGCCTCCTGCAGCCACAGAATGGTGCGAATGTGTGCTGTAAATGGAATAAAAATGCATATTAAGGGGGGGAACCCTTCCGGGGCCCATATTTCACCCCCCGATCCAATCTTTATGAAACTTGGGGGTTCTTGCAAGATGGGTCCTCTGAAGCTATGCTGAAAGTTTGGGGGCTCTGCCCCCAAAAATGCGCCCCCTGCAGCCACGGAATGGATCGAATGTGCACACGCACCCCCCCCAGGGAGATCTCTCTCACACACAAACAGATACTCTCTCTTTCTCTCCCCGGGTCACGCAGCAGCTGCGCTCATGCACTCAATCACAACTGATTGGCCAGAAGAAGACCTAGCTTGGCCACTGATTGGCCGCGGGAAAATGCTGCTTACTAACTGACGGTTTTGCTGTGCTGAACCCCGAATTTACCGAATTTATTCACCGAACACCCCAAACTCTGAATTAGGCTCCCTGTTTTCCCGCCTTTTTTGAGTTCGGCTCCATCTGAACTAAAAACCGCCGAATCAGGGGAAATTCAGCTGTTTTTCAGTTCGGGACGAACCGAATCGACAGCCCTAGTCACAATATCTTATTAAGTAGCCAGTTGCTATCTCATGTGGTCATAGAACATAGGAATATTAAACATTGATAATTAATTATGTTTTGTCCTTTTGATGCATTTATTAACCATATAGTTTCCAAATATTCACAGAATATTTCATATGGACATTTGGCATCACATGGTACTTTTGTTTAATGGTGGTCTTTGACATTTAATTTTAGTATGGATAGATGGTGTTTGATAATATTTGGTAGGCAATATGCCATGCTATATTTAATATTTAAATAAATATAATATTTATATTATTTGATAGTTGATCAGCAATGCCATTTATGCTTTTATTGGATATGACACTTGAATTTAAATGGCCCATTTATCTCATATTGTCCATTGCCTATGGAAAATATATTTTTAGACCTCTAAGAAATCATTTTAGTTGTCAAAATTACCCTTTATTTTAGGGAGTACAGTATAAGCAATTTTAGAGTACAAGTAGAAAAAAGTCATATAGCATTGCCATTTTAAAAAAAATAAAATATTGATTTTTTTTTTTTGCTAACAATAGCAATGACAAAGAAAAATGGGGAGGTCTAAAGAAGCCTGTATGTGAGAGGTTCTTCAGCCAACCTCGGCAATCCCAAAAAGTCACTTGCTCAGACAGGCAGGTCTAAAGCAGGTAAACGTTTATTTAGGAGCCGCAGGTACAACATGAGCAATCCACAGTTTCAAAGCTGCTAATGACAGACTAAACTACAAAGTAGGGCTATCAATTCGGTTCATCCCGAACTGAAAAACAGCTGAATTTCCCCCAATTCGGCAGTTTTTAGTTCGGATGGAACCGAACTAAAAAAAAAGGCTGGAAAACGGGGAGCCAAATTCGTCAAGTTCGGGGTGTTTGGCGAATAAATTAGGCAAATTCGGGGTTTGGCACAGCAGCATAACCGTCAGTTAGTAAACAGCATTCTCCCGCGGTGTCAGCCCTTGGCCCACAGAACCAGAAATCACCACAAAGTCATATAGAGTCCAAACAGATGGCTTTTACTGGTCAAATAGGCATACAGTGCAAACGAATAAAATGACAGCTATGAGAGACTCACTAGCTGGGAGATAATATAAGGCAGAAAAGGCGGGAGATTACAAGCATAGGCTGAATACAGTTTCCCAGGAGCTGAGTTCCCAGGCCTAGGTATGCGACCTTGGGGGCCAGACAATACAGCGCAGAGACAGAGGCACTAACGAAACCGAGATAGCAGCCTGACATTCTGCTCCCCTCAAGGCCCCCTCCCAGTTCGCAAGGGGGCTGGCTTATCCGGGTAAGCAATGTGAAAGGCGTTGACGAGGTCGGGGGCGGAGACATCCCGTGCGCGCACCCATTCGTTATAGGCAGGGGGGAAATGTTTCCAACGGACTAAATACTGCAGGTTGCCATGGTGAACACGGGAATCAAGGATCTTGGAGACTTCGAAGTGTTCCTCCCCCCCCACCATGATGGGTTGCGCAGGAGGTGGATCCGGATGCCACTGTGGAGAAGCAACATGGGGTTTGAGGAGGCTAATGTGGAAAACAGGATGCACACGCCTCAAAGACTTGGGGAGAGCCAGTTCCACCGTGACAGGGTTTATGACCCGGGTGATGGGGAAAGGGCCAATGAATTTAGCACTGAGCTTATGGCACGGACGGGTGGAACGGAGATTTTTGGTGGAAAGGTAAACCAAAGCACCCACTTGCAGATCACCCCCGGGGGAGCGATGTTTGTCAGCTTGCGCTTTGTATTTACGCTTGGCTCGGTCGAGGTTGCTAACGAGCCAGGGCCAAGTGGTACGGAGGGCGTGTGCCCAGGAGGCAATGTCGGGGTTCCCCTCCCCCTCTACATCATCTGCAGGAGCAATAGGACTGAAATCTTGTCCATATACAGCAAAAAATGGGCTAAAACCTGTGGATTGATGCATGGCATTATTGTAGGCATATTCTGCTAAAGGTAACAGTTCCACCCAGTCATCCTGGTGGTAGTTAACATAACAGCGTAAATAACATTCAAGTACAGCATTGACACGTTCAGTTTGACCATCAGTTTGAGGATGGTATGCACTAGACAACCCTTGTTCCACTCCCACCAACTTGAGGAAAGCTTTCCAAAACTTAGAAACGAAACCACTTCCGCGGTCACAAATTATCTTACGCGGAAACGAATGTAAACGAAAGATATGCGTCACGAAGAGGCGGGCCAGTTTCTGAGCAGAGGGGATCCCTGCGCATGGAATCAAATGTATTTGTTTAGAAAACAAATCAGTAACAACCCACAACACAGTCTTACCCCCACTGAGAGGGAGATCAGTCATAAAGTCCATAGCAATCACTTCCCAAGGTTTGCTGGGCGTTTCAAGAGGTTGTAGCAGTCCCGGGGGTTTGCCCTGCGATCGTTTCGCAGCGGCACAAACGGGACAGCTGCGGATGAAGGAGTCAATGTCGGAACGCATTCCCCCCCACCAGAACTGTCTGCGCAATAAGTGAAGGGTTTTCAGAAACCCAAAGTGCCCAGCTGTTTTGGCTCCATGAGCTAAATGTAAAACGTCCTTCCAGAGAGCTTTGGGTACATACAATTTCGAGTCCTTGTACCAGGACCCTCCCTGTTCCAAAACACCAGGGGGTAGGGTATGAGCGGAGCGTTCTAAAAGGCACTGGTCCCGAAGGACATTTAAAAAGGACTCGGAGATGGGGATTTTGGAGGGGGCCCCCCCGTCGGCCATGGAGATCTTAGAAACAGTTATGGGGCTAGTGCTTACGTGCGGCGGCGCGCAGACTGCAGGCGGCTGGGCGGCCGGAGGGGTAGGAAGGGCGGGAACGCCGGTCTGTTGCGGTGGCGGCTGGGCAGCCGGTTGGGCTGGCGGAGCTTGTAAGTTGGGTGAGGCGTGCTGATGCTGGGATCGAGTTTGCACAGCCAGCATAGGTAGGGCCCCACGTTGCATAGGGGTGAACAGAGAGTTGGTGGGTCTCTCGAGTTTTACCGGATATTGTGGTAAACGGGAGAGGGCATCCGCGAGAACGTTCTGCTTCCCAGGGACGTGCTTCAGGGTGAAACGGAACTGAGCAAAGAACTCCGCCCACCGTTGTTGTTTCGCCGATAGCTTATGGGACCCCGTGAGGGCAGCTAGATTTTTGTGATCGGTCCAAACCTCAAAGGGGACTTTAGACCCTTCCAAGAATTGTCGCCATAGAGTCAGTGCATGATGAACTGCTGAGGCCTCTTTCTCCCAGATGGGCCAGTTTAATTGAGCGTGCGCAATTTTTTTTGAAAAGTAAGCGCAAGGGTGAAGAAGACCATCCGGTCCTTGCTGGAGGAGAGCCCCTCCCATGGCTACATCAGAAGCATCGACTTGCACAATGAACATTTGATTTGGGTCTGGGTGCCGTAGCACCGGCTCCGAAGTGAAGAGGCGTTTGAGGGCCAGAAAAGCGGCTTGGCATTGCTCAGTCCATAGGATTTTTGCGGAGGGCAAGGCAGCCGAGCTTACTTTTCCCTTAGTTTTCAGTAGGTCCGTAATGGGTAGAGCCACCTGGGCGAAGTTAGGGATGAATCCCCGATAGAAGTTTGCAAATCCCAGAAATTGTTGTACTTGCTTACGGTTGGTGGGGGGAGTCCAATCGAGGACGGCTTGGACTTTGGCGGGGTCCATGCGAAGACCTTGGTGGGAGATGATGAATCCCAAAAACGTGAGTTTGCTTTGATGAAATTCGCACTTAGCTAGTTTTGCGAAAAGTTGATGGTCACGCAGGCGTTGCAGAACTTCCCGGACCAGAGCCACATGCTCGTTCATAGTTTTCGAATAAATGAGAATGTCATCTAAATAGACCACCACCCCACGATATAGAAGGTCATGTAGGATTTCATTGATGAGTTGCATGAAGACCCCCGGGGCCCCTTTTAATCCGAACGGCATCACTAGGAATTCATACATTCCGAAACAGCTAGAGAAGGCAGTGAGGTGCTCATCCCCTTCGCGGATACGGACTCGGTAGTAAGCTTCCACCAAGTCTAATTTAGAGAACACACGGCCTTCCTGTAATTGTCCCAAAATATCCGATATTAATGGGATAGGATAGGCGTTGGTCTGGGTAACCGCATTGAGCTTTCTGAAGTCAATGCACAGGCGAAGGTTGCCCTCTTTTTTCCGGACGAAAAACGCGGGGGCCGAGTTTGGGGCATTCGAAGGGCGAATGAACCCTCTGGCGAGGTTTTTGTCCAAAAAGTCCCGGAGGACAGTGCGCTCGGAAGCGCTCATAGGGTAAATCTTACTCTTGGTTAATGTGCAGTCCTTTACCACTTCAATCGCACAGTCTGAGGCCCGGTGGGGGGGTAAGGCATCACATTCCCTAAGGTCGAAGACATCTTCAAAGTCCCGGTATACAGCAGGTAGAACCGGTGGTGCTGGGGCAGTAGAGGTTAATGCTGGAACGGGCGGATATAGCAGAGCAAAGTTCTGCCGATGCTGGTCGCAGGTGGGACTAGCGAAGGAGATAGTGTTTGTTTCCCAATCAATACTGGGACTATGTCCTTTAATCCAGTTAATTCCCAAGACCACTTCAAATCGGATAGGGGCTATAGTGAAGTCTATTTGTTCCCAGTGGGAACCAATTCCCATTGCCACCCCTATGGTGCGGTGATCAACTGGACCCCCCTGGAAATGGCTTCCGTCCATTTGGGCAAATTGGACGGGGGCGGGTAAAGCCTCAGAGTCGGCTCTGAGTGCAGCAAAAGTGGCTTCGCTTATGAGAGTGCGACAGCAACCGGAGTCAATTAGTGCTTTGACGGGGAGTTGTGGACCACCGTTAAGGTGTTGTAAAACTGCATCCACGTAGACGGTGGAGTCCACTTCTTTGATTTTGGTAGGAGCATTCGGTTTGATAGGAAGATCCTGAGAGGTCTGTGGAGACGCTCCATTCACCACAGACCGGAGCCGTTTTTTGACAAGTCGAGGGGAGATTCCAGGTTTAAGGCTGGAGAAATCCAAGGATTTTCCTCATCCGAAGAGGGAAAGTTGTCCCCCAATGGGGCACTTGTAATCCGAGACCCGGCGGGGTCGTTGGTAGTAGGCAGGGAGGCTGGGTCCCCGGCATGGAGTGCAGAGGGTGTGGGTCTTCCCGGAGCTGCGCTGCGGGTGGCCGCGGTGCCTCTGCGTGGTGGACGACCTCAGGCGCGGGTTGTTGTGCTGGGATGAAATAATTCCTGGCGGCGCGGGCAAACGGCTGCAAAGTGGCCCATTTCTCCGCAAGTAAGACAGGCACCCCTCTGAAATCGGGCTTCACGTTCCTGGGGGGGACGTGGGGGATTTCGTGGGACGAGCAGTGGTGCCTTGGGTTGAGGCTTTTGGGTGCCTTTTTCCTTGTGCTTTTGACGAACGAGAGAAATAAAGCGTCGGCGGCTTTCCACTTCCTCGGCTAATAGGATCCAGTCTTCGAGGGTATCGGGATCGCCCCGCATGTAAGACCAGTTCAGAATGTCAGGATGCAAGGCTTCCCTGAAATGATGGATCAGGGTGGTCTCGGGCCAACCTACAATTTTACTTGCCAGTCGTTGAAATTCATCGGCAAATTCTCGAACTGTAGCAGAGCCTTGTTTTAATTGTAAGAGTTCCGTTTTGGCTCTTTCCCCCAGGAAGGGGTCCTCAAACCTCCTTCTCAGGGCAGTCATGAAGTTGTTGAGGGAACGAATAGCACGAGAGCGGGTGTCAAACTGGAGGACCATCCAGTCAGCCGCTTTACCTGTCAGAAGGGAAGCTACGTAACGCACCCGGCTATCTTCCGTGGGGAAAAGTTGTCCTTGTTCTCGCATATAACTGTCCACTTGATGCAAGAAACAAGGCAAAGTCTCGAGAGATCCGTCATACGTAGTCCTCAATTTGAGTTGCTTCCAAGGGCCGGGCGCAGGTTGGCCCGGTTGCACGGGTGGTCCGGGCGGAGGAACAACAGGAGCTCCAGGAGGCAAGGGTGGAGCAGGCACATTAGCGGGTGGTTGCACGGGTGGTCCGGGCGGAGGAATAACCGGAGCTCCAGGAGGCAAGGGTGGAGCAGGCACATTAGCGGGTGGCTGTACGGGTACCCCCTGACCCGGTATCGGAACGGGCTGTCTCTGAGCTATCAGGGTTTGTTGTAATTGCCTGTTCTCCTGAAGCATACGTTCCATTAGTTCCTGGAGTTGATCAACACGGTCGGAGAGCTCCCGATTCTGGGCTCGTAAGAGATGAACCTCCTCACTTGGGCCACCAGTAAGATGAGGTTTACTGGTCCGGAAGCTTGTGGCCCATTGAGAGCTATCCCCATATAGATCCTCGTCTTCAGACTCTCCTGAGTCTCGACGTCGGTCAGCCAAACGGCGTGCGCGTTGGGTCGCGCGCGACGGGACAAACGCCGGGGAAAAAGACAGACCTGATAGCCCTTGTACATTGTCTTTGGGGCGCGTGTCCACGTTCGCCCGATCCCTAATCCTTGCTGCAGCCGCCCTGGCTGCTTCCGCAGCTTCTCTCTCTCTTGCGACCTTAGCCGCTTCGGCGGCTTGCTGATCCGCAAGAACTTTGGCGTTCTCAAGTCTTAGGGCAGTCTCTGCCGTAATGCGCGGCAAAAGTTCTGTCTCCAGGAGTGAGAGTATGGGGTCGGGTTCCCCGCCCAGCAGAGGTTGTACTCGAACCGCCAGTGCAGGTGCCTCGGCTCCAAAAGTCGAGGTCAAAACTTGAGCCATGGTGGCTACCGGGGTGTCCTTTGTACATTCCACAAGGAGAAGAGCGGTGCTAATAGCGACTCGCTTGGCCTCAGCCTGACAGCTGGCTGCATCCGGGATCAGGGAAAAACCCTCCGGTGGGGCTCCCGCCATGGTAGAAAGAGTTTCTCGAGAAATAAGATTATCCAAAAGTCCAGTTAATATTTGTAAATCCTCAGTTGCCAACCGGGCATCGTCCAGTAATTGATCCAAGTCTTGAAGATCTAAGCGGGTATCAGTATCCTCCGACGTTAACATCCAGAGAGTTCCTGTAAGAGATTGCCACTGTTCCTGTACCAGTCCCCTCAAGCGGCAAACCTCTCGGGTCGTCCGGAAAAGTTCAGCGATTAAGTCTTGTAACAGAGTAGGATCCTCAGAGAAGGGCTCCAGGGTAGTAGATCACCTGGAGAGCTGCACAGCTCCCATCCAAGTGGCAGGCGAACCCCCCTGGGCTCCAGCCTGGCTAGTAGAATGGTGAAGGGATAGCTGTCATAATGTCAGCCCTTGGCCCACAGAACCAGAAATCACCACAAAGTCATATAGAGTCCAAACAGATGGCTTTTACTGGTCAAATAGGCATACAGTGCAAACGAATAAAATGACAGCTATGAGAGACTCACTAGCTGGGAGATAATATAAGGCAGAAAAGGCGGGAGATTACAAGCATAGGCTGAATACAGTTTCCCAGGAGCTGAGTTCCCAGGCCTAGGTATGCGACCTTGGGGGCCAGACAATACAGCGCAGAGACAGAGGCACTAACGAAACCGAGATAGCAGCCTGACACGCGGCCAATTGGTGGCCAAGCAGGGTCTTCTTCTGACCAATCAGTCGCGATTAAGCACATGAGCCCAGCTGCTGCGTGTCCCGGGGAGAGAAAGAGAGTATCATTTGTGTGAGAGAGTAATTCCCGTGGGGGGTGAGAGTGCACATTCGCTCCTTTCCGTGGCTGCAGGGGGCGCATTTTTGGGGTACAGCCCCCAATCTTTCAGCATAGCTTCAGATGATGCTTCTTGCAAGAACCCCCAAGTTTTGTAAAGATTGGGTCAGGGGGGTCTCGAGCTATGGAGCCCGAAAGGGATCCCCCCTTTATGTGCATTTTTATTCAATTTACAGCACACATTTGAGCCATTCCGTGGCTGCAGGGGGCGCATTTGGGGGTGTGTGCAGCCCCCAAACTTTCAGCATAGCTTCAGATGAGGCTTCTTGCAAGAACCCCCAAGTTTTGTAAAGATGGGATCAGGGGGTCCAGAGATATGGGTTCCCCCCTTTTCCCTATTGGGATGAATGGGATCAGCCGATCCTATGCATCTAGATACTGGATGGGGGATACTGGATACTGGATGGGGGATACACTTCTAGGTAGCGGTGTTTGTGAACAAGATCTTGGGGTACTGGTAAGATGAATATGAGCAGCCAGTGTGATGCAGTGACAAAAAGGCTAATGTCATTTTGGGGTGTATCACAAGTGGCATAACATCCAAATTGCAAGATGTAATAATTCCACTCTACACTTTATTGCTCAGTCTGCACCTACAGTATTCTGTGCAGTTCTGGAGGCCTCACTTCAAAAAGGATGTGGACAGAATAGAGCGTGTGCAGAGGAGAGTGATGAGGATGACCATGCCCTACAAGGAAAGGATGAAACGCTGAGGGACTTTGGCATGTTTAGTCTGGAGAAGAGGAGGTTGAGGAGGGACTTGATTGCTTTCTTTAAGTATTTGAAGGGCTGTAACTTAGAGGAGGGCAGGGAGCTGTTCCAGTTGACAGCAGGGGATAGGATTCACAATAATGGGTTTAAATTACAGGCGTAAAGGTACCAACTAGATATTAAGGGGGGGATTTACAGTAAGAGTTGTTCAACAGTGGAATCAGCTACCCTGGGAAGTGGTGAGATCCCCCTCACTGGCAGTTTTTAAACATAGGCTGGACAAACACTTGTCAGGGGTGCTCTTGGATGATCCTGCATTAAGCAGGGTGTTGGACTAGAAGGCCTGCCTAGCCCCCTCCAGCGCTATGATTCTATAATGACAAAATAGGTTCTTCAGTTTGCTCATATTAAGAGAAAGAGGAAGGAAATGGTCCAGTTAGGATAATGAAATGTTAAAAGGTGACAAAGAGAAGATAAAATTCCTCAGCTCCTTTTATCAATTGTTTATCAGTCTGGAGGGGGAAATCAAGTAAAGTGCCACAGGATTCTGTTCTGAGCTTAGTGCTCATCAGCATTTTTATCAGTGACCTGGATGAAAGGGTAGAGGGAATCCTTGCCATATCTGCAAATCACCCAAATTAGGAAGGGTAGCTAATATTTTGGGTGACAGAAATAAAATTCAAAATCATCTTGACAAAGTTGAAAGGTAAGCTGAAATTAATAAAATGAAATTCACCAGAGAAATGAAAAGTTCTGCATTTAGATAAAAATAATCAAATTTATACCAGTATAAGATATGGGATATCTGATTCAATTATAGTATCTTTGAAAAGTATCCCAAGACTGAAATCAACGACAAGCTGAACATTAATTGTCAGTATGATGAGACTGTGATAAAAGGCTAATGCGATTTTGGTAGAAATATAATATCAAAGACCCCAAGATTTCAGAGTTCTACTGTCCAGTTCTGGAATATTTTAAAGAACATGTAGATAAATTAGAATGGGTTTCAGAGAAGGGCAACACAGTTTGTCAAGGGTCTTGAAAACACATACTATGAGGAAAGGCTGAGGAGGGTTGTGGGCTCACCCACTCTAGGCCTTTTCAGGCTGAGGCTGGACAGACTTCTGTTAGAAATGCTGTAGCTCTAGATTTCCTGCATTAAGCAAGACTATGAACTAGAAGGCCTATAAGACTTCTTCCCACTCTGTAACTCTTACCATTCTTTAAGAAAGAAATGGGCAACTAGAAAGCACCATTTGGAAGAAATACATTCAGTGTACACATTGCAAGAATTTGTCCATATTGCAAGTGTTTCTCCTTTTAAAAAAGTTATTAGTTATTCACACACACAATACTACACATGATAGTACACACAGTTGTACAACCTAGATCTTAGTGAGTTGGGCAGATTATAAATAAAACACCTATCTTGTCTAGGCTCAGTGAGATAAACATCCTTTAAACCATCAGTTCACAGAAGGTCATAAGCACCTGTATCCAAACAACTGTATCACAGATAAGCTAAACCCATTTTGTCTACCAATCTTTAAGATACCTTGCTTACCTAAGATTAATTATATAGGATTTTTCCTAACTAGTTCTCCCTGTAACAGGGGTGTAAACTTTAGGGGAGTCTCCAGAGCCAACTGAAATTTTCTCCTCCCCTTCTGATAATTACAGATATTTTGTTAATATGATTATTTTATTTAGAACATTTTATGATGCCTCTCCAGGAACTCTGCTCAAAGCAGCAGGTTTAATAAATGCACCGGTATTTCAATAAGTTAGAATCAAGGAAGAATATACAGCACACCCTCATTCTCATATTGGCACAAATCCTTCCAATCTCACTCCATCACAACCTAATTATCAATTGAACATTGATAATTAATAATAATTTTTTGATTTGTGGCATATGTGATTGCTGGTAAATGTTATTTACTATACTTTTATGAGAGTTATCCTATGCATGATATTATAGAGGACCTATTATAGAGGACCATGTATTTGAAACACTAGCTGTTATACATGTGGATAATAGCTTTAAAGAAACAATTTTCAGTACAAAGACTGATTACATGGTTGAGACTCACCAACTGTGCAAAAATGAATTAAAGTAGGACTTTAATGAGTCAATATTCAATTAAACAAGATGAATGTGATATGTTCTAATTTAACTGGAACATTCAGATGCTAGAACAGTTATCAACTAAGGAATATGCATTCAGGTATTAACTAATCAAACATCTGAACCCAAAATGACCCAATTCTTAATACAATTATTATAATTAATTCATATTTGAAATGAAAAAAAGCTACACAGTAATACTTGGAAACCTTTCGATATGACCATTATTCTGGTAACATCTAGCTTAGAGTTCAGTGAAGTCAAAGGAAGGGTGAGAATAAGGGGAGAGGGACACAGGAGGTATGAAGCTTACAAGGAAATTTTCCAGTCAGGAAAATTCAATACCATTTTTACCACCGAACAGTGTATGATGACAGGCAGAGCACAGATGTATACCTCAGAAACCTAGGAGCCAATCAGAGGGATATTCTGAAACCAGCCAATAGGAGCTGCATATTGGGAAAGAGTTCAGATCTGCTGGTGGACATTTATTAGTTAGATTTTGAGGGCTGAGAATTAAAGATTGGAAGTCATAAGAGGGAGAGAAGGGTTAGTTTAACAGGAGTATTAATTGGAGATCTGTGGAGACAGCAGATCTTTGATTAAAGTTGTTGTCTGGGGGAGTGAGTGTGTAAAGTTGTTGCAGTATGACAGCGGGTTTGTTGGATCTGGTGAAAAACTTAATAGTAGCTAAGGCTATGTATTATTCTCCAGTATTAGTATCAGTATTATTCTCCATTTTGTGCGCCTGTGTTTTAGCTTCCTTAGTTTCCCAGAGGCCTAACACTCTGCAATCAACACATTTAGGTTGTTACTCTAGCAGAACCATCAAGGACACTAGCTCATACCAGCTTAGTTGATTGAATCAGCACATCTGTGGGAAGATGGGAGGGGGATGAGATCACTCTTTTCTCCTGAGAACACTATTCCAGTTCAAACCAGCTTGAACCATCTAGAGACTTCTCCCTAGAGATGATCTTGGTTGGGCATTGTGGATCATCTGACTTGAGTCAACTTCACCCTAAGCTAGACTATGCCTCACGGTGGTTACTCTCTTTGCTTTGTTATTCTACTTTCCTTCACAATGCTTCAACTTCAGCAAGTTATTTTGCAGCCTGAAACTATGTTTTATGAACCTTTAAGAACATCAGCTATGTAACAGCTTAGTAAGTATACTGCAGCCAACTAAGACTTTATTATTTTCCTTGCCAGTGTGCCTTATTGACTATGTAAACTGTGTTTTAATCTAATTTTGATCTTTTTTGATTATTAATAAAACTTTTTCCAGCTTTTAAAGGTTTCTGAGTTTATTGACCTGACCCAGTTACTTGGTTATTCTACTACCACGGCTGGGGCTCAGCCATGACAAATATGCTAATATTTAATTGGATGGGCCGCACTAGGCAACCTGGTCATGGCTGCCTTTTATTTGGCAAATCCACCCTGGCTCCAAACTTGGCCAGAGGCTTCTGTCTATTGGAGTGCTGTGGATCTTGAACTTTTTTCACATCTTTGATTTTTTTATCCCCCGCTTATGTTTGACAAAGGTGGACATGGTGAAATAATTGTAAGGGCATGCAATTTTGCAATCTTCTGTTTTTTGTGAAAAATAGGAAAGCATGATCAAGCCCTTTAAAAACTTCCTTGTGGTCTGTCAAATGCAGACACCAAGGTAAAAAACAAACAACCTGTGTATTGGTATGCAATTTCATGGTTTTGGAATCACAAGAAAGATATTCTAGTGGGTTTTATAAAAATGATATCACCACAGAACATGTTCGTATTTTCTTCATTTTTCCAAAGTGTGAATGGGGGGGTGGTACTACTTCTTGTAGATAATTACATTTCAGTTTAAAAAACCAGAAATTTCTAGTTGGCCTTAGGAAGCATTTACAAAGCATTGCCGGGAAGGGGCAGGATATAAATCAAATAAATATTATTACACATGAAATCGACAGTCTAGTGAATGTTAAACAGAAGTATTTATTATTGAACATAAGTATTATGACCTTAGTGTGACAATTCACCTGAGGAGGCTTCTTTGCAGCTCATCCGTGTGATCAGGGCATAGCAGGTGAGCATTAGCAGATCAAACCTTTAACTGCACCGGAGTGCACAAGTCAATCTTTGGGGAGAAATAAGAAAGAGGGGAAAAATGACTGCAAAGTGAGCACCAATGTGCAAAGCTACATTTATATATCACCCATTTCCCTTTGTGCCCTTTTTAGTAAGGAAAATACACTTCAAAACATCTAACAAATTAATCTAAATGGATGATAATTGAACAATAAATAAAAATTAAACCACAAGATTGTTCCTTCCCAATTTTGTAAAATGATCTGTGACTCAGGAAAAAAATATCCCATCTTCAGATCAGATCCTGTAAACTACATCAATAAGGAACAGGGACTTAATGACTTTCATGGCTGAAATCAATTTTTCTTGCTTCTTCTGTAATCAGCCTCTTGGAACTATAATTAAAGTAGCTCTACCAGTACATCTGTAGTTAAGGCTCTGTCAGAGCTTCCATTACATGCACCTATTTCAGGGGTTTACAGCTAAGCCATCAAAATTTACTTCAGGCAGAAACAATTTAAACTTCTTTTTGTAGAAGGTTAAGTGATTTTTATTTTTAAAAATTCAATATAGTATGATGTTTGGTATCCAAGAATCTGGCTATCTTTAAGCAACTGGGTTGTTTTAAAATAGCTTTTATTTAACTGAACATTCATTTTGGTAATATTGATGTTAAAAATGATTTTATGTACATTTTAAAGGAAAAGGTGTTCGTGCACTATCCCAATGCCAATCCTAGGCTGCAACTCCCTTCTCTCATCATGTGTTCTGTTAATGCCATGTTGAGCACCATTTCCTTCGCAGGAAAAGACTGAGGAAAAGTAGGAATTGAGGAGTTCTGCCCTCTCTTCATCTCCTGTTACAATTTCACTTTCCGGTCCCTGCAGCGGGCTTATTATGTCCTTGTTCTTATTCTTACTCTGTACATAGGAAAAGACCCCTTTTTTGTTGTGTTTAGCATCTCTCGATAGCCTAAGCTCATACTGAGCTTTAGTTTTCCTAACACTCTCCCAACAAGCACTAGTTATTTGTTTATATTCCTCTTTGGTTATAAGGCCCTCCTTCCACTTCCTAAAGGAGACTTTTTTATTCCTCAAATCTTTAAAAAGCCATTTATGGAGCCACCCTGGCCTCCCTAGGCTCCTCCCATTTTCTTTTTCATAGGAATGGTTTGTGATTGCACCTGCAGTATTTCATTTTTAAGAAATGCCCACCCTTCTTGAACTCCCTTCTCCTTAAGTATTTCTGACCATGGGATTCTACCCTGCATAAGTTTTTACTTTCCCCAAGATTGTAAATTCCAAGATTACATGGTCACTACTACCCAGGGTGCCTACTACTTTAACCTCATCAACCAGTTCTTCCCTGTTGGTGAGAATAAACTCTAAGAAAGCAGATCCCCTTGTTTCCCTGTCCACTTTCTGGAAAATGAGGCTGTCAGCAAGACAAGTCAGGAATGTATTGGACCTTGCATTTTTAGCAGAGTTGGACTTCCAACAGATATCCAGGTAATTAAAATCTCCCATGACCACCATGTCCCGTTTCTTTGAGAACTTTGTAATCTGGTCTAGGAGTATCTCATCCAAGCCCGCTGCCTGGTTTGGTGGTCGATAGCAGACCCCCACCATAATATCCCGATTATTTCTTACTCCTTTTATTTTTACCTATAGAATCTCAACTGAACTTCCATTCTCAGATTCATGTATTTCTTCACAAGTATACACATCTTTGACATATAATGCTATTCCTCCCCCCTTCCTTATCTGTCTATCCCTTTTAAACAAGTTGTACCCCTCAATCTTAATATTCCAATCATGAGTGACATCCCACCAAGTTTCAATAATGCCTGTCAGGTCAAAATCACCTTCCTGTGTTTGGGCTTCGAGTTCTTCCTGCTTGTTTCCCATACTCTGTGCATTAGTGTACAGACATCACAATCCGTAGTTTATGTGCCCTGGGGTTTTCATTTCTGTACTTACCCATGAGTTTATGTTTCCTTGCATACATGCCACCCCCTGCAAATCTTTATTGTTCTCGTCTCCAGTTATTGTCAGCATATTAGGATTCAAGTTTTTGTCTCGCTCCCCCATAAGATTTAGTATAAAGCCCTCCTGATCAGATTTGCGAGGTTCTCACCAAACACATTTTTCCTAACCTTGTGAGATGCAAACCATCTCCCGATAGAAGATCTTCTTTTCGAAAGCATAAACCATAGTCCAGAAATCCAAACCTTTCTTGACAACACCAGCTATGCATCCAGTCATTAATTTGTAGTATTCTTCTTTTCCTTCCTAAGCCACAACCTTCAACAGGCAGAACTGATGAAAACACAACCTGTGGCCCCAGGTCCTTCACCTTACCCAGAGCTTCATAGTCTCTTTTAATACATTCTAGGCTGTGTTGAACAATATCATTTTTTCCCATATGAATGAGCAAGAAAGGGTAATAATCTGTGGGACTGATGAGTCTTACTACCCTTTCTGTCACATCCTGGATGCATGCACCTGGTAGACAGTAGACCTCTCAAGACGACAAGTCCGGTCGACATACTTTAGACTTTACCCCTCTCAGTAGGAAATCCCCAATTACCAGAACATGCCTCTTCCTAAGTTGGGGAGATCAGAGTACTCTCATGTGCAGGAGCCAGAGAAATTTCTTTCACCCTTTGGGGGCGCAGCCCCTGTTCCAGTTGTCCAGAATCAGTATCTATGGAGAGATCCTGGAACCGATTGCTGAGCAACAGAAGATCAGAATGAGTCCTGATTTTTGTGCTCCTGTGGGTCACATTCTTCCATGTACCCTCCTCCTGTGTTGGTTGTGCCTCCATTCGTTGAGATTCCTTTCTCTCCACCTCCTGTTGCCCCCTAAGGAGTGCTTCATGTGTTCTGTCCATGAGTTCTTCACCTTCTTTGATAAAATGGAGTGTGGACAAGTGTGCCTCAAATCCCTGTATCTTCTCCTCCGGCAGGGCTACCTACTTACACTTTCTGCAAGTGCAATTATTGTTACCCTCAGGTAAGAATACAAACATGCCACAGACCTTGCATGTTACTGCCTCAGCTCCCTCAATAGCCACACTACTGTGATCCATTGCTGAAGTTGTTCAGTTTCTTTCCTGCACTACTCTGATAGTTCCCCTGACAAACTGCCTCTCAAGTCTCCCTCTTTAGAAACTCCGGGTCCTGCAGACTCTCAGCCCAGGTGCCTCAGCTTCTGCCTCTGGCGAGAGGAGCCTTCTGAATGGTCAGCTCTCAGTCCCGCCCCTCAACAGCCAACAGCAGAGGGTGGAGCCAACAATTAACCTCAGTCACACTAGCCCTCCTCACTCAGGAAACAGCAACTCTTTAGAAACTCTGGGTCCTTCAGACTCTCAGCCCAGGTGCCTCGGCTTCTGCCTCTGGTGAAAGGAGACTTCAGACAAGGATGTATTTTATCTCCCCATCTGTTCAGTCTATATGCAGAACATATCATAAGGAAAACTGGATTCAATTTAGATGAAGGTGAAGTGAGAATTGGTGGAACAAACATTAACAATTTGAGATATGCAGGTGACACCATATTACTGGCAGAAAATAGTGAAAATTTGAAACAATTCCTGATGACAGTTAAAGAAAAAAATGCCAAAGCAGATTTACAGCTGAGCATCAAAGAATTCAAAAGTATGACTACTGAGGCATTACACAAATTTAAGGTTAACAATGAAGAAATTTAAATGGTTAAATATTTTTAATTCCTTGGCTCCATCATCAACCAAAAGGGAGACTGCAACCAAGAAATCAGAAGGAGGTTGAGACTGGGAAGGCCAGCCGTGAAGGAACTAAAAAAGATCCTTAAGTGCAAGGATGTGTTGCTGATGACTAAGATCAAGATAACTCATACTATGATATTCACCATAACTATATATGGGTGTAAAAGTTGGACAATGAAGAAAACTGACAGGAAGAAAGGTGATTCATTTGAAATGGGGTATTGTAGGAGAGTTTTATGGATATGGATACTAGAAGCCAAAATGGCCAGTCAAAGGCTATCATTCTTCGGTCACATTATGAGAAGACAAGAGTCACTGGAAAAGACAATAATGCTAGGAAAAGTTGAAGGCAGCAGGAAAAGAGGAAGATTCAACATGAGATGGATTGACTCAATCAAGAAAGCCACGACCTTCAGTTTGCAAGACCTGAAAAGGCTGTTAACTATAGGATGTTTTGTAGGTCATTAGTTCACAGGGTCACCAATAGTCAAAAGTAACTTGACGGCACTTAATACACACAATACTGTTAAATAATAATGAATGGAGGGGGAAATCATTTTGCAACTTAATATAATATGGAACTTTTCTTTAAAGAGTGAAGTGGGTGTTCCCAAATAATTGTTCTACCATGCCTACTTTTCTTTTCTTACAAATCCTCCTTTCAGTATGCTGAATGCTTTCAAATAAAACTTCCTGTCACTTAATTAACTGTTGTTGCTGATATTGTGAATATTTCAAAAACACATAATATTGCTTCCAAGAGTTTAAAACAAGCTAAGACATACAAAGTTCATTGTATGAATGTGGTATTGAGTTACCATGGAAGGCTAATTTCACCCCACAATCTGAAAAGGAAACTGATGTTGAAATGATTTGGATGAAGAAATAGAGGGGATGCTTATTAAATTTGCAGATGATACTAAATTGGGAGGGGTAGCAAATATGGTAGAAGACAGAGCCAGGCCACAGGATATAGGGCTGTCAATTCGGTTCGGTCCGAACTGAAAATCAACCGAATTTCCCCTGATTCGGTGATTTTCTGTTCGGACGGATCCGAACTCAAAACTGGCGGGCAACCGGGGGGGCCGAATTCAGCGAGTTCGGGAGTTCGCGAATAAATTCAGCAAATTCGGCCCCCCTTCAGGGGAGCCCGCTGAAAGGCGCGGGCTGCCCTTTAAACTGATCTGAGCCTCCCAGCTGGGAGGCGCAGGTCAGTTTAAAGGGCAGCCCGCACCTTTCAGCGGGCTCCGCTGGAGAGGCGCGGGCTGCCCTTTAAACTGACCTGTGACTCCCGGCCGGGAGGCGCACATCAGTTTAAAGGGCAGCCCACCCCCCTTCAGCGGGCTCCGCTGGAGAGGCTTGGGCTGTCCTTTAAACTGATCTGCGCCTCCCGGCCGGGAGGCACACATCAGTTTAAAGGGCAGCCTGCCCCCCTTCAGCGGGCTCCGCTGGAGAGGCTCGGGCTGCCCTTTAAACTGATCTGAGCCTCCCGGCCGGGAGGCGCAGATCAGTTTAAAGGACAGCCCGAGCCTCTCCAGCGGAGCCCGCTGAAGGGGGGCGGGCTGCCCTTTAAACTGATCTGCGCCTCCCAGCTGGGAGGCTCAGATCAGTTTAAAGGGCCCCCGCGCGCCTTCAGGGAATCCCTCTGAAGGCGCGCTGGGGCCGAATTTTCCCCCGAACTCCGGATCCCCCCAAATTACCGGGGATCCGAAGCGGGGGAGTTCGGACTTCGGCACGTACCGAACCCACAAGGGTCAAATTCAGCCGAATCCGAACTGTACCGAATTTTTTTTTGACAGCCCTAACAGGATGATCTTGACAAGCTGGAGAATTGGGCTAAAACCAATAAAATGCATTTCAACAGAGATAAATGTAAAGTTCTGCATCTAGGTAGGAAAAATCAAAGGCATAATTATAGGATGGGGGAGACTTGTCTCAGCAGTAGTGTGTGCGAAAAGGATCTTGGGGTCTTAGTAGATCAGACACTGAACATGAGTCAGCAGTGTGATGCAGTAGCTAAAAAGGCAAATGGAATCATGGGCTGCATCAACAGAAGTATAGTGTCCAGATCAGGCGAAGTGATGGTATCACTTTACTCTGCTCTGGTTAGACCTCACCTAAAGTATTGTGTTCAGTTTGGGGCACCACAATTTAAGAAGGATGTAGAAAAGCTGGAACGTGTCCAAGGGAGGGCAACAAACATGGTGAGGGGTCTGGAGATAAAGTCCTATGAGGAAAGGTTGAAGGAGCTGAGTATATTTAGCCTGAAGAGGAGAAGTCTGAGAGGGGATATAACCATCTTCAAGTACTTGAAGGGCTGTCATATAGAGGAGGGTGCTGAGTTGTTTTCTGTTGCCCCAGAAGGTCGGACCAGAACCAATGGGTTGAAATTAAATCAAAAGAGTTTCCGTCTCAACATTGGGAAGATTTTCTAACCGTTAGAGCAGTTTCTCAGTGGAACAGGCTTCCTCGGGAGGTGGTGAGAGCTCCTTCTCTGGAGGTTTTTAAGAAGAAGCCATCTGTCAGCAATGCTGATTCTATAACCTTAAGCAGATGATAAGAGGGAGGGCATCTTGGCCATCTTCTGGACATGGAGTGGGGGTCACTGGGGGTGTGGGGGTGAGGTAGTTGTGGATTTCCTGCATTGTGCAGGGGGTTGGACTAGATGACCCTGGTGGTCCCTTCCAACTCTATGATTCTATGACTTCGTGTGGGAACTTCCATTGAAAGGAGTGGGCTGTGTCTAGAAATTCTGCTCTTAAAGCTTGATATACTAAATTAATTTTATGGTCTGTGAAACATAGCAAAAAATGTCCATTGAGCTTAACTTGGGAGATACTATTAAGAAAAAGCTGATCAAGAACTAAAATGACATGGAAGACGTTGCACAGAGGACTCCCTCCATTCTGATGAAATCCCATTGATAACTATTCCTTGAGTGTGGTTGTCCAACCAGTTCGGTATCCACCTAACTATATTAGAGTCCAGTCCACAGTCCTCTAGTTTACCCATCAAAACATCATGGGGAACCCTGTCAAAAGCTTTACTATAATCCAGGTAAACAACATTGACAGCATTACCTTGATTCAGTAAGCTCATCACTCAATCAAATAAATAAATGAGGTTGGTCTAACAGGATTTGTTAGTAACAAATCCATGCTGACTTCCCTGGATCACCAAGTTATCCTTCAGATGCTCGCAGATTGAGACCTTTAACATCTGCTCCAGTTTCTTCCCTGGAACAGAGGTCATCTCCCTTTTTGGAAAATTGAGATAACATTTCCACTTGTCCTGTCTTGTGGCATGTCCCCAGTCCTCCAAGAGGTTTGGAAGATTATGGACAAAGGCTCTGCAATCTTATGGACAAAGATTATGGACAAAGGCTCTGCAAGCTCTCTTGGGTGCATACCATCTGGCCCAGGGGATTTATACTCATCCAATGTAGCGAAGTGCTTCTCAACTACCACTCTGTCCATGTCAACCAGCAGCCCGGAAGACATACCTTGCCTACTACCATCTCTAGATGAGCCTGTTCTCTTCTTCAGGGAAAAACGGAGACAAAATAGGCATTGAACCTTTCTGCTTTCTCTATGTCTTCTGTCAGAGTTTCTCCATTTTCACTCAACAGTAGGCCTATCAACTCTTTTACCTGGTGTTTGCTCCTCGCATATCTGAAAAAGCTTTTCTTGTTGCAATCCTTCCTGGCCAGCATTAGCTCACTGTGAACTTTGGTCTCTCTGATTGCTGACCTACAGTGCCTAGCAACCCACAGATACTCTTCTTTAGAGGTATGTCTTTGCCTCTATTGCTTGAATGTTTCCTTTTTCTCCCTTAGCGTTCTCTGTTCATCCACGCTGGCTTCTTGTATCCCCTACCATGTTTCCTTTTTGTTGGAATAGCAATGGCTTGAGCTTACACAAGCTCTTGTTTTAGGAGAGCTCACCCTTGCCCATGGAGATTTTGAGAGATTCAAAAAGCAAGTATGTGCAAGAAGAAGCAAGGCATACAAAAATGGATTGTAAAATGGCCAGTCCTTCCAAAACGTCCTTGGGCAAAGGAAAGTGAGTTGAACTTGCATGAACAAATATGAGGCTGATTTTCTGAATGCTTATCCTGCTGTAAACGTGGTGTCAGACTCATAATATTCTGCACTATATTAGATTTCATATAAAGCCAGAATGCATAATTGTTTTTCCCAAGAAAGGAAATGACATTTGTATCTGATGGCTACATTCAGTATTTTTTTTATCTCACCTTTCCTCTTCTTTGCATTATCTCTGTCATGCTATTTACACACCTGGTATCTGATGTTTTATTTATATATCTGTTTATTTGGATAGAAATGCATATAATAAAGAGCTTCAGAGTACAATAAATAAATACTGAAAGTGCTCAGTCTGAAACTGTGCAGCCACATGTAGGGACCCAAAGCTTTGAAAATATCAACCTTTTTGCCATCATAGAGCCCAATCTAATAGCGCATTATTTTACTTAAAGCATTGATACCCTTCCCTCAGGTAGTCTAACACAAAAGTTAAATCGATCTCTACAATTCAAAATACATTACTAGAAATCTGTAACAAAATTACCCCATCATCATACAATAAAAACCATCATCCTCAGAACTTCTGCACAGCCAACAAATGTTCATCTCAATCAGCAAGCATTTTAACTGTCAGTAAAGATCCCTCAAGCTTTCTAAAGGCAAAGCAGACCCTATGATATGTGGGTCATGAAATACTTTAAAGACTCCAGGACCTTGTTGCATTTCAGGAATAATAAACTTCACTCCAGACGTAGCAGAGAGTTTAAAAGTTTTATTAAGAAAGCAAACGAGTTCAGTGATCTATATAACTTAAGGTTAGAATAACGACGGGGATTTTACAGATCAGCTTTATAGGATGCACACACTAGAATTGTTACACGTAATGGCTTTGAAATGCAAAACATCAGAGTTCTCTCAAACTTCAAGAGAGAGAGGGTTCCGGAAAAATCACACCTTGAGATCAGAGCAGATTTACCATAGGAAGGCTACTTTGAAATGGAGACATAGGAGCCTCTGGCCATAGCACCTTTCTCCCAAACTGACTTTCCCATGGGACCAGGAAGTGGGGGGGGAGGACATGGAGCTTGCTATCCGGGGCTCGATTGCATGCCCTCGCTGACACTCCGCCTCCTCAAAGACCCCCCCAGGGTTTCTCGGTTTGGCGGGGTAGTGGCGATGGAAATCTGCTACTAGGGTGGGGGCTTGTATGTGTACAGCGGACACTCACTCATCGTGACCGGAATTCAGATGTTTCCAATGCACGAGATACTCCAGCTGGCCCCTCCGCACCCGAGAGTCTAACACCTTGGAGATCTCAAAGTGCTGTTCCCCTTGTACCATGATCAGGGTCGCAGCTGCAGGTTCGGGGTGCCAACCGGGCGCCGGTAGAAAGGGTTTTAACAGACTCACATGAAACACCAGGTGCACCCCCTGTAAGGTTTTTGGGAGTTCCAACTCCACTGTAACCTCATTGACAACCCGGGAGATTGGGAACGGCACACAAATTTTTGACTCAGTTTCCTGCACGGGGGTAAAGACCTGAGATTCTTGGTGGAGAGGTACACCTTCCGTCCAACCTTCAACTCCCACTGGGGCACCCTGTGTTTGTCCGCTTGCGCTTGTACCTGTCCTTCGCCTGTTCCAAATTTTTTACAAGCCAGGGCCAAGTGTTCCTCACTGTGTTAGCCCACACAGAAACCTCGGGGGGGTCGCCGTCTGGTGGGAGGGGTATGGCCCCCAAGGGTCTGAAATCCATCCTGTAGATCGCTTTGAACGGGCTTATAACGGTCGCAGAGTGTACCAAGTTATTGTAGCGATATTCCGCCAAAGGCAGCAGATCTACCCAATTGTCTTGGTGGTAATTTACAAAACAACACAAGTAACATTCTACCACTGCATTAACCCTTTAGGTCTGCCCATCCGTCTGTGGGTGATAGGCTGAAGACAACCCCAGTTGTACACCCACCAGCCCTAAAAACGCTTTCCAGAATTTTGACATGAACATGGACCCCCTGTCACTCACGACCTTCCGCGGAAAGCCGTGCAGTCTGAAGGTGTGGTGTACAAACGAGCGAGCCAGTTTGTGTGCAGATGGCATTCCTTCGAACGGAACGAGATGAACTTGCTTAGAGAAGAGATCCGTGATCACCCACAGAACTGTCTTCCCCTGGTAGATGGGAGGTCGGTTATGAAATCCATCCCAATCACCCGCCAGGGTGCCTCTGGAGTCTCTAGGAGCTTTAGCAATCCCGGGGGCTTCCCCATCAAGCGCTTGCTTGTCGCACACACAGAACAGGATTTAATGAACACATCGATGTCCTGGCACATCCCCGGGCACCAGAACTGCCTTCTTATTAGGTGCAAGGTTTTCACAAACCCGAAATGCCCCCCCATTTTGGAACTGTGGCTCCATTCCAATACCTCTCGCAGCAGCTCCAGGGGGGTGTAGTGTTTGTCCTTATGGGTACCATTCTCGTCCGTCATCTGGGACAGGAGAGACTCTCCCCCCTGCTCCCGCCAAAAAGCCGCCCCCATTTCCTCTGGACAGCTTCGGGGAGGTTCTCCGGAGACAGCAGCATCTGACTTTTGAGAGGAGACTGGAACCGGCTCCTCAGCCCTGTTCTCCCGCTCTTGCTGAGGGGATTCCCCCCTCCCCAGAGACTGTATTCGGAAGATCCCTGGGGGCCGCCGGGGGTGAAGAGGCAGGAACGGCCTCCTCTCGAGAGGGACTTGGGGTTGACCCTTCTGCCACAGCACGGGTTTGGGCTCTGGTCAGAACTGCGCTATTCCCTTCCCGAGTCAAACCCAGGTGTTCCTGTGTAAAAAGAGAACCCACCAGCCACTTGACCTTACATTCATATTGCGGCATTCGGGATAGCCCGTTGGCTAGGCAGTTTTCCTTCCTGGGCATGTGTTTAATGGTGAAACGAAACTTGGAGAAAAAGTCCGCCCAGCACAGCTGTTTGGCGGACAGCTTTGGCTGACCCAAAATAGCCTCAAGATTCCAATGGTCCGTCCAGACCTCAAAAAGTTCGGCCGCCCCCTCCAGGAACTGCCGCCAGACCATGAGGGCATGCTTAATTGCCATGGCCTCCTTCTCTCCAATCGGCCAGTTGAGCTCTGGCCCAGATAATTTCTTGGAAAAATATGCACAGGGTTTCAGCCTCCCTTGGTCATCCCTCTGAAGGAGTGCATCTCCCATTGCCTTCTCCGAGGCGTCTACCTGAAGGGTGAACGGCCTGGTACAATCTGGGTGAGCCAGCACGGGCTCAGAGGTAAAGTGTTCCTTTAGAGTCTCAAAAGCCTCCTGACACCAGTCAGTCCAAGGCACCTGGTACTGTGCAAAAGTGGCCTCTTGCCCTTTCCCTTTGGTTTTGAGCAAATCGGTGATTGGTAAGGCTATTTGGGCGAAATCCTGGATAAAACTTCTGTAAAAATTAGCGAACCCCAAGAATTGCTGAACCTGTTTGCGAGTTCTGGGGGGTTCCCACTCCCATACCGCCTGAACCTTCCCGGGGTCCATGATCAACCCTTGGGGGGAAACAACATATCCGAGAAACGACAACTGGTCCTGATTGAACACACATTTCGACAGCTTAGCATACAAGTGGTTCTCCCTTAAACGACCCAAAACCTCCCACACCAACTCTCGGGGTCCCTGGAGTAAATCAGAATATCGTCCAAATAAACTATTACCCCTTTAAACAGTAGATCACGCAGGATCTCATTAATTAATTGCATGAAGCACAACGGTGCACCAGATAGACCGAACAGCATGACCATAAATTCAAACAAAGCATAACAACAAGAAAAGGCTGTCTTTGCTTTGTCTCCCTCCTTAATCCTGACCCGGTAGTAGGCTTCCGCTAGGTCAAGTTTCGAGAATACACAACCCTCCTGGAGAGCACTCAGGAGGTCCGGGATTACGGGAATGGGATAGGCGTTAGTCTCTGTAATGGCGTTAAGCCCCCTATAGTCTACACACAGTCTGAGATCAGAGGTTCCCTTCTTCTTCACAAAGAAGCAGGGAGAGGAAAATGCAGCCTTGGACGGCTGTATGAATCCCCGCTCCAAGTTCTTGTCCAAGAATTCCCGTAGTACTGCTTTCTCTTGGGGACTCATAGGATAAACTCAGGCTTTGGACGGCTTAATGTCTTTAATCAGTTCGATGGCACAGTCCGTCATGTGGTGAGGGGGTAACAAGTCACAGTCCGTCCCCTCAAACACATCTGCAAAGTCACTGTACTCAGGGGGTAGCGTGTGCGCCTCCAGCGCGGCGGCATTCCCCCCCCTCACCTCCAGGTAAGTTGTCCTGGCCGTGTCCCTTGCACTGGGGAGCTCCAAATACAACCCGCCTTTGTTCCCAATCAATGCTCGGGTTGTGCCCCGCCAGCCAGTTGTTACCGAGAACCACCGGGTAGGAAATCTTAGGGACTACCGTGAAGTGGATCTGTTCCCAGTGGTCTCCCACCCCCCAACAACATCTTACGAGTGCGCAAATGGACCAGACCCCCTCGCAGATCACTTCAATCCATTTAATGGAAATGCAAAGGCTGGTGCAGTTCTTGAATCCCAATTTTCAGGCATTCTACCACAGCCTGATCAATCAAGGTCCGGGAACACCTGGAGTCCAGGATAGCAACGACAGCCACCGATTCCCCTCCCCGGGGGTTTCGTAACACAACAAGTAGTAGCAGCGTTTTCCCCTGGTCACTCACCCTATTCAGAGCCGGTTTGGTTTCTTCCAAGGGTGCCCCCCGTGCCGGCTCTCTCACAGAAGGCTGTCCTCATTTTTTGCCAGCGAGGGATCTCTGTAAATATCCTGAGTACGAAGGTTGTGTGGATCCGATGTGGGCTCTGCCTGAAGGGCTGCCGTTCTGCGGCGACTGGTCATCCCCTCCGCTCTCTTACGCTCCAGGGTCTGAGGTGGTGTCGACTCCTGCTCTCGGGCCGCTCGCGTGCTTGCCCCCTCTGACGACATGCTGGTACACTTCGCCACAAAATGAACCATGTTCCCGCACTAGAGACAAGCCCCTTCTCTGAAACGGTGCACCCTGTCGAGGCTGGAAACCCCTCAGTGTCTTCCCTCTTGCCGCAGGTCCGCTGCGTTGTTTCCTCTTGCGGGAGCCACGGGGGTTGCCTTCGATGGACGATCCTTGGAAACTGGAGGGTCAGCTTGCAATTCTCCACCAAAGCCGCCAAATTTATCCATTCTTCTACTGACTCAGGGTCTCCCAAGGTTAAGCAGCCATCCAGCACTTCCCTGCGTAGTCCTTCGCGGAAGTGCTGGACTTTGGTGGCTTCGCTCCACTCCCGTATCTTGCATGATAGGGATAAAAAGTCCTGTGCGTACTCACTCACTGAGTGGGTCCCCTGTCTCAAATGACGCATGGCAATCTTTGCCCTCTCCCCCCTATGGGGATCCTCAAAACGGCATCGCAGAGCAGACAAAAATTCCTCTAAGGATTTCAAGACCCTGGGCATAGTTTCTGCCACCACCACTGCCCATTCTACCGCCTCTTTCTCCAGAAGGCTGATCACGTACATGACCCGAGCTTCCTCCGAGGCAAAAGTCTCTCCTTGGTTCTTCATGAAGCCGGAGACTTGGAGTAGGAAGTGGGGAAGCTGTGCGCTGGATCCGTCAAAGGACACTTTAAGATCCCTGGCAGTAGGGCGTCTGGCCATGGGTGCCTCCCCACAGACGAGCGGTTCCATAGTGGGCCGAGAGCTCACTTGGGGTTGCTGCGAGGATTGTCTGAGCTCTCTCACAGCCCCCATAACAGCAGCCAAGTCCCTCTGCAGAGTCTCCAACTAAGTCTGCAGGTCCCAGTTCTGTAGAACCAACGTCTGGTTCTGTCCGCATAGCAGGGTAGCCTCCTCTGCAGTGAGGATGGGAGTGTGGGCGAGCAAGGGCTCCTTCCACCACTCTCCAGGAGCGACCTCCCGGCTTCATTCTTCCCCTTCTCCATACCAAGCGGTTAGCAGTCCTCGGTATAACTCGCCCCATGGTTACGACGCTGCCCATTCACCGGTTACAATCCTCTGTTGCTGTCCGGTTTCCAAGGGCAAGGAGGTCCACGACGGCCTCCCAGGGACATCAGTAGGCCTGGGCGGGCGCTGCTCCAGGGTCGTTTCTTCCCGGCCAACCTCAATATCAATGACGGTCTGCTGGAGGTCCTCTCTCGCGGCGAGTGGATTTGAGGATTGTGCAGACATACTAATACTAATTCCTAACACAAAAATAAAAAAAGAAGGCTGGGGATTCTAACCTACTGACAGACTCCAGGACCTCGTTGCATCTCAGGAATAATAAACTTCACTCCAGACGTAGCAGAGAGTTTTAAAAGGTTTTATTAAGAAAGCAAACAAGTTCAGTGGTCTATACAACTTAAGGTTAGAATAACAACGGGGATTTTACAGATCAGCTTTATAGGATGCACACATTAGAATTGTTTACACGTAATGGCTTTGAAATGCAAAACATCAGAGTTCTCAAACTTCAAGAGAGAGAGAGGGTTCCGGCAAAATCACGCCTTGAGATCAGAGCAGATTTACCATAGGAAGGCTACTTTGAAATGGAGACATCAGAGCCTCTGGCCATCGCACCTTTCTCCCAAACTGAAGAGACTTTCCCACGGGACCAGAAGGGGGGGGGGAGGACACAGAGCTTGCTATCCGGGGCTCAATTGCTCACTGACACTAGGTGCCACAGGGAAACTGGCACTTCTATTTGCATATTTTAAAAATACTTCTATTTAAGAAGCATTTGCTACTTGGGGAATGGAAATTTAAATGGAATTTAAGTAAATGTAAACAAACTATATACAAACTATAGACACAAGACAAGACAACCTAGTTATCATAGCATTCACATTAATCACACACAGTGAAAATAGTCCATGAAGGTCTCCACATTAAACAGCAGAAAACTTACAGTGCGAAAATATAAATTAAATAAGGAAAGAAATTAGTTTATGTGAAAACACAATTAACACAGTGTTTGGGCCCCCTCACTACCATTAGAATGTATGGGTACTGTATTGAAAAGCCACTATATACAGGCAGTTTCCTAAAGCTGTTCCTTTTAAGCAGTAAACAGAAAGTGTAGAGTTACCACTAGGCTAAAGGTTTAAATGTAGTTACACTGATATATTCCATTAATATCAAATATAAGAGACAGTACACTGTAGTAAGTGTTGGGGAGGGACTGTGGCTCAGTGGTAGAGCATCTGCTTGGCATGCAGAAGGTCCCAGGTTCAATCCCCATCATCTCCAGTTAAAGGGACTAGGCAAGTAGGTGATGTGAAAGACCTCTGCCTGAGACCCTGGAGAGCCGCTGCCAGTCTGAGTAGACAATACGACTTTGATGAACCAAGGGTCGGATTCAGTATAAGGCAGCTTCATTTGTTCATGTGTTCATGGACCAGGATTGAGATGCCTAATCCTCACTCAGCTACAAAGCTTGCTGGGTTCAGGTGGACTCGTTCATCAAGGTTTAATCTACCTCATAGGGTTGTTATAAGAAACAAAGGAGAGTAGAACACTGAATGCTGCCTTAAGCTTCTTGAAAGGATTAAATTAAAAAATGCTTCATACATACCTGACAAATTCCATCCCAAAAGCTAGTTCCCCAGATGCTGTATAGCTGTGAGATAGTGTTTTTCACATTGGAGGAGGGAAGCTGCAAGGACATGGAACTCTCTTGTATCATTGTGTATGGCATCCCACGTACAATACTCCTTGGTGCTTTAAATATGTGCCACTTGTTTGTAATGTCCTGGAGAGTGGAACAGAGTCATGCTTTAGGGACAGTAGCACAAACAAATGTCTTTCCGTTACATAAATAGATCAATAAGATCAGGATATAAGGCTGTCACCATAACCAGGATACTTATGCATATGTAAATGCCACATGTGGCACAATTTGCTTTGTGCTACTAATAAAGATGGTTGTGCATGTGAACATCATTAGTCAAATTGCTTCTCATTCCAGGAACAATGGTTGGCAAGTCAGGTTTGTGTTGAGTGACACAATGTGTTCATGAATGATACATTGTTGCACAAATTATACAATGCATTTATAAAATAGGAAGTAATATTGTTAACATTCTAGAGAGAGAGAACAATTTCCCCTCAGTGGTGAAAGAGTGCTCTTTTTTAGCACATGCTTTGTGCTTGTCAGTCCTTTTTGTAAGTTCTAGAATGCCTTATCTCCACACATCATCCCGTGAATCAATGCTGGAAAAGCAACTCAGTCAATGGATCCTGAGAAAATAATGCCAGGGATAAGGAAAGGTTGATCATTGGGGTGTGTGCTCCTTTTTCATATTATAATTACTACAATTGTTCAAACTGCTGCCACCCATTGTAATTATAGGCACTAAACTTCATTTCCCATTCAGTGAGGGGGAGACAATGCAAAATTATTTAAAAGGTTTGCTCCTGAAGTATTGTTACAAATGCCATCTGATGATAACTCCTCTTGTTTATAAACTTCTTACAGACATTTTTTTCATCCTGACTCATATGCATGATGAGAAGTCTCTTTTGTTCCACCCACCCCAGATGCCTTTCATCATTTGCCTTCAATTTCTTCAGTCATTTCTTGTAATCTTATACACTGTAGGTTGCTCTTCTGCTCTGGAACAAGCTTCCCTTAGTGGATACCTGGTTCTCCCTATAGGTGATTTTTTTCATAGGGGCTGTTTGCCAACCCAAATGACACCAAAATTGCAGGGGAATGAGGACTGCCTTCCCCTCAATGCCACCCAAGTTTCAGGCTTATCCCTGTCCACATGCTTATTGACACTTTCAAAAAACTCGAAAAGGTTAGTGAGACAAGACCTACTTTTACAGAAGCCATGTTGGGTTTTGCTCAGCAGGCCTTGCCCTTCGAAATGCTTGACAATTCTATCTTTAATAATGCTTTCCATCAATTTACCTGGAACAGATGTTAAGCTAACTGGCCTGTAATTTCCTGGGTCCCCCCTGGAACCTTTTTTTTTTAAATAAATGGCTGTTACGTTGGCCATTCTGCAGTCCTCTGGTACAGAGGCTGATCTAAGGGACATGTTACATATCATTGTCAGAAGTTCAGCAATTTCCCATTTGAGTTCTTGAAGAACTCTAGGATGAATACCATCTGGTCCCTGTGACTTGTTAGTCTGCAGTTTGTCTAAATGTTCTAGGACTTCATGCCTTGTTACCACTATTTGCCCCAGTTCCTCATTCTCCCCTCCCCAAAACATCTGTTCAGGAGGACTTATCTTCAACAGTGAAGACAGATGAGAATTAATTTAGTTTCTCAGCAATCGACGCTTTATCCTCCCTTCGTGTTCCTTTATTCGCATTGTCATCCAATGGTCCAACCACTTCCCTAGCTGGTTTCCTACATCTAATGTGGTTAAATGATCACAAGTGTAGACAGCTTTAAAAAGGGGATGGACATATTTATGAAGAAAATGTCCATCAGCAGCTACTAGCCATAGTAATTAAAAGAAACCTCCATATTCAGAAGCAGCACGCCCCTGAATACTGTGCTAGGAGGCAAAATCAGGGGAAATCTTGATGTCTATGCCCTGTTTGTTGATCCTCCTGGGCAACTCATTGGCTGTTGTGTGAAACAGGATGCTGGGATAGACAGACCATGGGTCTAATCCACCAGGGCTCTTCATATGTTTATAAGGAGAAATTAAACTGAAGTGTATGGGCAAAGGTAAATCCTGCCCACATCACTTCTCTGTGCTCAGTTTATCTTAGCATGTTTCTTCTATCCTGGCCGACTCTAGCAGCAGGCTGACTCATGACATAATGTTCAGTATTGAAGATGAGATGTATAGGCTTATAATATGATAGTGTATGTGTACCATTAAAGGTTACAAGTTTTCTTCTGTGGTAGAAGTAAAATTAGAAATATAATTAGGGCTCTTCTTAAACAAATTTAGTAAGTGGGTTTCCAGGGCATAGTGAAATGTTACCATTTTGCAGTATAATGGAGTACTGACTTTTCATCTGCCAAGAAAAAGTCTTTTTGTTTCAAAATCTTTGTTCAAGGAGAAATTCACAGCTTTGTGTGGCATAATTTCACCTGTTTCCCTATATATCAACCTATTCACATTCAACAGCACACCCTGATTGTAGAATCCATCACTTATATTGCAGTGTGTGTGTGTGTGTGTGAGAGAGAGAGAGAGAGAGAGCATTTACTCAGTATTCATAGTAACTTTTCCGATAGCAATTAAATAAATTTACATGGAAATAAGTCTAACTGAAATTAATGGAACTTACTTCCCAGTAGGTATGCTTAGGTAGTTTCCCTTGAGATTCTGAAATTAAAAGGGAGCAAGTTACTATGTGACAATAATAGTTCCACCTTCTTTCCAGTGCCTTGCAGAGAGGCTAAATATTTGGCAAAGCACCCATTTATCCATTTTGCGAATAACGTTTCAAATTATACATGACAGCTAATGCAGTTTCTTTATCTTTTTTAAACTGGAAAGGTCTTGTGTCACTGAATAAGAGGGAAATATTAAAAGTAAATTTCCATAAGAGATTTCTTTCTGCAACTATTTCCCTTCCCACAAAATTGTAGTGCTTATACTGTGAATGATAACTGTTCAGGAGTCAAGATTTGAAGATTTTATCACAAACAACCTGGAGGGGGAGGACCCAAGCCTTCAGGTTAATCGTTGTTTAATTACTGTTCCTAGTAGGGCTGGAGGTGGGGGCACCAGTCAAAACATTGGGTGCCTGAGTTGAGGCTTATCCTCGGCTGATTTAGTCTTAAGGTCCTCAATTTGTTTTTGCAATTTTTCTTGCAGAAAAAGAGGGGGCCGCACCATAACAAAACAGAGAAAAAAGCAACGATTAGTGAAAGGAGTAGAATTTAAAATTTAATCATTAAAGTACCTCTATGCATTATTCACGAGAAGAAAAAGATCCACCTGAAGAAGCTCATGTGAAATGCGTAGGGGTACTTTAATGATTAAATTTTAAATTCTATTCCCTTGCACCAATCGTTGCTTTTTGTTGCAATTTTTCTTGGACAAATTTTTCTTTTGGGGAGTAGGATCAATGGGGAGGGAAGGATATAAAGCCAGGGGAGCAGAGGGAGAGGGAGGGTGTGTGGGTGGGGAGAGAGGAGGAAGCAGACACTTCAGCCTTTAGACCTTTGTCTTGTTGCTGCACCTTTTCATTATAATATTTTATTGAATGAATAGTTTATTTACACATAGCCTTAGGCCATTACAAACATGTCAACAATACCACAGATACATAATAAAAATTGGTTAATAAAATGCTGGATTGATAATAATAATTGATAATAAATATACATAATAAAACTATGCTAAATTGGTGCATGCAACGGAATAATAACTAAAAATTGTGGAGGTGTCCCGATCGGCCAATGAGACCTAGCAACCATTAAAATCAACTCAAAGAACTCTTAGCAACCATATTGGACCTTATTTTCTTTGTTGTCAGAGTGTACAAGGAGGTCCTGTAAGAAACAAATCCATCAGAGTTTTTTTTTAATAAAAATACTAATTTTTCAGCACTAGTTATAATCTTTTAAGCTAGCTATGATACACTTCTGGTGCCTCTTTCTCCCCCCCCCCCATTTTTTTCTTCTTTTTTTCCCTCTTGCTTAATTTTGCCACAGATTTAAATTGAAAGTCCTATCCAGCAGAAACTGCAGACTGTTCTCTTCATACGTATATCCATTCCATACATTGCTTAAAGCTTGCAATCATTTCAGACTAATTTCAGTTCCCAGTTTTACCTTTTCCTTGTAAATGGACAGCATTTAACTCAAATGGCTTATTAAATCCACTTTTACTTATCCCATTTTTATTCCCTTTCCTAGAAGATTCTTTCTCATATTCCAGCAACTCTTTAGATGGATATTGTCAGGATCAGGCATTTACCTCTAGCATCCCTCAAAAGCAGACTCATCCAGGCAGGTAGCTCTGAAGTAATAATACTTTATTAGGAGCAATAAGGTAAATAAAAGAGCTGACTGTCTACAGAACGAAGAAGGCTGCTAATGGCATGACATGGGTAGAATACATGGTTAAAAGCACTTCAGCTAGAGAAAGGAAAAACAAAGTGAAACAATTCTGAGATAATGTTCCCAGGGCAAGGAAGACAACGCAACAGCTGCGGATTGCAGGCTGAGTGAATAACAGGATGAGAAATTATACACAGAGTTTGTAGCATGTGAACCAGAACTTGACCTGAAGCCAGACTCTGGCCTGGGTCCTGCCAAGAGCCCTTCTTCAGGTGACTTTAGTCAGAACCTGACAGATATAAGAATTTAAAATTAAAAAATACAACAGAAAAAGCTCTGTTTTCCTTTTCTTTATCTTTTATCTTTTTTTCCAAGTACTCTTAACCTTAGACATGGCTACACTATGGCTCATTCACATTTCATCTTTTATAATTTGAAGTTATTTATTTTGGATAAGTCACTGTCCACTGTACAGTTGTATAAGTTTCCTTTGCTAAAGGGCACCGGATAGCCTAAGTCCCAGCAATTCCTTTAATAAACTAATTAAACTTAGCAGCTGTCATTCTGCAAGCTGTTCCTTTGTATATATGTGATACTTAGCAAACCTCAGTTTGCAAAAATTATAATTTCATCATACCTAAATGCCATCTGTCAAATATGAAGAATTGCAATTTTGGCTGCAATCTAAAGAAGCTGATCAGGTGATTCTGTGGAAATTTTACACAGATGGTGTTGGGTTTTTACAGTTTGGTGCAATGCCTTCCACTACAGAAGACACAAACCACTGTTCACTTTAAACAGTGCCTTATGTCTTTATCTGTAAGACCTTCTGCAAGAAAATTTTCAAAGGAAATGTTGCCTTTGTATTCTCTTCCTCACAGTGCTCAATAGCTTCCTAAGATTTGAACCTGAACAAAATGGTATTTGTTGGGAATAGGTTCTTCTATGCCATACCAGTGTCCTAAAGTATTCAGGTCTCCTCATACCATTTCAGAATTCATTCTTTATGGGGGGGGGGGACAATTACAAGGTTACTTGAGTGGTTGTTTTTCAACCACATGACACTAAAATAGCTGATAATCTAGATCTGACTGTCAGTAAAGACTCCCTAAGTTTGAAGCAAACTGGATGTCCAAGACTACCTGATGCCCCAGACCCCCCCTCCCAGTCAGCTGCAACTCTTCTCATTGTCCTGGAGAAACTGCTGAGCTCTCTGGAAGCCAGGAGAAAGGAGGAGATGTGATGATGCACCTGGCCACTGAGGGGTCAGCTGGTCCCCATGAAGACAAGCACAGATGTGGGAGTCCAGGAGGTTGCTTTCCCCACTGCCACAAACACCTGCCCCAGCACGTCTCATAGGGCTGAAGGCCAAGCAGCAGGAGAAGAAAAGGGCCAATGGGGGATAGTGGGCAGCAGCTGGAGGAGCCAGCCTGTCCCTCCCTGGAACAGGGGAGAGGCTGGATGCCAGTCCCAGCAAGGAAGAGCATCCCAGGACTGAGTGGGGTGTGGCAGGGCTGTGCATGGTTGGGCCAGGAAACTTGGGGAAAGCCTCGCCTGATCCATATTGGGCTGCTGGAGGTACAGTCACCAGGGAAAGTAAAAGGGTGGGGAGTGGGAGAGGTCCATTGGGTCACAGGAGTCAAGGGGGTGGAGCACTTTCCCTTTATATAGAAGGACTTGCAGGGGGTCAAGGAGGAAGAAGTCTGGGTGATTCTGTGCATAGGAAACTGGCCAGCTATGGTGAGGAAGCATTAACCCCTCCTGCACCCTTCCTGAGGCCTGGGAAACCTAGTTTAAAACTATGATACATAAATTGATGGAAAATAGAAATTTAAGCAGAAAATTATGCACATTCCTAGGAATCTGATTTTTACACCTCGTCAAAAATATTCCAAATGATGCCACGTGAAAGGCTCACATTGTGAAGCAGCACAAACACACCCGCAATGCCCTCCTGAATTACTGCACCAGTACAGTATATTTTGCTGTGGCAGCACAAATTCTAAAATGTAACAAGTCTGGCTTTCCCCCATGAAACTTCTGAATTGACCTAAAGGAAACAGAGTATGGAAATAGTAAAGGAGGCTGGTCTGGACTTGGTTATGGGTTGACTAAATTTATCCCCGAACCTGGTTCAGATTGACTGTGTGTGTGTTGAGTGCCGTCAAGTCGCTTCCGACTCATGGTGACCCTATGAATGAAAGCCCTCCAAAATGTCCTATCTTTGAAAGCCTTGCTCAGGTCTTGCAAATTGAAGGCTGTGGCTTCCTTTATTGAGTCAATCCATCTCTTATTGGGTCTTCCTCTTTTCCTGCTGCCCTCAATTTTTCCTAGCATGATGTCCTGAGTTCCAGTAGGCTAAAGGAGGAATAAACAGGGGGCAGGGGAGGTCCCCCGCGTGTTCAAGCATGGCTGCCCGCCCTGGCAGAGTGACAGTCTGTATCAAAAAGGCAGCCCTATGGAGAGCAGTATGGACTTTCAGAAGACCTCAGATATACTGTTTTCTGGAGGGGGGGAGGTGATTGGATTACCCTCTGTGGTTCCCAGGTGACAAAAGGTGACAAAGGGCCTTAATGGTCGGTTGCCTGGGTGGGGTGGTGACAATTTAGAAATCCATTCTAATTCCAGTGACTTGTACAACCTCAGGAGAAAACAAGGAGTCTCGCTGATGAGCTTAATGATCTAAAACAATAGGTGCAGCCTTGCTAACGTCCGGGGATCGTTATCTCAATGTCTCTGAATGGCTTTGCTTAACCAGTCCGATGTTGCAAGGGTGTGTGTGTAGATGCAGCCCACGTGTCTTTGCGCTTTCTCTGACATGGCTTCTGCTGGAGCCAAGATGCACAGGAACATGGAGTCTCTCTGGCTCACTGGAGAGGTTGACCTGGCCTCTTTTCTCAGCTGCCGGCTGCTTGGGATACACAGGAGCGGTGTGTCAGTTTCGCTGGCGCACGCACAAGCCATCCCTGTAGCGTTTAGGGCAGGCGTGCGGCTGGAACAGGGCACACACGTATGCTGTTTGCGGGTGCCATGTCCAGTCCGGGAGTTAGGCGGCCTGTATGCTTACATCATGTCTTGCAGTATCATGGGAAAGTGGTTGCATTGCCAGATATTTGACCATGATGCACTATGTTGCTTCCTACTATAATTTCTATCCATGTTTCACTTTTCATTACATGTCAAAGAATGGGATATGCTTTCTGATCACTACTGCATGAAAAAGAAAATATCTCCTCTTTTAATCATTCTTTCTGGCATTTTTTTCTGTTTTGATATAACTGTAAATGGACATATGAGGATTTTTTAAAAATCTGTACAAAAAAGAAAAGAAAAATGATGTAGATTTTTCTGAATGATACATTTCCTTGTAATGGTGATATAAGGAGCATGGCAGCAACTCCAGCTACATCAATCCTTCCTAACTGTCTCAGAAAATATGTGCTGTGTTACAGTGAAAACAGTTCACCAGCTGTTTATGTGAAAATTATTTGAAGAAAAACAAGCATGGCCATATGGTGCTCCAGCAATACAGTGGGAGCATGAGGAATAAATTGTGTAGGCTGTGGTAGATAATGGTCATGCTAAGTAGGGTGTCAAATGTTGCAAACACATTGCATTAATAGTTAATCTCTCCTTTTATCCTCTAAATGCTTACATTTCTTAGCAGCTTGTAGTTGGGAAAATGAGTTAATAAGTCATTCTGATGAAGAATTAATTTTTGTGGAGTTACAAAATATTTAATATACTGCACAAATCCAAAACAGTCTCTAATTAAATGATTTTTAAAAAGAGAAAAATTCATTAATTATGTGCTTTCTGAGTAATAGAACATCTGCTAGCCTCTTTGTGGGGGTACCACAAAGAAAGCCTTCTGTAGAGTCTACAACAGCTAATGCTTGTGGGCTAAATCAAAGATTTGTCATGAATTTCAAGTAAGGTTGAGAGGGGGAGTTTATTCAGCATAAAATAAGAGAAAGCTTTCCTTTACTGTAGCGGCAGAATTATTAATTTAGGGCGAAAATACACGATCGCTTTAGCCTCCTTTATTCCCTGTTTCCGCCAGGATTTAACTAGGATCGAACGCACGTTCGGCGAGACGCATGCATTTGATCCTGTCTGAATCCTGGCTGAAACAGGGAATAAAGGAGGCTAAAGCGACCATGCGTTTTCGCCCTTAGAGTGATAGGGAGCTTGTTGTTTGAGGACTTGCCCTAGGATCATATGATCTTAGTTCTAGAAGACTTAGAGACAGCTGTTCATATTAAAGTTGTTCTAAACAATTCTTAATTATGCTAGTCATTATCTGAGGAACTGTAAGCTCTAGCCCTGCGACAAACCCATAAACAGTTTCCAGCAGACAGCAAGTCCACAAAAGCAGTTTTATTGATTAGAATGGGCAGGTTACAGAAGCCATATTCAGAATGACACTAGTAAGGGGCTAAGGCAAGGCACATGGCATATATGGAAAAGCAAAAGGAGATAACCAGTAACCCAGGCAACCCCCCTCCCAGTGGCAGGAAAGAGAACTTGGCAATTCCCACACTAAAGAAATCCATGAAGGACTCGAAGTCTAAACACGGGGCACGGACTGGCCTTGGAGAGAACTGCAAAACAGCACCTGGGAGCACAATCATGAACTGTCTTCATGGCCTGCTCCTGACAGGAACATTATATTTATCTTTATATAAGCTCTAGCCCTGCGGCAAACCCATAAACAGATTTCAGCAGATGGCAAATCCATGAAAGCAGTTTTATTGGTTAGAATCGACAGGTTTCAGAAGCCATATTCAAAAGGACACTAGTAAGGGTCAAAGGCAAGGCACATAGCATATATGGGAGAGCAAAAGGAGATAACCGGTTACCCAGGCACCCCCCCCTCCAACAGGCAGGAAGGAGCACTTGGCAATTCCCACAGTATGGGAATCTATGAAGACTAAACACGGGGCTTAGACTGGCCTTGGACAGAATAGCACAATAGCATTTGGAAGCAGCACAACAACACTACCACATATCATCCTCATGGCCTGTTCCTGACACTTTAGTAGTTTTGGCATGGGAAACTTTTCTCATTCTGTCAGCCCTTTGATGTGACATGCTGACCTTTCTGAAATCTCTTTGTCTACACAATTATGAAAGGCAGAAATCCTACCCATATTGCATCTTAGGAAGAATATCACTGACATAAGTTACTTGTACTTTGAAGAGCAAAATGTGATCCCCTGCTTGACATGATCATATCTTCTTAGAGTAGTTGAACTGATATGGTAAACTGAAGAACTAGAGCCAGAATTCGATTTTCTCCTGTTCCTTTGTCCTTATGTGGTTGGAATTGATCTGCCTCGGTCGTTCCTTGGAGTTATGCATGAGTTTTCCCTCCATTAGAGATGACCTCACTACCAGTCCTCACAAATCCTGGGACCCGATTCTTCCCTCTCCCTTCAGCTCAGCCCACTTGAAATCCTCACGCACAAGGCAAAACAGGACACCGAAGCTTGGTTTCTCTCTCAGCAAGTAGCCAGCCAATTACAAAGCAGCATGTAAAGCGGTGGGGATTCAATTGCTTCCTGCTTCCTCTGAGTTCTTTGCGAGCAGAAGACTTTTAAAAATGAGGCTTGGGTTTCTTCTCTCCCCCTCGTTCCTTTCAAATAGCTCTTTTTTTGTTCTTAAAATGGTTTTTTATGTGGCAATTGGATTTGGAGGGGGGATTCAAACACTTACTGATTTGAGTTTGGAGACTGCTGGTGCATAGACTCCCAACAGGAAAGTGTGGATCCAGCAAGCAACAAACCTTAGGTGAAACTCCCATGCATAAACTACCTTAGCAGCTTTTTACGCAGTTAACTGAAAGGTCTTGCTAGATTACCTCTGGGGTCTAGCTGATATACATCTTCTTATCTATTTTAGGGTTTCTTAAATAACAGTCCCTTTCCTAAGTATGGCGAGAACTTTAATGAAGGAAACATGCTTCAGATTTATTAATCTTGCTTTACCTGAGGAGAAGTGATCACATAATCAATAGCACAGTCAACATAGTAGATGAGTATTGATAAGAACTACTCAGAAATAAACTAAAATGAGCAAGGATCTATGTACCAGAAATATCTTGGTGTTGCTTGTGAATATAAACAAGGACTCTACTTCAGATTAACAACATCTGGAATGTACTGTCACATAACATCAGCTTAATGTATGGAAATAGGCAGTTGAAGCTTTTCATGGCACAGTTGTAAATAGCATCATCTAGTACAGGGGTGGGGAACCTCAGGCTCGCGGGCCATTTACGACCCACAGCATCATTTACTGTGGCCTGCATGCCAAGCGGGGGCTGCCTTGGCCGGCAATGGCAGAGAGCCCAGCCGCTGCTACTGCTGCGGCAGCGTCCCGGGCCTGCTGAAGCTGCTCTGCAGGGAGGCGCTTGTGAGACTCCCGTGGAAGCCACTGCCATTGCCTTCTCTGTCTCTGTTTCCTGGCTAGAACTGCTGGATCGCTGTGATGGGTATGAGCGCAGTGCCCAGGAGTTTCCTGCACAGCTCTGAGGCGGGGCCAAGCAGCTTCCTTTGTGCATGGGGGATTGTGGGGCCATTTCTCCCAAGTCTCCCCTGCTTCCTTCTTGGCTCCTCCCCTCTTGCAGTCTTGCACGCCTAGCTCTGCAATTGCTGCTTCCAACCTGCTGGGCATTATAGCGATTTTGTGTGGTCTCCAGCAGCCTGGATGCTGAGACCGAACCACAGCTCTTTATTACCAGCTGCAAACTCATCCAGGTCACCAGCATTCTGCTCTGGCTTCCTCAGGTAGGCCGTGTTGGGGGAGAGGGAGGCCTTGGCTGGAAACTGTGTTTTGGGCAGACTTTTACGCATCCCCCCAAGCTTTGTGCTTTGAGCAGACTTTTGTGCATCCCCCCCAAGCTGTGTATTTTGGGAAGAATTTCTTGCATTCCCCCGAGCTGTGTATTTTTGGCTGACTTTTACGCACCCTTTCTGGGTGGGAAGAAAGGATTGGACTTTGGAAAAGGCACCCCCTTACCGAGGGGAGTTGTTTGTGTGTGGGGGGGTTTGGAAGGTTGGAGAAGATGGAGCATGTGGAGAGGTGGGACTGATGGTGGGGCAGAGCCTGTCCGGCCTTGGAGAAGGATGGTGTGCCCAAAAGGTGCAGTACCATAGGGTTAGGTCTCAAGGCCCCATAGAAGCAAGGTATTGGAGGACCATGGCTAGGGGGACTGGCCAGGAAACACAGCTGCTAATACAGTGCTTTCTAGAACCTTCTTCATGGCCCATGGATACAAACAAAATGTGGAAGGGGCAAATAGGGTAAATACTGCACCAGCTGCAAGCCAGTAGGTGTATGCACAGACCTCCTTAAAAAACCCTACACAGCTTAAGGTCAGCTGGACCCAAGAGCAGACACAGCAAAGAAGTAAAGCCACTCTTCTTCAGGTTCTCCAAGTTCTCTTGTCGCTACCACCAGGAAAAGAGCAGGCTAGGTAGCCAGGCAATGCCACCTTAAATAGGCAAAGGAAGTGGAACAATGTGGGGAGTGCCTGCGTCATCAACCTCTGATGCCTGCCTGTTTCTCCACCCCCAGAGCAGCTGAACAGCATGAGGGGGTGGGCAGGCAAGCCCAGCCATCCAGCAAGGGCAAAAGTGGCAATGCTCATCCCCAGGAGCTCCTTTTTGGAGTGGAGCCACTGCCCAGCTGGCTGCAATGGGGCGGCCCCGGGTAAATCGTGGCTGCTTGCTTTTCTAGCTTCTTCATGGCTGCCCTTCCCAGTATCAATTTCCTGGTTTCTTGATTGCAGTCTCCCTTTTGGTTGATGATGGAGCCAAGAAATAGAAAATCTGTCACAATTTCAATTTATTGTCAACCGCAGACATTATTTTTGTCTTCTTGATGTTCAGCTGTAATCCTGTTTTGGCACTTCCTGCTTTAGCCTTAATCAGTACTCATTTCAATTCTTCACTGTTTTCTGCCAGTAATGTGATGTTATCTGCAAATCTCAAATGTTCCTTCTACCAATTGTCACTCAACCTTCATCTAAATATAATCCAGCTTTCCTTATGATATGTTCTGCATATAGACTGAAGAGACTGGGAGACAAAATACATCCTTGTCTGACATCCTAGCAACCATAGCTTGTAGTAATGTTAGAAAATGATTGTGATAATGTGACAGTGTAGTATAAAGCAGGATAAGTGAAGGTAGTTCAGCCATGTAAGCAACATGGAGAAGAACACAAGACTGAACTAAATATAACTTACTGTTGTCTATTTACCTATGGGTTGGCAAGGGGAGACTGACAAGGGCTAATCCAATTGGGAATGTGACCTGCCACTTCTTTCTGAGGCTGATGACTTTTTAATCAGGGAAGAACGCTTCACCCAAACTTCCCAAGACAGGCCCTGAGGAGATGCAGGCACAAGCATGTGCTCACCTCATGCATCCTCAAAGTCCAGGTCTGGAAAGCCAAACAGAGGCAAGTTGATCTTGAGGAAGACCAAGTGCTCTGCATGCCAGGGTGCCAGGCTTACGCGATGTGGGCTGATCCCATCGCCCAAATGAGAAAAAAGGTGCTTGCTCTGGACACTCGTCAGAGGTCAGGAGAGGAGTCTCTGGGCCACAACAGAGAGGTCCGGCCAGACCGACTCCTTCATGGCCCAGTAGCTCAGCGGACATGTGGACTGCAACTCGTAGGGCTCTGCAAAGTACACCCTCACCATCGCCTCCACCGTGTCCTGTCTCATGTGCCTTGCCGACCCCCGGGAGGGGCCTACTGCCTGTAGTGGAAACTGCGGAAGACCATTGTATTATGAGGAGGTAGATGGTGATCAATGCAGCCCTTCCCCATGTGAGAGCAATCTCAGGTAATTAGGGAGTTAACTTTCACACAGCACTGTAAATGATGAGCACCTGGTGATGGGGGAAAAGGTTAGTTTTCACTCTCTGTTAAAAGAAGGGGAGGGCTTCAGATAAGGAGCCAGCCAGGAGGAGGGCGTCTGGAGAACCAGGACGGCTGCCAGAGAAGAAGCGGCTTGCTTGCCTCCCAGGAGACAACTTCCCATCCTTATTTCAGATTCAGCCTGGATAAAAGGTTATTTTTGTTAAAAGATTACTTAGCTTGGGTAAAAGGGTGTGTTTTTTGTTTAATAAAACTGCATACTTTGTTTTCCCCAACACTTGCCTGTTGGAATCATTTCTTTACCGAACCATGGGTAATACAATTGGCACTGTGAGCAGGATTCCAGAGGCAATATGGGGACAAAGGAATGCAGGGAATGTGCAAAGCTGCGTCCCAGGATGGTCGTGTACCAGTGCATGGGCCCCAGCTGCGCACATGTTAAACTCAATAACCCCACCTACCAAATGGGATACTGAGCTGGAAAAAGCAGGAGGTCCCACACCAAGGGCAATAAGTAAATGCTTTAAAAAAATGGGAATAAGGGAAGGTGCAGGTGTGGAGGAATGTGGCAAAGTGGGTTGGCTACTTCTAACTGCACTAAGAATGGTCTGGGAGTTGTTGGAAGCCTCTTGGAAGCAAGTGGAAGAGCAGGCGGAAGAAATAAGTGCCTTAAAAGAACAGCAAATGATTTTGCAGGAAGCCTTGAAGAAGGCAAGAGAAGGCAGGAATGCTGCTGAGGAACAGGCAGGGGCTATAGCTGTTCATGTCACTAAGATTAAATGGAACCGGCAGCAGAAGAAAGACCCCTACAAAACCAGAGCACTCAAGGTCCCTAGAGACTTGAATTCCACAGGTTTAGGGGATTCCAGTGAGGCAGAGTGGACTGAGGGGGAAGGTAGTAGCAAGGAGAAAGTGCAAGTAAGACCTCTGGTTACCAACAAGGCCAAAGGGCCACTTGGAGGGCAAGCACAGGTCACTCGCACTGTGAGGGATTTCAGCCAGCAGGAGCTGACTGAAATCACCAAAAATACTAAATAGCAGCCGGGGGAGTGTTTAAGCCACTGGTTGGTATGGCTTTGGGATCAAGGCTATACAGGTGTGCATATGAGCCCCCAGGAGCTATTGAAATTAGGTTCTCTATCTAATGACGTGCTCATTAATGGTTATTTGAGGGGGGCTACTGGTCAAACACAAACCCTCTTTGATTGGGTTTGCCTGGGCATCAGATAATGGTACCCTGCCCCCATGGACTGGGAGGAACATCTGCCACCCTGGAACACCATTGCTGAGGCAACAGCACAGCTTAGGGGGATGGCAATGCAGACTGGGATATATATCCAGGGATTCCCAGGTCCTGACCCTATGCCCCTAACGGCAAATATGAGAGCACGGCTAATTAGGGGAGCCCCGACCAGTTTGCATGGTGCTCTATCAGCCCTGCTGGGACCTGCTCAAGGGCGAGCAGTGGGGGATGTGGTAATCCTTCTGGGACAGCTGGGGGATGTTCCCAGGGAAAATAAGCCCAGAGCACAAACTGCTGTGGAAAATAAGCAAGACTGGTCCAAGGATAGAACAAAAGGGCCTAAAATAACTCGAAGGCAGATGTTTTTTGAGCTCCTTAGGCAAGGAGTGGAAAAGAAGATTGATGGCCTTCCAACACCTGACCTGTTCCAGCTGTGGAGACGCAAATGTACTACTCAGGAGCAGAAGGGGAAGGTTCCGCAGACCAAAGGAGTCGAGGTGAGAGGAGTAACACCAACTGCTCCACCTGAGGAGGAGGACTTCTGGTATTCACCTGTACCCAGTGTATCAAAGGGGTGGGAGATGCCCATACCTTTTGATTAGGGGTGTGGCAAGGCTCCAGTGAGTAAGCTAATGAAGACAGCCATTCCTGGAGACCCACGCCCACATATACCCCTCACAGGAGCTGTGGCTTCAATCCATGGGAACCCCACAGTGTGTATTGATGCCTATGGGAACAGGGGGGAGCATCAGCAGGCAGCCCTGGCAGAGGCCAAGGCTGCTGTAGTATCTGCTAGGCCCCTGGGTCCCTTTGTAAAAGGACTTCCATGTGAGCTGCTGTCTGCTTCCATGTGAGCTGCTGTCTGCTACCAAGACTGTATGGAGTCTTTGGCAGAAAGGGCAGGGAGGGGAATGTGTGCCATTGGGCTTCTGGTCGCGGAGGCTGCCAGACGCCATGTCAAACCATTCTCCCTTTAAAGACCCACTGCTAGCATGCTACTGGGCTCTGGTCGAGGCCAAAAGATGGACTGGCCAGGAGCTATTGATAATGAGTCTGAACTGGGTGGAAGGTGACTCAGCCAGTCCTCTGGTAGGCAGAGCTCAACCCCCATCTGAGCAAGTTCGCCCTGGCCCCCAAGGAGTGAGTGCTTTGCAGGAAGAGTTGCCTGTCAAAAAGGCTCCCCCTTATTCAGAAGTGGCTCATGAAACTATTTGGTGCACAGATGGTTCAGCCAAGTATGAGGGGGGAGAACGAGTGTGGTGTGCAGTTGCAACTAATTTTAAATGGCTAATCATATTGACTTGGGCTGGGAAAAGACAATCCAGCAGCCACTGTGCTGAACTGGTGCCTGTGGTGAACAACTTCAGATTTTGGGAGGGGTGGTATACTTGAATCATAGAGGTAACTGGAAATGTAAATAGTTGAACCCTGAGTTGCCGTAAGGAACACATGGATGAAGGGTGTATTGATCACCAAGGGATGGAATGTAGTGGAAACTGCGGAAGACCATTGTATTACGAGGAGGTAGATGGTGATCAATGCAGCCCTTCCCCATGTGAGAGCAATCTCAGGTCATTAGGGAGTTAACTTTCACACAGCACTGTAAATGATGAGCACCTGGTGATGGGGAAAAAGGTTAGTTTTCACTCTCTGTTAAAAGAAGGGAAGGGCTTCAGATAAGGAGCCAGCCAGGAGGAGGGCGTCTGGAGAACCAGGACGGCTGCCAGAGAAGAAGCGGCTTGCTTGCCTCCCAGGAGACAACTTCCCATCCTTATTTCAGACTCAGCCTGGATAAAAGGTTATTTTTGTTGAAAGATTACTTAGCTTGGGTAAAAGAGTGTATTTTTTGTTTAATAAAACTGCGTACTTTGTTTTCCCCAACACTTGCCTGTTGGAATCATTTCTTTACCGAACCATAGGTAATACACTGCCCACCCAATCATGGCCATCTCCATCGGCGTTCGGGTGGTTGCCTGACAGGGGTGGCCAGTCTGGGGTGGTGGAGTTGGGGGAACAGCAGCAGAGGAGCTGCTTGGGCCCCCTTCCTCCCCCTCCCCAGGCAAGTTGCCCCTTTTGGCTTGCATTCGCTGCACAAGCTGGGAGAGCTCGTCTCTCCAGTGCAGCAGCTGGTTGGCCCACTAGGCAATGCTGCCCTTGATGCGTGGGTTGCACATGGTCGCCAACATGTAGACTGGCTCCTGGGAGACAGGCACAAGACGAGTTGTCACACCGTCTTGCAGCCTCCACACCAGGGTGCACACTGCTGGAACCAACTCTGCACGTTCTTCAGCCAGTTCCAGAAATGCATCCAGACTCTCACGAAGCATGTTCGTCATGGGAGTGAACAGAGCCAGCATCACCGTGTCAGAGGAGAGCATGTCTGTGCACTCCTTAAAGGGCTCAAGAACCGTCACAGTCTGAGAGATAGCCAGCCATTCTTCATGGCTGAGCTGCCTCTCAGGCCCCAGGGCATCGGTCTCCTGGAACAATGCCCTGAGGGCCCTCTTCTGCTCCACCAAATGCCTGAGCATGGAATGGGTGGAGTTCCAGCGAGTATCTACGTTGCCTTTCAGGCGGTGCTCTGGCACGACTTCTCAGGCCTGAATCTCACGCAGTGCATAGTTGTCCTTCGTACTGCGAGAGAAGTGACTTGCAAACTGCCGGCATTTCATGATAAGATGCCGGAACTCACGGGTCATGGCATCCAGCCTGGATTCCTGTTGGGAGCCCAGGCCCAGGGCATCCTTGACCATGAGGTGGAGAAGGTGGGCTCCACAGTAAATCCGTGCCTCCAGGCCCAATGCCCCTGCTGCCGCCCTGATGTTTTCACCACCGTCTGTCACCATGAAGCCCATGGCGACATCCCTGCCTACCCAGGAGTCTAACTGTGCCCTCAGGGTGGCGGCGATGTTGGCCGCTGTGTGCACCTCCGCGAACAACTGTGCGTGGAAGATAGCCTGGCGATAGCCGGCCTGGCGGCACTCTTCCTGCCTAGCACTGCTCCCCCCCATGAGGTTGCCACCAGTGCACAGTGAGGGAGAGGAACCCTTGCTGCATGTGCTGGTTTGTCCACAGGTTGGATGTAAAGTGCACAGTTCTCCCGGCAGTGCAGGACAGCTGTGCCTTCACATACGCTCTGGCGGCCCTGTACAACGAGGGCACAATGGTCTGTGCCATCGTGGAGTGAGCTGGGAACTTGTACCAGGGCGCCAGGTAGTGGATCAGCCTCCAGAAGGAAACCTTCTCCACTAGACAATAAGGTAAATCGTCCACGGCGATCACCTCGCTGAGGAGACGAGTGACCGTTCTCGTCGCTGCCCTAACCCCACCTCTTGGCGCCCTACTGACGCCACCCTGACCAAACATCTCAAAAACAGTCACTTGGTGTCCCTTCTCTACAGGAGGTGCTGCACAGTGTGCAGCAGGGAGACTACGAGGCAAGGGAGGTGATCGCCTCTTCCCTGGGCTGGCCCCTTGGCCACTGGAGCAACAGCCTCTCCCCCTGAAGAAGCACAGAATTGTGGTGCTTCCTCAGATGCCTCTGGAGTATGGAGGTCGCGAGATGATGGAGGTCTCTCCCTCGACTGACCCGCGCCCTACAGAGCTGGCACTCTGCAAACCGTGGTTCCTCCGCCACCTGGAAGTACTTCCAGACCAAGGATATGAAGAGGCCCCCACGCAGCTTGGTCACTGCGGGTGCCTTGGGAGCAGCCTGCCTAGAGGTGCTTGGGGCAGACATGTCATGTCTCGGGAACACAGGGGGAGATGGCGGTGGGGGAAGGGGTTGAAATGGCTGCTGCCCCTCTGGGTGTGCCTCCATCTCTTCCTCTTGCACTTCCTCCACCCTCTCCTCCTGTCTCCCCATGGAAGGACTGCTGGGGTGTGAAGGAGCAGGCAAAGTCGTCTGGGCGTCCAGCGACTGTGCAAGTTCCTCCACCATCCTCTTGGAAATTGGGGTGAGCTCCGACAGACTCGCGTCCAAGAAGCTCAGCCCCATTTCCTCCTCGGACTGCTCCTCCTCCTCCACCCACTGCTGCTAGAAAGGCTCAACAATAACAGGAGGAGGAGGAAGGACAGGCTGAGGGGCAGCAGACCCCTGCCCAGTGCCAGCACCTGCCATCACCTGTGCAGGGGTGGCAGCTCCAGAGGCCCCCTCGGGAAAGTGGATCCGCCACTGGATCTTGGAGGGCACCTCCACTCCCAGTGTAGGCCAGAGTGGGCTGAAGCCCTCCCCTCCACCCCTCTAGTCTTCTTCTTCATTTTCCCCCTGGGGCCCCTCTTACCTGCACCCCTGCCACTCATTGTTCCCCTGGGCCAAACTCCGGCTACCTGTTATGCGGGGAGGAAGTTTAATGGCCTAGCTAGCTATCCTGGCCTAGGATCAGTCCCTGACCTGACAACTTTTTATGTACCCTCCCCCAAAGAAAACTAAGGGATTTTCTCCTAAACAAGAGGCCCTAACCTAACCTTTAGTAACTTCTGGTTTGTTTGGTTTTTAAAAAAAATAAAACTAGTGGTGAACCTGGTCTAGAGACCTGTCTAAGTTTAACCTGTCACACTGCCCTGGAGATGGATTTCTAAACCTTTTTAAAAGGGGGAAGTAATGCCTTGGATACCTCAAAGCCTATCTAAATCTGTGCTCCAACAATGGTTCCCTCAGGAATTAGGAGGAGTGTTCTCTGCAAGAATGGACACTCTTCCCTCACCATTGACTAAATCTACTGGCAGCAGCGGTCCCCAGCCACAAGACAGGCCAGAGGCTACCCAACAACTGTTTGACCCTTTAATCTATTTAAAAATCAAGATACCTTGCCCTTTTAAAGAACTAGCTGAGACTAGTTGGTGAGAAGCTGACAGGCCCTACCCCTACGGTTTAAATGTGAGGGGCCAATGTAGGCCCAGACACTCCCTAACAGATCTTATTAATCCACAACGCCTTCACTTAAAGCCGTTGATCAAAACAGAGTTAGCAACAACTTCAGTCCAGGTACAGTTGGCAATTGGCTAAAGCAGCAGAAATCTCAGTCCCAGACTCCCAAATCCCCCACAGAGGCACTCCAATTGCAAGGCCACCCCCTGCAGAACAGGAAACCCCCCCCCCCCAAAACCAGAACAGGGAGAAACAAAGGGAACACAAACACAGCCCTGGCAGAGAGACAAACCTCACTCCAGGTACAGTTGGCAACCGGCTAAAGCAGCAGAAATCTCAGTCCCAAACAAAGGGAACACAATCAAATTGCAAGGCCACCCCCAGCAGAACAAGTAAACTACTCCCCCCTTGGCCTCCTCCCCCCCCCACAGAATCTGCTCCCCCCCCCCACACACACACAGGGAAAATGTTTTAGAAAAAGCCTGCAAATGGGTCAAACTGTGTGGATGTCTTCTCTTCCAGCAGGCAGGAGCAGGCAGTCAGGTCAGGGTGGGAGTCAGTGTTCAAGATTCCAGTACAATTCCAGCCAGGAACAGTGGGAAGCAGGTCACTTCAGGTCAGGAGCCAAAGGTTCAGCAGCACAGCAGCAGCAGCAAATGGAAGGAGAATAGTTTTCCTGCATTGTGCAGGGGGTTGGACTTGATGACCCTGGTGGTTCCTTCCAACTCTATGATTCTTCTAGTAGCAGCCAGGGGTTTTATCTCTTCTAGCCAATTCAGAGAAGAGGTTCAAATTTGAGAATCCCTTCTCCAATTGGCAGAAGAAGACCCAGTTTGGCCACCTATTGGCCACCGCTTGCTGGGTTTGTTAGGTTGTCTTTCTGGAAGGCAAGTTTGCTTGCCTTCAGAGAGCTCTTTAAAGGCGGGAAAAGGCAGGTTCGGGGACGCCGAACTTGCTGAATTTGTTCTGCGGTCCCCCGAACTTGCCAAGTTCAGCACCACGTTTTCCTGCCTTTTTTCAGTTTGGCTCCATCCGAGCTGGAAACCGCCGAACCAGGGAAAATTTGCCCTACATCCAATCCCAGAGCTATGAATGATTTGTCTTTATGTAAAGTCCTTAAGACAAATCATTCATAGCTCTGGGGTTGGATGTAGGGCAAATTTTCCCTGGTTCGGCGGTTTCCAGCTCGGATGGAGCTGGAATCTCTATGTAGAGATTGAAAAGCGTGGGGGATAGAAGTGCACCCTGTCGAACGACATGGGATAGATCCCACGCTGATGATGACTAGTCACCCACAGCAACATTTTGAGACAGATCCACGAGGAATTATTTGAATCACTGTCAATATCTCCCAGACATGGCATGAGCTGGGGCCATATATTGTGACCAGAGCTCCTTGTTCTCTTTATTCGAAGCCAACTCTGGGTCTTGTCTATCACAACTAGGCTGGCCCTGCATACTCATCATATGCCCTGTGGATAATCCTTCCTTTTACCTTTCCTTTTTTTCCTTTAGAAGCTCCTTGATCAATTGATCTTGAGCAGCATATATCTAGTGTTGGAGGGATATAAGGACTGAAACAAATCTTGCCACTGACAATGTAGCCTTGGGGTCCCTGTCGCTTAGTAAAAAAGGCATTATGTCAGTCGCAGAGGCATTGGATTTGTATGTTAAAAGGAGGGAAATATAGTGCGATCGAAGTTCCTCATAAAAGTGGCATTCCAAAAGGGCATGGGCTAATGAGTCAATAGAGCCAGAAGAGCAAGGGCAGATCCTGTCAGAGTATGGTATATTCAGAATTCTGCCCTGCATTACCATAGAAGGGTTAGCATTCAATCTAGCCAAGCAAAAAGCTCTACAGAGACGAGGAGTTGTTAGATAATATGTATAGGCAGGCAGACCACGTGGAGGGGGTATTCCGAAGAACTGGGATGAACAGACACGACGAGCACGAAAAGTAGTGCTGTTATAATCGAGCTCTTTAATGTGCTTTTTAATTTTGGCAAAAGCTTCAGTTTTCCCAAGATCTGATAACATATCCTGTGAGAAGCCCAACAACGCCAGTTTCTCATTTAATCAGGGCCAGAACTATATCAAGCTCAACCTGAAAGACAACAGCCAAAATTATACATTAAATTATACATTATATAAATGACTTAGGTCATTTATGCAGGGAAGATTTTGCTGCTCACTGGCTGCAAAGTTTCATAATCTGAACCATAAAATGCCTATTCACGGACACAAATTACAAGGAGAAAGTCTGAGACATTGGTTATTCATTAAATCCTCACCCCGCAGTAGTCTTCACTGATTGGGTTAGACTATGACCATTGTAACTCTCCCACAGGCATTAACCCACTTTCAGAGGCTGCAAAACCCTGCCCCTTTCCCTGCCTACTGGACACCAAAAAAAAGGTTCCTCTTTGGTGGCTACAGTAGCCATTTTTTAATGTGCCAAAGGTGGCCATTATTTTGCCCCATCCTGAAGATCCTCCCTGCCAATTCACTTGCTGCCTTTCCGAGGCTTTTCTTCCTTCTCTTACCCCATTCCCAGAGCTAAAATGCATGCACTTGCTTCTTCCACGGGAGTTCAGTCCCAAGCCCCAAGAAATCATGCAGCAACTTAAGGCAGACAAAGGAATGGCCTTCTCTCCCCTCCTGGCCACCCCCTCCTCCAATTCCCTAACCCTGGCAGTGCCTCTTCTGAGGGTCCTGCCCACCGCCCAGGCAGAGAGCTACGTGGACCTCCCCCACTCCTTCCCTCTCTGTGGGGCGACTTCGGAGCGGAGATCCTGGAGGGTGGCAGAGCTCCCTTGCAGGCTGGGCCAAGGCGGAGTGGTGGCCAGAGAAGTCGGCATCAAGCAGCTGAAGCTCCAAATAGACAAGGGAGGAAGAAAGGGGCGTTTGCATGAAACTGTTGCGACCGGAGGTGACAGTTGCATCCAGGGATCACCACAGAGTAGCAAACGTTATTTGATACTTTCCAAGGACAGAAAAAGAACCCATTTCCAAACCCCCCCCCCAATTTTTTTCACATTTTTGCAAGTGGCCCGGATTATGATGAAATGATTTTTTTAAATTCAGTAAATTGATTTATTGCTTTATTGCTGTTATAAATATTTAAATAAAATAATAAATGGTGGTCTAAATTAGTCTCTCCTTTGGGCTAAAATGAAATATCAAAACACCTAATGCATTGCATGCGGTGTGTGCGACAGGGGAAGGGAGGCAGATGGGAAGAGGAGGGGCAGGGAGGGACAAGAAGGGGTGGGAGTGGCGGTAGAGAGAAAAGATGAGGTTAGGCTTATTCACAATTTTGCCTTCACTTTGGCTTAGAGGCAAATGTTAAATTCGTGGTTAAACAGGTCCCAATTAATGCAGGCCAGGGGAGCAGTGGAGGCAAAGCGACTGCTGATGGTTGGGGAAATGGTGAATAAGTAAAAAGTAGCGGCGGAGCTGTTCCGCAGAGATTGCGTGGCTAATCACCAAGCATAAATGACCTTAGCCTTGTCCCACTTGCTAATATGCTTCCACTCTCAGAGCTTGCCCTTAGTCACCTCAAGCTCATGGAAAAGCAAGAAGAGGTCTACATATTCTCCCCACCATATCTTTAACTTGATGGCTAGTAAAAAGTGATCACCCAGTGGCAGTGAAAGTTTGGGGTGCAAGTAATGCTTCAGAGGTACCTGCTGCTGGCCCAGTTTAGCTAACAAACACACTAGAAGGCCCAGAATAACTGGTTGTGAGGCACCCAGTATTAAGCCCTGAAACAACTGTACTCTGCAACTCAGTGCTGATCTATCCAGCTCAGGAGGCCTAGTTGGGGAGGCAAGCGGCTGTGGCTGTGGCCGTGGCAGTGGTTGGGGGTCCCTTGCACCCCTCTGACACCCAGGAACCCATTTGATCCCTTCCTCATTGTCCTTGCCTATGGCAGTGTGGTGCCTCCAGGCACTCAACCAAACCTGGCTTGGCAACAGTCAAAGCATTTCTCTGACTAGACTGCTTACCATGGGTCCAGGATGCAGCTGGCTGACTAGTTCAAGACGATGAGGAAGGAAGCTGCCCTCCCACTTCTACCCCATGTGCTCCTGCCACCCAAACCTCCATGGTCTCCAGTGCCACGTCTAACAGTCCAGCATCCAAAGCTGGGACCCTGGCTGCCAAAGAAACAGGAGACCTTCCTGGGATGTGGTGCCACACAAGGTGCCTGTCCTATAGAAACTCAAAGTTGCTGAGCCACCCTTTCAAGGACTTCAGTCTTTGGTGTCAATCTCACCATATCAGTGTCCTCTTCTTCATCAGATGACAGCTGCACTGGCACTCTTTTTGGAGGCTGCTTTTTTGCCAGGCCACCTTTGTTGCCATGCATTTTTAGGTGTCATCCTTTTGGGAACCTGAAGCTATTACACAGAATGCCAAACTGTGCTGGATAGTTCAGTGCACTGTTGATATAGTCAGTGATTTACCACCCAGCCCACCCTCTTCTGTGACCCTGAGGAGGCCAAACCTAAAAAAGGTCTACAAGAGGGACCCCAGATCCTAGTTTTACATTCTAACTCAGGGGTGTTGAACTCATTTGTTATGAGGGCCAGATATGACATAAATGCCACTTGGTTGGGCTGGGCCATGTGTACCATAAAATTAAATACTATTAAATATAGAACACTTATGCTACAATACAAATTGCAATGCAAACGAATAGCATAACATACCAAGATGAGGAGTTCTATATAACAAAGGAAAATCCCTGTTAAAAGTATCTAAATATATCTTTTACTTATAAAAAACTTTTCCTTCATACGACAGACAGCATTTCATCAGGTAAAGTAAAAAAGGCACGTAAACCACATTAAGCTGCCATATACTGTACACAAACCAAGCAGCATTTCAACTGGTGTAGAATAGCAAAATTGCTGACTACACAAAATTGCAAATGTCCATTCTTGCAAAAATCTTTTTGGGGTATATGAATAGACAGGTACGGGTGTCCATGAACAGTCCGTTTCATATCAATACTTCATCAGCCTGTTTCATATCAATAGCTCAAATCTGAAGACCATAATTTTGGAGTCCTTCTAAGGTAAGCTGCTAGTTCGTAATTTATCCTTATGGAGAGTTAAACTGCAGAACAAGCTGCTAGTACAGCTGCGAGTAAATGCCTGCAGCCATCATTATGTTCCCCAAACACCCTACCCCATTTCCCAAAGTCCCTTTGCTATTAACAATGACACTCCCACCCTCCTACTATCAAACCTGAGATAATGAAAGCTATATAAATCGAAATGGTGGCCCACCATACAGTGCAGCTGCACCACTGGACAGAATGGTGCCTGCTGCTGCTGACAGAAAAACAGGCACCCAAACAAGCAGGGACAGAGCCCACGGCCCTGGCTCACACCACAGGTGGAGAATTCCAGGTATTTAGAGAACTGCTGCTGCTGCTGCTGCCTCCCCCTGTTGTGGAAATGCAGAAGATTGTTTCAAGGAGTTAGGTTGTGTGACACAATTCTCCTCTATGCCTAATTCATCTTTCCAAACTATTTGCTGGTAGTAGCTATATGTTGTTTCCCCTTCTTTGGATTTGGAAGTATATGCTTTTAATAAGCACAAGGAGCAAAGGCAATTGAAGAAGCTATTCAACCAACATCATGAGGGCCTGTGATGTATTACCCCTCCCAAGGTTAGTAATGGCTGATTAGAAACACCCGTGCAAGACCTCATGTACAGAAGCCCGAGAGAAATCAGGCCAGAGGAATGAGAACCAGGACACAGAAAAGAAGTTTTGTTGGTTAGCATTTGGTGTTCTTGTAAAGCATTGATTTTTCTTGTGTTCATCCTTATCTGCTTTTGTAAACATTGTTTTCTTTTTGTTAGCATTTAACAGCTGGTGTGTTGTTAATAAACCCTTTTTCCTAGCAAACATCATTTTGTTCATTGCTTCTAAATCCTAGAGAGAGAGAGAAAAAAAACATTTGGCACCCCCCCCCCAACTCAGGTGAAAGCCAGAAAACCTCCCAGTTGTGCTGAACGTGTGTGGCCTGGCCCAATCTACCATGTTGCTCTCGCCATGCTGATGAACATGCCATGCTGAGAGACTAAGATAAAAACTTGACCCTGTACCACCCTGTGTCTTCTTGCTGCTTCAGTTCTCCTGGACACTATGGCTCTGAAGCTCACAATGCTGAAGAAACACAGGGTCTCTTTCTCTTGCTTTCTGACCCTGCTCCATACTGGCCCCTACTGAAAACTAGCTTTGAAGTGCATGGCCTTTGCATTGCTGCCATAACTTGCTACTGACTAGCAGCAGCAGTAGCAAGGTGAGCTTTGCTGGTTTACTATCTCTTATATAAAATCTGTAGTCTTTTCTTTTCTTTTTTTTAAAGTCAGCTCAAAATATTGAGGTTGGGTATGCCAGGAGGCAAGGTTCTGGTGTGTGTGAGATTAAGCATAACCCAACACCACATTCTTTGCCACACAATACCATGCTCCTTGTCACCATACCCACACCACCATCACTACACACAAGGTCTGCTAATCACCAGAGGCAGGCCTCACAAACTGGTATTCTGTCATCTTCCACAGGTAGAGTTAAACCACTCAGCCACATTACTAGGCAGAGCTACCCTTTAAGCTCTCTGTTCTTTTGTTGAGGCAGTGGTTAGTGACTGTATTTAATGAACAACATGAGTAGGGAGATCTTTGTTCATTGTCCTGCTGTTTAACCTGTAAAATTTAATACACTTATTTGATTGTCTGACCCCATTAACTTCTTTCCTTCTCTTCTCCATCAAAGCAGACCAACTGCTTTGCTAATGACTGGCTGGAGGACAGAGCAATGGAGTCTTCAACCCTGCCAGCAAAAGCAAGGACTACTTATTGGCTCCATTCAGGTTTCTGATAAGGCTGTTGTAAACCCGAATAGCCCCTCACTTGCAGCTTTCTACCTGTGCCTGTCTCATCTCCTGATGTCTTCAATAAATCCTTTGTTTCTTGATCAACGTCTGAACATTTGATTTGGAGAAGTAAACTCAGAGAGAGGGGATCTCTCACATTAAGCTGCAAGTCCTTGCCTCTCGGACTGCTGCTGTACCTTTTGGGACAGAATGCAAGGCGACGAGGAAAACACCCCTACTACCCCTGACGCACCTAATGAACCGGTGGTGCCAGAGAAACCGGACCCCAAGGAGGAGGGTGCCAAGCCAAAGAAGCCTAGGGATCCCATCCCCGACCAAGGCCGGGACGGACGTCCCCGAGGACTTTTTAACAATTGGCTGGACTCCCCCAAGGGTTGGTCTCTCTCCCGAACCGCGGCGAAGGATCGCCGGTTGGCCTTCCCCAGCACGGGACTCGAAGGGGACCCGGCACGCAAGGAGGCCCTGATGGAGGAAGAACGCAAGCAGTGGCAGGAGGATCGCCAAGCTATGCAGGAGCAGATGGAAACCATGCAGCGTGTGATGGGTGAGATGGCAGCGGCCCTGGACGCGCTGAAAGTGCAACCGCCCGCCGGCAATCTCCCGGACGGAGCACCGGCAGCCCCTCCCGCGCCTCCTAGCCTCCCGTCCCGTCGGGACCTGAAAGTCACGTATGACGGTTCAGGGGACCAGTTGACCTTTTTCATGGTCCAAGTGGACATTTTTATGCGAGAACAAGGCCGAACCTTCACCTTCGAGGAGTCCCGGGTGCAGTACGTGGCTTCCTTACTGCAAGGGGAGGCGGCCGCCTGGATGGTGTTGCAGTATGAACTCCGCTCGCCGGTGCTGCGAACCCTGGACGAGTTTATGGTAGCACTCCGAAACCGCTTTGAGGACCCGACTCTGGGAGAGCGGGCCAAAGCCTCCCTGATGCAACTGCGCCAAGGGACCAAGTCGGTGGCGCAGTATGCAAGTGAGTTCCAGTCACTGGCCAGCCGAATCCTGGACTGGAGTGAGGCCACTTTGGTACAATGTTTCAGGGAGGGCCTCAACCCGGACCTCCAACATTGGGCCTTCATGCAAGGGAACCCCCCGGATGTGGAAGGTTGGGTTCGCCACGCTGCCGACATCGAGAATCGCAAACAACTTTTGACCTTGTCCAAACAACGCATTGGACGAGACCCGAGACCCCGGAGCGACCGGGGCCGAGACTTCCGACTGGGGGGCAGCGGGGGTCCCTCGGCTGCTGAACGCCGCAAGCGTTTTGAGACCGGTGTCTGCCTGACCTGCGGAGGTAAGGGACACTTTGCGTCACAGTGCCCCTCTCGTTCGGGCCGTCCCAACCCCCCACGCCAAGCCCCGACTGAACCACAGAAGGCGACTGCCGAGGACCAGCCCCGCCGCAGGAGCGGACCGCCGGGCCGACATTCCGGCGCACCCTCCGCTCTCCATGCGCGCCCCCAGGACGGAGCCTCCACTTCTACTGGCCCGACGGGGTCCCGGATTACAAGTACCACTTTTGATTCGGACGGGTCCCCGACCGCCACCACTCCTTCCCCCTCTTCCAGCGAGGAGGAAGAGTGGGAACAGCCGGCAAAAAACGCCGTCGGTCTGCTGTAGAGGGGGCTCCGCAGCAGACCGCCCCTGTTGTTGTGCAAGGAGCTCCACCGATGGTAAGCGCCCAAGAGGACAATGTATATGTGCGTGTTCACCTTTCCCTACCAAAAGGGGGTCCCAGTTTAGAATTCCCCGCTTTGGTTGACTCGGGGTGTGCCCGCACCATGATTAGTGAGGACACAGCCAAGAAACTGGGAGTCCGGCGCAAGCGGCTTCCGGGACCCCTCCGCTTTTCCCAAATGGACGGGAGTGATTTTAAACGGGGCCCGGTGACCCACAGAACTGCAGCCGTGATTATGTCCGTGGGGGAACATTGGGAACGCTTGTATTTTACCATCGCCCCTATAGTAACCCCGGTGGTATTAGGGATGAACTGGCTACGGGGACACAACCCGTCCATCGACTGGGTTGAACGGGTGCTCTCGTTTCCCGAAAACCCCTGTAGATTACATGACAAGGAACGGGTTGTCCGGTCTCCGGCCGCCGCTGTGGTAGGGTCTCCCCCCCCAGCCACCGTTCCTCCTCAACTGCCCACTGAATACTCGCAGTTTGCGGACGTCTTTGATGTTAGGGAATGTGACGAACTACCCCCCCACAGAGAGACGGACTGCGCCATCGAAATTGTGGGGGAAGGCAAACTGTCTAAAGGGAAGGTTTACCCCATGAGCCCTAGTGAAAAGGCGGTGTTACGGGACTATCTGGATGCCAACTTGGCGAGGGGTTTCATACGCCCTTCCAAGGCTCCTTATTCGGCCCCAGCCTTCTTTGTGAAGAAAAAGACGGGAGATTTAAGACTGTGCATTGACTTTCGTAGGCTAAACGCCGTCACCCAGTCTAACGCTTACCCTCTCCCTCTTATTCCCGACCTTCTAGCACAATTAAAGGAGGGCCGAATCTTCACCAAACTGGACTTAGTGGAAGCATACCACCGCATTCGCATTAAAGAAGGAGACGAACCCAAAACAGCCTTTTCCAGCTGTTTTGGAATGTTTGAATACCTAGTCATGCCTTTCGGACTTTCGGGGGCTCCCAGTGTGTTTATGCAATTAATTAATGAGGTTTTGCATGATTTGCTGTTTCGGGGGGTGGTGGTATTTCTCGATGACATCCTTATTTACTCTGAAACCATGGAAGAACATGTGCGCCTAGTGCGAGAAGTGCTCCAGCGGCTGCGGGAGCACAAACTATATGCTAAGGTGTCCAAATGTGAGTTCCACCAACCTTCCATTACATTTCTTGGGTACGTGATTTCCCACCAAGGGTTAGAAATGGACCCCGCAAAGGTCCAGGCGGTGTGGGATTGGGAACCCCCCACTACCCGCCGCCAGCTTCAGCAGTTTTTGGGATTCGCTAACTTTTACCGCAACTTCATTCCCAACTTTGCCCAAGTTGCGCTTCCCCTCACTGCCCTGTTGCGTACCAAGGACAAGGGGGCTAGCGCCGCGCTTCCCTCAGCCCGTTTGCAATGGTCCCCCCAGTGCCAGCAAGCTTTTGAACGTTTAAAGCTGCTTTTTTCATCCGAACCCGTTTTGGCCCACCCGGATTGCACCAAGCCTTTTGTGGTGCAAGTGGATGCCTCGGATGTGGCCATGGGCGGGGCCCTATTGCAGAGGGATGAAGGGGGGCGGTTGAGACCTTGCGCCTACTTCTCCAAGAAGTTTTCCCAGTCCGAAATCAACTGGGCTATTTGGGAGAAGGAGGCGGCGGCGGTCAAACATGCCCTCACCATATGGAGGCACTTTTTAGAAGGTGCCGAGCTGCCGTTTGAAGTGTGTACCGATCACAAGAATCTCGAGGCTCTCAAGGGAGCTAGAAAGCTCAACGCCAAACAAATTCGGTGGGCCCAATTCTTCGCAAAATTCCGGTTCACCCTCAAGCATGTCCCTGGCAAAGAGAATGCCCTAGCTGACGCTTTGTCATGACTTCCCCAGTATCGCAACGATTTCGATCGCCCAGTCGACTCCCTGTTCACTCCTGAGCAGCGAGGGGAGGTTCCTAGCTTAGCCGTCACTACCCGGTCCCAAGCCCAACAACCTGACACCCCCCCTACGCTCAAAGGTATCCCGGAAGCCTTCCAACAGCGACTCCGGGACGCCTCCTTACAGGAGGAGGAGCACCATCTCCTCCCCACGGGCTTGGAACGAACCAACACCTGGTGGGTGCAAGGGGGGAAACTATATGTCCCATCCTCCCTTCGTAAAGAGGTATTGGGACTTGTACATGGTGCCAGGTTGGCAGGTCATTTTGGTTTCATAAAAACTCTTCACCTGGTACGGAGGCAGTTTTGGTGGCCCGGTATGAGATCCGATGTAGAGCTGTACGTGCGCAGCTGCCCCACTTGCGCCACAGCCAAAAGACGGATGGGAAAACCCCCAGGGCTCCTCAAACCGCTTGAGAACCCCTCCCGACCCTGGGAAGTCATCGCCATGGATTTTATCACCGACCTACCTCCAAGTCGGGGAAAGACGGTTCTCTGGGTAATCACGGACCTCTTTTCCAAACAGGTCCATTTCGTTCCATGTGCAGGTCTTCCTTCAGCCCAGGGCTTGGCTAAACTGTTCGTCACACACGTCCTCAGGCTACACTCGATCCCGAGGAAGGTCCTCTCCGACCGGGGGGTCCAGTTTGTTGCCAAATTTTGGCGAGCCTTCCTGAAGCTGATGGGGGTGGAGGAACAGGGCCTTTCTTCCGCCTATCACCCCCAGACGGATGGTCAAACGGAACGAGTAAACGCGGTGGTAGAATGTTATTTGCGCTGCTATGTAAATTTCCACCAGGACGACTGGGTCGACCTGCTGCCATTTGCCGAATATGCGTACAACAATGCGCCTCATTCCTCTACCGGCTTTAGTCCCTTCCAAGTAATGTACGGGACGGAATTCGGTCCTTTCGGTTCCGCTCCCGTCACGCCAGAGCTCCAGTCCACCCCTGATCTTCAGGAGTGGATTCAGGTGGTCAAATCTACCTGGCCATGGCTGCTCAAGAATCTTGAGAGGGCAAAAAGCAAGTACAAGGAACAGGCAGACAAACACCGGTCTCTGGGATGGGAACTTAAGGTGGGAGAGCAAGTCTATCTGTCCACTAAAAACCTCCGCTCTCTGCGTCCCTGCAAAAAATTGAGCGACCGTTATGTGGGACCTTTCCCCATTACCAGAGTAATCAATGAGGTTACCGTGGAACTGGATCTCCCAAAGACCCTCAAGGGGGTCCATCCAGTCTTTCATATAAGCCTCCTCAAACCTTATGTGCCAGCTCCCCAGTTCCACCCCCCTCCCGCACACGAGATTCCTACCGTGGTAGGGGGAGATACCCATTTGGAAATATCCAAGGTTTTAGATTCCAAATGGAAAAAAGGGAAACTGTTTTACTTTGTTCGGTGGAAAAACCTTGGGTCCGCTCACGACGAGTGGGTGGCCGCACCCCACATGGCGGCCCCTCGCTTGATCCGAGAATTCCACCTCGCTTATCCCGATAAGCCTCGCCCTCTCGAGAACCCTGGAGGGGGGCCTTAAGGGGGGCAGAATGTGAGGGTCTCTGTCTATGTGTCTCTGCTTTCCATCACCTGCTTTTGCTTTGTTATCAGTGAACTCGTAAAAGCAGTTCACACCTTCTGGTCTCAGGCGCCAGGCCTGATTGCCCCTAGTATCTTCCCCCCCCCCGCTGTTCTTCCTGTCAGTACTCCCTCAGGCCGATGCGGCCTTGGAAGTGTGATAGCTTCACCAGACTTCCTGGGACTCGTCTGATGTTTTGTATTATGCCAAGCTTGTAACTTCCCATAACAATAAGTGTGAACCCCAGTGCCCCAGTGCCCTGGAGTCAATATATTCTGTAAACCCGAATAGCCCCTCACTTGCAGCTTTCTACCTGTGCCTGTCTCATCTCCTGATGTCTTCAATAAATCCTTTGTTTCTTGATCAACGTCTGAACATTTGATTTGGAGAAGTAAACTCAGAGAGAGGGGATCTCTCACAGCTGTGTTGCCAATTTTCATAATCCTACTAACCTGAGGTCCAAAACATCTTTAATCCACTAAAAATTGAAGGATCACATCTGTAGAACAAATGCTGTTTTAAATTCTGATGTCGTACTGATTTTTAAAAACATATGCATATATTTGTCATGGACACTGGCTTCTGTAGCCTCAGAGGGCATAGCTCCAGCCCTGGGCTGTGACACTGGAGTTGCTTTGTTGTTCTTGTTTTTTACAGTGCAGGTGGTAATTTCTGCATTGGCCTGTCTTTTGTGGGGATATTTTCTCTTTAATGAAAGGTAGAGGATGTTCTCTCACAACTGTGCTCTCTGGCCACTTTGTTGGGTCTTTCTAGGTAACGACTGTTTTTTTGGCACCTGCTTACCACCATTTTTGCACTTGTTACCCAGGAGGATAGTCACAAAGGGAATGTGTTCCTCTTAGCACCAGCCTGCCCAAAATGCCATTTGAAGCATCTTTCACATATGCTCCTCTTGTTGACAACTTTTAGTCTCTCTATGAGACATGTGATTATATCACTGACAGAGCAGGATGAACTGCATATGGTTGGCCCAGCAGCCATTCCAGTAGCCCTACCATGACTTCCCAATATAGCACACTGCACTCTTTTTTCCAGTGGGAAAAAAATGACATTAACACAGGATATAGTATAGGATTGTCTCACATAAACATTCAGCTGCCAGGAGGTCTGTTGCTGTGTAATCTATGCAGTGTTATTGGAGTAACTCTGCACAGGTTTGTGCTGTTGGGGTTTTAAAAAGGTCCTGTATCTGTGTGTAAATAAGCTGGTGTTCGATTGGTGTACAAATCTCTGCAAGTGTAATGAATAATAAAAAAGGTGCAATCGGCCTTAACTCGTTGTATCTTTGTCCCTATGTGGACTCCATTATTTGGAAATACATTGTGCCAGGAATAATTAGAAACAAAGAAAAAAACAATTTTCAACTTGATTGTGTATTTAAAAGCAATGGTTAGTGAACTCCTTTCCACCCAACAGTTTTCCCCACCTTTACTTTGGCACACCTAGCTGAGAAAGAAGGACCTGATCTATAAAAAGAAAATAAAGAGATAAAGTTTCTTTTTGTATCTTATTATCACAAACTCCAAAGACCAGTTGTTTGCAAGCATCCACAATTTCCATATTTCTTAACATACAAAGCAAAATATTTCATTATTTTTGTGGTCTTCCCCAAATGAATGTCAGAGGCTTTTACCACCTCCTTCAAACAAACAAAACCTTTCAACAAAACCCCCTAAAGGTCTAATCACTTTGTGCAATACAGGTATACTTTACTGAATGTTGATTTGTATCTGCTAATGCAGTGTGATTTAACACATGCTGCAGTGAGTAATCATTTTATGACAAACGTGTGGATGCTTTCCAAATCAGAAATGGCTGAGGCTCTGAAAAAGGGTTTGCATCATGAGCTGGAAAAGTCTGGATTTGCCACTATGATACTGACAGCCAGCTGGAATCTGCAGAGCTTTGAACAGTTGATTGGGTTCATGGACATGCTGGCTTGCACAGCTCCCACCCACTCATATGCACATACATCCGCTAAACATTTAAATATTCATTCAGTGTCTTAAGGAACTGAGTTTATATCAGTTATCTAAAGAGACAGAAGACTTAGATTCTAATTACAACATAACAACTATTTGAAAATGTTAGCTCTTGTATCTAGTTCAATTTTCATGCATACACATTTAAATTTTTCTTGTGAATTCTGAACCATAGTGATGCCTATTATTGACTACAACTGTTTTATCCTCAGCATTTAGTATTCAGGGTAACAATGTATAAATATGTATTTTGTTTTTAAAAATTGGTTAAATGTTTATGCATGGTCAGCTAGGCAATTATAATCCCAATACTATTTTAATCTATTTTCTTTGACAAATTTCCCATTTAATTTGTTTCTTTTATTCTATTTTAATACAATGTTTATTCATGTACATGTGTGTGTAAAGTGCTGTCAAGTTGCAGCCAACTTATGGCAACCCAGTAGGGGTTTCAAGGCAAGAAACTAACAGAGGTGGTTTGCCATTGCTTTCTTCTGCATAGTGACCCTGGTATTCCTTATGCATAGTCCTATTAGTTTGTTACTGATACAAAAATGAGTATCAATTATGATGGCAATATTTCTACTGAATTATAGATGGGAAAAATGATGGTTGTGGTATCATCCACTGTTTAGAGGAACCATAAAAGAAACTTAAACTTTTAAAGTTTGAAGAAACATGAAAGAAACTTGAACTTTTAAAGTGATCCAGGCCCATCACAAGATTCAGTAACATTCCTAATAGGAAACTATATACCCTGTCTTTGCAGGGTTTCTTTGGGCTATGATGGTGAACAGCCACAAACACACCTGTCCTCAAGAAATCTGTTTAATCTTTCTTTAAAGCTACCATGATTTAAGCTTATCACCAGCATTTACTCATCAGCATCACTTTAAAGACTAGTGCCTCTAATTATTTGTATCACCTTCACACTTAAATAACCTACAAGGCACATACAAAGTAAAATCAATAAAAGGGTAAAGTAACAAAAAATAGTAAAGCAAAACCAGCAATAAAGCACAAAATATCACCCTTACCTGAATGGCCCAGGATAGCCTGATTGCATCACAACTTGGAAGCTAAGCAGGGTCAGCCCTGATTAGCAATTGAATGGGAAACCACCATGGAAGTCCAAGTTTGCTATGCAGAGGCAGGCAATGGTAAACCACCTCTGTTGGCCTCTTGTCTTGAAAACCTATGCAGTCACCATTAGGGCTGTTGAAAAAAAAATTCGGTAAAATTAGGATTTGGCAAAATTTGGCCTGTTTTTATTTGGGAAATGCCAAAGTCCAAACTCCCCCGCTTCGGGTTCGTGCAATTCGGCATGAGGTCCAGAGTTCGGGGAAAAATTTGGCCGAATAAAGCCATTAAAATCACAACCGCACCTTTCCGCTGCTCCGGGGGGGGGGACATTTTTGGAGGTAGAGGTCCCAAACTTTCAGCGTAGCTTCAAAAGACCCTTCTTGCAATAACCCCCAAGTTTTGTAAAGATTGGATCAGCGGGGGCTGAGATATGGGCCCCGAAAGGGGTCCCCAATTCTTATTGTGCATTTGCAATTAGCAGAGCTTGCCGCCCACTCAAAGCTCCCAGCCCCGACAAACAGCTGAGCTGCGGGGAGCAAGGGCAGGGCAGGTGTGAAGAAGTTTGCAAACCATGAAAAGCAACACAACCATGCAAACCATCATGCAAAGCAACACCTGACGCCTGGGAGTCTGCAAACCATGGAAAGCGACAGAAGAAGTTTGCAAACCATGCAAAGCAACACAACCTTGCAAAGCAACACCTGACGCCTGGGAGTTTGCAAACCATGGGAAGGGACAGAGGCATGCTAGCTAAGCATCAGGAGCAGGAGGGGGTGGAATTTCCCCTTTTGCATTGGACTCAGGACCAGGAAAATGCATTCTTTAAGTTACAATTTGAAAACAATTTTTGAGCAAGCATCAAAATAGACCTAACCTATCTTATGAATGAGGGAAAACCTGAGGACACACAACTGAAGCCCCCCCTCAAACCAGGGAGAGAGAGACTCGAGGGGGCACCCTCCCAGACAGAACAGGCGAAAGCCTGCTTTGGCTTCCCCCCCACCCACAGAAACTGCTCCCTCCCCCCACACACACAGACTCTGCTTTCCCCCCCCCCACACACACACACAGGAGAAAAATTATAGATTAAAGCCCCAAAAGGGGTCTTACTGTGGATATCTTCTGTTCCATCAGGAGGGACTGGGAGGACTGGATAATCCAATACAATTCCATTTAAGCACGGGAGGTTTTGCCTTGGATTTGCCGCTCTCGAGATGCACACAGGATTGGCTGATCCCATTCATCCCAATAGGGAAAAGGGGGGGACCCCATATCTCGGGACCCCCTGACCCAATGTTTACAAAACTTAGGGGGTCTCACAAGAAGGGTCCTTTGAAGCGCCGCTGAAAGTTTGGGGTCTCTACCCCCCCAAAATGCACCCCCTGCAGCCACAAAAAGGAGCGAATGTGTGCTTTAAATGGAACAAAAATGCACATTAAGGGGAGGACCCTTTTCGGGCCCCATATCTCGGAACCCCCTGACCCAATGTTTACAAAACTTGGGGCGTCTCGCAAGAAGGGTCCTTTGAAGCTCCTCTGAAAGTTTGGGGTCTCTACCCCAAAGAATGTGCCCCCTGCAGCCACGAAAAGGAGCGAATGTGCACAAGCACCCCTCCACGGGGATTTCTCTCTCACACACAAACAGATACTCTTTCTTTTCCCGGGCCGTGCAGCAGCTGGGCTCATGCACTCAATCGCTCAAACTGATTGGCCAGAAGAAGACCCAGTTGGCCACCGATTGGCTGCAGGAGAATGCTGCTTACTAACTGACGGTTATGCTGCTGCGCCGAACCCCGAATTTGCCAAATTTATTCGCTGAACACCACAAATTCACTTAATTCGGCTCCCCATTTCCCCGCCTTTTTTGAGTTCGGTTCCATCCGAACTAAAAACTGCCGAATCAGGGGAAATTCAGCTGTTTTCGGTTCGGGATGAACCGAATCGACAGCCCTAGTCACCATAAGTCAGCTGCGTCTTGATGGCACTTTACATCACCAATAAAACACAAATATCAGAGCAGTACCTCATTTTGATATTAAGAGACTGAATGAAGAGAATGAACTTCACCAAGTGATTAAATGATGGTAACAGAGGTGCCAGGTGAATACAAGTGGAGAAGGAATTCAGCAGTCTCTTTCCTTTATTTCCATAACTCAGTAATGAATTACATGAAGACATTTGTCAGCTCATTCAAGTTACAGGTTTAAGGCAGCTGCTAAGAGGTTTTTGGACAAAGCTCCAAATATCGGTTGAGTTTCATATGGTGGCACTTATGCCATGTCTTTCCATTTGAAGGAAAACAATATTTTTTGAAAATGTGTTTATTGCCTAAATTATTATAATCTGGCAAATTCCACTGGGAAGATGTCACTCCATAACTATTTGAATTGTGACATTGTTTAATTTTCTGCTAGGAAGATCATGAAGAAAGACTCCTGTTTGCTCCAGCAGTATTCACAGTATAAATGCACTGGGGACCTTGTCTGTGAAAGCTCTGAGAGTATTCCTAACTCATCAGCAAACAAAAAGGGAGGTAATAAAAATGCATTTCACTAGGTCAACACTCCTACAGCAAGTAAAACCCTTCCTACTTTTTTCTCAGCAGTATCTGAATGGATATTGAAAATACCAATATGTAAAGCTTAGGAATGCTTATAGTTGTTGTCACTGGCAGCTGGTAGCATAGAGACTGGCAATGTCATTTATCTGATTGCTCACATTCCCCTTCAAAACCAGCTCAAGCATTAAAATATGTAATACTGACTGAAATGCATAATATTTCCTACCATTTTCTGTGCTAATGACATTGCTGTTGTGCACACTGCGATGAAGAGTTATGCAAGGAATGTTGCAGTTGATAAGAATCCTAATCAGGGACACCTGATTCCCTTTTAAGGTTTGGTTTTCATCCTTTTTGTGTACAGGAGTTATGAGAACTGGATGGTCAAGGGCTCAAGAGATCAAATATGCTCAAATGCAGGGAAATCATGCTGCTTTGTCTCAACTGCTGCTCCTAGGCACTGCATTGGGTGGTGCTGGTGCCTTCTCAAAAGTAAAAGGCACATTGTTAAAAAAATACATTTCAGATTGAGACTTAATAGAATCACAAAATCATAGAATTGGAGGGACCACCAGGGTCATCTAGTCCAACCCCCTGCACAATGAAGGAAATTCCAAACTACCTCCCCACACCCCCAGTGACCCCTACTCCATGCCCAGAAGATGGCTAAGGTTCCCTCCCTCTCATGATCTGCCTAAGGACCCTTCAAAAAGGATGTCCAGCGGAGAACAATGAGGTTGATCAGGGGCCTGGAGACCAAGCCCTATGAGGAAAGCCTGAGGGAGCTGGGAGAAGAGGAGGCTGAGGGGGACATGATGGCTCTCTTTAAGTATTTGAAGGGCTGTCACTTAGAGGAGGGCAGGGAGCTGTTTCTGTTGGAAGCAGAAGAAAGGACTCACAATACTTGGTTTAGATAGATTTATTATTATGGCTTTAGCCAGAAAAGATACAAACCTTATCAATAAAACCCATTACATATAAAATATTATCTTTATAAAAGTATAAATGAAATTTTATCCGTTAAAATTGACCTTATTAGCATTGGTGATCTTTTCCGAATGGATTTTAATTACTGCAGAACAATATTTGGCTACCTGTAGGAGACATTGGAAGTCCCCCTCCCATAAGAGGAATTTCATTTTCTCTTCCTTCGGACTGGATTCCATTGTGTTACTGAAAGGGAGAATTAAATTTAAATTGCAGATGGAGAGATACCAGCTGGATATTAGGAATTTTCTTTTTACAGTGAGAGTAGTTCAACAGTGGAATCAATTACCTAGGGAGGTGGTGAGCTCTTCCTCACAGGCAGTCTTTAAGCATAGGCTGGACAAACACTTGTCGGGGATGCTCTAGGCCAGGGGTGAGGAACTTTTTTTCTGCCAAGGGCCATTTGTTCATTTATAACATCATTCGGGGGCCATAACCAGGGGTAGATCTCCCGGTGTGGGGGGGAGGAGAGGCTAGGGTTGCCAGGCCTCCAGCCACCACCTGGAGGTTGGCAACCACAGGGGAGGCCATGCAGAGAAGGCCTGGAGGGCATCCCCACTCCCAGGCAGGAGGGCAGCCAGCGGTGGGCCCCGAGCAAACGAGTCTCCAGGGGGGCACAGCCAGCAGCCGATCTGCAGGGAAGGAAGGGAGGAAGGAAGGAAAACAGAGAAATGGAGGGGGAGAAAAGGACTGAAGGAGACAGGGGCCGGGGCCACCCACTCCGCCTCTGGCGTTTCCCCCCCCCCCCCGGGGCCCCCCTCTGCGGCTTGGGCCGCACCCCGCTCCGCCCTAGCGAGCTTCGGAGGCCCTCTCTCCCTGAGGCATGCCGAGACCCGAGCTCATCATGCCCCCGCTCAAAACCTTGTCTCAATCAGGGGGCGCTTTTTGTGCCCCCTTCCTCCCTGCCACCCCGCAAACCTGTGGGGATCGCAGTCCCTTCATCCCCTCGCATGGACGCACACGGGGAGAGGTCATTCCCCACCTTCCCGCTGACAACCTCCTGGCCCAGCCCCCCCTAGTATTTCGTTCTCTCCGCGAGCTGTTGGGGGTGGCCCGCCTGACAGGGCTGTCGTTGTGTTTTAAAAAACCACCAGTGCGGGCAAAAACAGGGTCTGCAGGGTCTGGTTCATAAAACCACCCTGCCCCTGCAGGGTCTGGTTCATAAAACTTTCCTAGGTGGTTTATTTTCACGGGGACCAGCTCAGCCAGAGTGAGCCCTCTCCCCACCCCAACCTGCTGCTGCCCATGCTCTAATCTAGGGTCTCGTTCAGCCATTTAGAAATTGGAAGTTTTCTCCTTTAGAAAATGTCATGCTGATCTAGACGTGAAAGTAAACTTTCTTAAACTTTTTTTCCCTTTAGCCGTAGGCAGGATGGCTCATACACGTGAACAAAACACACAGCCGCCCCCCTGTTTTTGGAAAGGAAGGAAGGAAGGAAGGAAGGAAGGAAGGAAGGAAGGAAGGAAGGAAGGAAGAAAGGAAGGAAGGAAGGAAGGAAGGAAGGAAAGGAAGGAAAGGAAGAAATTGGAAGTTTTCTCCTTTAGAAAATGTCATGCTGATCTAGAAAGTCAGCCCCGCAGGCTTGGCGTTAAGGGATTAAAAAACAGTCTCTCTCAGGGGCTGGGTGGCGGGTGTCTGTGTAAGGCTCCGGCAGCTATCAATTCACAAACTCTCTGTCCTGTGGGGCCCCGTCACTGTCTCGGAGGCAAAGTTTTCACACACACACACACACACACACCTTGCACGCTGGCTAGAGAAGTTCCATAGCCCTGTTCCTCTTTCGCCCCGCTGACTTGGAGTTGTCAAAACTTCCCTCTTTGTAGCGTGTCTGTGATCTAAGTCTGCAGCCTCCGGCCAATACCCCCTCTTTCCCTAGAAAAACAGGACGTTTCTCCAGAGGGGCCGCGTTTCAGGCTCCCTGCTGTTCTTGCCATGAAGGTGTAAGATATATGGTAAAAAAGATAAGGAGAGCAGCCCACGCCCTCCCTTTCCCCTGGAAGTAGCCTATAAGTGGTAGAAAGGGAGGCGTTTTCTAATACCAACTCAGCCTTTCTTTTCTTTTCGCTGGACGTCTCTGCTGGGGGTAAGATGTGTGTTGAACACAAGAGCACTAATAAACTGGGTGGGGGGGTCAGCCCTTTTTAAAAAACACTGCGTTGAAACAACGGTTGCAAAGGTTCGGATGCCTAATCTACTGAACTCACCCTTTCAACTATTTTTCCTTCTCTCTTTACTCTCTCGGAACCCGTGGCTTTTAAGAACAGGAAGCCCGGGCTGATAAGCAGCGGGGTGTGTGTGTGTGTGTGTGTGTGTGATAAAACAGCTAGGTGGCTTTTGGAGGTGAAGAAGTTAGTGGGGGCCTAAAAATCTGCTTTTCTCAAAAAGGTTCCCTGAAAGGAACTTGCGTTTGGAGGGCTGATTTAGACTGTTTTCTTCTGTCTGTTCAGGAGCGGAACGAGTGGGGCTAGGAATCAGCTCCCTTCTTTAAAAAGAAATACCCTTTGCAGCCAGCCCCCACCCTCTGCCTATCGCTTCAGTTTTGTTTCGCCTTGGTTGTAAAGGAGAAAAGAAAAAAAAACTCTTTAAAAAACCAGGGGCCTTGGGTCTGCGGGGCTTGTTTGAGGGGGAAGGGAGGGCTTTTTCTCTGTCCACTGCAGACTTTTTGGGCAAAAAATCCCCTCCCTTCCCCCGCCCCCCTTCCCCCGCCTCACTGTAAGCATGTTCTGGAGCACACCACCCCTTCCTAAAACTAGCCCCATCCAAATTCTGAGTGGGGTCAGCTGATAGGAAAAGGGAGGCGATTCCTCCGTTTGAATACACCTCCACAGGGCAAAACCCATGGGGTAAGACTGTTTAAACTGCCCAGAGACTAAAAAGCCAAGCTCTCTCTCTCTCTCTCTAGCTTCTGCTTGTTAAGCACAACAGGGGAGATGGCCACTCTCTGAGAGAGGTAGAAGGAAAATGATGCTGTTTAGCTGTGCTAGACACCCCACCCCTCCTCCCCTCTGCAGGCTACTTTGGGGCTGGAAATGACAAGCAGGCTTGGCACAGGGGGAAAAAAGAGGACTCTAGGCTGCCTGCTTTGTAAGGGGGGAAAACAGCTAGACAGGGGGTCTGTAACACGGTTTGCATAAGCACCCTCTGTCCTGAAAAGAAACTCCTGGCTCACTCCTAGTCAAAAAAACCCACTTGTTCGGGGAATCTCCTGGCTGGAGGTGGCATGGGTTAAAATAACCACTCTGAAGTGGTCTACAAACCCACCGACTGGGGAAAAACGCCCAGCCCCTCCTCCCCCTCCCCTGTACTGTAAAACAGGGCTCTGCAGAGCTGCTGATAAGGCATTCGCAGGGGCTGAAAAGTTTGCCCCGCCCTCTCTCACAGTCACACAACTTTGCACACACACACACACACACACAGCATGTAAAAAGTGACACCTCACTCTCAGAGTTTATGAGAACAGCTCCCTATTATAGCTACTTGCCTCCTCTACTCTCTGTGGTTTTTGCCAGAGAGACTTGGAGGGCAAATTCCTTGAGTGTCACTTTGTGGAGTCTTTTTTTTGTATTTGCATCAAAAACCCTTGCTATGCCTGCCTTTGTTTCCATTCTGCACTTCAGACTCTCAGTTAACCTGACTCTTCTGAATTGGACCTGACCCTTGCCTTTTGGATTCACCCTCCTCTGCTTTACACCTTGAACCATGCCTTAACTGGGTTTGACCTTGCACTGCACCCTCTTTATGTCACTTGCCAAAGCTAGCTGCCTGTCTACAGTCACTATGGGAGTGCTGTGCCAGCATCCAGTCACCTCTCAGAGAGGGTGGCATGTTGGATGGAAGCATAGCAGGAGTTCAGATCTGCCTCAGAAATAGTTCAGTGTTAGTTTTCGGTCTGCCTCAACAGAGGTTGTGAGGTTTCTCCTGCCACTGGACCACCACTTGCATCTCTGTCACAACTGCTCCTCTAGGCCCCACTATGTCTCAGTGAGAAGAGGGGAGGGGCTGCAACACCAGTATCCTTCTCCTCTCTACTGACCTCTGCTCCCCAGCAATCTGAGCAGGATCAACTACGACATCTCTGGTCTGTTTCTGGGCCTTCTTTAAATGGCCAGTGGGAAGCCACACGCTCTTTGCCATTTCTGCCCCATCCATGTGACCTGTAAGTCCTAGGGGTTGGAGGAGAACTCTCATAGGCTTTGGCAGGTTCCTCCCATTTCCATCCATCTGTCATTATGCCAGATAACTTTCCCCACCACCTATCTGCTGGGCCAGCTCTTACTTCAGAGGCCAGCCCTGCCCCTCCAGATGCCTGCTACCGGTAGGTTGTTTCTTTCCTCAGGAGCCATCCCTGCAGCTCCATCCCCCATGAGCCTGCCTTGTTTGCACTGTGGCTTGGATGGGTGGCCTAGATAACAATCGCCCAGGTCTTAATGACCATGAATGTATTTAACGTGTTAGAAATTTTAAAAGTGAGTGACCTCAGTTGAGTGCATCCCATCATATTGTTTTTTCCCCTCCAGACACAGTGATATATCTACAGATTACACACGGCCTGAGAGAAAATAAGTATGTGCATATACATCAGCTGCTCACTTGGTTCCCAAATCAATTTGAAATTTATAAATAAGAATGATACATTGATAGTAGACCAGTATCAATGAGGTCTGAGTGGGGAAGTTCATAAACTATGGACCGCCTCTATTCCCAAAGTCCATAACTTTGAGCTACCAACATAACTTTGCATTAGGTAATAACGAACAGTCATTTTTTAATATAAATGATACGTTCAATTTTCTGCTATACAGAAAAACTTTCACTTACATCATCTTTAAGAATTCCTTTGGTGCAAACATTACTTGGTGCTATAAGATTTGAAGTGTTTAATGGCATCAAGTGTACTTTTATTTAAATACCTTTAAAAACAAATGTATTATGTTAAGAGCATAAAAGTAGCTTAGTTAGGTCTGTCTCAAGGTCTTCTTTTTGTGAGAATGACAGTAACCTTTCTTCAGCATCTGGGAATGGATCCAAAAGGCAAGTCCCTTATATGCTGCATTGTAGGAGATGTTTGTGCCAACTAAGGTATTTTTATGTCTGTCATTTTTCCTCTAAGATATACACCTTCCACTCTCTCTGTTTAGATCTTTCACTGATTAAATTAGAGAAAATTAGATTCTTTTCATTTTTTAAAAAACTGCTGCTCATGGTTGATTTAAAAACGCAATGACCCATAGAAAATCACAATTAAACAGCTTAAAGCAGTATTTCAGTAAAGATTGTTTATGACCTACTCTAAAAAATGAAGTGTAAGCAGGAAAGCAAAATGAAGGTTAAAGAGCGACAGTGATTTTGCTGAAAGTTTTTAAAAGACTAGGATTTCAGTTAAAGATAACCCCCCCCCCCCAGATCAAAACAGCAGAGATCAGAAAATTAAAACTGGTAATTTTGAATGGCAAGCATCATGTGATATATTGTGTATATGGCTTAATGTGTTTATGTTTGTTTATGATGGCCTGTGAATATAAAAAATAAAATATTATTAAAAATAAATTCAAAGTTATAGCTATGTGTATGAAATTTATAACTCTTTTTCTTCTGAAAAAATCATGCATTATCAATTCTGGCCCAGCACACACACACAAAAAGTCAGGTTAACTCATTTGTCTGTTTTCAGGTTTAACCTATTCAGACATCAGGAGCCAAGGTGTAACTCCCTTCCTCAGAACATTCCTGCTTCCCAGACTTTCAGCTATTGTTTCTTCCTTTTCTTATATCTAGAAACTTCTTTAAAGGTTCCTCACTCTTGCAAATGTGTGGGAGGGAGTTCATCAATGTTCTTTCCTACCATATGAAGGCAAGGGGCCTTTTAGTGCAAAATATCTATTTCAGGATCAGGATCAGGGTATCATGAATTAGTCATCTACCAATAAATGACCTCTGAAGGATTCAGGTTACAAGATTTACAGTCTACAGATGTTTTCAGTTGTAAAGGCCTATAGGGCAGGGCAAGCTGAAAGGTCCACAGCTCATGAAGGCATTTACCTGCAATGACTGCTGAAGTGGCCAGGAAGGGAGGTTTTGCAACAGAGAATGGTTTCCATTTTCAACAGTTGGTGAGACCTATAGTCCAGGAAGAAAACATTTAACTGCAAAGGCTAAGTTATTGTCAGGCTTCAGCAAATACACAGCGTTTCAGGCAATAGACCTTCAATCCAGGCAGAGCAGCGATTCAAAGATTTATTTCGGAAACCATCTTGTTTGAGGACGGAGCTGTCAGAAGCCCTATCTGACAGTTATCCAAGGATAAGATTCAGCTACAAGAAATTCGGAGGCAGAATGATAAGGCATCCCATTTGGAAGGGAAAAGGTTCAATCCTCTCTACAGCAAGGGAAGGGGCTAACCTCAGGAGATGCCAGGCAACAGATAGGCAGCTCTACCATCTAGTGAAATTAACTTGCAGTGGCCCATTATGTCAATTTTTTTCTATCTGTAGGCTATGACATACGCAGGGATCTACAAATCTGAGTGTGGTTTATTAGCCACCCATTATTTGTCCCTACCCTTGCCTCTTACTATTTTTCTTGATGTGTCATATACAGAGAATTTGGTGGTATTTTTTGTGCCTCTGCAATGAATTTTTGCAGTAGTACAAGCCTTTTCAAACCAAACTGGGGAAAAATCTAGCATTTTATTTCTACCTTGATGTAACTTCAAAGGAGTAATTCTTCTCCCATCTTTTACAAAAGAAAGGAAAACAACAAACAGAAAAATAATGACCTTGCATTACTAGCATCTTTCCACATATCCTGAATGGCTATTAAAGACAGCATCATAACCTGTTTTCAATGCTAGAGTGCATCTCAAGATCATTAAGTAAGAGAAGCCACCTGAACATGTGCAAATAACCTTTACTGCATAACCAAAACAAGTTTGCAAGTTAGCAACTACAACCCCCCCCAATAAATTGCATTCAAAAGCTGTTCCAGACAGATGTACTTTATATATATATATATATATATATATATAAAGTACATCTGTCTGGAACAGCTTTTGAATGCAATTTATTGGGGGGGGGTTGTAGTTGCTAACTTGCAAACTTGTTTTGGTTATATATATTGTGTGTGTGTGTATATATATATATTGTAGTAATATACAATATATATACACATTTGCATATACATGGAAATTTCATGACTTGACTAGCAGAGAGAAACACTGAGCTGAATTTGATGAGTCACTGTAAAATTGCACATAGTTGTTAGGCATTCAACTCCTTCTGAACTTGGCTTTCATTAAAATCAATTCTAGATGGAATTAAAATTGGAGCATGCAGTTTGCTGCTGCTTTTAATTCTGTCCATTCAATTGCATCTCCTACCCCCTAATCTTGCATACGTGTAAGCATTAATAACACATTGTAAAAAATATCAATGTGATTATATGAGTGATTACATCAAATACTTTGTTCTTTACTGAAGCATACTTACTCTTCCTGTGCACTGCTAAAATGTGACCCAGAAAGGATCTTGTATAAACTTATATAATTTTGTATAGTTGCAACCACAATAAGATTTATCTTTTGCAGTGTGTTATCAATGTACATGAGTACATCAACAATGGGAGGGGGGCAGCTAAAGAAACTGAAAGATGCAGCAAATTGCTGTTTACAGCATTTAGATTTTAAAAATCTTAGAACAACTCAAGTTTACTAATGCAAGGTTACTAATGCTAAAACTAATGCTAATGCTAAGCAGTCCTAATTTCTTCAGAAACTGGAAGGATTGCCAAATGAGGCAAACAAAAGAAAACACAAACTTGCACAAAGGAAATGCAAGCAAACAATTAGAGATGCAAAAAAAAAAAAAAAGATTTGAGGGACATATTAGTAAACACATTAATACCAACAATCAGAAATTCTTTAAGTACATTAGGAGTAGGAAACCAGCTAGGGAAGCAGCTGTGCCATCAGATGACAATGGGAGTAAAGGAACATTAAGGGAGGATAAAGCGATTGCTGTGAAACTGGTGGTTGTGTCCAAGAAGGCCCAAGGTACATTTTGGCTGATACACCATCTGTCCTACCTAGGCTTGCCAATTTCCAGGTAGTGGCTGGAGATCTCCTGTTATTACAAGTGATTCCAGGCAATAGAAATCAGTTCCCCTGGTGAAAATGGCTGCTTTGGCAACTGGACTCTATGGCATTGAAGTCCCTCCCCTCTCAAAACCCCACCCTCCTCAGACTCCACCCCAAAATCTCTAGGCATTTCCCAATCTGGAGCTTGCAATCCTAGTCCTACCCCAGGGGCTGTTCTGTCAATGAAGCAATTGCTCTGGAGTTTTGCTCAATGAGGTGGGCCTCTTTTTATCATGTAGTGTGCATAGTCAGGTCCTTTGGCCTCAGCACACTTATGACCAAGCGTAATGTACAGTTGGCCTTTCTTCTGATGCCTGTATACCCAAGCTTCTGAGCTGAGAAACTAAATTAATTCTTCTCATCTGTCTTCACTGTTGAAGATATAGGGCAGATTCCTTCTCCTGAACAGAGGTTTTGGGGAGGGGAGAATGAGGAACTGGGACAAATAGTGGTAACAAGGCAGGAAGTCCTAGACTGTCTAGACAAACTGCAGACTAACAAGTCACAGGGACCAGACGATATTTATCCTAGAGTTCTTCAAGAACTCAAATAGGAAATTGCTGAACTCCTAACAAAGATATGTAACATGTCACTTAGATCAGCCACTGTACTGGAGCACTTAAAAGATTCCAGGGAGGACCCAGGAAATTACAGGCCAGTTAGCTTAATGACTGTTCTAGGTAAATTAATGGAAAGCATTATTAAAGATAGAATTGTTGAGCATGTAGAAGGGCAAGGCCTGCTGAGCAAAACCCAACATGGCTTCTGTAAAGGTAGGTCCTGTCTCACTAACCTATTAGAGTTTTTTTGCAAGTGCCAATAAGCACGTGGACAGGAATGAGCCTGTGGACATTGTGTATTAGGATTTCCAAAAGGCTTTTGACAAAGTCCCCCACCAAAGACTGCTAAGCAAACTTCATAGTCATGGGATAAGAGGACAAGTCCTCTTATGGATTGAGAGCTGGCTGAAAAATAAGAAGCAGAGAGAAGGAATAAATGGTGAGTTCTCACAATGGAGGGATGTGAGCAGTGAAGTCCCTCAGGGATCTGTGTTGGGACCGGTGCTTTTCAACCTGTTCATCAATGACCTGGAGTTGGGGGTGAACAGCGAAGTGGCCAAGTTTGCAGATGACACCAAATTATTTAGGGTGGTTAAAACAAAATCGGACTGTGAAGAGCTCCAAAAGGATCTCTACAAACTGGAAGAATGGGCATTAAAATGGCAAATGAGATTCTATGTGAGCAAGTGTAAAGTGATGCATATTGGGGCAAAAAAATCCCAACTTCGGGAATGCCAAATTTCAAGCCGAATTCCCCCTATAAAATAATGAATGGTTTGGAGAGAGTGGAGGAGAGGGGTATTCACGGCTACTAGTTAAAATGGATACTAGTCATGATGCATACCTAATCTCTCCAGGATCAGAGGAGCATGCTGAATATATTAGGTGCTGTAGAACACAGGCAGGATAATGCTGCTGCAGTTGTCTTGTTTGGGGGCTTCCTAGATGTACCTGGTTGGCCACTATGGGAACAGATTGCTGGAGTTGATGAGCCTTGGAGTGATCCAGCAGGGCATTTCTTGTGTTCTTATGTTCTTATATTACTTTGACCAGATAATTTGAAATTCCAAAGTCCATGCAGAAATACAGATGAGGACAGTTTTAGAAGCTTCCCCACTGGTGACCCAGTATGAAAAAAGCTATATGGAAAGATGAATTTTAAAAGAACAAAGGCTGTCCTCCTTAATTTTCACAGCCAGAAGACCTTGGTCCTCTGACATAAATATGTTGACCATAAGCAACATGCAGAAGACCTCTGTTGCAGGATGAAGACGTGAACCCAAGTCTGAAGTCATCTCTCAGCAATTCAAAAATGTATTTATTTAGAAAATGTAGACAAATTATTCCCACGCTTGCTCATCTTCTGCTGCATGTGGCAGGGAGGTAGGGAGAATGGCTGTGAAGGACTAGGCCTTTTCAGTAGTGGCTCTGCTCTCACAGAACTTACTCCCTACTGGGATTTACCTGATATTTTCTCTGTTAAATTTTAGAGGTGAAACATTTCCTACAGGCCTTTATAGTCCTTTCTAACCCACAATCCTGTCTTGATTTGCCCTGCAATTTTTCCCTATTTTTTTCCTATTTGCTATATATTTTAATTAATTTGAATTATCCACCACTAACCAGATTTAAACAAAAATGGCTACTGTTTTATATTTAAATTATTACTTTATTGATTGCATTCCTCTTAGATTAGTTATTGCTTTGTTCACTGCCTCAAAAGTGAATTGCCTAGAGGCAGATATCCATCATTCATCACTGAAATATATAAAGTAAACCATAGCTATATATAAACCTTTGCAGGTTATTTAGGAAGTCTCTGCCAGGTGGTGTGCAATCTAGTGAAGTTCAGCAGCTATAATGCAGTAGATTCTTGACCATGATTGAGAAGAAAGATGCAGCATAAAGGAACATGTAGATGCTGGCTTGAATTCAGTGCAGCATTTTTGCAGAGGAAAATCTAAAGCAACAGACTTCAACAGCTCTCTAGGGATATAAAGGACTTAAATTTTCTCTGGAAGGTCCACAAAAATGTCAAAATATCTCCAGGTGAAGGGAATTCCATGATGTCAGGGTGCAACAGAAAACATCTCGTTCTTGGATATCTGCTAGCCTTAGCACAAAATCAGAGTTATTTTCAGCAAGGTGACCTTAAATCCCAGAAGGATTTACTCACATGGAGACTGTCATTCAGAATTCAAGTCATTTAAATAACAAAACCAACATTTTAAACCTAGTCCACAAACAGATCTGAAACCAGTACAATGGCTATCTCTACCATATATTTCTAATGGAAGTGAGAAGTCCAAGTAGAATTCATAAAGTGTCTTATGGAGCATTCAACCCCATTCAGAATAGGTTGTATTTCCAAGTCAGCTTTAGCACAACCCACTGTCATGGATTTTGATCAAAATATCAGCTTAATGGACCCTTTAACCAGTTCTTCTCCTGGTAACCAGAGCAAATTAGCAAATCCCACAGGGACTGAATTAATAAAATTAAGAGAAAGATTATGCATGTTTGTTGTTAGTTAAGTAATAGCTAGCCAGGTTTTACAGCACATTCCTGAGGCCACAGGCGCTGTGCCATGACAGAGAGAGGAGCAGCAATGGCATAGCCTTGTGACCTCCTACGGGGCCTCGCAGTGGTGTGTGCAGCCAAGGAAAATAAAAGCAAAAAGAGAAGGGAGAGGGAGATGTGCAGGGCGGTAGCACAGGGCCACAGCTGCACAGCCCAAGGCCAGGCAGGGCTGTTGGAAGGGCGGGGCAGGGGCAGGGGCTGGGAGGGCAGGGGCGGGGCAAGGGAGGGAGTGGAAGGCCAGGAGACACGTTACCAAGTATAGGCATCCAGTATGGAATGCCAAGATGATCATGATCATGGAGGATCTGTATAATAAAGTGTCATACAAGATAATCTAAGGAGATTTCTGAATGAAGACAATTTGGATATGATGGTTATGAGCAGATGATCACCCGAATCCAAGAGGCCCTTACTAGCATAAATATAAATCATAAAAGCCTGTTAATCAGAATAATAATTCAAAACAGTGGTTTGATAAAGAATGCAGAATAGCAAAGCAAGCACTTAGGGAGCAGTATGCCAAATACAGAAACGATCCAAGTATATCATCACTGAGAGATCTGAAGGCACAGAAACTCCAATACAAAACACTTATCAGACATAAAAAGAAGAATGACATAGCTAAAACATGGGAACAGCTTAGGCAAGCTACTAAGACTAGAGACACTTCCCAATTCTGGAGATTGGAGTCAGATTGTCCTAAAAGAATGTACTTTTCCTTTACAATCTTACCAGAAATATGGGAAACACATTTTAAGGAACTCTGTGCATCTCTAGCCTTGGAGGATTCACATTTAGGAAATGCTGATAATATTGATAATATTCCAATATGGCCACCAATCAAACAATCAGAGATAAGAAACCTCATTGGATCCTTGAAGTTAGGGAAGGCACCAGGAATAGATTTAATACCGGAAGAAAGAAGAGGGGAATAAAACCCAACCTAAAAAAAGAAGCTGGGTACCCAAGGTTGGGTGGGAAATATATATATGTGTATAAATACTGAAAATAGAATTTATTAGAAGCGCTAAAGGTTAAAATTATTTAAAAGCATTACAATAGCACAATGGCATTTCCTGAGGTTGATAACTGTAATCACATACCAAACACGTTTCGGCCTATAGGGCCTTCATCAGTGGTTAATTAAGACCCTTGTTAAGACTGCACACATTTACAGAAATAAATTAATAAAAACATATACAAACAGTTCAAACCCAACCAGACATGTGCATAGGTTGTAAAATCTATTCCCAATTATTCAAACATCTGGTCAGACAGGTTCTAGTTGTTATACTTTATACACACACACACACACACACACACACCTGCAGTGGAAGCTTAAGGATTGGTTGGAACAAGTTAAATATTTAGCAGAAGAGCAAGGAGGGTTTAGTGAGGGGAGAGCGACCATAGATCAGTGCGCAATATTATACCATCTAATATCTAAATATTCTTCTAACTCCACTGTATCCTTGTATGCTGCCTTTATAGATTTCAAATCTGCCTTTGACACAATCTCAAGACCTATACTTTGGGAAAAACTAGGGAAGACTCCTTTTCCTAATCTGTGCTTTGTATGAAAATATGATCATTAGGGTAAAGTGTAACTCGCAGGGCAATTTAAAAACTCCATAAAATAGAGAAGAGGGTCAAACAGGGTTGCATATTAGCACCTCAAATGTTTAATTTTTATAGTAATGACATAACAACTTGTCTTCGGAATATGGATTTTCACACTCCAAAATTAGCAGACAAATACATTTCTTTACTGCTGAATGCAGATGACCTAGTCCTCCTTTCAAGGACCCCTATTGGGTTAAGAAGGGCATTGCATTCCTTAGCGGAATATTATGGTCTTTGGAAATAAACCTAAGAAACATACTTGGTATCTCAATGAGGCCTGCATCAAGCAGGTTTATCAGTATAAATACCTTGGTGTGGTATTTCATGCATCTGGGTCCAGAAATTCTCACATATCTCATATCATTCTGAATGCTCAAAAAAGTGCCGGTGCAATACAAAAGTTTTATTGGCATAAGGGAGGCAGGTGTGTTCCTGCTGCAATAAAACTATATAGTGTGCCCCTCACACAATTGCTATATGGCGCACTGCTGATCGTAACAACAAATATAGTAGGTATAAAGAGGGTACAATCTAAGTTCTTAAGAACTATACTACAACTTCCAACAAACAGCTCTAATGCTGCAATACGAGTTGAGACATGAATGCCTTTGGTTCAGACTAAATTGTGGATCACTGCAATAGGTTTTGGCTGAAACTGATCTTTGTACCCAAGGGTACACAATCAGGAGTTGTAGCGGCAACAAGGACAACTGCGGTGGACATAGGGGATGATGCATTGGCAGAAGCCCCCCTACCCGGTCACCGTCCTGACCTCCAGTCGCACCCAAGCACCACACCTTCACTTGTCATTAATGCCAGGGTAGCTGCTGAATAGTTGATGGGAGCAATCTTGCCCTGCCTGTGTCTCCTCTTCTGTGGGGTGACGCTGCCTTGTCCGCAAGTGGTCCACCTGCTGGCGGCTCTGGACTGGTGGGTGGCTCAGGGCCGGCAGCACCGACACCAGGGCTGTAGGTACAGGGCACGAGTCAGCACCCTCTGGCTCCTGCGCACTGAGGGCCTTCATATGCACCGGCCAGTACTCCAGAAGGACCACAGTGAGGTGGCTACCACTAGGCAGGGTCCTACTCTAGGGCAGGGGTCTGCAAACTGCGGCTCCCGAGCCACATGTGGCTCTTTGGCCCGTTGAGTGCGGCTCTCCGAACTTGGTTTGGAGCCCCTGCTCTCGCGCCTGCTCGTGCCGGCAGCCGGGCTGCGGAGCCGGCGCACCTGAGAGAGAGAGAGAGAGAGAGAGAGCAGGCAAGCGGGCGTGCTGTGTCTCCCCCCCCCCCGCCGCCGTGGAGAATGGCCAGGTCCCCCTTTCCCTTGCCCTCAATGGTTGGGAGGCTAAAGCCTCCCCTCCCCTCTAGCCGCGCGATTGCTGGTCGGGCGGCTTGGCGGTTCCTGCCTCCCCCGCCCGCCTATCAGCTGTTGGGCGGGGCGGGCTTTCTTTGGTAGACCTGGCCTTCGGCTGAGTCCCATTGGGAGGCCATGTCTACTCACTGGCTTTCTTGGCGGTAGACCTGGACTCCGAGGAGGGGGAAAAGTCCCCCTTCAGAGGCCAAGTCTACTGCCAAGAAAGCCAATGGGTAGACCTAGCCTCCCACTGGGACTCAGCTGGAGGCCAGGTCTACCAATAGGCTTTTATGGCAGTAGACCAGGCCTCCAGACAAGGACTCCAGATGGGGAGGGGGAAATGGCAGGGACTTACAATTTAATTTTTATCAATAAATAAGATCACTATTAAGTATGATATCAAGTTTTATTCAGTGTACCTATAGCTTAATTAAGACTTTAAACTTTAATTAAAGTTTCTTAAGTTAATAAACAGTGTACCTACCTATATAGTTTAAGTTTAAGAAATTTGGCTCTCAAAAGAAATCTCAATCGTTGTACTGTTGATATTTGGCTCTTTTGACTAATGAGTTTGCCGACCGTGCTCTAGGGCCATCCCTGTTCAGCACAATGTGCTGTTCTCCAAGCGATTTATGGCCACCAGCAGTGTCCATGGAGTGCTGGCGGATGTCCTGGAGGATTCCCCCTCCTTGGCATGTTGTGGCACCCGTGCCTTCCTGGATGCCATGGACACCAACCATGGAAACAATGCCCATTTCCCCACTGTGGAGGCATGACCGCTCCTCATTTGGCCGATCTTACAAACACTCTTTGCGCTCCTCAATGTCATCTGCGCCCTCGACTGCTCCGACATTGTCCTCCTGGCCCCCCACAAGGACCCACACCTCTGGCGGAGCAACCAGTGGTTCTACAGCTGGCAGCCAGGCATGTATGAGTGCCTGCACCTGTCACCCACTACCTCCCAGCCACCTCGTGCATCGGGTACTACCAGCGGTGAGGGCCATGGACTGCCCTGGAGGGATGGGGTGGGCTGCAGGGAGAGGGTCACTACTCAATCTGTTTTTCAATCAAGGAAAAGTTGGACCCCTTGAAGAGGGGGCTGGGCCTGCTGGTGTCTGAGCTTGGAGGTGCCACGCAGGAGCTAGCACACCTCTAGTGGGTAGGGGAGGGGCCAACGGATAGTTCCATCAGCCCACTTTTCAACTTGGGTCTAGCTAAAAGTATCCCACCACTGGGGCGAGACATGGGAATGATACATCTACACAGATGGCTGTTCCCGTGAAGGCCCTGGGCATCCCAGCTTCGTTGGCATGGGAAGTCCAAGCTTGGAAGATGGCCAGACCCCATGAGGCTGGGATGAGCGGTGGTGGAGCCACCTGTGTGGCCACAGCAGGCTGACATGTCATGGTGGCTTGAGTCCTGGGGGAAGTAGGGGTCGTCTGCACAGGGGGGGCAGTGAGGGGCCCCCTGCTGGTGGGGGTGGCACCGGGAGGGCATGGCTAGGCACCAGCAGGCAGCAAAGGATGATGCTGCCTCCATGCAAATGTCCACGAGGCTGACTGGGAGCTGCTAGCACTGCAACAATGAGCCATGCCCTCTCGATCTCCCTTCTTGCTCTGCAGACACTGTGGGAGCTGTCCAGGTGCTGAACCTCAGCCTCCCAAGAGTACAGCCGCCAAGCGCTGTCTGCCATGGAGATGGCAGCAGAAGCACCCCTTCCATGTTTGCCCACATCCCTCCCTGGGGTCTTGGAGAGCTGTGTTTGCTGTGGTGGCCCCCTACCCTCCCGCCACTCCCCTGCCACTAAGTCATGACTCAGGAGGCACTGTCTTGAGCGAGATCATCTTTATTGGGAGGCAAAAGGGGCTTGGGGAATAAGAGCTCACAAAGGAAGTGTCAGGCCTGTATCTCAGTTACTTTGTTTTGCTTTCGTAGCTATCGCTGACCTGACTACTGACTAAGCTCAAGGACAAGCCTGCATACCGAAGCCTGTTTGAAGCTCTGGGAACCGTCCTGGGAACAGCAGCTATGTTTGTGTTCTGTAATCACTTGCAAATATCATAGCCTTTATACTGCTGAGTGTTAGACAGCGAGCTCATTGCTGTCAGCTTTTCTTCATGCTCTGTACTCCTATTTAGACCAAGTAAAAACCAGCTTCTTTTGGACCTGGCTGTCTCGATGTGGTTTGTTTTGGTTCTGATTTAGGCCAAGGGCTTACATTCTGACAGCAAAGTAAAGGACTGCACACTGACCAAAAGCAAGATTTACCCTATGAGCGCTTCCGAGCGCACTGTGCTTCGGGACTTTTTGGATAAAAATCTTGCTTGAGGGTTCATCCGACCATCGAACGCTCCTAACTCTGCTCCTGCGTTCTTTGTCCGAAAAAAGGAGGGCGACCTGCGTCTATGCATTGACTTTCAAAAGCTCAACGCAGTCACCCAAGCCAACGCCTACCCCATACCATTGATTTCGGATATTTTGGGACAGTTACAAGAGGGATGTATATTCTCCAAATTGGACCTAATAGAAGCTTACTACCGCGTCCGTATCCGCGAGGGGGACGAACCCCTCACTGCCTTCTCCAGCTGTTTTGGAATGTTTGAATTCCTCGTGATGCCCTTCGGGCTAAAAGGGGCCCCGGGGGTCTTCATGCAGCTCATCAACGAAATACTACATGATTTGCTGTACCGCGGGGTGGTGGTTTATTTGGATGACATCCTTATTTATTCGAAAACCATGGAGGAACATGTTGCTCTGGTCAGAGAAGTTTTACAACGACTCCGTAACCACCAGCTCTATGCAAAACTGTCCAAGTGCGAATTTCACCGAAAGCAGATAACTTTCTTGGGATACATAATTTCTCATCGTGGCCTTAGCATGGACCCCGCTAAAGTCCAATCGGTACTTGACTGGACTCCGCCCTCCACCCGCAAGCAAGTGCAGCAATTTCTGGGCTTTGCTAATTTCTACCGCGGTTTCATTCCCAACTTCGCTCAAGTGGCGTTGCCAATCACTGACCTCCTGAAAACAAAGGGTAAAGGGGTTTCTGCAACGTTGCCCTCTGCCAAAATACTATGGACTGATCAATGCCAATCCGCCTTTGTAGCCCTCAAACGGCTTTTCACTTCTGAACCGGTCCTACAGCACCCAAATCCGAACCAAATGTTTATTGTACAGGTCGATGCGTATGACGTAGCCATGGGGGGGGGGCCCTACTCCAGAGAGGAATGGACGGTCTCCTTCACCCCTGTGCCTACTTCTCGAAGAAGTTTACACCTTCCCAATTAAACTGGCCCATTTGGGAAAAGGAAGCTTCAGCCGTCCACCATGCCCTTATGCTGTGGAGGCAATTCCTGGAGGGGTCTGGGATCCCCTTTGAAGTTTGGACCGATCACAAAAATCTAGCTGACCCCCAAGGGGACCCATAAATTGTCCGCAAAACAACAGCGTTGGGCGGACTTCTTTGCTCAATTCCGTTTTGTTCTCAAACATGTACCTGGGAAACAGAACGTGCTTGCAGATGCCCTATCCCGGTTGCCTCAATACCCAGTAAAACGGGATCGGCCGACAGACTCATTGTTTACTCCGGCGCAAAGGGAAGCCCTACCCCTACTGGTCGTGCAAACCCGGGCCCAAACCCGGCTCCAGCAGGGGAACCATACCGTAGCTGACAAGGTATCCAGCCCTAACCAGCAGGCTCCCTCGCCTGTCCCCCTTGCGCCAACTGTATCCAGCGCTCCACAGCAACCAGCCTCTCCTCCCCCTCCACCACCATCAACTCCTGCTTCTCCCTCTCCCACAAACGGAGAGGGGGTGATCATCTCCAATACCTTCCTGGACTCCCTTCGGGCTCAGTGCCTAGCCGAACGCACTGCCCAAACCTTGCCCCAAGGTGTACTCGAGCAAGGTGGTTGTTGGTACAAAGACTCAAAATTATACGTGCCTAAAATACTTCGAAGAGAAGTTCTACAGTTAGCCCATGGAGCTAAGACAGCGGGTCACTTTGGGTTCCTGAAAACTCTTCACCTATTGCGCAGACAGTTTTGGTGGGGGGGGATGCGTTCTGATGTGGACTCCTTCGTTCGCAGCTGCCCTATCTGTGCCACAGTCAAACATTCTCAAGGCAAACCCCCAGGACTACTGCAGCCGCTGGAAATCCCCAGTAAACCCTGGGAAGTGATTACCATGGATTTCATGACGGATCTCCCCCTTAGCGGGGGCAAAACTGTACTATGGGTTGTTACTGACTTATTTTCCAAACAGGTACATTTGGATCCCTTAGCGGGTATTCCCTCCGCCCCCAAGTTGCCCCGTCTCTTCCCGTCACATGTCTTTCGGCTACATTCGTTTCCGCGCAAGATAATCTGCGACTGCGGAAGTAGTTTTATTGCTAAATTTTGGAAAGCTTTTCTCAAATTAGTGGGGGTGGAGCAAGGGTTGTCTAGTGCTTACCATCCTCAAACGGATGGGCAAACTGAACGTGTACTGGAATGCTATTTGCGTTGTTATGTCTATCACCAAGATGACTGGGTAGAACTGTTGCCTTTTGCAGAATATGCTTACAATAATGCTGTGCATCAATCTACTGGCTTCAGCCCTTTCTATGCTGTGTATGGTCAGGACTTCGGTCCTATTGCCCCTGTAGAAGGGTCTGAGGGGGAGGGGGATCCTGATGTCGCCTCATGGGCACATGCCCTCCGTACTACTTGGCCCTGGCTGATTAGCAACCTGGACCGAGCCAAACGCAAGTACAAAGCGCAAGCTGATAAGCATCGCTCCCCCAGTAAGGACTTTCAAGTCGGGGACTTAGTATATCTTTCCACCAGAAATCTGCGCTCCACCCGTCCTTGTCACAAACTCAGTGCCAAGTACATTGGCCCATTTCCTATTGCCCGAATCATTAACCCTGTCGCCATGGAATTGACTCTCCCCAAAACCTTAAGGCGTATCCACCCCGTCTTCCATGTCAGTCTCCTGAAACCCCATGTCGCCTCCTCGGATTGGCATCCAGAGCCGCCTCCCGAACAACCAGTGATGGTGGGAGGGGAGGAACATTTCGAGGTGTCCAAGATCCTGGATTCACGTATACACCATGGATCTCTGCAATACCTAATTCGCTGGAAACACTTCCCCCCTGCCTATGACGAATGGGTGCGTGCACAAAATGTCTCCGCCCACCGCTTAGTAAACGCCTTTCACACCACCTACCCGGACAAGCCATCCCCCTTGCCAGGAGGAAGGGGGCCTTAAGGGGGGCAGGATGTCAGGCCTGTATCTCAGTTACTTTGTTTTGCTTTCGTAGCTATCGCTGATCTGACTACTGACTAAGCTCAAGGACAAGCCTGCATACCAAAGCCTGTTTGAAGCTCTGGGAACCGTCCTGGGAACAGCAGCTATGTTTGTGTTCTGTAATCACTTGCAAATATCATAGCCTTTATACTGCTGAGTGTTAGACAGCGAGCTCATTGCTGTCAGCTTTTCTTCATGCTCTGTACTCCTATTTAGACCAAGTAAAAACCAGCTTCTTTTGGACCTGGCTGTCTCGATGTGGTTTGTTTTGGTTCTGATTTAGGCCAAGGGCTTACAGGAAGGGAGTCGGGAAGATGGAGGAGAACCAAGGCGGCCAGGCTATGGTGGTGGAAGGGGTGGCTGCCGAGATGACCACAGCTCCTCCATTCTTCCCTTTCAGCTGATGCCAGGCAGCCAGACAAGGAGCCAATGTCAGTCCTTGGCCCCTGGGGACTCTGTCACGTGCCCTCAGTGCAGCAGGTTGCTTTGCCAAGTGGTGGTGGAGTGCTGAAAAGAGAAGTCCCAGTCACTGACTGACACTGGATGGGTGGTGGAGGTTCTGGCAGAAACAACTTTGGAGGGAGGGGAACTGAGCCACAGAGGCTCCCTTGTTGGCCCACAGCCGTATCTGAGGTACTTGCCCATAATCCTGGGGATGGGCACACCTGGTCAAGGGCCGCCCCAATCTGGTGGCCACTGTTTGACCCAGCCACAAGGGCCAAGTCTCTCTTCACAGAGACCACTCTCCCCTCCTGCAAGACACAGAGGACACAGAGCTTGCAGGGGTCTCCTTATCCTCACGGCCCTCGACCTGCGAAGGCCAGGTGTAGAGCATGAGGGGATACCTTAGAGCATCGGTGCGCCCACACACCAGCAGACACTTTGGAAGGGGGGTGGACAGCCTCCAGAGTGGCTCCATTGGCCTGCCTCCCCTGAGCATCCACAGGTAAGGGTGTAGTGCTATCAAGGCAAGAGGAGCAGGAGAGGCAGCCCTCGTGGTGATGGGCAACACCTGTGGGGTGTCAGCCCACGAGGGTGCATCCTCCAATGACAGAGGTGACCTGGTACTCTTTTTTTGACAATGCAGCAGTCACCCTCCCCATGAGGAGGGCTATTATGTGTGGTGGTGGGAGTCGTGTGGTTTATGGTGGAAGGCATGGTGGGTGTTATGGTGGTCTACATGGTGGGAGTAATGATGGCTTTGCGATCATGGCCATGGAGCTTGGCCGAGGCATGTCAGATGACAGCAAATATTCAGGTTCCAGGGTTGGTTCTATGCCATCACTTGGAAATTAGCAACTGGGGTCTGTGACTCCCTGCCTGGGGCTAAGCTCACCTGATCAGATGGCTGTTTCCACACCTGTGCAATGCCCAAGGAGGGCAGCTGCAGAGGAGAGGAGAGCAGCCATGACAAAAGAGCTGCAGCCAACTGCCTTGCAATGGGTGTCAGTGTCGAACAGGTCAGGAAGGGAGTGCCGCTAAACATAGGGTGGCCCTGGGAGAAAGGCCAACAGCGACAGGCAGGTGTGTGGGACATATGACATGATCCCCAGGTGTGTTCCTGTAGCCCCTCAGATGGGAGGGGGCCCAGCATGGGCGGCCAGAGACCAAACTAGATTGCCATGCAAAAGAAGGGGCGGCTCATGGAGGCTGGCTTTTGTAGGGGTTAACGAGTACAGCACTAGGGGCTCATTGGTGGCCATCCTTAGCCCTGCATTCCACCCTCCGGTCCCATAAGAAGCACCCCCACACAGCCCATACACAGAGCTCCCCCATGGCCCCCCAAGAGATGCTGCCTGAATTCAGAGGGGGCACAGGGCAACCCTGAGGGGGTTGGTGCTGAGCCCTCCCTCAGGCCGGCCGGCTGTAGCAGCTCCATAAGACCCTCCGGTCCCTTTCCTTATGCAATAAGCAGGCGCCCCGTGTAACAAGAAAAACTTTATTTGAACATTCCACGGTGAGTGGGAGGTGAGAGGGCATGGGTGGGCCAGGAGAGCTGAGCGTGGAGGTTGCTGCGCATGTCTGAGTGTGCGTTTGTGGAGGGGATGAATGAGTCGCCACGGAGGATGAAGGTGGTGGGAGCAGTCCCTCAGTGAAAGCCTCCTGTCGATTTGACAACATGGGGGGTGCATGCAGCCCATCAGCCCACAGAGATACCTGAAACAAGAAAAAATGTGTGAGGGGGGATTGGCGGCAGACCGCTGGGCAACATGTGGGCTGCCTGGGGGTCTGAAAGGCATGGCATGGTGGTGGTCCCATACTTTGGCTGGTGTGCGAAGGTGGTTGGGTTGTCCTCAGGCTGCCCATGGAGGCTGAAGAGGGCTGACGGCGACTGCGGTGTGAGTGGCGGCCGGGCACCCTGAGGGTGGCTGCGGTGAGGGATGGGCACAGCGGCAGTGAGGCAGTGGCAAGCCCCTGTCCTGGCCAGGGTTGCCTCAGCATCTGGAAAAAAAGCAAAGACGGGGCTCAGAGGTTGTCTCGCCAAGGGGTTTGGCAGAGGCTCTCGCTACCGCGAAGGCAGGTGTGTGCTTCCACTGCTCCAGTGGAGAGAGTGGAGGGGGGGCGGCTCCCGGTAGGCTGGCGAGCTTGCCCGCCAACAGCCTGAGTCTGCCAGGGAGACTCCCACCCGAGAGGCGGCTGATACCTGGTTTTCTGGGGTGGCCCAGGCAAAGTCCCCCGACAGAGGGAGTTGGAGGGGTGAGTGCACAAAGTCCCCCAAGAGTTGGGAGTTGGAGGGGAAAAATGGAGGGGGGGGAGTCCTGACCCCCTGCCACAGACCTGCAGCATGCTGGCCCATGAGAGGCTTACCTGTCAAGTGAGTGTGCAGCTTCAAAGAGCTGCTTATGAGTGAATTTCCTGCCTCCAAGGACCCTCCCCGGGTGGGGGGTGCTGCTACTTCCTAGGCTGGCCCCACTGGTCGGCCTCCTAGTTGGGTTCTAGAGGCACCAGGCTGAGATGGGTGGTGCTTTTGCATGGCGCAGAGACGAGGGTCCGGAGCGGTTGAATGGAGGTCAATGGGCTATGCCAGGTAAATACCTGGTGTAACTTTTCGATGGCAAAAGTGGGCGTTCCTGGGCTGAAAGGGCCTTAGGAGGCCTCCTAGCCGGTGGAATGCCCCCAGGAACAACCCCACGGTTGCAGGAGGCCACTTCTGCATCTCTCAGGCATTGGCGCTGCCCTTGCAGCAGCGCACCCACCCCTTCCTCCTCCATCGCCTGCCGCCGCCGGCCTAACTCCACTTACGCTGGCACCCAGGGCTCTACAAATATGACCAGTAGACACATGAGGAACATACGTCATTTTTCCTATTAATATGGAGTCCAAGTCAGTGAAAATATGAATAATTTAATTTGTGAAATGTTTTGCTAACTGATAACAGTGGATTGATGAGAAAATGTTATTCTGTCCTACTGAGATAAAGACAGTCAGACTCTCGTAGTGGTTTGTTATTGGTTTACTATTGAGGGATTCCAGACTGGTCACTAATGTTTGAAGGGTGTCTTGGGGTCATTCTTCTGTATGCCTTATGCTATTTTAGGGCTTCTTGTGGATGCCTCTTAGTAGTATTCACTTTGCTTTCTTCTCTTTGGACTGTTCTCTGACCATACGTTTACATTTAGGGGAAAGTTAAGAGTTTCCACCACTTCTAAGGAACTGAATTTACAACTCAGTCTGGGAGGGGAGACACATCACTTCCTAATATCATAAGGTTTCAAGACCTACCTTCTGCCACAGTTAACCTATTCTTAGCTGCCCTTCCCAATCTAGGACAGAATGGAAATTCATAGTAAATCAATTTTTTATGCTGTACAATACAAACAGAAATGGTTAATGCAGCATATTAAATGAATGGAACCAGGATAGTCCCTATCCTAATCTATTTTTTCTACCGCCACAAATGTAAATTCTGTTTCTAGAATCAGGCAAAGCTTTATACAGCTTCTAGCAGCTTAATGAAAAGTAAGTTTCTTCAGGATATTGAACTTTTTGCCCTTTGAGGGAGAAAAAAAAGTTCTATAGTATAGGTTAGAAAGTCTGCCCCCAAATAGATATACCAATGAAGAGACATTTTGTCCTTATGCAGTAGATCAGAACACAAGCGCTACAGTATGTCTACCCTGTGGGAGGAAGAAAGCATGACTCACAAGCTGGAAGAATGCACTGCCAAAAAGAACCATCATTCTCAGCTTGCTATGAGTCTTGGCATCTCCATGTATTCACACTTAGTTTTTCTCAATCCGATAGAAATCAGATGATGGGGTCTGATTTTAGGGGCAGAAGAAGTGCACAGGTGAAGAACCTTTTCCCGACCTGCCACTTATCTCTCTGCAGCTTTTATTAGTAATTTTTTTTCCCCACCCAGCAAGGCTCCCTTCCAGTGTTAAAGCCCAGCTCAATGCAAAACAGCATTGGGCAACAGATGCCAAGGAGATGAGCCATGAACAGGGAGATGGTTTGGCATAACTGAACTGTGCTCTCTTTGTGTCTTGTACTTGGACCTTTCCATGCTTTCTGCATACTATATGAGTGTGGCAGTTTGAACTGAGCATGCTCGCTAGCATCCACCAGTTTAGCTCACAAGTTGCACTTCATGGAGTTGTCTGGTGAGCTGTTTGGATGTGTCGAAATGAATCTGAATGTGTTCATTTTGTGTGGTTATGGCACTTTCTTGGACAATTAGAGTGTTTTTCTCCCTCAGCATCTCCCCCATGCTACCTGTGTGCTGCCACCACTAATTTTAAAAGGCACACTTTTCAATGCCCCCCTCCAATCTATTTGAATTGTCTTTGTCATTCTAAAGGCCTCTCTGTACCTTTGCTGCCTGCTTGTTATGGTCATTAATCCATTTCCCCCTCTGTTTACTGACATAGGAGCCCCGTGGCGCAGAGTGGTAAGCTGCAGTACTGCAGTCCAAACTCTGCTCATGACCTGAGTTTGATCCCGACGAAGTTGGTTTCAGGTAGCCGACTCAAGGTCGACTCAGCCTTTCATCCTTCCGAGGTCGGTAAAATGAGTACCCAACTTGCTGGGGGTAAAGGGGAGATTCCAAAATGAAAAAAATGGCATCCACAACCAGCATTTCACAGGTAGACACCTGCAACAACCAAAGCTGCAAAGCTGCAATGTAGTATAAGCTACTCTGCAGGCACCAAGCTGATCAAACATATTAAATTCCCATCAAGGCGAACTGATCAGGGAGCTTGCATGGTGTCCAGCTGAATTAGTGAGCAATGTAAGTTTGTCTGGTGATTGTATGAAGGGAAAGGATTTAAAGTGGCCACTCTATGGAAATTTTAATGTATACCCTGAACCTTTGTTTGAGTGGTAATGACACGTAACTAAACAATCAGCAATGCGCCTCACTGCAGAGTTTGGTTCTTTCCCCTTTTAATGAAGTCTCAGGCAATCTCTAATGGACAAGCTCCTATAACATTTTCCATGTCATAATCTATCATGCTGAATATTGCTAGGGAAATAATTCAGTGTAAGGACTGTACTGATGTCTACGGATCATTAATACCACCAAAAGAGCCACATGGGGGTAATTATATGTTGTGTCTGTATGTAAAGTGCCATCAACTCACAGCTAACTTATGGAAATTCCATAGGGTTTTCAAGGCAAGAGATGTTCAGAGGTGGTGTCCCATCCAAATACTAACCAGGGCTGAGACTTCTTAGCTTCCAGGATCTGCTTGCGTAATCCAGGTCAGGGAGATTATATAATAACTCCTAATAATATATAAGCAAAAATAATTTTGCTGAGTGATTTTATTCATTTTATTAAAACATTAATACCCTGCCTTTCCTCTTGCCTCAATGCAGCTTACAAGTAATAATTAAAACATTATACATTGAAACAAAATGGGTTTTTTTTGTTTGCCAAGGGCTGTCATTCCCATCCCAGAGCACTCCTGCTTCTCCCAGGGGCTGTCATTCCACTCTAGGACCTGGAACTTGTCATTCCAGTCATAGAACACTTCTGCTATACCCAGGAGCTCTCATCCTGCTCTGGGACCTGGCATTTTCAGACTGTGCTGGTAAAGACAAGGAATTCAGATACCTCTCCCTATACCTTTGATAGTGAAAAGCTGGCACAGAGCTGAGATGGTTTGGTGATACTTGCTGAAGCTCCAAGATTTGTGCACAAAAAAGACTGAGATTCTCTGACACATTGTACTTCTAAGTGAGAAAGGGAGCCAGGTTATAGTCTCTCACCCAGGGCCTACAAAAGCCTGGAACTGGCTCTGAACCTGCCTGACCATTATGGTAATATTCCGAGGCCCTAATTTATTTAATACTTTAATATTACTGTTATTCTTTTTTGTTTATTTAAGGCATCTATCCTGCCTTTTCCCCACAGACATAAGGGTGTCATATATCATTTCCCCATTCCTCCATTTTATCCTCAGAACATCAGCCCTGTGAGGTTGGTTAGTCTAAGAGGGAGTGGATGGCCCAAGGGCACTCAGCAAGCTTCATGGCAGATTGGGATTCAAATCTGGGTCTCCCAGATCCTAGTCCAGCATTGTGACCATTACACCACACTGGCTGTTCTATCATAGCACATAAGGCAGAATTCACATAATTCCCACACCCATTGCCTCTAATGTATACAGCCCAAAGAAACAGGAATATGATGGATTAATCATCAGTCTTTCATTTCAGTTTTAGTAGAATTCAGAGTTGCAGACCATTCTGAAGAAGAAGAAGAGTTGGTTTTTATATGCCAATTTTCTCTACATTTTTTAAAAAACAAGAATCAAACCAGCTTACAATCTCCTTCCCTTCTTCTCCCCACAACAGAGATATTGCCTGCCTCCTCTCTGAAGTCCCAGCTTTCTTTCTTTTTCTTTTTTAAAAAGTTAATCCTTAGCCCTTTCCATTGTGGATATATAAGAGAAATGTGTAAGCATGTTTTGTCTGAATTGCCTAGGAAAGAATGTTGGATGGGAAGCTTCAATAGTACAACTACACATGTGTTCACAGCTACCCTATGCAACAATACCTTCTTGTGTATAAGAATATTACTATTAATACTGCCATTCCATGTAACATCACCAGTCTCCACTCCATATCACTGGAATGTGAAATGAGTTTCAGCATTTCATTCATGCAGCTTCTTAAAATGAACTAATGGAGACTGATAGCACAGACATCATATATCTTCTTATGCTTCCAAATAATATGAGAAGAGCTATTGTTTTCACAGAGGCTCATATTCTTAAAACATTGTAAGTGTAAGGTTTAACATTTATATTAAATTCAGATTTCCTTCTAAATTAGGAAATTTTTCAAGAGCAATTTTAAGTTGTCTCTAAAAAGTTATTTACATTCAAATACTGCAGTATAAACCGTGTTATTTTTAAAATGTCGTCCCTTAAAAAATCACTTCTTTATCTTCTCTGATTTATAGTCACCGTTAAGATCAATGGTGTTTCTGCTGGGATTAGATACAGATAAAGGGTCTAGGATATGTCACTAGACAGATGCATTGAGTGAAAAAGCATGGTTTCAAGGTTAACATTTGTAAAACATATTGCACCTTCCCCTCACAATTTTCTATGAGTATATATTTGCTTTATGTTATAATTAAATTGCATGGTTTTGTGGAAGAGAATTGGACCCTTTCTATTACAGTGGAGTGATTGATTTAAGGAGTAGCTGCTGAGTGGGAACGCTTTGTCCAGCAAATAATTCTGACAAGGAGAAGTGCCAGGAAATGCAGCGAAATTTCTATAGTGCGGTCTGGGAGACCTAAGAGGTTTCCAATTGGAAACATGTCACATTGTTTGAGTTGAAAAGAGAATGCTTTGTCATGCTGTTCTATGTATTTGCCAACCAACCTTACACTTATTGTGCCTTTCTGTTGGTTTTGGTGTTCTCCATCATTGCCTTTGTGAGGAAATCCCCAAATATCACCCTGTCCTTAGCATTATAAACAAAAGGCAACATAAATAATTTGACTATACTTAGGCTACAATACTAAACTGATTTTCACATCAATAAATGCCACTGATCTTCCACTGTATTAGGAGCATTTAGCATACCAGTTCCTGAGACCACAGAGGTCCCCTTAAAAAAGAAAGAAATGGATTAATAATATTTTAAAACATCTATTTGTGTATTATAGAGAAGTTCTTAATTAGGACAAATGATGCAGTCTGGTAGAGTATAGCTGATTTTCTATATTGGCTTGCCTTCAGTTAGCTGCATGATCCCCATTAGCATTCAGACAGCAGTAGTGTCATCCTTCATGAATCACAGATATTATACATATGCAAACTAGTAGGAGCCTTTTATGTCTGTGGTTTGTCTTGCATGTTTGAAGGAATAATTGAACATGCATAGATTACTGTGGTTTATAGTTTTTTTAAACAGCCAAAATTAATAATTTTCATAATACCCTAAACTGTTGATTTCAATAACCCTTTTCAAGAAATAAATCCCCCTTCGATAGCACTCATACATATTAGATTTATTTCTACAGTAATACATCATGACGTTGTTGCTTCTCATGTTCTTTTGCTAATGTATCTGCCAACACCGCCTGCCCAACAAAGAACTTGTTCTGGACCAAGGAAGCTTATGCACAGTTATAATCAGCCAACCTGGTTAAAGTATGAGTGCACTTTGAAACACGAATAAACAAAATCACTGTTCAGTTCTGTTAGGTTTGTTTACAGTCATTTGACCAGCAAGTATCAGTACAAAATTTACAATTTTAAAACTCCAACTGAGGACCTCCGTATCTTACTGGCTACATAACAGAACTTTGCCACTAAGAGATAAAAGCGTCTTTATCTTCTAATAAAAATTTAACAATAAAATCATCCGAATGGCAAACATTTCTAAAATTTCTAGACAACACACGTAAAATCAGCTTATTTCTAACTTCCCAATAAAATTCAGTGTAATAAAATATGTATAATTGACTCAACTGAATTAAAATTACAGGGGCATAATCTGGCCTCGATAGGTATATGCTGAAATCTCCCACTGAGCATAGCTGATGGAAAGGCATTAAATCAGGCTCTTGGAAATGCCCATCGAAAACTATAAAATGTAATGGATGTTAAATAAGGAGCACTAGACAAACCTTCCCAGCTCTTTAATAAATCATAATGTCTCGGGAGAAGAGTCAACTCATTTTGTAATTCGATAACTATGAGTCGCTGCTTAACCAGATTTTTTGCTCTATTTAAACCCATTTCTAGTAGGTTATCAGGAGCTAGGCTTATAGAGAGAAGTTTATTAATTATCCTTTCGCTCCAAGAGAGTTGTGAGTTAGATGATAGTAAGTAGGGTATCAGTCCAATGGGCTAAAGATGAATTTTTAGCCAGTAACAGAATCACTCATCATTGAAAGAAAGCCAAGAGATGCTTTGTTTACTCTGTTGATACAAATAACCTCCTCACAACCAAGCCATTACGAGGAAGCTACACCTTGGCTCATGATCAATATCACCCTCCTCTTTTAATTAGAACTGTAATAAGTGAAATGCAAGACAAATCCAATGACTTCAAAAATTGTTAGTTTCTAAAGCGTTTTCTTTAGAATGTGTCATTGTTGACAAAGAAAGTGTGTTTATTAAGAGGACAGAAGCTGGTGATGAAGAATTATGACAGCTGGAGTTCAAGGCTATTTTATATGTCTACACAAGAGTTGAGTAATTATAATAAATTCTTAGAGCTGAAGAAAACAGCCAGATCAGAACAGCCAGATGTTGTCTGTTTTCTGGACATACCACCAAGTGCTTGTTTGGGGGCATAAACTTGCAGTAATTCTTAGATTTCAATTTTTTTAAGCAACACTGCCATTCTAAACAGGATTATGACCTTCTAATTCTATTGAAGCTAATGGGTTAAAAAGAAGAAGGGTTGGTTTTTATATCCCACATTTCTCTATCTTTAAGGAGTCTCAAAGCAGCTTAGAATCACCTTCCCTTCCCCTCCCCACAACAAACACCTTGTGAGGTAGGTGGGGCTGAGAGATTTCTGAGAGAACTGTGAGTAGCCCAAGGTCACCCAGCAGGCTTCATGTTTAGGAGAAACAAACCCAGTTCATGAGATTAGAGTCTGCATTTCATGTGGAGGAGTGGGGAATCAAACCAGGCTCTTAACCACTACACTGCTCTTAACCACTACACCACACTCTTAACCACTACACCAAAACCACTTAACCACTCTGCTGAGGATGACACTAATACATTTTGCAAATACCGAGCAACAGAAAAGAAAATAAGATTTCCATACTCCCTTCTTTATCAAACTTCAGCAGGAGATTAATTTTAACTGTTAACTAAACCCCATAACATAAGGCCCTGACCTCGATGGCCCAGGTTAGCCTGATCTCGTCAGATCTCAGAAACTAAGCAGACTGGGCCCTGATTAGTACTTGGATGGGAGACCCCCAAGGAATACCAGGGGTGATTTGCAGAGGAAGGCAATGGCAAACCACCTTTGTTAGTCTCTTGCCTTGAAACCCCGGCTGGGTTGCCATCAGTCAGCTCCGACTTGATAGCACTTTACACACACACACACACACACATAACATGACTCAAAGATTGTTAATGCCCCCAAAATATGTTTTTATTTAAATAAAACAGATTCTAAATTTATTTTAATCATTTGATTCGTTTATTTACAACCTATATTTTTAACTTTATTTTAAACCCAAAGGACCAACTGATACAATTATTTTCTTGAGCATTCTGATTTGCTAGTTGTTAATGTAACCAGGAATTATTCTGTAATATGTTGAAAAAAATGAGTTAGAGACTTAGGAAGCACTGGAATAAAACATAAGTTCCATTCTTCAGTCTTTGCATCCCTTCCAGCCACCCAATTGAGCATGCTATTGGCTCTAATGCTGAATCTAATTAGCTATAAATAAACTCCCACTTTCAAATTACAATTGCATTGCCAATTATAATTAAACACTCAAAAATATTGGTATATTTCAAATGTCCTAAATTTATCCTCAAATAATATGAAAATACTTTACAAGCTATTAGCTCATAAGGATCCTGAGATAACCGAAAACGTGGCAACATTTCTGACAATAGCAGTCAACCAATGGGAATCTAGTTGAAAGTAGAATCACAACATTAAGGAATGATTTATATTAATTTTATTTTACTTTAACTTTTATCCTTTTACATACTGCAGATTGTACTATGCCAATAAAGGTATTTGAAATTTGAAATGTCCTAAATTTGTTCGCAAAGTAAAACATGTTTTTGCACATGGACAAAATGTGCTGTTATTTTAAATCAATTTTAGTCTTAGAAACTAGTTGCCTGAAGCTCAAATAGGGTTAAGCAAACACCTTCAAAGGATGAATTTTAAGGTTCCATGAAACAATGGGCAAACTTAGGAACTTAGTGAAAACTCTGAAGGTGTTTGTTTATATTTACTTATTAACATTTCTATTCCACCTTTCCCAGTGGAACTGGAGGATTATACATAATAAGTTAATTTAATCAGCAGAATGGGACATCCAATAGTCAATACAATAGTGTTTGACTTGCAGAAATCTAGAATCAACCAAGTGATCTGAAAACAGATGTATAGTCTGCAGTCCCTAACTCATCACTCCAAACTTCTTTCTGAACCATTTGTTACAGTATTGCCCTGTTTGAACCAGTCCAACACACATGCCCTGATGCCTACTTTTGCCTCCAAGTGTCTCAACAAGAAGACATGGTTTACTGTATCAAAGGCAACAGACAATGGTCATTAGGAGGAACGAAAAGGCATGTCCTCCCTGAGCTTGTCTAACCAATGCCTGGGAAACTTTTTAATGGTTTATATAAAATCTATATGTTTTTCCTGTTATTTTATGTTCTAGCCTTTATTTATTTGACTTTTTAAGATTATGATGAATCTACCTCCTAAAAACAAAACCTTACCAAAAGTTACAGTGAGGTATTTTGGAGCAACATGCTTTATTTGGTCTCACCTTATGCTAAAATGGTCGAAGAAATAATAGATAATAAATCATTGCCAATTGGGTTGATAGCTTCCCAGACTAGGTCAGATATATTTGGAGACTGCACAGCTTCTTTATTATTCAAGGCACAAGAGCACCTCTGCGCTTGCCCACCATTCCATGAAGCCTGAAAACTCAACTTTTGAGGGCATTTGATAATTCCAGATGGGCTGTGAAGTAACTCTGCAGCAGCAAAATAAAACAAATCTAAGAAAATCTATTTTGGTATACCGTATATACTCGCGTATAAGCCGAGTTTTTCAGCCCAAAAAAAGGGCTGAAAAAGCCGGCCTCGGCTTATACGCGGGTCAATACGGTAGGGGAGGGGAGGGGGGAGCAGGGAGCAGGGAGGGGGGAGGAGGGAGGGGGCAACTTACCGCCGCCGCCATCGCTGCAGGGCCCATGCGGCTTCCCCCGGCCAGGAGTGCCCTGTGAGGGCCTCCTGCGGCCGCTGCAAGGCCGCGCGGCTGCTGCCGCTGGGCGCTCCTGCCTCCCCCCGCCCTGGAAGGGCCAGGGGAAGCCAGCAGCCGAGCGCGCCTGGCTCCCTCCGCCCTGGAAGGGCCAGGGGAAGCCGGCAGCCGAGCACGCCTGGCTCCCTCCGCCCTGGAAGGGCCAGGGGAAGCCGGCTGCCGGGCGCTCCTGCCTCCCTCCGCCCTGGAAGGGCCAGGGGAAGCCGGCAGCCGAGCACGCCTGGCTCCCTCCGCCCTGGAAGGGCCAGGGGAAGCCGGCTGCCGGGCGCTCCTGCCTCCCTCCGCCCTGGAAGGGCCAGGGGAAGCCGGCAGCCGGGCGCTCCTGCCTCCCCCCGCCCTGGAAGCCTCCTGTGGGGGGCCCGCCGCCGCCACCACCGCCTTCGCCGGGAGCCCTGTCAGGTAAGCCTGTGGGGGGGGAGGGGTTATAAGCCGACCCTCGGCTTATACGCGGGTGCCTAATTTTTCCCCATTTTTGGGGAGAAATTAGGCACCTCGGCTTATACGCGGGTCGGCTTATACATGGGTATATACGGTAAGCTTTCACTCACTTCATCAGAAGCACTGAAGATTAAGGGTGCTGTGAACTTGTCAGTGACCCTGCTTGGCAGTTGAATGTATATTGTTTAGCACAATCTAAATGTGAGCCAATGAGGATATGTCCAGTTTGCATGGAGCAATTTGAACTATTTATGAACATGTTTGCAGCTGCCTGTTGGTGAAATGTTGACTCATGATAGAGAAATCTGCTCAGAATCAGGTTCTGATCTCCGCCAACAGAACAGTTACACAATGAAAAAAGAAAAAGAAAAAAAAAGATGGAAAAGGCCTTTTTGGTTTCTTTAGGGTTTAATTTAACATGAATATTAAAACAGGGAATAAAGCCGAAGATGGACAGCTGATTGCCAAATCATCCAAAGAGGAATTTGTTGTTGTTTTTTCAGCTTCGGCTTTCCCCAGGCTTTTCCCTATGGGAATTTTTTAATGAGCTCTGGGAGAGACATTTTTGGAGGTAGTTTCCAAATTTTCAGGGTAGCTCTCCTAGCATAAACCCCAAAGTTTGGTGGAGATTGGGCTAGGGGGTCCAGTTTTATAGGGTTCCGAAGGGGTCGCCCCCTCCTCCATAGAAAAGCATTTTAAAGTCCTCATAAAGGGACCTCATAAAATTGGACCCCCTGACCAAACTTTGGGGTTTGTGCAAAGAGAGTCCCTTGAAGCTACCCTGAAAATTTGGGAACTCTACTTCCAAAATGCCCCCACAGGAGCTTCGATTTCTTTTCCATAGACTATAATGGACCTGAATTTGTTTTTTGGTAAACACAGAATTAAAGCCAAATACCCCTTTACCGGTATGAGTATTCAGCTTTTCCTGGGTTTACCAAATAAAATCAGGCCCAATAAACCCGAACCTGAAATATACCTCTCTTTTTTTTGCACAACCCTACAGCTAATTTACAGCAATGCTGTGGAGTTTTCAAGGCAAGAGGCATCCTGAAGACATGAGAAGCTGAGCAAGGTGTTGCTGCTGCCTTCCCAATTCTCCTCCTACCCAGCCACCCAGGCTCAGCAGAAGTTCAGAGTTTGCAGCTGCCATTGCTGAGCTCTCTGTCTTCTCCAAAATGGATTAATATAAAGCATAGCCTGGACTACCCAGCCATTTTCTCCTGTGTATTGAAAGAAATCAGTGGGGAGGGTGCTAGCCAAGCTGAGGCCAAATCTAGCTTGCTTCTCCCTGCTTTGGTGTCACCCACTGCAGGCTCCACCCAACTGTGCAAAGCTTGAGCTCTGTACACACATTACAACGTCCATGTGCATGTGTTAGTGAGAAAGAGCATCCATGCATTTAATAATAAATAAATAAATGGGGATCAGTACCTGGATGAATAAGGGTTTTGTATCTTGTGTTCAACTGTATTCATGATCCTTGAATGCATGGATCACTGTGTGCAGTGTTCTACAAATAATTTTTGCAATTGTAGAAGCCCTGGGACTCCAAGACCCATATTTCTTCCACTCCATAGACTTGTTAATGCATAGTGTCTGTCCACTGTACTTGTTTAGTAACACTTCCTATTACTGTTGCTGGCACTTAAGTCTTTCTTAGCAATTTCTCTCAGTTTGTCACAGCTGTCAAGTTTTCTTAGTTTGAGTTTATGCATCTATTCATTTATGCATCTATTATTCATTTCATTTCATTAACCTTTATTGGCATACCAAAAGACAGAGATAAAAAAACAACAACAATATACCTCCAAAGGGCAATAAATATAAGTTACAAGTCAGGTTAATAAAACTTTTCTTGTTCTTTAAGAACTCCTGTAAGAAATTCAGCCACGGTAGCCGTAATTTTAGGATCATGGTCACTCAAAAGAAATTTGCATTTCACTTCATTACTCCTGTAACTCTTGTACTGGAGCAAAGTAAATAGCAGTTTATCCCGCAAAGTCACATAGAAGGGGCAATCTAAAAGGATGTGGTCAATTGTATCCAACAAATTTAAACCGCACGTGCATAGGCATTCGTGTCTAGGGATCTGAAGGTATCGGCCTAAGAGCATCCTAGATGGGAATGCGTTAACCCTAGCTAATAGAAAAGCGCGGCGATGAGAAGGTATCTCTAGGTTATCTAGATACCTAGCCATTTTTCCCGATCCATTATTAAAGCCTATTCTGCAATTCTGCAATTCTACATCAAGGAGACGTTGCTTGATTCTTTTAAAGATGTAAGATTCATTGGCCAGAGCAAGATTATCTAAATCAATTCCAATTTGGCAGAGTCTAGATCTAATCAATAAGTCCCATGAGAAATAATGTTCACTTTTCAAAATATATAAAAGGGAACCTGGCTCAGTTTGAAAGTATAATTTGAGCCAATATCTTATTGTTTGAATCCAGGCTTTGGTGGCAATCAAGTTTTGCCCGGTTTCAAGACAAATTGTAAAATATGAAACACATTTAGGTATCCCCAATATTTGTCTAAGGAATATGGCTTGGATGTTCTCCACTTCTTGATTAAGAGTTCCAAGCCATAAGGGAACACCAAACAGAAGTTGGGGGAATATTTTCAAATTCAGGATTTTGATCACTGCAGGAACACACTGATTCCCCTTCCCCTTATAATAAATAAATAAATAAATGGGGATCAGTACCTGGATGAATAAGGGTTTGTATCTTGTGTTCAACTGTATTCATGATCCTTGAATGCATGGATCACTGTGTGCAGTGTTCTACAAATAATTTTTGCAATTGTAGAAGCCCTGGGACTCCAAGACCCATATTTCTTTCACTCCATAGACTTGTTAATGCATAGTGTCTGTCCACTGTACTTGTTTAGTAACACTTCCTATTACTGTTGCTGGCACTTAAGTCTTTCTTAGCAACTTCTCTCAGTTTGTCACAGCTGTCAAGTTTTCTTAGTTTGAGTTTATGCATCTAATTAATTAGGAGAGCAAATAATCATAATTTAGGATGTATAAAGCTATGAAATAATTAAAGTGATTTAGAAAGCAGTCCATTCTGAGGTAATTGATTAAATAATAGGAAATAATTTAGGACATGCAACTAAAACTCCCATGATGAAGTAATGTCCTTCACTGGGCAGATGACTCAGGATAACATAAATAAAACAGTAAGGTAAGAATTACTCAAATTGAATTACTCAAAAATGGCATAGGGAAAGCTGAAGCCCCTCCTACCCCCCCCATGGTCTCATTGCAAAACAGACCTTGCAATACTGCATGATTGAGTTTCCACAGGGAACTTGCAGCTACTGTCCCACTGCAAGTCCCCATGGGGATCAGATGCTACATTTAGCATCTAGTTTGGCCCTGTCACTGAATTTTTCAATAGCTTTACCTACTGTAGCATTTCCTTCAGCAACAGCATAAACCCCTCCCCCTAGCCTATCTCCTTTGTAAATTGCCCTTCAGCAATTCCCAGGAACTATTTAAGGAATTCTTAGCAAGGGGGAGAACAGAGACTTGGGTGCCGTCTGTACAGACTGTTTTCTTTCCTCCTGTCACACTAGGAAGGGAGCATTAAATAATGATACCACACCTTTAACTTTTAGAATTTGCTTGAGTTCTCTTAAATTTAAAAATAATCTAATGCACAACTCATTTTAGTAAACAATTGGCTCATTCCACACATCCAATTAAATGTCAGAATTATTTGAAAACAATGGTTTAAAAGGAAATTAGTTTTCCTGTTAGGCACCAACCATAACATATTATATTTTATAAAACTGTTAAACCCTTTTGAATTAGAGTGATATTCAGGAAGGGATATTGTTAAGATGAGGTCTGGACCAATAAATTTGTAACAACAATTCTCTAGAATAATTCTCCTTAGAACAGAGCTATTTTTTTCCTGCAGCATGGGTCACCCTCTTTCATAATTTAGAGGTGAAGATCACACTGTTAGTGATGGACTGGCACTAGTAAAAATAGAAGCATAAAAAAAAGTTTGTGGGGCTTTTTAAAAAAACCTACTTTTTGTGGGTTGTTTTTTAAAATATGTCTGGAATGGCTGAAATGGCTAAATAGCCTTTGGTCTATCAAAGAGAACCCTTGGTTGAAACACTCCTTGTTGGTAAATAAAATGGTCAGTCTCAGGAGCTAGATTGTTAATTCTCTGAGTTTTTTTAAGTCCTTCCAGGTGTATATATATTTGTTCCTTTATGTGGCTATTGTAAAATGTTCTACTATTGACAAAGCCTTATGAGCTTTTCATAAGTAGACCTTTGGCAAATGAGTATATCTCCCACACACACATATTGTGGCTATGTGAGCCACAATTAGAGAAGCTCATGATGCTCCAGACACTAAGATGCCCCATATTAATAATTCTTAAATTCTGCACCTTGCTATTCTTAGGGGAAAAGAACAGGAAAGAATCCTCCTGTCAAGATCACTTCAAACAAAACAGCTCTAATAGTGTGAGCCAAGCAATGGGCTGCAAGAATAGGAACTGATGTAAGCAACTTCTTAATTTTTAGCTCTAAAGAAAAATAGCGCAACAGACTAGGGCTGTCAATTCGGTTCGGTCCGAACAGAAAATCAACCGAATTCTCCTCGATTCGGCGCTTTTCTGTTCGGACGGATCCGAACTCAAAACTGGCGGGCAACCGGGGGGGCCGAATTCAGCGAGTTCGGGAGTTCGCGAATAAATCCGGCAAATTCGGCCGTCAGTAAGCAGGCGCGGGGTGCCCTTTAAACTGATCTGCGCCTCCCAGCCGGGAGGCGCAGAGCAGTTTAAAGGGCAGCCCGCCCCCCTTCAGGGGAGCCCGCTGAAGAGGCGCGGGGTGCCCTTTAAACTGACCTGCGCCTCCCAGCTGGAATCCCTCTGAAGGCACGCGGGGGCCGAATTTTCCCCCAAACTCCGGATCCGCCCGAATTTCCGGGGATCCGAATTTCCGGGGATCCGGGGGAGTTCGGACTTCGGCACGGCCCGAATAAAAACGGGCCGAATTTTGCCGAATCCGAACTGTACCGATTTTTTTTTTGACAGCCCTACAACAGACTATTATCATAAAATAATTTGTTCATTGGGGTAATTAAATGACTAATATAATCCCCCTGGGGTGCAGTTTGCTTTATGAGAGGGAAAACTGATTTTGTCAGGAGTCTTTCTCCCCCCTCCCCCCGTGCTTGCTTTGAAACACAAGCTTTGGAGCTGCCGCTCAGCAAGGGACAATGAATCTGTTTTTGAGCATCTCAGACAATGTAATTTTCTTCTTGATGCTGGCAAGCAGTATTCTTCATTGTTTTATTGTATCCCTAATCTGTGGGTTGGTAATATAGGGACACATTTGGCTTCCTTTTATAGCAAGTGTTGCACATTTAACATCCGGTGATTTGTCCCAGTGCAAGACAGCAAAAGGTTTGGCTGGGAAGCATATGCCCATGTTCTTTGGCATAATGGTGCCCCTGTTTAGCACTTATTGAAATGAAATTATGACACATTTAGATATATAGACTTTGAGGAAATCTCCTAGTTCTCCAAATTACCTGTGTTGTCACAAAAAGTGATTTGAAAAGAGAGAAGGCGTACAGTTGACTGCCAGTAGTGTTTTATTTTGCTGACCTATTTCAAATGGGAAAAGAAAAGTTCATGTTCCAGAAAATTGTCTCTGAAAGTTAATAGTTCTTTGTCTGGGGCTATCCCTGTTATACTTAAACAGGAAAAGGGTGTGGGGGTAATTAGGGGGTAATCAAATGTTAGAACAAAATGTTAGTCTTTAGACAATAACACTATAAAATCCATTGATAGGTTGTATTTTTTTAGTCCCTTGCTATGTCACAAACACCATTTCTTCCCCTCTCCAATGTTTGTTATCTAGCTTGAATTAATATTTAGAGATGTAAATTCAGAATATGAGTCAATCATTGTCCTCCTGTAATTATTAACTAAATAGGGTCATACAAATTTTAGATAGAAATTAAATCTCATTACTTATCAAAATCAAATATTTGTTGAAAATCATTAAATAGTCATGTAGGTTGATTTGAACATTTTTAACCAAGCCCTACAAGTCCTTGCAAACTCATAGCTGTACTACCTTTAAATACCTGTAAATTATCAGATACCACAAAAGTAGGCATGTGCCAGACTTCACTTGAACATGATTGCCAGGTAAACTTACCTTGCATGACTTCCTCAATATGATGTGAGCATCTGATTGGATTGACTTGATGGTGATTGTTGAAGTTTGCATTAAGCAGTTTTGTGATTGTGCAGTAGCAGTAAGACCATTTCAGCTTCAATTGTTGTGGTTCTTGTCAGACTCTGAACTGCTAGCCACAATCACATTTTTTAAAAAAAAATGAAATTACCATTACACTGTAGCTACCAGAAGGTCTGTAACCACTGAGAAAGAAATGCCGTGATCACTGACAGTCAGCATGGGTTTCTCAAAAACAGGTCATGCCAAACTAATCTCATATCTTTTTTTTGAAAGAGTGACAAGTATGGTAGATGAAGGGAATGCTATAGATGTAGTGTACCTTGATTTCAGTAAAGCCTTTGATAAAGTCCCCCATGATCTTCTTGAAACAAAGCTAGTAAAATGTGGGCTGGACACTGCTACTGTTAGGTGGATTGGTAATTGGTTGACCAACCGAACCCAAAGGGTGCTCATTAATGGTACAACTTCATCCTGGAGAGGAGTGACCAGTGGGGTACCACAGGGGTCTGTCCTAGGACCGGTACTATTTAATATTTTTATAAATGATATGGATGATGGAATAGAGAGCACGCTAATCAAATTTGCAGATGACACCAAGTTAGGAGGGGTAGTTAATACCCCAGAGGGAAGCATCAGAGTTCAGAATGACCTTGATAGACTGGAGAGCTGGGCCATAAGCAATAAAATGGATTTCAATAGGGAGAAGTGAAAAGTACTTCACCTAGGCAGAAACAACATAAGGCACAGGTACAGGATGGGAGATAGTTGGGTTGACAACAGTACATGTGAAAGAGATCTGGGAGTCTTAGTGGACCACAAACTGAACATGAGTCAACAGTGTGATATGGCGGCTAAGAAGGCCAATGCAATTCTGGGCTGCATCAATAGGAGTATTGTGTCTAGATCAAGGGATGTAATACTACCACTGTATTCTGCATTGGTCAGACCTCACTTGGAATACTGTGTTCAGTTTTGGGCTCCACAATTTAAGAGGGATGTTGACAAGTTGGAGCGTGTCCAGAGGAGGGCGACCAGAATGGTCAAAGGTCTAGAATCCATGCCCTATGAGGAGAGACTTAGGGAGTTGGGTTTGTTTAGTTTGGAGAAGAGAAGGTTGAGGGGAGACATGATAGCCATAATATTGTCGAAGGCTTTCACGGTCAGAGTTCATTGGTTCTTGTAGGTTATCCGGGCTGTGTGACCGTGGTCTTGGTTTTTTCTTTCCTGACGTTTCGCCAGCAGCTGTGGCAGGCATCTTCAGAGGAGTAACACTGAAGGACATTATCTCTCAGTGTCAAGTGTATAGGAAGAGTAATATATAGTCAGAAAGGGGTAGGGTTTGAGCTGAATCATTGTCCTGCAAAAAGTATCAAAGGTAATGTGCTAATCATTGTCCTGTAAGTATCAAGATAATGTGCTAATGAGGGTGGGGTATGTTAATATGGAACCATTGTATCCGGAAGTGATCTGTTAATGTGTGAAATCCAAAGCTAATCTGCATGGCTATTGTGGACTGTAGTTGTCAGCTCTTGACCCATTGAACCAGAAATCACCACAGAGACAGTCAGAATCCAAGCAGATGGCTTTACTGGTCAAATAGGCATTACAGTGCATCAAGGATAAGATGACAGCTATGAGCTGTCTTGCTCAGTATTCAGAAATATAAGGCAGAGAAATGGCGGGAGATTACAAAGCATAAACAGAGCGTTATTTCCCAGGAGTGGCGTTCCCAGGCTTTGGTATGTGAAGCCGTCCTTGAGGTCTGGACGGTTCAGCAGAGAAACGAAAGAAAACAACTGAACCGAGATAACAGCCTGACAGTAGTCTTTGTTAGTCTGGAGGTTTTCAGGACAGGAAGCCAAGCCTTATTCATTCTTAAACTCTCTTCTTTTCTGTTAAAGTTGTGCTGATGTTTATGCATTTCAATGGCTTCTCTGTGTAATCTGACAAAATAGTTGGTAGAATTGTCCAGTCTTTCAGTGTCTTGGAATAAGACCCTGTGTCCTGTTTGTGTGAAATCCAAAGCTAATCTGCATGGCTATTGTGGACTGTAGTCTTTGTTAGTCTGGAGGTTTTCAGGACAGCCTTATTCATTCTTAAACTCTCTTCTTTTCTGTTAAAGTTGTGCTGATGTTTATGAATTTCAATGGCTTCTCTGTGTAATCTGACAAAATAGTTGGTAGAATTGTCCAGTCTTTCATTGTCTTGGAATAAGACCCTGTGTCCTGTTTGTGTCAGTCCATGTTCAGCCACTGCTGATTTCTCAGGTTGGCCAAATCTGCAGTATCTTTCATGTTCTTTTACCCTTGTTTGTATGTGTGGTCCCGATGTAAACTTGTCCACAACTTCAGGGTATACGATATACTCCTGCAGAGGTGAGGGGGTCTCTTTTGTTTTTTGCTGATCGTAGCATCTGTTGTATTTTCTTGGTGGGTTTAAGCACTGTTTGTAGGTTATGTTTTTTCAAAAGTTTCTCCATCCTATCAGTGACTCCCTTAATAAATGGCAAGAATACCTTTCCTATGGGAGACTGTTTTTCCTGCGTTTTCTGATTTTAGTTTGGTTTAATGGCCCTTCTGATTTCATTTCTGGAATAGCCGTTTGCTAGCAGTGCGTGATTTAGATGATTAATTTCTTCCTTGAGAAACGTGGGACGGAATCCTTATGAATTTTAGGTAGTCCATATAATCGTGGTGGTTGTGCTTCTGTCTTGCATAGTTTTCTGTGTGTGTCCGGATGAAGAGTGGAATTCTTGATCAGTATGCTAGTTTTCCTGGTAATTTTGCAAGTTGGATCTTGTTTTAGTTTTTTTTATGTGGCAGGGTCCAGAACCTTTCAGTTAGGTCACAAGGTCTACCAGAAATCAACTCACACAGGTCGCTACTTACACAAAAACTCCAACCACCACCCCCGACAGAAAAGAGGAATAATCAAAATATTGATGGACCGTGCAAGACGGATCTGTGAACCACAGTTTCTCAAGGAAGAAGAGGAGACAATATCTAGAAGGATCTAAAGTCCCTTTTGAGGTCTGGAGTAATCATAAAAACTTGGAAGCTTTGACGGGGACTCACAAGCTCTCCACAAAACAGGTGCGCTGGGCGGACTTCTTTTCCAAATTCCGCTTTGTGCTGAAACATGTCCCTGGCAAGAAAAATCTACTGGCGGATGCCCTGTCCAGGCTCCCCCAATACCCAAGTAAGCTAGATCAGCCCACATAATCCCTTTTCACCCCAACCCAACAGGGGCTGCTACCTACCTTGGCAGTGCAAACCTGTTCTCAAACCCAAGCCCTAAAGCAACCACCTTCCGCAGAGGAGGAACTGCAGCGCCCGGCTGAGCCGCCCACTCCACCACCTCTGTCTGCACCCGAGAAGTCTGCTGGCGCTGCTCCCAAGTTGCGGGGATTGGAGGAACTGTCGAAATCCTTCAAGGAAACCCTCCCACAAAGCTATCAAGCAAAACTCTCCTCTCAAACCCTCCCGCCTAAGTTAGTCAAGCATGGGGAATTTTGGTACAAATATTCTAAGCTTTACGTACCAAAAAGATTGCGCGGGGAGGTGTTGGGTCTGGTTCATAGAGCTAAAACAGCGGGGCATTTTGGATTCATAAAAACTTTGCATTTATTGCATAGGCAGTTTTGGTGGGCGGGCATGCGTTCGGACGTGGACTCATTCATCCGTAGTTGTCCAATTTGTGCTTCTGCTAAGCATTCCCAAGGAAAACCGCCTGGACTATTGCAGCCCTTAAAAACCCCTGCAGGACCTTGAGAAGTTATTGCAATGGATTTCATGACTGATCTTCCCCCCAGTAAGGGGAAAACTGTACTTTGGGTGGTCACGGATCTGTTTTCAAAACAAGTTCATCTCATACCTTGCGCAGGTGTACCCTCCGCCCCACGGTTAGCCCGCCTCTTTGTGTCACATGTTTTTAAATATCATTCGTTTCTGCACGAGGTGGTGAGCGACCGCTGGGGTACCTATGTGGCTAGATTTTGGAAAGCTTTTCTAAAATTGGTGGGGGTAGAGCAAGGACTATCGAGTGCTTTCAATCCCAAAACGGATGGTCAAACCGAACGGGTAAATGCTGTTTTGGAATGTTATTTATGCTGTTATGTCAATTACCATCAGGATGATTGGGTGGATCTGCTGCCTTTTGCCGAATACGCTTACAATAATGCTGTACACCAGTCCACAGGGTTCAGCCCTTTTCAAGTTGTGTATGGGAAAGAATTCGGTCCCATTGGCCATATTGATGTTTCAGGAGAGGAGGGTGGCACCAAGGTAGCCAAATGGACTCATATATTTCAAATGACCTGGCCATGGTTGATTAAAAATTTGGAACAAGCCAAACATAAATACAAGGCTCAGGCTGACAAACACCAGTCCCCGGGGTGGGATTACAAGGAGGGAGATCTGGTATATCCACCAAAAACCTACGGTCCACCCGCCCTTGTGGAAAACTCAGTGCCAAATATGTGGGACCCTTTCCCATTTCCAGGATTATCAATAACGTGACAGTGGAACTCTCCTTGCCCAAATCCCTAAGGAGAATTCATCAGGTATTCCACATCAGTCTCCTCAAACGGCATGTTTCCTCCCCTCAATGGCACCCCGAGCCACCTCCTGAAGTGCCTGACATGGGGGGGGGGAGCATCTTAGACTCCCGCATTCACTGTGGTGAAAGTTTTTACTTTCTTCTGTGGAAACCTCCAGACCGCTCCAGGGAGGGGGGTTGCCATGGTACCCTGAGCTATCTGTCTTTTAATTATCTATATATGCCATGCCATGTACAATTGAACCTCACTAGTATCCTCTTGTTTCCTGGCTTCTGTTACCTGTTACCTAATAAATCAGCTTTCGTAGGACTCCCTCCCTGCTGAGTCTGTTTATGGGATTATCATTGGACTAGAGCTCACAACCCCATGGGTCAGGAATGATCCAGTGCTTGCACAGGGGACCTTTACCTTTACCTAACGTGCTATACAGCATGGATCCCCTTTCTTCTTTTTTCCAACCTCCAGGTACTAGCTGGAGATCTCCTGCTATTATATCTGATCTCCAGCTGATAGAGATCAGTTCACCTGGAGAAATGGCCACTTTGGCCATAGGACTCTATGGCATTGAAGTCCCGCCCCTACCCAAACCCCACCCTTATGCTCCACCCCAAAAATCTCCAAGTATTTCCCAACCCAGAGATGGCAAACCTATCTTAAGTGCCTATCAGAAGCCAATTCCTAACACACCCTGATTAAAAGTACCCTCATTTGAACCTTACCAGAATCTCAACAATCAAGATGGCTCAACTAAAACCAACAGGAGCACAACACAATGTATCTCCACCAATGGCAAAGCAGCAACATTTAAACTTCCAAAGAACAACCCCCCAACCCTCTAGAAATTAAAAGGGGGAAGACTAAACTAATACCCCACCACAAGTCCCCTATGTAACTGAAAAGCATGAGAGACATCTTTGAAAAAATATAACCAGCAGAAAATGAAAATGGAAAAATCAACAAGAAAAAGCACAAAGCCTCCCACCAAACCCAAAAAGACAAAGAAACTCAACCAGAGAATGCTCATAGCCCCCTCCCTACCAGATCCAAAAAAGAAAAGAAACCAGAGAAAGCAAGCTAAACAACAAAGCTACCTCTCCCACCAGACCCAAAAAAGAAAAAGGGGGGGAAGCAAGGGATATGAATGGTAAGGAAAAGACAACCCCCGCAAGTAAAATTGATTTAGAAAAAAGCGAAGCAGAGCACATACACACCCGCCCACACACAGAAGGCCAAAAAAGTAAAAAAAAAAAAAACAGCTTTAACCAACTTCAACCACACAAGAACATAAGAAAAGCCATGCTGGATCATACCAAGGCCCATCAAATCCAGCAGTCTGTTCACACAGTGGCCAACCAGGTGCCTCTAGGAAGCCCACAAATAAGATGATTGTAGCAGCATTCTATCTGTGTGTCACAGTCAGAGATTGATGTGCATTATAATGAGTGAAACTTTGCCCCGTGGCGCAGAGTGTTAAGCTGCAGTACTGCAGTCAAAAGCTCTGCTCGCGACCTGAGTTCGATCCCAACAGAAGTTGGTTTCAGCTAGCCGGCTCAAGGTTGACTCAGCCTTCCATCCTTCCGAGGTCGGTGAAATGAGTACCCAGCTTGCTGGGGGTAAAGGGAAGATGACTGGGGAAGGCACTGGCAAACCACCCCGCAAACAAAGTCTGCCTTGGAAACGTCGGGATGTGACATCACCCCATGGGTCAGGAATGACCCGGTGCTTGCACAGGGGACCTTTACCTTTACCCTTTGCAAAAGATGACTTAGTACTTGGTGGCAAAACCCTTGCTGGCAATTACAGAGATCAGACATTTCTTGTAGGTGGCCACCAGGTTTGCACACATCTCAGGAGGTATTTTGTCCAACTCCTTTTTGCAGATCCTCTCCAAGTCAGTAAGATTTCGAGGCTGATGTGTAGCTACTCGAACCTTCAGGTCCCTCCACAGATTTTCGATAGGATTAAGTTCTGGTGATTGGCTAACCCACTCCAGGACCTTAATGTGCTTCTTCTTGAGCCACTCCTTTGTTGCCTTGGCCGTGTGTTTTGGGTCATTGTCATGCTGGAATACCCATCCTCAACCCATTTTCAATGCCCTGGCTGAGGGAAGGAGGTGCTCCCCCAAGATTTGACGATACATGGTCCCGTCCATCGTCCCTTCGATGCGGTGAAGGTGTCCTGTCCCCTTAGCAGAAAAACACCCCCAAAGCATAATATGTCTCCCTCCATGTTTTACGGTGGGGATAGTGTTCTTGGGGTCGTAGGCAGCATTCCTCCTCCTCCAAACATGGCGAGTTGAGTTGATGCCAAAGAGCTCGATTTTGGTCTCATCTGACTACAACACTTTCACCCAGTTCTCCTCTGGGTCATTCAGATGTGCATTTGCAAACTGCAGACGGGCCTGTACATGTGCTGTCTTGAGCAAGGGGACCTTGCGGGCTCTGCAAGATCTCAGTCCTTCACGGCGTAGTGTGTTACCAACTGTTTTCATGGTGACTATGGTCCTAGCTGCCCTGAGATCATTGACAAGTTCCCCCCGTGTAGTTCTGGGCTGCTTCATCACCGTTCTCATGATCATTGCAACTCCATGAGATGAGATCTTGCATGGAGCCCCAGACCGAGGGAGGTTGACAATTGGGGTTAGGGTTGTCACCTTCTCACCAAGCTACTTGGCAATAGTCTTGTAGCCCAGTCCAGCCTTGTGCAGGTCTACAATCTTGTCCCTGACAACCTTGGACAGCTCTTTGGTCTTGGTCATGGTGGCTAGTTTGGAATCTGATGGATTGATTGCTTCTGTCGACAGCAGAACCCTAACCCTAACCCTAACCTGGCTGGTTGATAGGGGGTCAAATACTTATTTCACTCATTATAATGCACATCAATCTCTGACTTTTGTCTTCTGGGTTTCTGGGGTTTTTCCTGTTGTTATTCTGTCTCTCACAGCTACAATAAACCTACCATTAAAATTATGGACTGGTCATTTCTTCGTCAGAGGGCAAAAGGGGAAATTCAGCAGGGGATCAAATACTTTTTTCCCCTCACTGTAGGCATGCTCCTCTGATACTGTAGAGAATAGCTATGCATTATGACTAGTATTCATTTTGACTAGTATCCATGAATACCCCTATGCGCTATGAACATGTCCACTCCCCTCTTAAAGCCTTCCAAGTTGGAAGCCATCACCACATGCTAAGTCAGGGAGTTTCACAATTTAACTATGTGTTGTGTAAAGAAATACTTCCTTTTATCTGTTTTGAATCTCTCCCCTCCAACTTCAGCAGATGACTCTGTGTTCTGGTATTATGAAACTTGTACACTCTCTCCAAACCATGCATAATTTTATAGACCTCTATCATGTCTCCCCTTAGTCCCCTTCTTTCCAAGCTAAACAGCCCTAAGCGTCTTAACCGCTCCCCATAGGACAGTTGCTCTAGCCCCCAGATCATTTTGGTTGCTCTTTTCTGCACCTTCTCAAGCTCTGCAATATCCTTTTTTAGGTGTGGTGACCAGAATTTACACAGTATTCCGAGTGTGGTCTTACCATAGATTTGTACAAGGGAGTATGGTAGCAGCAGTTTTATTCTCTATTCCTTGTCTAATTATGGCCAGCATGGAATGTACCTTTTTTCACAGCAGCCACACCCTGGGTTGACATCTTCATTGAGCTATCCACTACCACACCAAGATCCCTTTCTAGGTCTGTCACTGCCAGCACAGATCCCATCAGCATATATGTAAAGTTGGGATTTTTTTGCCCCAATATGCATCCCTTTACACTTGCTCACATTGACTCTCATTTGCCATTTTAATGCCCACTCCTCCAGTTTGGAGATATCCTTTTAAAGCTCTTCACAGTCCATTTTTGCTTTAACCACTCTAAATAATTTGGTAACATCTGTAAACTTGGCCACCTTGCTGTTCACCTCCAACTCCAGGTCACTGATGAACAGGTTGTAAAGCACCGGTCGCAACACAGATCTCCGTGGGACCCCACCACTCACATCCCTCCATTATGGGAACTGACCATTTATTCCTACTCTCTGCTTCTTATTTTTCAGCCAGCTATCAATCCATAAAAGTACTTGTCCTCTTATCCCGTGACTATGAACCACAACTCTAGACAACACAACATCAAAATCAAAGCATCAAAGCACCAAACTGAAGGAAATGAAAGGCCTTCAGGCCTGGCTATACCCCCCCCCCCAAAAAAAAACCCCAGGCCCAAAGGAGAAATGTACAGTCAAAACTTTAAAAACCTTAAAATAAACCATTTTTAAGTCCATTTTTTTTCCAAACCAGTCAATTATCTCGCAGGCAGCAGCAGCAGCAAACCTCCAGAGGCTCAGAGCAGCAGCTAAAGCCATGATTAGCAGTACACACTCTCAAACCTCTCTCTGAAATGGAGTGTAGGTGCAGCCAGAGTCTGCTTGTATGCTCTTTTCCCAAGCACAGAAGAATCTGAAAGAAAATCTGCCATGAACCAACTTAAGTGATTGGGCAAAGAGAGATGTCCCCCTAACTTGCAATCCTATTTGCCCCTCCAGTGGCCAGTGCCTCAATCCCCCCTTCCTCATATTTCCTGGGAAACCTGTTATGAGGGGGGAACAAGGTAATTGGAGTCTACATTTGAAGACCAGCAACCTTGTCAAGAACTGCAAAGAACTGCATTAGGCAAACAGAAGAGCCCCACCTAAGGTTATCTGCTCTTCTATTTGCCTTCCAAAAATGCCTCCTCTCTCTCTCTCTCCTGTTGCCCAGCCAAAAGGCGGGAAAGGGGCAATAGGAGATTTCCCCACCCCCCGCTTTTACCAGTTGATATTCGGCATCCCCAAATAATTCCCAAATAAAGCTAAATTGTATGGCTTTTTTCAGAATCGGGATAGCTGGCTAGCTTGTCAGATTCTCTGGCTGAAAAAAATATCCAAAAACACTGGTTAGGTATTTTGGGGGTATTTTCCCCCAGCTTGAATATACTGAATCAGGAATGGGTATAAATCATGCTCTTCCCAATGCAAATCCAAACACCCATTTTATTGAAAGCAGTATATCATATAATGCCCCTCTACTATCAAACGTAAATTTCCAGACTTTCTACAGTAACAATGAGCTAAGTGGAGCAAAATATGCAAACTTCCAAATGTTTTCTGCACTTGTCACTTTTCATTGTCAATGGCACTTTACACTAGGAAGCAGACATTCTGATAGGTGGCTGAAATCAAGGCGATTATGATTTTCAAAGCCAATGTAACCAAATACCCTGTTAAATGTTTGAATCTGACACTACACACCACTAAAACAACCAACTTGTTTTAGGGACTCACAGTATACGGATAGTTCTCAACTGTGCATGGAAGCAGAGTTTAATGATAGGAGACTGGTAGATGTGGTCATTTTTAATTGGGATACTCCCTGAAATATAAATCATGTAGTGAAACACAGAGAAATCACTTGCAGATTAATTAAAAGTACTCTTCTCTTTCCAATGGCCCTGCAAGTATTCCAATCAAGGAGAAAAATAGATGTGTAGAGGAAAGATGAAGAGCTACAGAACATACCCCAGAGCTTGAATAGTTCCCTGTGGACCTTCAGGCATCATTTCCATCTTCATTCACCACAGGAAACGGCTCAGGAGTTAGCATAGCAGAGACACTTATTCCAGCAGCAATAATAGCCAAATAATACACTTTCTCTACATTTTTTTCAGCCGCAAAAGAATTGTGGTTCTCCATTTTATGTGCTATTATTCCATTCTGTGATAGCTTTATGTAGCTCGTAAAATATAGAATGTTTTCAAATCCTTTTAGGGCCACAATTTATTCAGCTATTTCAGCCTCATTTCCCCATTCATATTCTCTATATAATTCATCTGGAATAGGTGAGGACCATTGTGGCATTTAAGGAGAGGCTTCTTAGAGAGCTACTTTCCTCCTAGAGAACTGTGTAGTGAAGATGTGCCAATAGAAGGACCTGAAATCTGGTCATAAATGTATCTGGTTGAGGAAAAGCACCAAAATTCTAGGGGCCACAACCCTCAGCACCAAATGCCTGATTTTCACTTTACAGCAACTGGAAGAACCAATTCAAACTGTGACACTGCATGCTAAGTACACATATGCAGTACATCATGTAATGAAGTGGTTGTATCATGATACTGTTCTCCAAGGTGTCCCACTTATCTTTAAACCCATATTTACTATGCTAATGGTGAGCATATCCACTGGCCATGTGGTAAAGTGTGACGGATAAGGGGTTAATCTGCAGCAAGAGCTGACAGACCAAGAGTGGGCTGAGCCAGAGAGCTGACACCCTGAGCTCTGAGAGACAGAAAGCATTCGAAGCTTGGGACCCAGCCTGGATAGGAGGCTGTGAAAGTAGTTGAAGCTTGGGACCCAGCCTGAGAGAAGGCTGTGATAGATTGGAAGCTTGGTAGCGAGACCGAGCGGAAGCCAGACTGTACTCTGTGAACCTGAGGGGTTCTGTTAAAGCCAAAGCTATTGACACACACAACCTGTGGGAGTGACAGGAGTGAGAATTGGGTTAGAGAGGGCCCATTCTCAGGTCACAAGGGGAATTAGTCTCTGAGGTAGAGCTATTCCGGTAGCAGGGAGGTGTGGAGGATTACAGCCACTAAGGTGGGGTAGTCAGAGAGAGCTAGGCTGGAGACAGAGTCTGAGAGTCTGTGTCTGAATAATAGTTATGAGGGATAGAACTAAGCTTGAAACGGAATCTGAGTAAGCGTGAAGCTGAGAACTGAAGGAACTTGAGTGAAGAAAACACCTAAGCTATTTCTCTGAAGTAATCTTGCGTATATAAATCTGACTCTGAGTTTTCCCTCCAAATTCTGCCTTTTTTCTTGAAAACCAATCTCTGTGTGAGTTCTGGTCAATAAACTTCCCTGTTTGGTCTTTTTGAGTTAAAAAGCCTCTTGTCTCCTATTTCTCACTGAGGTAAATACTGGTGTGGGACTGCAGGAGAAGGAAAATAATCACCTCACAAATACACTCAGGCCAACACTTTTCCCTCAGCATGTATGGCCGGGCTGAGAGAGTGGGATATTGAAGTGGTTGAAAGGGGGGTGCGCAATATAAAGTTATCAACCTTTACCATACAATGAACTCTGCACAAAGCATATGAAGGTGGCTTAGATCTTTAGTGCCTCTACCTGCTATGGTGACTTAATTTTACACATGCAAATTATCACTCAGAGTTACAGCCATTGACTGAGGAAAACACAACCAGAACCCAAGGGTGCTCAAAGAACTTCCTAGAGAGCTTGCAGAGCCTTTCCCATCATCTTTCATACCTCTTGGAAGATGGGAGACGTTCCACAAGACTGGACGAGGACAAATGTTATCCCAATTTTCAAAAAAGGGGGAGGGATGACCCAGGAAACTACAGGCCTGTCTGAACTCTGTCTCAGGGAAGATACTAGAGCAGATTCTAAAGGGATCAGTCTGAGAGCATCTGAAAAACAACGTGGTGATCTGGAGAAGTCAGCATGGATTTGTCGCCAACAGGTCCTGCCAGACCAACCTTGTTTCCTTCATTGATTGAGTGATGAGCTTACTGGATCAAGGGAATGCTGTTGATGTTGTCGAAGGCTTTCACGGTCAGAGTTCATTGGTTCTTGTAGGTTATCCGGGCTGTGTAACCGTGGTCTTGGAATTTTCTTTCCTGACATTTCGCCAGCAACTGTGGCAGGCATCTTCAGAGTAGTAACACTGAAGGACAGTGTCTCTCAGTGTCAAGGGTGTAGGAAGAGTAATATATAGTCAGAAAGGGGTTGGGTTTGAGCTGAGGACAATACTCAGCTCAAACCCAACCCCTTTCTGACTATATATTACTCTTCCTACACCCTTGACACTGAGAGACACTGTCCTTCAGTGTTACTACTCTGAAGATGCCTGCCACAGTTGCTGGCGAAACGTCAGGAAAGAAAATTCCAAGACCACGGTTACACAGCCCGGATAACCTACAAGAGCTGTTGATGTTGTTTACCTGGATTTCTGTGAAGCTTTTTGTCTTTTCTAAATTATTTATTACAGTAACAAAAAGGTACATTTTTCACTATATCTATATATCTATTTGCCCTATTTCAGTAAAGTTCAGGGTTCTTTATGATGTTCTGATGGGTAAACTGGAACACTGCAGACTAGACTCTAGGATAGTTATGTGGATAGGGGATTGGTTGGAGAATCGCACCCAAAGAGTAGTTGGCAATGACAATTCATCTGATTGGAGGGAGTTGTCCAGTGGGGTGCCACAGCACTTTTTTTCTGGGCCCAGTATTTTTCAATATTTTTATAAATGATCTGGATGAGGTGGTGGAGGGACTACTCATTAAATTTGCTGATTGCATCAAATTGGGAGGAGTAGCAAATACCCTGGAACATAGCAACAGAATCCAATGAGATCTGAACACACTGGAAAACTGGGCAGATGTGAATAAGATGCAATAAGGATAAGTGCCAAGTTTTACATCTGGGTAACAAAAAAGAGAAGCATGCATACTGGATGGGTGATACACTTCAGGGTAGCAGTGTGTGTGAACAAGATCTTGGGGTATGGTGGACCTGAAATTAAATATGAGCAGCCAGTGTGATGCAGTAGCAAAAAAAGCTTGGGGTTCATCAACAGAGGCATAACTTCAAAATTGCAAGATGTCATAGTCCTGCTGTACACCATATTGGTCAGGCTGCACCTAGAGAATTGTGGCAATTCTGAAGGCCTCACATCAAAAAAGGTGTGGACAGAATATAGCAGGTGTAGAGGAGAGCAATGAGGATGATCAGGGCCTGGAGACCAAGCCCTATGAGGAAAGGCTGAGGGACTTGGGAATGTTTAGTCTGGAGAAGAGGAGGTTGATTGTTCTCTTTGAATATTTTAAGGGCAGTCACCAAGAGGAGGGAAGGGAGCTGTTCCTTTTGGGAGCAGAGGATAACACTCGCAAAAATAGGTTTCAATTATGAGAGGAAAGGTACTGGCTGGATATTAGTTTTTTTATTATTATTATTATTTTTACAGTAAGAGTTGTTCAACAGTGGAATTGGCTACCTATGGAGGTGGTGAGTTCCCTCTCACTGGCAATCTTTAAGCAGCAGCTGGATGAACACTTATAAGGGATGCTCTAGGCTGATCCTGCATTGAGCAGGGGGTTGGACTAGGTGGCCTGTTTAGCCCCTTCCAACTCTATGATTGTATGATTGTATAATTCTAGAATCTAAATACTTGTTTTTTTTCTTTGGGTGGAGAGAGCCTTTCTTAGCTGACTTGGTTAAGAGCTTAGAGGAGCTTCTGGGACCAGCTTTGTCGCTGGAGAAATTAGTATGAAAGAAAAGCGGACCTTAACTACGTTGGTGTAAAAAATCATCTTCCCTTCTACATTGAGGTGAGCTAGCCACACTAATGCATGCTAGTGTAATCTTAAAATTAGATTACTACAACATAATCTTGCCCTTACAGACAACTTGGAAACAGAAATTGGTGTCGAATGTGGCATCAACTCTTCAGTGGCCTAGCCATTCTGAACATGTAAGAAGTATAATCATCTTCTCCTGCTCCCTATTTGTTTATAAACACAATTTAAGAAGATGGTTCTTTCCTCTAAATCCCCTCCAGTCTCCTTACATCAGCCTGTGAGACAAGTACACTTCTAGCAGAATTGCATCTTGGTGTTGAGAGCCCAAATGGGTCACTACGCAAAGATTTTTCTACACCCCCCACACACACTTTTAAAGGGCATTTAATGAAACACAAAATTAAGAATAAAAGAAGGAAAGAAAAGAGGGTGAAATATGTCCCATTGACCACAGTGTTTTTTACTTTTCTGTAGTTTCATTGTTCCTTCTTAGCATGACAAACCGGAGAAAAATAGGCAGACATGCATATGGGATCACCTATCCCTATGGAACAGAGGAGAGAAAAACTCTTTTGGAATCTAGACTCTCTTACTTTAACTCTTTACTTAACTGGAAAAACCAGTAGGTATTCCCTTGCTATAAGAGAGCACTTGCTATGACTTCAGGTCAAGGAGAGGGCTAAAGCGAGTGATTATGCATTCTTTGAGAGGCTTTAAGAAGTTGAGCCAGCTCAGTAGGCATTGCTCTCGCACAAGAATAAAATGAGGCAGAAAGGCTGCCTGTTTTTCTGAGGCCCCAGAGAAACTAAGGCGTTGTGGTGAAATATGTGTGAGGCCCCGGAGAAACTAAGGAATTGTGTACCTCTAGCCCCACCCCCCATCAAGACTATTAAATTTTCACCCCAGCAGCTTGTGTTAAAAACAAAGGCTAGTAAGATCAGCTTTGGCCAGGTTATGAATTTTGTACATAGTGGCCCCCACTTTATGGCATGGCCACCTGGAAGAGGTCAGAATGTAACCTTTCTTGCTGATTTAATTTATTGAGGTTTTATGATGGGTACACGTTTTTCTTCCTTTGGATCTAGGTTACTGCTTGATATTTTATTGTTTATATTTTATGGTTTTATATTGATGGATTTTTGTAAGTCTCCTTTGGGGAGAAAGTGCAGGGTATACATTTTGAACAAATACATTTAAAAATATCAGTTGCAGTACTTCTTCATTTTCTGACACTTGGATCTGATCCCTCTATATAATAATGCAGTGAAACACAAACACAAAGTAGATACTGGAAAAATGTAATATTCTAACAGCACAATCCTATGCACAGTGACTCCAGTCTAAGCCTATCAAAATCAATGGGCTTAGACTGGAGAAACCCTTCGTAGGATTGCATTGTGGGTCAGCATCAACAGTTGGCTTTCTCTGTAATTCTGGAAGTCAACTTGTTATTTCTATGTTGTTTTTGCTTCTTAATTCCTTGTTATTCCCCCCACACACACACACAAGTACTTAGGATAAGAAATCAGTTCTTTTGTCTCTAATGTGATTTTTTCCCGTTCCCTAGTTATATGCTATATTTTCTACTTAACAAAAGAATTAATTTCAGAAAGCACTTTTCAGATGTTAGCAAAGCAGGCAATTGCAATTATCATTCAAATCAAGCTCTCTTATGCAAAAATTAGTATGCTTGCTTGGATTCTCACCTTCAGTGTTTGCAACTTTCCCCATTTTTCTATCTAGTCTACCATGTCTCGTCAAATAGTGTCACAGCTGTGATCTACCCATAGTCTTCTCCCCGCATTATTATCCAATGTCAACTCTTGTCATGTTTTTGAGAACTGTGGTTAGGTTTGCATATGGTTTTAACCCCCCTGCAAAAAGCTTTGCTTTTCAGCCTTTTCCTCTTTAGTTTTTGATTATATGAGTACATTGTATTTTATCAGTGTAAACACAGTTTATACAAATGCTTCTTTCACCTGTAAATTGCCTGTAAATCAAACCAGTATATGTCAGATTGAAACTAATATGTGTGTTTCTGCATTAGATTAATTAAGTCAATTTTCTAAGCAATTGATAGAGGTGCAACATCTCTGTGAAGACAAATCCCAGAGAGCCTATCTGTTTGTTTGTTTTTCATTCTTTCCCCTCTTCTCATCAAACAGACTTACAAACATCTAGGCAACGTTTACAGTTGACAAATTCCAGAATAATGTCTGTGTTACCTAGGGGTGTGCATATCAATATGCTGAATGTATAAAAACTTTTTTTTTACCAGCAAAAAATGGCGGCAATAAATGGGGGCCAAAAAAGTGGACCCTGAATAACACCAAATTTATTTGGCATTACTCGGGAATGCTATGGCCCTGCTGCCATTTTATTGGGCTCCCAACTCCCTCCCACCTCCTTTACTTACTATAGTTTACTTCTCTGCCAAAGCTAATTGCAGTAAGTAAGGGAGGGGTGGAGGGGGAGGGAATCCACGCTGTGCTGCTTCTCTGGATTCTGGAGTCCAGAGAAGCAGATCAGAGTGGATTACTTTCAGATCTGCCCCCTGTTGCGCCCCAAGTGGAGGTTTTGTTTTCCTGCACCATGACCATCTCTTGAAATAAGATTTTTGATGACTATAATAAAGGACTGTTCACAGGGTGTCATTTGCCACCAAAAGAAATGTTTTCCATGACTTATTTTTCTTGCATTTAAGCTGTTTTTCTCAGTTTTGAAGCTAATTTGCGTGGACATCATGCTATGCGCCCCACATACAAACGGAGCCCCCAGACTTTAGGGACCAGCCTGCCAATCAGGTCTTTCTGCCAATCCTCAGCAATGCTGAACTTCTGAACCTGCTCGGCTCGCAAATGCCTGGAGGTTGGGGGCAACATCTTTGTGGGTCCATAAAATTGGACCTCCTGTCCCAACGTTCACAAAACTTTGGTGTCTAAGGAGAGTCCCTTGCAGCAATACTGCAAATTTGGGGACTCTACTTCAAAAAATGTCCCCCACAGGAGCTTTGAAAAAAATCCCCATAGACTATAATGGACCTGATTTTTTTTGGTAAACTTGGGAATAAAGCTGAAATACCCCTTTGGGTATGGGTATTTGGCTTATTCCAGGTTTACTGAAAAAAATTGGGCCCAATAAACCTGAACCTGAAATTTACCTAATTTTTTTTTTGCACAACCCTACTTCCGTCCTTTCCTTAGTCTTCATCCCCCGAAGACTCACTGTTCTCCATGCAACACCTCTGAGCTTCCAATCTGGTGCTGCACCCTTTAGTGTGTAATTCTACTCTGCAACACTGTCTGTACTGCTGAACTAGTTCAGATGAGCTGGGTAGGGTGTTAATCTGAGGAGCTGCAGCTGGGGCTGGGTCAACAGAGTCAGGCATTTCAGCAACCATTCTGGAATCTCCAGTAGGGCTGGTCTGTGATTCAGATTTCTTCTGCTGCACCTTGTTCTCTTCCTGCTGTGGGTTGGATTGCACTGGGCTCTCGTCCAGCAGAGGTTCAAGGAAGGCTGGTTCCTGGTACACCTCTTCCCCTGCAGATTTCTCACTTGCTGGGGTCTGAACCACAACACCCTCCCTGTGGTTTTATAACAACAACAACAGATTTGGAACAAGATTGTGGTTCCTCTCTAAAATCATCTATGTAAGTCGGCTAATGAACTAAAGCAGAGGCAAAAGTCAGACATCCTTACTTGGACCTATACAGTTAGAAAATAATTGTGCACTGAATGATAGTTGGGTGGTAAAGTTGGCTATCTATCTGTTCATTTTCTATCCTAACCTTCCTACAAGGAGCTCAGGGTACTCCTCTCCTCCAATTTATCCTCAAAACAACCCTGAGGTAAGTTAGGCTAAGAGGAAAGTATTAGCCCGAGATCCCCTATGGTTGAGAAGGTGCACCTCCACTCGCCTCCACCTGACTGGGTTGCCGAGCGGAGAGGGGGGAGGTAGAGGAGAGCAGGAAGGGGAGAGAGAGTCACGGGCTCCAGTGTTCTTCCTCCATGGGTGGAGGTGGTGGCGAGTTGATGAGGGGGAGGCAGAGGAGGGGGGAGAGAGAGGTGCGGGGTCCAGCAGCAGGTGGAGGCGGCGACACAGCTCTGCACCCCTCCACCACACCATCTCACCAGAGGCGAGGGGAAGCCGGTGGCAGGGAGGCAAGCAGAGGCAGCATCATGGCTCTGTGCTCCACCATGCAGTCGCACCAGAGGTGAGAGGAAGCTGGCAGTGGGTGGAGGGGGAGAGTCGGGTGTAGGGTCTGGGTGCTGTAAAGGTACCTCTGCTGCTTCCACCTGGTCTGCCAGTGGCTCTACTTTAGCGGGGAGTCGACCCAGAAGCTTAACGCTCCGGCGAACTCTCGCCCTTGCAGTGGGGCTTGAGTTAAAGTTGGGATAACCGAGCAATTTAAAAACTTGGGGTAGCTCCGGGATGGGGTGGGTCGAACATGCTGGGCGGAGACAGCCATGCATGTTGACATGGTAGATTTGCTGCATGCCCGGGAGTTTCCCCAGACAAAACGGCCATGCATTAATGGCCCATGTCTCTCTTTTGGTGGAAGAGTGTGGAGCAATTTAATAATTTTAATTTTAGTAAAATTTATAGATAATTCCTCAAACAAACAATAAGTATGGAACCTTTTCAGAGCCTGAAGAAGACCAACTTGGGTTCAGGAGAGTAAAACTGAGTAGTCAGCATAATGTAAAAGAGGGACTGAAGTATCCAGTAATTAGGTGCATGGAAAGAAGGGCCAATAAAAAAGGCTGGCAAATCATACAGATACAAATTAAAGATGGCGCTAAAAGGCACCCCTGTCTAATCCCCTGGACAACGGGGAAAGGAGCAGTTAAATGACACTCCCTATTACACCGCACTTGGGCTGTAGAATCAGTATAAAGGTTTCTTTATACACATTTTCTTTAGATGTGTTAAAGTAAACTAAGCTTTCCAAAGGTTGGCTCCAAAATGGTCAGCACAACTTAGTATGGGATTATATATTAGTATATGAGTACATCAGGCAAATACCACTCATATTTTGACACTTTTCAAGGAATTTCAAGGGTAAAGAATGTATGAATGTATAAAGGATGATAATGTATATTAGATAATTTCTAGTGAAAACATGACTAAGTTAAAAACAAAATTAGGGAGTAGAGGTGAGGAAGAGGATTTTTTTTGCCATCAAGTCACAGCTGATTTATGGAGACCCTGTAGGGTTTTCAAGGCCAAAGACTTTCAAAGTTGGTTTGCCATTGCTAGGGTTAGGGGTGAGAGTGTGTGACTGGCCCAAGGTCACCCAGCAAGCTTCCATGGCGTGAGTGGGGATTTTTACCTGGGTTTCCCAGGTTCAACTCTGACACCATAACCACTACACCAGTATGAAAATAGATTAGGATGAACATAGATTAGGTCCAATGAACTATGAACAGGAATTCATGGAATGGAACATTCTCCCTTCTGCCTCACCTTTCAGAATTTTATGATCCATCGCCCCACCCTCATTGCTCCTGGATGGGATACAGCTCAAAGGATTGAAGTTTCAGGGGAAATAATCAGAAATAACTCCCTACCTTCTTGCCTAAGCTATACTACAGCTGAAGTAGGACTTGGGTGAGGAGGGGGTGAATTCCTGCCTATTCCACCTTGTCTCTTTGCTCTTTTCAACCATGTTCCCAAGTGTCCCCCAAAACATCAGAAGCTATTTTCTGGGGTAAAAGAAGATACAGGGGGGAAAGGTTCTGTATTTTTTTTTCATTTTATGATTAATTGGATACACTTCAATTGCTTCACAGATAGGGAAGGAAGCACAGCTCATACAAAAAAATATTTTATGCAACAAGGGTACAAGAAGATGCAAAAAAGAAATATCATAAAGAGAGGGTGGAATAGAAAAAGAGAGATGTAAGAGTATGGTGCTTTATTTCTGGGGAGTCAGTTATTTCTTGTAGAGGAAGAGGAGTGATGAGAAATGGCTTGTATTGTAAATGACACACAAACTTCTGGTACAGTTACCAACCTCCAGGAGGAGCCTGCTGTTCTCCTGCAAGAACAACTGATCTCCAGACTACAGAGATCATTTCCCCTGGAGGAAATGGCAGGATCAGAGAACTGACTCTTCACCATCACTTCCTTGCTAAGCTCCCTCCCCTCCTCAAACTCAGCCCTCCCCACACACCACTCAAAATCTCCAGAAATGTTCCAAGCTGGAGTTGGCCACCCTAGTGATTGTAGGTGGAGAGACGTGATGGAGAACTTTCTTATATATTCAAAAAAATCTGCAATATTTTTAAAATTTAAAATAGGAATGCTGAGATTTCTTCATGTAAATTCAAAATTGAGACACATCTAAAGAAATTACAAGTGATAATGACTGATCCATCTAACGATTGTTGACATCCGTTCAGCACTGAGTGACCTGAAATGAAAATGAATATTGATCACCATAAAATTAAAATTGTTATCCGTTTCTGCTAATAGAACCAGGCAATGTATAGTTTGTTGCTAACCAACTGATCCTAGTAGATATAGCACATAAATATGGCTCAGAACTTCAAGGTTGCCATGACAACTGGTTAACGTCAGACTTGAAGCATAAGGCAAAACACTAACATTACTTGGTTTTTGGTACAGCACAGGAGCAGTGTGACCTGCATAGTGAAACCATGAATAGATCACTCGCTAAGATTTAGCTTTTGGGGACTCCATAACCTCTGCAATGGTGGTGGTTGTGGAATACTACAATAGCTTGTCCATGAACAATCATATCTGTTATTCAGGGCTTTTTATGTAACAAAAATGTGCTGGTACTCATATGCAAGGTTGCACTTATTTCCACAAACCCCATCCCCGGAACTTGGGAAAGCCTCCTACAAAGGTGCTGGTACTCAATACCAATGACTACCACCACAAAAAATCTCTGCTCTTATTGGTTTATTATACACCCCGGAAAAGCTTCCTTCCAGTCTTGTTAAAGCACTGGTTGATTTCTAAAGTGGTAAAATGACCCATTCATGGATATGATTGCTCCAAAGAACTATTTCTGTGGCATGCTCATTTTGGTGCCTTAGTTTTTGAATACCAGGGCTTGATAAAATGGTTGGGGACATGGCAAGAGTTACTGTGGAGGAAGGTTCATGTCAAAACTCATAGAACATGAGTTAGAGTTCACTTCAGATCCTACCACTTGGGTATCATGGCAACAAAGACATCTTACTTTTCCACCACCTGATGATATTGTTTGGAGTGGCTTGGTCACCTATGCAATATGGCAACCATTAGAAGATGAAATGTTTGGCAACTGTCTGTGACCAGTTTGCTAGACACATTGCAGATTACAAACAATTGTATTCAATCTGATTTTGATTCCATATTAGCTGCAGTTGTATTCCACCCTAAATTCATCCTTGCACCAGCAGCCTATCTCCACTACTTAGAGATAAATAATTATAGAAGGGCCTTTACCCTGGCCAGGTGTGCAGCCTTACCCTCTGCTATGCTAGAGGAGAAATTTAAGAAGATACCCAGGGAGGAGAGATTCTGCCCCTGTAAATCAGGGGACTTAGAAACTATTGAGCACGCCCTCCTGTACTGTAATTTTTACACATTACCCCGTTCTAAGTTTATTGAGCCCCTCTTATTGAGAATGGGACCTGACAGGGCAGGAGAAAACATTGAGCTGCTCCTAAAAGGGGATAATCCTTCAGTCACTTTACAGATTGCGAAATTTTGCTCAGCAGCAATGAAAATTCGACACCATATAACAGTCTCTTAGCCCATTTGGCAGAAGTGCCTCGGTTGTTATTTCTTTTTTTAAGTGTTATAAGACTCGGACTGTAATTCTTTGTAAAAATATTTTAGTCAATGTTTCTGGTTTTATCTGGCTAAGGGCCGTAAATAAACTATCTGTCTGTCTGTCTGTCTGTCTGTCTGTCTGTCTGTCTGTCTGTCTGTCTGTCTGTCTGTCTATCTATCTATCTATCTATCTATCTATCTATCTATCTATCTATCTATCTATCTGCAGTTGTACTGGATATTCCGAAGCAGGGCTTTTTTGTGATGTTACTTATTGGTTCTGAGCAGTAGTACTTTTTTTTGGGGGGGGGCTCTACCAACTCCTGATCCTCATGCACCTGACAACCCCTCTGAGCCAAAGAAAGAGAGAATGGACCCTCAGGAACAGCCTAGCAAGGATCTAAAGAGGGAGGGTGAGATTGGTAGAAATTGGCACAACCTTATATATGAGAACTGGAAGTTTTTTTAAAAAACAAACAAACAAACACTGTTCTTGTGGTATCTGCTGGTCCAGTTTCTATTAATACTTTTCAATTTGTACAGATTCCTTGTGCTGTTTGGTGAATGTCACAAAACCTACCAGGTCCCCCAAATTCATCAGAGAGGCAGTGTTGGTCCCCTCAGATTCAGACTCTGTCACAGGTTCATATATGGATCTACAAATGGATGGACAGTGGAAAATGCTTTGAACTTTCTAACAGAATGAGCATGAGCTTCTATGTTTATTTATTATTTATTTACATCTTTAATTCATTATAGTGAATTTATAAAACATTCAAATGGTTTACTATATGTGAGCTCTAGCCCTGCAGCAAACCATAAACAGATTACAGCAGACGGCAAGTCCACGAAAGCAGTTTTATTGGTTAGAATCGAAAGGTTTCAGAAGCCATATTCAAAAGGGCACTAGTAAGGGGCAAAGGCAAGGTACATGGCATATATGGAAAAGCAAAAGGAGATAACTGGTAACCCAGGCAACCCCCCTCCCAGAGGCAGGAAGGAGTACTTGGGCTTCCCACAGTATGGGAATCTATGAAGACTAAACACGGGGCATGGACTGGCCTTGGACAGAATAGCAAAACAACACCTGGAAGCACAACCACGAACCGTCCTCATGGCCTGCTCCTGACATTCTGCCCCTCCAAAGACCCCCCCTCACCCTCCCACCAATGAAGAGTACCATAGTGAAAGCAAGAATCCAGTACCTTAGCCACTTCAAAATGTCCCCCACCACCACCACCATTTCAGGCACTTCAGGTTGTGGTTCAGGATGCCATTTTTGGGAAGGAACAAACAGTTTTAAAAGACTGATATGAAATACAGGATGAATTCTCCGAAGAGACTTGGGCAAGGAAAGTTCTACAGGCACTGGATTAATAATCCAGGAAATAGGGGACGAACCCACGTACTTGGCACTGAGTTTATCGCATAGGCGGGTGGATCATAGGTTCCTGGTGGACAGATAGACAAGATCCCCCACTTTGCAATCTTTACCAGGGGAGTGATGTTTATCAGCCTGAGCCTTGTAATTGCATTTGGCTCGCTCCAGGTTTTTGACCAGCCATGGCCAGGTTGTTTATATGGAATGAACCCATTCAGCCACATCGGCTCCCCCCTCCTCCCCAGAAACATCAACATGACCAACAGGGCCAAACTCTTTACCATGGACAATCTGAAATGGGCTGAACCCAGTGGATTGGTGAACCACATTATTGTAAGCATATTTGGCAAAAGGCAATAGGTCTACCCAATCATCTTGATGGTAATTAACGTAACAGCGGAAATAACATTCCAAGACGGCATTCACCCATTCGGTTTGACCATCCGTCTGGGGATGGAAGGCACTAGATAGACCTTGTTCCACTCCGACCAGTATGAGAAAAGCCTTCCAGAATTTGGCCACAAAATTTGAACCCCTGTCCGTCACTATCTTGCGTGGAAAGGAATGTAGACAGAAGACATGTGACACAAAGAGGCGGGCCAATTTCGGGGCAGAAGGGATACCTGCACAGGGCACAAGATGCACCTGTTTTGAAAACAAATCAGTAATCACCCAAAGTACTGTATTTCCCTTACTAGGGGGTAGATCCGTTATGAAGTCCATTGCAATTACTTCCCAAGGTTTAGAGGGGGTCTAACGGTTGTAAAAGTCCGGGCGGTTTGCCCTGAGCTCATTTGGCTGCTGCACATATGGGGCAGCTGTGGATGAAGGAGTCCACATCTGACCACATGCCCGCCCACCAAAATTGCCTTCATAGCAAATGCAATGTCTTGAGGAACCCGAAATGTCCAGCGGTCTTGGCACCATGAACCAAACCCAAAACCTCCCCCTGCAACACCTCCGGAACATACAACTTAGAATCCTTGTACCAAAACTCCCCGCGTTTAATTAGAGTAGCCGGAAGAGTCTGCGAGGAAAGTTCCTCTTGATAGCTGCGTAAAAGAGTGTCCCTAAAGGAGTCAGGCAGACCTTCCACCCCCTCTGGGGTTGTGCCGGCGGGCACCTGGACCGGGCACGGAGGTGACACTGTAGCGGGGGGTGGCTGAATGGGGCGTTTGGGTTCCCTTGACTCGGGAACCATGGTTGCAGGTCGCGCAGAGGGAGGAGGAGGTGAGATGGGCGGCGTTACCGGCTCGGCCGGGTGTGGGCCGTCCTGTCCCTCTGGAAGTGGTGGCGGTGGGGGTTGGGTTTGGGAACGGGTTTGCACAGCCATAATGGGCACTAGACCTTGTTGGGCAGGGGTGAAGAGCAACTCTGTGGGCTGATCAACCTTGGTGGGATATTGGGGAAGTCTAGACAAAGCATCAGCCAGCAGATTTTGCTTCCCTGGTATGTGCTTCAGGATGAATCGGAATTGGGCAAAGAGGTCCGCCCAACGCACTTGTTTTGCTGACAGTTTGCGAGCCTCCGTTAGGGCGACTAGGTTTTTGTGATCAGACCACACCTCAAAAGGCACCGTGGACCCTTCCAAAAACTGCCTCCACACTGTCAGGGCATGTTTTACAGTGGCGGCTTCCTTTTCCCAAATAGCCCAATTGAGTTCGGATTGAGTGAACTTTTTAGAAAAATAAGCACATGGATGCAGGTGTCCATCCTCCCCCCGCTGCAGAAGCGCACCCCCCCCATCGCTACATCGGAAGCATCTACGTGCACTTTGAACGGCTGAGTGCAGTCGGGATGCTGTAAGACAGGCTTGGACGTAAAAAGCCGCTTAAGACTATTGAAGGCGGCTTGACACTGGGGGGTCCACTCCACCCAGGCATTGGGTAAGGTGCCTGTATTCCCCTTCCCCTTAGTCTTAAGGAGATTCATGATGGGCAGTGCAATCCGCGCAAAATGAGGGAGGAACACCCTGTAAAAATTCGCGAATCCGAGAAATCTTTGAACTTGTTTACGAGTAGAGAGTGGTTCCCAACTGAGGACCACTTGCACCTTTTCTGGATCCATCGTCAGTCCTTGGTGCGAGATCACATATCCTAGGAAAGTTAATTGCTTCCTGTGGAACTCGCACTTAGACAGTTTGGCATAGAGCTGATGATCTCTAAGACGTTGCAATACCTCTCTGACCAAGGCAACATGCTCATCCATGGTTTTAGAGTAAATAAGAATGTCATCTAAATAAACTATCACTCCTCTGAACAGCAGGTCATGGAGGATCTCATTAATGAGTTGCATGAAGACCCCCGGGGCCCCTTTCAATCCAAAAGGCATCACCATAAACTCGAACCTTCCAAAGCAACCGGAAAAGGCAGTCAGAGATTCATCCCCCTCCCGAATTCCCAAGAGATCAAAAATGAGGGGGATGGGATAGGCATTTGTTTGAGTAACAGCATTGAGTTTACGGAAGTCAATACACAAATGCAAATCTCCCGTTTTTTTACGCACAAAAAGGCCGGTGCCGAACAGGGCGCGGTGGAGGGTCGGATGAAACCGCGAGCCAAGTTCTTGTCTAAGAACTCGCAGAGCACTGTCTGTTCTGTAGGGCTCATTGGGTAAATCTTACTCTTAGGCAGTTTTCCATCCCCCACCACCTCAATAGCACAATCCGTCCAACGGTGGGGAGGCAAAACATCACACTCTTGGACATTGAATACATCCGCGAAGTCCTGATAGTCGGGTGGCAATTGGGTCAGACTGGAGGTGTCCGAGGCCAGGGCAGGAGTTAGGGCAGGAGTTGGTTTGATCACGGTCTTAATAGCCACTTCAAATTGGTGCAATTCACATAGCGGGGTATTGAATGCTAAGGTCCCAGCTTCCCAGTCTATGGTGGGACTGTGTCCTTTGAGCCAATTTGCTCCCAACACCACAGCATATCGAACATTGGGCACAATAGTAAAGTTGATTTGTTCCCAATGGTGGCCAATTCCCATTGCCACTCCGTCAGTGCAATGGTCTACTGCCCCCCCCTGAAATCACTGCCATCCATTTGGGCAAACTGGACAGGTGCAGGCAGAGGGGCTGACTTCACTTGGAGCGCCTTAAAGCTGGTTTCATTTATTAACGAGCGGGAACAACCTGAGTCTATTAAGGCTTTAACTTGTAATTGAGGACCTTTTCTATAATGTCATAATATCCCATTTACATATACAGTCTCTTCTACGTCACTCACCATGAAAGGAGCCTTGGGTTTCGCAGGAACACCTGCGGAGGTCTGCGGTATCGCTCCCTCTACCGCAGACCCGGTCCATTTTTTGGCTGTTCGCTGGGGGATTCCAAGTTGAGGGCTGGGAAATTCCAGTGGTCGCCCTCCTCTGAAGAAGCGGAGCTACTCTCCCCAGGGGTAGTAATTGTAATCCTGGACCCCAACGGGTCCGCTGGTGAAAGGTCCGTTGTCACTTCTCTGGCATGCAGAGCTGGGGGGGCTATTCATCTTGGAGCGATGCTCCACTTGGCTGTGGTGCCTCTCCCCCGAGTGCATCCTCTCCTGGGGGGTGTCCCTTCTGGTTGGGAAGTGGGACTCGGCAGACCCGGACGTGATGGGCAAGTGGCCGCGAAGTGACCCATGGCACCACAAACGAGGCAGGCTCCTCTTTGAAATCGCAATGCTCGTTCCTGCGACGGTGGAGCCTGCCTCCATGGGGCCTGAGGAGCGGCGGGCTTGGGAGGGTTTCTCTGGGTTCCCCCTTCCCTGGCCTGCCATCGGGCAAGGGAAATAAATTGGTGGCGGCTTTCCACTTCCTCTGCCAGTAAAATCCACTCTTCCAAGGTGGGTGGGTCTTGCTGCATGTATGCCCAGTTTAGAATCTCAGGATGTAACGCTGCTCTGAAGTAATGCACCCGGGTAGCTTCCGTCCAATCCACTATTTTATTGGCGAGTCTTTGGAATTCATCCGCAAACTCTTGGACTGAGGAGGATCCTTGACGGAGCTGTAGGAGGGCCACTTTGGCCTTCTCCCCCTGAAACTGATCCTCGAAACGACTTCTTAATGCTCGCATAAATTCATTAAGCGACCGTATGGATCGGGCCCGGGTATCAAACTGGAGGACCATCCATTCTGCAGCCTTTCCAGCCAAAAGTGAGGAAACGAATCTTACTCAGCTGTCTTCCATGGGAAAGGTATGCCCTTGTTCTCTCATGTAACTGTCCACTTGGTGTAGAAAACAGGGCAAGGCGTCTGTGGAGCCATCAAATGCCACTCATTAAGTGACCGTATGGATCAGGCCCGGGTATCAAACTGGAGGACCATCCATTCTGCAGCCTTTCCAGCCAAAAGTGAGGAAACAAATCTTACTCGGCTGTCTTCCGTGGGAAAGGTATGCCCTTGTTCTCTCATGTAACTGTCCACTTGGTGTAGAAAACAGGGCAAGGCGTCTGCGGAGCTATCAAATGTCACTCGCAAGTGAGGTTGCTTCCACTGCATGACCGGGACCACAGGAGGTGGTGCCAGTGGTTGCCCCGGAGGCGGCTGCCCCGGAGGCTGTTGCACCGGGGCCGGCTCCACCGGAGCCGGCTGCACTGGAGGCTGCCCTGGAGGCTGTTGTATCAAAGGCTGCTGACCAGGGGGTTGTTGGCCCGGGACCAGTGCCTGCACAGGCACCACTTGAGCTTGCTGTAGGTGACCGTACTCAAGCATCAACACATCCATTTGGTCCTGCATATGGGTCATACGATCCAACAGTTCTCGGTTTTGAAAACGCAAGTCATGGGTCTCCTCATCCCCCCCCAGTCCGTCGAGCTTGGCTGACTTGGTAGTTCGTGTTCCTCCTCATCTGAATATTCCTGTATATCAGGAGCAAAAGTGAGCCGTTGCCTGCGCGCCACTTCCTGGGGCAGACCTAGTTCCGGGGAACCCAAAGAAAATGGGGGCAACAACCAGTCCATTCCCCCGCTAACTTTAGATCACGCTCCAGTTCCTGTCACTACCCACGCCCGAGTGGGGGCCCCATCTGCCAACAGTTTCTCCTGCACCCGCCTCTGGTCAGTGAGTGCTCGGTCCGCCTCGAGTTTGGCGACAGCGGCGGCTGTCACAATTGGTTTGGCCGCTTGCTCCAAGAGTGTTAGGATCTCCTTGTGTTGGCCCAACAGCGGTTGGACCTGTTGAGCAAGATCCACGAAGGAAGGACCAAACTCAGAGTTTAGTACCTTCTCAACATCAGCTGCCGTTGCCGTGGTTGGCGGTAAGTCCATGAGGGCCAGGACTGTCCGGGCGGCAATGCTCTGTGCTTCCCGGTGGCATAAGGTGGGATCCGGAACAGTTTGCGGAACATCTCCCTCCCGAGCCCCCGCCATTGGGGAACGTGGCTCGAGCCCCTGGACTGGGGCCGCCGACTCCTGTTGCGCCCCACAGAGTGTAAGCTCAGCCAATAACCGAGTTAGCAGAGTAAAGTCTTCTTGCACCAACCGGGTCTCCTCCAGCAAAGTATCCAGTCCCAAAAGGTCATCGTGGGCACGTAGATCAGCGTCCTGGGTCCTCCAGGGGGTCGTCGCTGCCAGGCGACGCCACTGATCAATCACCAGGGCAAGCAGCTGGGTGGCCTCCGCTTCAGTTCACAGAGTCTCCTCCAAGACAACATGCAGTAAGTCGGAGTCTTCGGGGAGCTCGTCCTGCGCCCCAAGCCGAGGAGACGAGTGTCCAGGCGAACCCTCCAGGGCTCCAGCCAAGGGCAATAAGTAAGGAGGATTAGTGTCCTAATGTGAGCTCTAGCCCTGCGGCAAACCATAAACAGATTCCAGCAGACGGCAAATCCATGAAAGCAGTTTTATTGGTTATCATCGACAGGTTTCAGAAGCCATATTCAAAAGGACACTAGTAAGGGGCAAAGGCAAGGTACATGGCATATATGGAAAAGCAAAAAGAGATAACTGGTAACCCAGGCAACCCCCCTCCCAGAGGCAGGAAGGAGTACTTGGCGATTCCCACAGTATGGGAATCAACGAAGACTAAACACGGGGCATGGACTGGCCTTGGACAGAATAGCAAAACAACACCTGGAAGCACAACCACGAACCATCCTCATGGCCTGCTCCTGACACTATAGAGTTTATCTTTGCTGAACAAGATGTCTCAGAATTTAGAAATTTCCTCCAGAATTTGTATTTGGGATACTCTGGAATAAACAGGGCCTCTAGCCAACACATCTTGCTTCCCTTTGCAAAATGCACGTAGAATGAGATAAGCCCACTCCAGGAGTTCCTCAGAGCACACAGGAAGTTTTGTAAACTGCATAGCTTGGACCCAGGTAAAGCATAAATAATGTGGCCTTGGGGCTGAATCATGTGGAGAATTTTTCTTATAAAGTCACAGGCGATTATGCCTTTAGTTCAACACACATTTGCATCAAAAAGCGAACAAGACTCGGGCCAGTTTAAATGTTACAAGGAACAAACATTTGTTGGAGGAGGGAGATAAGATGCATTGTCTAAAGCTCTCAGAGGATAATGAAAGCACATTCTCTTTACATAGTATTTGGTGAATAAAAAGCAGTCAGAGTTCCCAGTAGGTCTTTTCTATATTAGATAATCCCTTGGCACTTCAGAAAGATCATTAAAAAATCTCATTCTAGTAATCCATTAGAAAATCCTACTCTGAATATTATTCATAATAATAAGTGATTGGTACAGTACATTCTGTGTGCATGGTTCTTTTACAGAACAAGAAAGAAAAGACCCTGGCCTTCTGTGTGTGGTAGATATTATACCAGCATTAAATTTAATTTAAACATATATTGTACAATTAAAAAAAATGATTGAAGAGTAACAAGAAATTAATACAAGCAAATGCGTACTTTAACTTTGTTGTATGTGGAATGAAATTATGGGGTAGCTGATGGATTAAAGCTGCAAATATTCACTTTTATCCAATCACATCAGAAAAGCATTATATTCCTTCTGTTTCAATTACCAGCAGAAAGGATGATCAAATCAGATATGGATACATAAAGTTTTTTCCAACCCAAAGCTGGTTTTATCCTCCATATTTTGATGGGTTTTAGTTGCTGAAAAACTATATTTTGGAAGACTGTTGATGCCTTGAATAGAATTGTTGTAAATGTACCCTCGACAAAGCATGACTGAAGGGCATAACCTAGGAATCCCCTATCATGGTCCTAAATCATAGCAGCCTTTCAAATTAAACCTGCACTTCTTATCTATGGGATGCAGAAATATTTCTCAAGCCAACTATAATGCTTTTCATATGAATATCTCTGTGCTGTTGTTGCAGTGTGCTTTCCCCCTGTATTTTGCTTTGCCTTTTTAAAACCCAACCACCATTTCCTCTCTCTCTCACATACACAATAAACCTTTTTATTAAGACATTTTTTGGCTTCACTTAGTACAATCTATTTCTCTGGGATATATGTCTTAATCTCTTCTCCATGTGCTAGCAGATTGGTTATAAGGTATTTTGTTATTGCTCTAGTACTGTGCGGGAAGACTGACTTAGCAGTCAGTCTAGATGTTCTCAGGAGGTACTGAGTGGTGGCAGCTGGTTACCAGAGTACTTTCCAGGGAACCCTTGGTCTAAGGGAATTTCCAGAGAGGAAAAGCACCATTTCCCCTTTCCTACTGTAACAATTGAACTTCACTCATTGGAGCAGGGTCTTCTGCAAGTGCCAACCTGCAAACGGGCAAAACCAACAACTGTCCATATATGTTCCTTCTCTGTAGTAGCCCCAACCTTGTGGAACGGCCTGCTTGAGAAGGTCAGGAAGTCTCCCACTTTCATGGCTTTCTGCAAAATATGCAAAACTTAATTATTCAAGAAGACTTTTCTGCTCAGGCAATAGAGTTGCACTGTACTAAAGAAATAGAGTTGTACTGTACTAAAGGATTCCCAAAATTACTTACAAAGATTATTAGGGACTGTGGTCTGTACTACTGTGTATAACTTTCTGAAACTAGGATCCTACTAAGGAATTTTTTTATCATATACAGAGCAATCCCAAGGGAGGGGTAGGACAGGCACACCCTGACACAGTGCAGCCAGGCCACTTCCTGATTGGCTTGCTGCACCACAGCGAGCAAACTGAACGGGAAAATCCTCCAAGCCCAGTGAAAGTGCTCTATGTAATTTCACAGGGCTGTGCCACCATTTTTGCTGACGTAACTTGACCCTGGAAAAAGGGGGTGTTCCTGGGGCAAAAAAGCTTAGGGAGCTGACTAAAGCCAGCCCTGTCCCCGGGAACACCCCTTTAACGCCAGCATGAGCCCCAGCATTGGATATGCTGCTGCCAAGACTGCTGCAGCACCCATGCTTGGAGCTGCTGCATGGCTCCCCTACACCAGCGTAAGTGGGCCTCCACCAGCATAAATGCCCATTTAGTCAGTGTTAAGTGACACTTATGCTGGGCAAGGGTAACACTGCACCCAAACCCCTTTTGGCCCCCTTTCAGGATTCACTGTTAATGTGTCATGTTAATAGTTATGCTATCCTGAAGTTCTATTTTTAGACTTCTACTTGGTTCTACAACCCACGTCCTATTGCATTGTTTGTTGAATGTCCCATCCATCAACTGTATTAACTCACTCTAGCCATTAACACATGACTTGGATATCATTGGTTAATCCCTCTCCTATCTCACACTATTTTATTCTGTGCTCTGGAAATTAAATGCATGGGGTTCCCCATCCCACACCATTTGTGCAACTTGAGCCTGTAGGAAGTTCCCATGCATTTGGTCTCAGGGATAACATGGGATATGGTGGGAGTGGTCGAGGGTGTCACCATCATTTTCATCACTGTTATCTGATTGGCCGTGGGTGGTTCAAGGCGTCACTTCACAGCTCAGACATGGGTCCATTGATGGGATTGCCTGTAAAATCCTTTTTCATCATTTGGCTCCCCCCCAAAAAAAACCTTTGAATACCAATCGGGGCATGGTATTGAGTTTCGCCATCATTCTCGTCATTGATTTTTGATTGGCCATGGGTGGTGAGGAGGTTACCCAAATAACAAGCTTGCTCAGCCAAGGCTAGAAAGTGAAATGTGGGCACAAAATGGTGTGAACCGGGTGTGTGGAGGATGGCCTTTCCCACACACCCTGGCTGTCTCTTCCCCCTGTATCCTACCAAGAGAAGGCAAAGGAAATGACACCCGTTGGGCAGGCGCGTTCCCAAAGAACAAGCAACATGGTGAAATGAGCATATCCGGTGGCCTTTGCCTCAGGCATCTCGTCCTTTTCACCATTTTAACACACCATCCAAGAGCAAGATGCAACCCCCGCCTTCCCACAAATGTACAGTGCTACACCTAGACATATTAATAAAACAGTAATGGTGGGGAGAAGATGGCACACTGGAAACAGGAGACATAACCCCCAACAGCACACAGTTTTGGCTGGGGCAAAGGTAGACCAACCAGAAACCCGTCTGTTCATTAAACCAAGTAACTGGTATACCAGTATCACCAAAAAATTTTTTAAAAAGGACAAGGGAACTGAGCAAAGGGCAAAGGCGGATGGTGGCGGCAATGGTGGCCACATTTTTCCAGTGTAAAATATTGATGGGAGGAGCAGCAGGAAGGGCAAAAATTGAAAGAGGTGTGTCAGGCTGAGGGAATGTCGACTCAGATGCTGACACACATGAGCAAACAGCCAGAATTATCACGAAAGTGAAATCATTTTCGCAACAAAACAGGGATTGGAAAACATGAGGGAAAACCACGACGGAAGTGAATCAGATGCACAGACTGGAGACGACATGCGTCTGGACCACGAAAAATCACTACATTTGAGGGAGATCCACAAGACAAATCAGCCATGTGTTAATGGCCTCTGTGTGATCTGCCTTGAGTCCAAGTGAGAAAGGTGGACTTTAAAAATTGTAAATAAAATAAAAATAAAATACGTTTTAAGCGATAGTGATTAAGTTTATTGTCTGCAGCTGAAGGCCATTACAATCAAGTTTTAAGCAGTATTCAGGTGTCCTGAAGAATTTATAGCAGGATGTAAACAACAAGGCTGTCTTTGTGAATTCTCATACATTTTACTTAAAGATCCCAGATCCAGAGCTGAAATTTACTATGATTCAGCATGGTAACACTGTCCTAGCCTGTAAGCAGGATTGCCATATTTCCTGCCTTTTAGCTACATATATTAGAAGGGGAAGTTGCACCCTACCCTCTTTAAGCACTATCTTCTTTTTGCTAGATTGAAAACCGGAATAGCTGCCTTCTATATGTTGTTATGGAAACAGCAGGATATAAATATTTTATGTGAAGGAAGGGAAGAAGTACAGATTAAAATGGTGATCGTTTGAGTTTGAGCACTAGACAGATAATATGTTAATCTTTTCTTCCATGGAGAACCTTCCTTTCAGGCACAGGAATTGCTGTGATTTTAAAAAGTCAAGTAGATACAACAGGCATTTGCCATGGGGTCAATGAGGTTGGGAAAGTGGTGCAAGAGAAAAAGGCTAAGTCCTTCTAACCAACCCCATTGCCTTAATATGAATTGGGGGATCCATGTAGCTGCTGTTTACTCTGTTACAAATGTAAGATTCATTTATGGATTTCCTGAATCTCTAGTCTGATCCTCATCAACAGATAATTAAAAATTACATAAACATAAATCAGAAGTGATCTAAAGAAATTATCATATAGGGTATTTAAATATGTTCATTACTATTATACATTGTCAGATGAACAGAAATACGAGACATGTTGTGAAAGTAAGGAAATCTTCATTAGACTTCTAGAGAATGACAGCTCACCTAATTCACACTTTTTACAGTGCAATACTAAGCACAATAACACCCTTCCAAGTCGCTGACTTAGGACTCCACTGTTAGAACCCCAAAGTCTACTATCACTACATCCTATCCAGATTTTCTAAAACATTTTCTGTATGAGTGTGTGAGAGCTACAGCTGGAGAGGGAGGTAGAAAAATTCTGCAAATTCTACTGCATTAAAATTTCATAGAATCAAACACCGTTCCTTAAAAGTAAAATACAAGGGAGACTAGTTAGATTTGGTTGGAAGGATGTTCAGAACTGGGGTGCCACTCTGCTTTGATATTCTGGTTTACTTCAAATGCTTAAATTAAACCACAAGAATTTTAGGAATAGGTACAAGGGGATTGTTGAAGACAGTATCTCCTATTTCACGTAGTTGCTAAGATTTGTTTTGAGTCTCCAGGGACTTAAACACTAAAGTCTCCAGAATGATGTCCTTAGCGCTACTGAGAGCCCTGTCTAGGGCATGAGGGAATGGATTCTAGGAACCTGCTGCTTTTGCATGTTTAATGCTTCATCCTTGAATACCCATTTTGTTGTAAACTGAAGTCAATGAGTTTACAGTCTGCGGCAACACAGTGTGAATTGTGCAGCTATGCCACCTACAGCCACAGACAAGCATTTGTGCCAGGAAAAGCCATTTTTTTCTTGTCAGAAAAAGCAATAACAAAAAAGAAAGGCAAACTTAAAATGTGGTATGTCTTTCCAGATGAGAGCTTTCTTGATTTCACTTGAAGATTTATTGCCCTGAGAGACTGTATCTCTGATAAAAAAAAATCCGCGCAACAAATGAATTGATATGTATTGTCAGATTTCTAAATCACACACACAAAAGCTGGGAGAAACAGGCAATGATATTGAAAGGAATTTTCAATTTGCATGCAGCGTTTAGATTGGTTTAGCTCTACTATTTCCAGAAGCATATATATGAAAGCCTCAAGCAAACAGAAGGGAATTTTTTTTCAAACAAAAATGCATTTTCTGTATATTTTAAAGAAGTGAATGCTTCTGCATGTGCTGTGTAGTGTTCCTAAAACAATACTTAGCATTTATATAGTGTTATCAGTGTTCAAACATTTTAAATATATTATAATGGCAATCCTTGCAAGCAGCCCTGTAAGGTAGGCTAGCAATAGCATCCCCATATTGCAGATGGAAGGCTGAAGCTAAAAGATAGAGGCTCTCTGCTTTTTCATTTCCCCCCATGTTAACCTTTTCATTTTGCCCATTTTAATGGATGGTATTCCTAATTCGCAGGTTTCTTTTTATGCCTCAATTATATATTATATGTCATTTATACTAAATTGATGCAAAAATGATGCTGACCAATGCGTTCATTTTAATGGTAAAAACACAATGCAAAGGAACAGAACATGGAGTGTCAGTTCAGGTTCATTTAGCAAATGGGGATCTTCATATCAAACAGGCAGAGCAATCAGTGGAATAAGACTGGAATCTCTTTGTATAGAATTGTACTGCCAGTGTGCTTAGAAATGATATACTATATCTACAGCTACTTTGGTAGTGAAAAACCTCTTGGCATCTTCTGTTCATAAACCATTGCTGACTATGAGGCAAATAAAGCACAGAATTTCAGCTACAACAACTCTTCTTCTATAACACAGAGATGGTTAAGGATTACCTAGCAACAAACAAGGTTCTAACCAAGCTAGTATTACTGCCAGTTGTGATTCCAACAAGTGACTGCCAGTGTCTCACTTTAATTTTACTGAAATAGTCTGCAAAAGCACTTTAAGTCTTCGAAGACAGATTGCTGAAAAATTACATTTTCTTTCTACCTTAAAGAAAGCACACTGAAGTGAGAAATGATTAAATATTGCCAGTGGTAGAACATAAAAAAAAATGTCTGTTGCAGATGAAACTCTATATATATAGAGAGAATTGTTTATTTAAAGATATAGACCATCAAATAAAACAGTATTACAGAATTGCTTCATGATGAAACTCTATATGAAATGGAGTGGGGAGCAAAGAGGCTAATTTGTATTGTTATAAGTTTCCAAGATAAGTTCATTTCTTTTAGAGCTGTAAGCCTTGGTTAATTTGATTATTACAGTGCAACTTGACTAATTGTTGGGGTTGAGAGTTCAGAGCAAATTGTTTACTTTTATGGGTGATTTTGTTCGACTGTGTTACTGTTTTCGGCATTGACAAATGAAAAGTGGCCTCTTCTGACAATGAATCATCAACCATCATGTTAAGCCATGGATGGGAATGTTTTAATCAAGGTTGCAGGAATGTCTAAAGTGAAAGAAAAGCATGCTGTTTCTACAACCACAATCACCCCCAGAACATTTCAGATAACTAAGGAACATTTCTTTTGTACATTAACGTTTTTCCTGTTGAAAATGTTTGGAAAATAGCAAATGGTGAAGAATCAGGGACATCATGGGAATGCATTGTAAGAGGCTACACATAGGGTTGCCAATTCCAGCTTGGGAAATTCCTAAAGATTTGGAGGCAATGCCTGGGGAGTAGGGTTGCCAGCTCCGGGTTGGGAAATATCTGGAGATTTTGGGGGCAGAGCCTGAGAAGGATGGGGTTTGGGGAGGAACTTCAACGCCATAAAATCCAATTGCCAAAGCAGCCATTTTCTCCAGGTGAACTGATCTCTATCGGCTGGAGATCACTTATAATAGCAGGAGATCTCCAGCTACTACCTGGAGGTTGGCAACCCTTCTGGAGAGGGCAGAGTTTGGAGAAAGAAAAAAGATCAGCAAGAATGTGATGTTTTAGGAATGTTGCTCCCTGAAGCTGCCTTTTCCATCAGGGGAAGTGATAGAGTTAAATTGTAATTCCAAACCACCCAGTCTATATATATGTGGGTGGTACGTTTGTCTTTTGGACTACTTTTGCTAGCTGATATAGCAGAAGCTTAGGGCTGTTGAAAAAATTTTTTGGGTATAGTTCAGCTTCGGCAAAATTCGGCCTGTTTTTATTTGGGTTGTGCCAAAGTCCGAACTCTCCCGCTTCTGATCCCTGAAATTCAGGGGGGATCCGGATTCGGGGGAAAATTCGCCCCCCCACTCACCTTCAGGGGGATTCCCTGAAGGCGTGTGGGGGGGCCTTTAAACAGATCTGCGCCTCCCAGCTGGGAGGCGCAGATCTGTTTAAAGGCCCCCCCCCCAACAAGTCCCTCTGCGCTGTCTGCACAGGCAACGCAGAGGGTTTCCAGACCCCCCCCCAGCCCTGCCGGGACTCCCAGCAAGGCTGGCGGGGGGTTGTCAAGCCCCTCTGCGCTGTCTGTGCAGAGAGTGCAGAGGGTTTCCAGACCCCCTCCCAGCCCTGCCGGGACTCCCGGCAAGGCTGGCGGGGAGTTGTCAAGCCCCTCTGTGCTCTCTGCACAAGGGGCCCTTTAAACAGATCTGCGCCTCCCAGCTGGGAGGCGCAGACCTGTTTAAAGGGCCCCCTCCCTGCGCCTTCATGGAAGCACCGTAAAGGCGCGGGGGGGGGGCAAATCTGTTTAATTTATTCGCCGAACCCCCGAAGTCGGCAAATTCGGCTCCCCCGTTTCCCTCCTTTTTTGAGTTCGGTTCGTCCAAACCGAAAAACAGCCGAATCGGGGGAAATTCAGCTGTTTTTCGGTTTGGCCTGAACTGAATCAACAGCCCTACAGAAGCTAACAGTTATTTCTGTTTTCTAAAACAAAACTGTTTTAGGATTAGAATTAGTCAAGGAAATCTTAAATCCTCTAATCAAAGTTGAAATACGTTAGGTTGAAATAGCTCATCACTGATGTGTTTACAAATGTGCAGAAATGCTAGAGCCAGTAGGAATGGTACCCTGTTTAGATATTGCAGCATACCCAGTAAAAAGCTGGAAGGCATAAATCCAGTTTGACAGATATGAAAGGTCAGCGTAGTCTTGACTTTACCAGGGGAAAAAATCCCATCATTTGTGTACTGTTGCTTAAGGCCATTTTGTGCTGGCTGTTAACAGAGTATCTGGAACCATTCTTGAAAACAGCATATCCCCCCCTTTAAGAATCAGGTTTTTTAAAGTCAACTTAGCTTATGTGCCTGAAAAAAAATGCAGAACTTTTTTCCAGCAAGGATTCTGTTTCATAGAGAGGCTTGCATGAACTAAGTTGATTCAATTCTCCTCCTCCCATGATTGTGTATCTCTACTAAGGAGTCTGAAAGTTTGAAAATGTGCAGTAGAGGAGATAGATGCTACAAATACTCAGGTGTAACATGCCAACAGGTCCTGCTGGAAAACATAACAAGTGGAGAAAGCTGGAGGAGTCACACTGGACACAAATCACTGTGGCTGTCTCTGAAAGAGATCTGTGGGAAGCTCTATGCTTTAGTAAGGGACGTCCATAATTCTGGACAGCAGAATTATGAGGCTAGGAGTAAAATGCTGAATTAGCAGTTTTTTTTTCTTTTTAACCACATTCAAATAGCGACACAAGGAAAAAACCTGAATGAAGTGGGTTGTTCGTCTGATTAAACATGATCTCATCCTTTAACACCCCCTCCCTTTTCTTCTTGATTTAATTCAGCATGATCCATTGGCTCATTTGAGGTACAGAACAGTATTTTTCGTTCCCTTGAAATGTATTGCATTTTGAAATAATGAGAAAATAATCCAAAATAATGTACTCAAGAGGCTTGGCTTTAAATTATATTTGCATTTTATTAATACTAATCCAAGTACTTTGTGCCAGTTATAAAAAAATATTTCCAATTCATTCTCCTGTTTTCTATCTAATGTTTGAGCTTTGCCAGAATATTTCTCCCTTCAACTGATGTTATTCATTTGTAGTTTCAAATTAACCTGTATGATAGATGCCAAATCTCTAATATTTTGGTAGTTTATTGTAGAGAGAGCGAGGTGTGGTGTACTGCTTTGCAAGGTGGGTTAGTGTTGGTGAATCCTGGTCTCAAATCAGTGAAGCTTGCTGGCTGAGACTTCTCTCAACCTTACCTAACTCACAAGTTATTGTGAGGATAAAATGAAGAAAGGGATATCAATATATCTAATTCTCAACATGGTTCCATCTGTGCTCCATCTGTAATTTGCAGAAAAGTCTGAAATACCTAAAAAAATATGTTGTGAGGTTAAAGCCCAAAATAATAGAAGGAGAGTCTGTACCTTTTAGAAATGTCATCTCAGTTTTCAGGGCGGGGGTTGTTAGGCAACCACTACAATATTGCCAGCCTTCAAACCTTGGTTTCTGCCAGTAAAAAGAAGGGGGGTAGGGCTTTTTAAAGGGCTATTTTGGCCTCCAAGTCCACCTCTGCTCCCCATCCCACACTTGGAATACTGTGTACAGTTCTGGTCACCACACCTAAAAAAGGATATTACAGAGCTTGAGAAGGTGCAGAAAAGAGCAACCAAAATGATTAGGGGACTAGAGCAACTGTCCTATGGGGAGCGGTTAAGACGCTTAGGGCTGTTTAGCTTGGAAAGAATGCAGCTAAGGGGAGACATGATAGAGGTCTATAAAATTATGCATGGTTTGGAGAGAGTGGACAGGAAGAAGTTTTTCTCCCTCTCCCATAATACTTGAACATGGGGTCATCTGCTAAAGCTGGAGGGCGAGAAATTCAAAACAGATAAAAGGAAATATTTTTTCGCACAATGCATAGTTAAATTGTAGAACTCCCTGCCCCAGGATGTGGTGATAGCTGCCAGCTTGAGAGGGCTTTAAGAGGGGAGTGGACATATTCATGGAGGAGAGGGGTATTCATGGCTGTTAGTTAGAATGGATACTAGTCATGCTGCATACCTATTCTCTCTAGTATCAGAGGAGCATGCCTATTATTTTGGGTGCGGTGGAACACAGGCAGGATGGTGCTGCTGCACTCATCTTGTTTGCGGCTTCCTAGAGGCACCTGGTTGGCCACTGTGTGAACAGACTGCTGGACTTGATGGGCCTTGGTCTGATCCAGCAGGGCCTTTCTTATGTTCTTATGTTCTTATGTCCCTCCTCCTGTGAAGAGGAGGGGCCAGGACCTTGCTACAATGCAATTTGTGTGACTCACCCAAGGGCAGTGGTAGCTACCAGACAACTCACACAACTCACCTGAGCCCTGTGTGACTTGGCCAGGGGCAGCAGTGGCTATAATATAACTCACCTGAGCATCTTTCTACTGCAAAACTTTCACAAAATAGGCAAACTTTTCCCATAGAGAGGTGGCCAGGGGAAGGAAGGAGAAAAAACCAGTTTGGTGTAATATTTAAAGTGTCAGGCTAGGGTCTGGGAGACCCAGGTTCAAATCCACACTCTGTCATGAAAGCTTGCTGAGTGACCTTGGGACTGTCATTCTTTTTTAGCCTAATGTACTTCACAGGGTTGTTTTGAGGATAAAATGGAGAGAAGAAGTATGATATAAGCTGCTTTGGGTCTCCATTGGGGAGAAAGGCGGGAGAGAAGTAAACAGGGACAGGGGAGGCTATGGTTAGGGTTGCCAACCTCCAGTTGTAATAGCCTGGGATTACAACTGATGTTTCAACCTTTTAACCCTTCTTGTCTTTATTGGTGGGAAGCCTCTCCCAAACCAATTTTAGGTAACTTGCTCCACACAGGGAAGTGAACCTCAATCTCCCAATCAACTTAGACCCACATATCTCGATGCCCAGATCATGTTTTAAAACAGCTATCCATCTTGCCCTCCATGGCAGGAAGGCAAATGGGATCTCTCTGTGGAAATACAAATGTGCTCCCTGACCTCTTGCTGTATTTTATGGCTCTCTTCTCTGGGAAAGTAAACATCTGTCAGGATCCCAGGAACTCCCTCATAGGCTTCAAAGCACCTTACATCTTCAAATCACTACAGTACTTCCTTCCAAGAAAAAACATGAATGTTATTGCTTCTTAAATTTCTCTGTTTGACAGTCTGTCACAAACGAACATATTGTATCAATGATGAATAACTAATTAACTCAAATGCAAAAAAAACCCCCACACTTCTCAAATCAGGATACGTTCTCGGAGCTGTTCTTGATCAGAATTGTTTGTATTTGTGACTCAGCTAGAATAAACATTTGTTCCAGGAAGGGGCATTATATGGAGAAAGAATTTTGAAAATGTTAGGTGATTCACTTAGCGCAGTGTACATGCATACTGACAGCATTGTGTACAGATCCTATGCCATTTATTTCCCCATAGATCAGTGGTTACCAACCTTTTTTCACTTGTGTACCTCTTGGCAACCCATTTCCATAAATTGTACCTGTCATATTACCAAAATGTTTGTAATTAATATAGTTGCTGTTATTTCAAAATGCCTGTTCCCATCATTATTCAATTTTTTCACATACCCCTAAATGTCCTGATTCATACCCCTGGAGGTACATGTACCCCAGGTTGGGAACCACTGCCATAGATGAATATTGAACACTCACTCTCTTGTGATCACATTGGCCTGCTCTATCAAAGTATTTTTATACAGAATAAACTATTGCAGCTTCAGTACACAAACATGAAGAGAAGAAGAGTGGAAAGTAATAACGTAGTATGTAATATTAACATAGGAAGCTTGGAAATCAACAGATGTGTTTCTTGGTTAGATATTTAAAGCTGCAACATAGCAACAGATTGTTTTATTATCAAAAATTAGAGGAAAGGGTATAGGAGGAGTGGAAGGATTTTCTGCAAAAGCTGGTGCCATAATTGTACACTGCCCTCCATAAAATGATATAGGTTGTTACAGGCACATCCTCTGTGCACCACACTCCACGATCGATCAGTCAATAGATGATAGATAGATAGATAGATAGATAGATAGATAGATAGATAGATAGATAGATGATAGATAGATAGATAGATAGATAGATAGATAGATAGATAGATAGATAGATACAAGAATCCTGTGCATTTTATCCTAAACAATTAAGTGGATTGTCTTTTACAAATTGTACTGAATGACATGTAGAACTGATTGATCCACAGAACAAACAGAACCATTTGTTCAGACTAATATCTGCTTAATGCTTTTTCAGTCAAACCTGCAAGTTAGGAACTTTCAATAAAGACCAACCAGCAATTTATCTGTTTCTGGATCTCTATAAACACTTTAACCTTGTTTTGGATCTATCCACAAGTAATACTGATTTTGTTCCACATGACATGAATACCTCTTGTCTTACTTCACATCCTTGGGCCAGACATGACTATCAAACAATCAAGATGGCTTTAGCATTGTACAATTTAGAATGTGCCCTGGATGCTGAGAACAGAGCAGGCAACAGTTAAGTCTCCGTACTCCTGATGTCCTCACAGTCTGTTATACCTTAGCTCAACCCATCAATTAGACTATTTTATTGAGTTTATTAGGCAGTTGAAGGAAAAATCTTCAAACATTTCAGGTCATGGTGGAGATCAGAAGAAAAAGACTTTTATCAAATTCACTCCTTTATGATTGTAATAGTCAACATGCAATGTTAGAAATGAAAATTGAAATGGAGAAAAAATACCCTTGGAATTTTTCCCTGTTTTCTCAAAATATGGATCTGCTTTCTAAATCCCTATACTTGTTTAGCCAACCATGGAAGCAACAGCTAAAGAGATAATAGGGATGTCTTGGATGCTCCTTAGTGAGCCACGCAGCTCATTAAGGAATGGTGACAATTCTACAGAGAGTTGCAGTTCACTCTTCCACCAGCTAATCTTTCCTAGTTAGCAGATCATGATATAGAACTGAAGCATATCATTTAGCAAGGACGTGCTTAGGTGTACCTCTTAGGGGTCACAGAAGAGGAAAATTACTTCCCATTGAAATTGACATGGTAGGGTGCTCCTCTTCAACAAAACATACTTGGCTATGGAAAAACTTCCAAAAAGTGTACAGGGGGGAAGCATACCAAGCATAATTAGCACTAATTATTTGCTATTGTCACTTGTTTTGCCTATGAAACTAAAAAAGGATCAAAGCAACAGCAGGGCCCTGATTACAATTGTTTTGCTTCCATACAGGTAAAAAATGTATGATAAAACATGGATCTTTGTTGTTGCCATAAACATTCTTATAAGTATCACCAGTGAAATGTTGTAGTACAGAATTCATGATAAGTTGTGCTTTTTATTTACACAGCATGATAAACAAATGAACTGTCATTGATAGGACTGTGAGATGGCGTTGCCCAAGCCTCAGTCATGGAAGCTTATTCTCAAAGCCTGAGCTCAATCTTAGAAAATGTGAAGCAGTAAAAAAGAAGAGAGCTCTTTTAAAAGATATAGGGGGTGCTTTTCCTCTTGGTCATAACACATCTCAGCTAGGGTTGATGTAAGCATTACTGAGCTAATGGATGTGAAGTACATTCAGCATATATATTGTTGCCTTCTTTGTACTCCACAATGTCAAACTAACTGTCTACTAGGCCAAGTGGGACCACAGACACACCCTGTAAAGAATCATCTGTTAGTCAGCTGTCTGACAATCAGCTATCTGGATGTTCACTTCCACCCTTGGGGTGGAAATGTGACTAGCAGGGGAGAGATTGCTCCATGGCCACTATTCATCCCTCATGGTCTTGGCCATGATCCCATAGGGCTTCTGTTTAGAGGGAGGCCACTGGGCATTCCCCAGACCTGACTAGGACCTTTAAAATGCTTGATGGAGGAGGCCAATGAAAACATACCAGCTCTGGCTCGCAGCTCAGTCAGGAGCAGATCTATAGGAGAGAAGGTGGTGCTCAAACTTCACCACTGTCTGTCTGAGGCCAAAGGAGTGCTCTTCACTAAAGCCGGACTCTGAAAATGACAGCCATTGCCTGGGACCCAACAATTGTTGAGGGGAAACAGTCTTTCAAGCAAGCTAAACCCCCATTACCTTTCTGTTTAGATTTACATATTGTCGCGAGGGGTCTTGGGCCTGGATGCCGGGAGGGTCTCTGGCCTGGAGGAGGTTGGGGCTGAGACAATCTCCTCCGCCTCAGATCAGTCCGAGGGGGAGTCGGAGCTTGACTCTCCCTCAGGCATCGCCAGAGTGCCGCAGGACACACCTTGCGGTCAGACCTTGCGGTGTATCCTCCCCGGCAGTCAGACTTCTCTGGCCTTATATAGCCTCCAGGCCAGAGAAGTCTCTCCCAAGCTCCGCCTCAACCCTCCCCCCGTAAGTCCATATAAGGACTGGTAAGCCTTGCCTCCCCAGCCCTGGAACATCGGGTGTGGCTTGCGCCCCTGCCTTGCTCGGGCTCGCCCACCCGACAGCTGGGGGTTGGAGGGGATGACCACAGCCGACCCTCCCCCCATGCCGCGGCTGCGGTGGCCCCCCTCGGCCAGGAGCGGGACTGGGCTGCTTGTTACCCCTGTGGGGGCTGTGGAGGGCCCCGCGGGTCGGTGGCCCAAGGCTCCAGAGGGGGTGGTGGCCGGGCCTCCTGGGCGTCGGCCCGCCGCTCCTGTGGCAGCTGTGGCGGACCCCACTGGTCGGTGGCCCAAGGCTCCAGAGGGGGCGGCGGCCGGGCCTCCTGGGCATCGGCCCGCCGCTCCTGTGGCGGCTGTGGCGGACCCCGCGGGTCGGTGGCCTGCGGCTCCAGAGGGGCCGGCGTCCAGGCCTCCTGGGCGTCGGCTTGCTGCTCCTGAGGCGGCTGTGGTGGGCCCCGCGGGTCGGCGGCCTGCGGCTCCTGAGATGGCGTTGGCTGGGCGTCTGGGGCGTTGGCTCACCCCTCTAGTGGCGCCTCTGGGTGGGCTTGCTCTCCCCTCGTCAGCTGCTGGGGGATGAGAAAGCCCTGGTAAGTCACCCCCCCGGGAAGCCTGGTGAGTGTGGGGGCGGCGGTTCGGCCCAGGAGGGGAGATGGGGAGCCCCCGGGACACATATATCTTCCAAGTCATATGAATTCACCCTCTCCTCCTCCAGTATAGAGAAACTTGTCAAAAAATGATATTGCCCAACACAGCCCACAATGTATTAAAAGAGACTATGCAGCTCTGGGTAAGAAGGACCTGAGGGCGCAGGTTGATTTTTTCATCAGTTCTTCCTGTAGAAGGCTGTGGCTTTTGTAAGGGAAAGAAGAGTACTACAAATTAATGACTTGCTGCATAGATGGTGTCGTCAAGAAAGGTTTGGATTTTTGGACCATGGCTTACGCTTTCAAGATGAATCTCTTCTATTGGGAGATGGTTTGCACCTCACAAGTGTAGGAAAAAATGTTTTTGGTGAGAGCCTTGATAAAGAGGGCTTTAAACTAACTCCTAGGGGGGAGCGAAACAAGAACTTAAAGCCTAGCATGATGACAGTAACTGGAGATGAGAACAATAAAGATTTGCAGGGACTGGCATGTATGTGAGGAAACATATACTTGCAGGTAAATTCTGAAACGAAAACCTCAGGGCACGTAAACCATGGATTCCAATGTCTGTACACTAATGCATACAGTATGGGAAACAAGCAGGAAGAACTTGAAGCCCTAATACAGGAAGGGGATTTTAACCTAATAGGCATTACTGAAACTTGGTTGGGGATCACTCACAATTGGAATATTATGATTGAGGGGTACTGTGAGGGCCATGTGTCTCTGACTCCCCTTCCCCTTGTTAGCATCTTCTATCTCTGTCCCTTTGAACTCATAAAAGCAGTTCACACCTCCCCATGCCTTCCTGGGCCCCGGCGCCTCATCTGCCTTTCCCAGGTGCCGCTCTTGCCCTCCCCTGCTGCGCTTCCTGCATGCACTCCCTCGGGCCGAATATGGCCTTGAGGATCTGATAGTCCTAACAGTCTCGCTGGGACCCGTTTGATGTTTTGTATTACACCAATCTATCTTGAAACTTCCCACAACAGAAGTGTGAACCCCAGTGCCCTGTAGTAATATATTCTGTAACCCCGATAAGCTAGCTCACTTGCAACTTCAAACCCGTGTCTGTCTTGTACTATCTGAAGCCTTCAATAAATCCTTTGTTTCTGTATCCAAGTCTGAGCAAGTGATTTTGCGAAGTTAGCACAGCTAGTTTGGGACTCTCACATTAAGTTGCAAGTCCTTGCCTTTTCGTTCTGCATCTGTACCTTAAGGGACAGTAATGCCAGGCGAGGAGGATTGGGTACGAAGCCCAAGAACACCTTTAACTCCTGGCTGGACTCTCCTAAGGGCTGGTCGCTCTCCCGGACCGAGGCGAAACACCGCCGCATGGCTTTGTCCGGCACGAGACTCGAGGACGACCCCGCGCGTAGGGAAGTCCTGATGGACGAGGAACGGAGGCAATGGCAGGAGGAACGCCAAGCCATGCTGGAGTGCATGGATGCCATGCAGACCGTGATGGGTGAGATGGCTGCCGCCATGGATGCGCTGAAGGTACAGCCTCCCCCCGGCAACCCCCCGGATGGGACGCCGGCGGCTCCCCCCGTTCCTCCCAGCACTCCGGCCCGCCGTGACCTGAAGATCACGTATGATGGGTCGGGGGATCAGTTGACCTTCTTTTTGGTCCAAGTGGATATTTTTATGCGGGAACAGGGCCGGACCTTTACCTCTGAAGAGTCCCAGGTCCAGTATGTGGCCTCCCTCCTGCAAGGCGAAGCGGCCGCGTGGATGGTGTTAAAATACGAGCTCCGCTCCCCTGTGCTGCGGAACCTGGATGAGTTTATGATTGCTCTCCGAAACCGGTTCGAGGACCCGAACCTGGGGGAGCGGGCCAAGGCTACTCTGATGCAACTACGCCAAGGGACTAAGTCGGTGGCGCAGTATGCGAGCGAATTCCAGTCTCTGTCGAGCAGAATTCTGGATTGGAGCGAGGCTACCCGGGTGCAGTGCTTCAGAGAAGGACTAAACCCGGACCTGCAACATTGGGCCTTCATGCAAGGTAACCCCCCTGACGTCGAGGGCTGGGTGCGCCACACCGCCGATATTGAAAATCGGAAGCAACTCCTGACCCTGTCCAAACAGCGCACCGGCCGCGACTTTAAGCCGAGAGGGGACAGACCAGGCGGTACCAGAGATTCCCGAACCCCGGGCAGCGGCGGCCCCTCAACAGCCGAACGCCGCAAGCGCTTCGAAACCGGGGTGTGCTTGGTGTGTGGAGGTACGGGTCATTTTGCCTCGCAATGCCCATCCCGCTCCGGCCGTCCGGCTCCTCCTCGCCCAACCCCGACCGAACCGGAGAAGGTCCCGGCGGAGGGCCAACCTCGACGCCGAAGCGGCGCTCCTGGACGCCGGAGCGCGCCCTCCCCGCTACACGCGAGCGCTCAAGATGGAGCCTCCACCTCTACTGGTCCATCGGGACCCCGGATTACAAATGCAGCTTTTGACTCAGCCGAGTCACGGATTACAACTACCACATCTCCTTCATCCAGTGAGGAGGAAGAGTGGGAGATGCCGGCAAAAAACGCCGTCGGTCTGCTGTAAGAGGGGCTCCTCAGCAGACCGCTCCAATCGTTGTGCAAGGAGCTCCACCGATGGTAAGCGCCCAAGAGGATAATGTGTACATCCGGGTCCACCTATCCTTACCCAAAGGGGGTCCGGTGTTAGAATTCCCCGCGCTAGTTGACTCTGGGTGCACCCGCACCTTGATTAGTGAGGAAGCCGCCAAGAGACTACGCGTCCGATGCAAATGGCTCCCGGGTCCCCTCCGTTTCTCTCAAATGGACGGTAGTGACTTTAAAAAGGGGCCCGTCACTCACCGTACCACTGCGGTGGTCATGGCTGCGGGAGAACATTGGGAACGACTGTACTTTACCATCGCCCCCATAGTTGCCCCCATAGTTTTGGGGATGAATTGGTTACAGGGACACAACCCCTCCATTAACTGGGTCAAACGGACACTCACTTTCCCCGAGGACCCCTGCGGAATGCACGACAAGGACCGAGTACTTTGCACCCCGGCCGCCGCGTTGGTGGGTTCCCCCGGGCCCGTCCCCGCGACACCCCATCTACCCTCGGAGTATTCCCAGTTCGCGGATGTGTTTGATGTGAGGGAATGTGATGAACTGCCCCCACACCGAGAAACTGATTGCGCAATTGAGATCGTGGGAGATGGCAAGTTGTCCAAGGGGAAGGTTTACCCCATGAGCCCTAATAAAAAGGCGGTGTTGCGGGACTATTTGGACACTAACCTAGCAAGGGGCTTCATACGCCCCTCCAAAGCTCCGTACTCCACCCCCGCCTTTTTTGTCAAAAAGAAAACGGGTGACTTGAGACTGTGTATTGACTTCCGTAGACTGAATGCTGTCACTCAGTCTAACGCTTACCCCCTCCCTCTCATTCCAGACCTTCTAGCGCAATTGAAGGAAGGCCGAATCTTCACCAAACTGGATTTGGTGGAAGCCTATCACCGCATCCGCATTAAGGAGGGGGACGAATCCAAGACGGCCTTTTCGAGTTGTTTTGGCATGTTTGAATATCTAGTGATGCCGTTCGGACTTTCAGGGGCTCCGAGTGTATTCATGCAATTAATTAATGAAGTTTTACATGATTTGTTGTTTCGGGGGGTGGTGGTATTTCTGGATGATATTCTCATTTATTCTGAAACCATGGAAGAGCATGTCCAACTGGTGCGCGAAGTCCTCCAGCGGCTGCGGGACCACAAATTGTATGCTAAGGTGTCAAAATGTGAATTCCACCAGCCTTCCATCACTTTCCTGGGCTATGTAATTTCCCACCAGGGGTTGGAGATGGATCCCGAAAAGGTTCAGGCGGTACGGGATTGGGAACCCCCCACCACCCGCCGGCAACTGCAACAGTTTTTGGGGTTTGCCAACTTCTACCGCAACTTCATCCCCAATTTCGCACAGGTGGCTCTCCCTCTCACTTCCCTTTTGTGCACCAAGGGGAGGGGAGCGAACGCCGCGCTACCCTCGGCCCGTTTGCAGTGGTCACCGCCCTGCCAGCAAGCGTTCGACGAGCTAAAATTGCTCTTTTCGTCCGAGCCAGTACTAGCCCACCCGGACTGCACTAAGCCATTCGTGGTCCAGGTGGACGCCTCGGACGTAGCCATGGGAGGGGCTCTCCTGCAGAGAGACGAAAGTGGGGGTTTGAGACCATGCGCCTACTTCTCCAAAAAGTTTTCTCAGTCGGAAATCAACTGGGCGATTTGGGAGAAGGAGGCGGCGGCGGTAAAACATGCCCTCACCATCTGGAGACACTTTTTGGAAGGGGCAGAATTTCCGTTTGAGGTGTGTACCGACCACAAGAATTTAGAGGCTCTCAAGGGGGCTAGAAAGCTCAACGCTAAACAGATTCGTTGGGCTCAATTTTTCGCCAAGTTCCGTTTCACCCTCAAGCACGTCCCCGGGAAGGAAAATGCCCTGGCTGATGCCCTATCCCGACTCCCCCAATACCGCAATGACTTTGACCGTCCCGTGGACTCCCTATTCACCCCCGAGCAATGGGGGGAGGTCTCAGGTCTAGCCGTCACCACTCGGTCCCAAGCCCGCCAACCGGGTAGTCCCATGCTCAAGGGGATCCCGGAAGCTTTTCAGCAAAGGCTCCGAGACGCATCTCTGCAGGAAGCGGAGCAGCAAATTCTCCCCGCCGGCATGGAACAACGGGACTCCTGTTGGGTGCGGGGTTGAAAGCTTTATGTCCCAACGCCTCTCCGTAAGGAGGTCTTGGGACTAGTCCACGGAGCCAAACTTGCGGGTCATTTCGGCTTTGTAAAAACTCTGCACCTGGTGAGGCGGCAATTTTGGTGGCCCAGCATAAGAACTGACGTGGAACTATACGTGCGCAGCTGCCCCATCTGCGCCACAGCTAAAAAAAGGATGGGAAAACCTCCGGGGCTTCTGAAACCCTTAGAAACACCCGCCCGACCGTGGGAAGTGATCGCCATGGACTTTATCACCGATCTACCTCCCAGCCAGGGTAAGACGGTCCTATGGGTGATCACGGACCTTTTCTCCAAACAGGTCCACTTCGTTCCCTGTGCCGGACTCCCCTCGGCCCAGGGTTTAGCCAAACTGTTTATCACACATGTCCTAAGGCTTCACTCGATTCCCAGAAAGGTCCTCTCCGACAGGGGGGTCCAGTTCGTCGCCAAATTCTGGCGGGCCTTCCTAAAACTGATGGGGGTGGAGGAGCAAGGACTCTCCTCGGCGTACCACCCCCAAACCGATGGTCAAACTGAACGAGCAAATGCCGTGGTCGAGTGTTACCTCCGGTGTTATGTCAATTACCACCAGGACGTTTGGGTGGACTTACTACCTTTTGCTGAGTATGCCTACAACAATGCCCCTCACTCCTCCACTGGTTTTAGCCCTTTCCAAGTAGTATACGGGACGGAATTCGGCCCTTTTGGTTCCACCCCCGTCACTCCTGAGCTCGAGGCAGTCCCGGAAGTCCAGGAGTGGGTGCAAGTGGTTCGGTCTACTTGGCCCTGGTTGCAAAAGAACCTAGAGCGGGCCAAACGCAAATACAAGGAACAGGCCGACAAACATCAGTCCCCGGGCTGGGAGCTCAAGGTGGGGGAGCAAGTTTATCTCTCCACCAAAAACCTGCGCTCTCTCCGGCCCTGCAAGAAGCTAAACGACCGATACGTTGGACCTTTCCCCATTTCCCGGGTAATCAATGAAGTCACCGTGGAATTGGAGCTGCCAAAAACCCTTAGGGGCGTTCACCCCGTCTTTCATATCAGTCTGCTCAAACCTTACGTACCCGCTCCCCAATTCCATTCCCCCCCCCAAACCCGAGGTTCCGACAGTAGTGGGCGGGGACACACACTTAGAAGTGTCCAAGGTTTTAGACTCCAAATGGAAGAAAGGGAAACTGTTCTATTTTGTCCGATGGAAACATCTGGGACCTGCACACGATGAATGGGTAGCAGCCCCCCACATGGCGGCCCCCCGCCTCGTTCACGAATTCCACTGCGCCTACCCCGATAAGCCTCGGCCTCCCGACCTTGCGGGGGGGGCCTTAAGGGGGGCAGAATGTGAGGGCCATGTGTCTCTGACTCCCCTTCCCCTTGTTAGCATCTTCTATCTCTGTCCCTTTGAACTCGTAAAAGCAGTTCACACCTCCCCATGCCTTCCTGGGCCCCGGCGCCTCATCTGCCTTTCCCAGGTGCCGCTCTTGCCCTCCCCTGCTGCGCTTCCTGCATGCACTCCCTCGGGCCGAATATGGCCTTGAGGATCTGATAGTCCTAACAGTCTCGCTGGGACCCGTTTGATGTTTTGTATTACACCAATCTATCTTGAAACTTCCCACAACAGAAGTGTGAACCCCAGTGCCCTGTAGTAATATATTCTGTAACCCCGATAAGCTAGCTCACTTGCAACTTCAAACCCGTGTCTGTCTTGTACTATCTGAAGCCTTCAATAAATCCTTTGTTTCTGTATCCAAGTCTGAGCAAGTGATTTTGCGAAGTTAGCACAGCTAGGTTGGGACTCTCACAGGTACAACTTGTTTAGAAGGGATAGATAGATAAGGAAGTGGGGAGGTGTAGTATTATATGTCAAAGATGTGCATACTAGTGAAGAAATACATGAATCTGAGCATGGAAGTTCAGTCAAGAGTCCATGGGTAAAAATAAAAGGAGTAAGAAATAATAGTGATATTATGTTGGGGATCTGCTATTGACCACCAAATCAGGCAGAGGACTTGGATGAGATACTCCAAGCCCAGGTTACAAAGTCGAACACATGAACACATGAAGCTGCCTTATACATCAGACCTTCGGCCCATCAAAGTCAGTATTGTCTACTCAGACTGGCAGCGGCTCTCCAGGGTCTCAGGCTGAGGTCTTTACATCACCTACTGGCCTAGTCCCTTTAACTGGAGATGCCGGAGATTGAACCTGTGTTCTCAAAGAGATGGGACACAGTGATCACAAGAGATTTTAATTACCCAGATCTGTTGGAAGTCTAACTCTGCTGAAAATGCCAGATCCAATAAATTCCTGACTTATCAATTGTCAATTGACTTATGGTGACCCCATAGGGTTTTCAAGGGAAGAGATGTTCGGAGGTGGTTTGCCATTGCCTGCCTCCATGTCATGACCCTGGTATTTTTTGGAGGTTTCCCATCCAAATACTAGCCAGAGTCAGGGCTGAGAGTGTGAGAGTGGCCCATGGTCCCCCAGCAAACTTCCTTGGCACAAGTGGAGATTTAAACCTGGTGTCAGGTCTTTGCTGCCTGTGGAGTAAGAGTTTGGCAATTGCAGGCCAGAGGCTGGCTTCCTGTCAAGGTCAGGTTCTGGCTGCTGGTCAAAGTTTTGTTCTCATGCTGCAAATCCTGTGTACTGTTTATCACAGATGTCCCCGTGTTATGTCTGCGATTCTCTGGGAACCATAATCTCGTAGTTACTGCACTGTGGTTTCACTTTGTTTTACTTTCATGCCTAGAATGCTTTTATACTGTAACCTACCTGCACAGACCCTATTAGCAACCTCTCCTGCGGGAGAGGCAGTCAGCTTCTTTTAATCTGTCTTTTGCTCCTAATAAATTAGCATTGCTTAGGATCACCTGCCTGAGCGTGTCTGTTTATGGGACGCTAGGGATGGACGCCTGAGTTTGACATTAGGTTGCTAATCCCATTTTACCTTTTGATTTTGTGGCTGGGGGTCATGTTCCCTTCTCACGTCCTGGCAGGGACAACCGAGGAGGAACTCCAGCGCTTGCTCCTGACAAAAGCACAGCTCGCCCACAGAGAGGCCCACCGGCTTGCCGGGCTGGTAGCCGCGCAATGGGTCGCTCTTGAAGAAGCTGAGGGGGTCAAAGGGCTGGGAGCCGCGCACTGCACCTGAGAGGAGGCCAGGTGGCTCACTCTTCTCCTGGAAGAGTCACGACTCGCTCAGCAAGACGCTGCCGTCCTCGTTCGGTTGGTAGCTGCGAATTGTGTCCACGGGGAGGTTGAAGCGCTGAGGGGGAAGCCGAGTGGCCCATGGGACTAGGAGCCGCACACCCTTCCCAGATGGCAGGACAGCTCGACCAGGAGGAAGCTGAGTGACTCAAAGAAGAGAAAGCCACGCAATGTCTCCAAGAGGAGTCTGAGAAGGCCGCCGCAAGGGCGGCAACGCACTTTTTGGAGTTGGCAGCAGAGCTGCTTACTGAGGCTGAGGTCCAACGAATTTTGGAAGATGACTTCAGCTGTCCCGTCCAGATGGAGGTCGCCCAAGCAGCCATGACAAGTATGGGCGACCCGGAGTGCCTGGGACACCTGTTAAGGGAAGCGGCTAAAAAGGACTTGGTGGATACGGCCGAGGTGGATGCCGCACATATTGCTGAGTTAGAGGCCGAGCAGGCCGCTGCACTTGAAGCCGAGCGCCATGCAGGAGCAGAGGCTGCAGGGTTCACTGCACTAGGAATAGGGCGACTCTTCCCAGGAGGTGCCCAGCAACCCATCTCTGTGCCCTTGTTCCTGACAGAGTCCCCTAGACTTCCAGTGGGAAGTACAGGCGCCATGCCCAAAGTTTCAGGGCATTTGGACTCAGTGGCACAACCATCAACGTTTCTCACTCAATCTTCCAGTGTGACTACCCAGTGGTGGGGACTGGCCGGCGACGATCACCGGAGAGATTATGGCAGTGGGGGTGTCCCCTGGGATCTACCTTTTGATAAGTTCATGGGTCTTGGCTCTCTCACTCTGAAAAGGGTCCTCAAAGCGCCATCTCAGCGCGAGCATAAAGTCATCCAGAGTCTGAAGAGCACGGGCGTGAAGATCAAACTGTTGCACCATCCAACTCGCTGCTTCTCCCTCCAGCAGCGATGCCACATGAGTGCAATATTTCCTTGAGGGGCTAAACTCTGAGATCCAGTACTGGGCGTTCATGCAAGGAGACCCTCCTGACTTGGAGGGTTGGCTATTACTGGCTGTAGAAGTGGAAAACCGCCGACAATTGCTTAACCTGTCTAGACAACGCAGAGCGCGAGACTTGGGCTCAGGGCCGGAGTGAGCAGCCCCGAGGGGGAATTCCAGGCCATCAAGGAAGCCCACCACCCCAACTCCGGAGAAGGAGAAGTGTTTTCAGAGCGGGGTATGCCTCATTTGTGGCTGAATGGGCCACTTCGCAGCCACTTGCCCGTCCCGACCAGAGCAGCCATTGACCGTACCTCGCCCGCCTACCAAGGAGACTGCTCGGGCTGGAGGTAAAGACCACCAGAAGAGTGCAACTGCCAGACGGCGAGGCCCCATCGCTCTCAATCTTGCCCCTACTACCCAGGAGGACCAACCGCCGACATCACTCGATCCAATGGGGTCGCGGATTACAAAGGAGGCCGGCTCGAGTCCGGACAACTCTTCAGCATCTGAGGAGGAGACGACTTGGAATCGCCAAGCAAAAAACGAACCGGGTCTGCTGTAGTCGGAGCTCCACAGCCGACCATTGCAATCGAGAAGCCAAGAGCTCCACAAATGATGAGTGACATGGGGGAAACAGTGTTTCTGGACATTATAAGACTTTAGAGGGGGTCCCCAAATATCACTGAAAGCTTTAATTGACTTGGGGTGTGCGCGAACCCTGATCAACGAAGACACTTTCAAGGCTTTAAAAGAGAAAGCCATGCACTTGCCCCAACCCATACAATTTGCTCAGATGGGCGGCAGTGACTTTCAGGGGGGGGGTTCTCATAGAGAAGCGCACCGGCAGAGTAGCCATGGGGGTGGGGGCCCATTGGGAGCAACTTCATTTCACTATTGCTCCGGGCATTAGATATCCAGTTGTGTTGGGAGCAAATTGGTTACAATGACACAGTCCTACCATAGATTGGGCAGCCAACACCATTGCTTTCACTCAGCCACAGTGCGACCACCATTGCAGGGAAGTGGCGGTCAAAGCCAGTGCGTGTCAGCTGGGGGTGGGGAGTCCTTATACCCCCCAATTGCCTAAAGAGTACGCAGCCTTTACAGACGTGTTTGATGAGAAAGAGTGTGATGTTCTGCCTCCCCATCGTAAGATGGACTGTGCTATTGAACTGGTGGGGGAAGGCAAACTACCAAAGGGAAAGATTTACCCCATGAGTCCGAAAGAGAAGTCGGTCCTCCGGGACTTTTTGGATAAGAATTTAGCCCATGGTTTCATTCGGCCCTCCACGGCTCCTTATTCCGCTCCAGCCTTTTTTGTGCGAAAAAAGATGGGTGACCTGCACTTATGCATAGACTTCTGCAGACTCAATGCGGTCACCCAGACTAATGCCTACCACATTCCACTGATTCCAGGTCAGCTCAGCCAACTAAAGGAGGGCCGTATATTTACTAAACTGGATTTGGTTGAGGCTTATTACCGGGTTCGAATCCGGGAAGGTGATGAGCAGCTGACAGCTTTTTCCAGCTGTTTTGGGATGTTTGAGTACCTGATGATGCCCTTCGGGTTAAGTGGCACGCCTAGTGTCTTCATGCAGATGACTAACGAAGTGCTACATGATCTGCTATTCAAAGAGGTGATTGTGTATCTTGATGACATTTTGATTTACTCTAAGACGTATGAAGAACACGTAAAATTGGTTAAGGAGGTCTTGCAACGCCTGCAAGAAAACAACTGTTTGCAAAAGTATCCAAGTGTGATTTTCACCAAGACAAATTGACCTTCTTGGGGTATGTGATTTCACATAAGGAACTGGCAATGGATCCTGAAAGGGTGCGAGCTGTGGTAGAGTGGGAGCCGCCCTCTACTCACAAACTACTTCAACAATTTCTTGGTTTCGCAAATTTCTACCGGGGGTTTCTCAGCAATTTTGCGCAGATTGCGTTGCCCATAACCTACCTGTTAAAGACGAAAGGGAAGGGAAGTTCAGCTACCCTGCCATCTTCCCAGTTGGCATGGACGCCAGACTATCAACGAGCCTTTGAGACTTAAAAAAGTTGTTCACTTCTGAACCTGTGCTCAAGCATCCTGATTGTGAAAAACCTTTCATGATTCAAGTAGATGCTTCCGATGTAGCTATGGGAGGGGCGCTTCTACAGAGGGGGGAAGCAGGACAGCTGCACCCTTGTGCGTATTTTTCTAAAAAGTTCTCCCAATCAGAGCTCAACTGGCCCATTTGGGAAAAGGAGGCAGCCACAGTTAAGCATGCCTTGACGGTATGGAGACATTTCCTAGAGGGGGCTGAGATTCCCTTTGAGGTGTGGACAGATCACAAAACCTGGAGGCTTTAAAGGGGACACATAAGCTTACTGCAAAACGTGTGTTGGGCAGAATTTTTCTCGAAGTTCCGTTTCGTATTAAAACATGTCCCCGGCAAATAAAATCAGTTGGCAGATGCATTGTCTCGACTTCCCCAGTACCAGAGTAAGGTGGAGCGCCCCACTGACTCTCTCTTCACCCCAGAGCAGAGGGGGTTTATGCCCAGTCTGGCCATGCAGACTCGCTCTCAAGTTTGGCAATCCACTGCCGTAGATGGAGGACCAGACTCAGCAAAACACCCTCCTCCCAGGAATCAACTGCCAGGCGCCTGCCGAGAGGAGTTGCCGGTTTCTCCCAAAGGTGCTCAAGGAGCACCTCCCTTAGAGGGGCTGCCGGACCCTTTCAAGGTTGCCTTAACCCAAGCCTGCCAAACAAGACAACTTTGAAGGAGGGTTTCTGGTTCAAGGACACTAAACTATATATTCCTATATCCCTACGGAGGGAGGTAATGGATCGGGCCCATGGTTCTAAAGTAGCACATCATTTTGGTTTTGTGAAAACTTTGCATTTGCTTCGCCGGCAGTTTTGGTGGCCAGGAATGAGAACGGACTTGGACTCTTTTATTCGTAGCTGTCCCACTTGTGCCACTGCAAAACGGGTGATGGGAAAACCACCCGGACTGTTGAAACGTTTGGAAACGCCCTTGGGCCCCTGGGAAGTTATTGCCATGGACTTTATAACCGATCTTCCCCTAGTCGGGGGAAAACAGTACTTTGGGTGGTTACAGATCTGTTTTCCAAACAGGTGCACTTGGTTGCTTGCACGGGGCTGCCCACAGCCCAAAAGTTGGCCAGATTGTTTGTGTAACATGTTTTCAAATATCACTCGTTCCCGCACAAGGTGATCTCCGACCACGGGGTCCAATTTGTGGCTAAGTTTTGGAAGGCCTTTCTCAAGCTGGTGGGGGTGGAACAGGGTTTATCTAGTGCATATATCCCCAAACCGATGGACAAACTGAATGTGTCAATTCTGTGTTAGAATGTTATTTGCGTTGCTATGTAAATTACCACCAGTATGATTGGGTAGATTTACTGTCTTTTGCTGAGTATGCCTACAACAATGCCACACATCAGTCCACAGGTTTCAGCCCACTTCAAGTGGTATATTGTAAAGAATTCGGGCCCTTTGGTAACGTGGATTTCTCGGGAGAGGAGGGGTCCACCGAGGTGACAGAATGGGTGAAAACAGTACAAGATACCTGGCCTGGCTACAGAAGAATCTTGAATGTGCCAAAAACAAGTACAAAGCACAGGCAGATAAGCATCGTTCCCCAGGTTGGAACTTTGAAGTGGGGGACCAGTTCTGTCTGTCCACAAAAAACCTGCGTTCCTTACGTCTGTGCAAAAAACTGAATGAAAAGTACGTGGGACCCTTCCCAATCTCATGGCTCATAAACGAGGTCACGGTGGAACTCAGTCTTCTGAAATCCCTGAGGGGAATTCATTCGGTTTTCCATCTCCGCCTTTTAAAGAAACATGTATCCTCTCCGGAGTGGCATCCCGAAGCCCCTCCCGAAATCCCAGTGCTGGTGGGGGGGGGAGAACATTTTGAAGTGTCAAAGATCCTCGATTCCCATATCCACAGGGGGGTGCTCTATCATCTGGTTTGTTGGAAACATTTGGGTCCTGGTCATGACGAGTGGGTGGCTAAGCACCACGTGGCAGCCCCCCGACTGGTTCGCCAGTTCCATGCGGCCTATCCTGACAAACCTCACCTGGTTGAGGGAGGCGAGGGGGGCCCTAGGGGGGCAGAATGTCAGGTCTTTGCTGCCTGTGGAGTAAGTTTGGCAATTGCAGGCCAGAGGCTGGCTTCCTGTCAAGGCCAGGTTCTAGCTGCTGGTCAAGGTTTTGTTCTCATGCTGCAAATCCTGTGTACTGTTTATCACAGATGTCCCCGTGTTATGTCTGCGATTCTCTGGGAACCGTTATCTTGTAGTTACTGCACTGTGGTTTCACTTTGTTTTACTTTCGTGCCTAGAATGCTTTTATACTATAACCTACCTGCATAGACCCTATTCTTACTGTGAGCTTTGGGCATTATATTGAAATAAACATGATGTATAATGTTAAGTTTTTATTTCTCAGCACTTCTAAGGTTGTTTACAGTTTTTAAATGTTACTGAATAGATGGTTTGCCCCTCACATCTTGTACTTCCACACATGCTGATTTTGTTACTGTGGAGAAAAATAACTAAATGGAAGCCAAAATCATTAAGAAATATCCCATGCAACTGGGGCAATGTCAGGATATTCCGACAATGGGGAAATTAAATCCATTTACCTTTGTGGAGGGAAACGGTTATGGGAGATATTTAAAGTGGTTTAAATCACCCAGCTTTTTTGGTAGCTGTCAACAACAAAGGCATTAAGACATCATTTGCAAGCTTTATCTTTAATGTAAAATGGCAGCAATTGACATTTAAGAATTATCTGGTAAAATGCCTCACCATTATGCAGGCAAAATCCAGGGAAAGCTGATGCTGAATGAATAGATTGAATATTTCTTTCATCAGTTTCTACTCAGTAATTAGTTCTTGTTGATAAAATGGCTGGAGTCTTCTAACCTTACCTCCTGGAGTGCAGATGTAGTTTTACAGTTCTCTTTCAGATGGGGAGGGGTGAGTTTGTGGTTCTAGATTGGGGGCTGGTTATGTATATAAGTAAGTCTTGGGAAATAAACTTTTTCTTCCACTATTACTATAACAATATTTAAGAATTGTGTAAAATTAAAGATAAAATGAATGTATAGAAAACATTCAGATTTAGATCACATGAATCAGCAATCACAATGGTCAGTTTTGAACTGGGTGAAGGGGATCATGAGTAGCTGCTGTCCTGACTCCTGAGATTATGCTGGTTGGCTGTGAGTCCTATTAGAAATGGATTGTCACAGACTGGAGGTGATAGAATGGGAGGCAAACCAGGATATTATGATGACTATATTAGAGGGGGTATATCAGAACATAACAACATAAGAAAAGCCATGCTGGATCAGACCAAGGCACATCAAATTCAGCAGTCTGTTCTCACAGTGGCCAACCAGGTGCCTCTAGGAAGCCCACAAACAAGACGATTGCAGCAGCATTCTGCCTGTGTATCACAGCACCTAATATGCTCCTCTGATACTGTAGAGAATAGGTATGCATCATGACTAGTATTCATTTTGACTAGTAGCCATGGATAGTCCTATGCTCCATGAACATGTCCACTCCCCTCTTAAAGCCTTCCAAGTTGGCAGCCATCACCACATTTTGGGGCAGGGAGTTCCACAATTTAACTATGTGTTGTATCAGGTTGTATATCAAGTTGAACTCGTAAGAAATGAGATGGTTGTCCAGGAGAATGGTAAGCAAAAGAAAAAGCAAACAAGATTTCTGGGTGCGAGAAGGAGCTGAAGCAAAGGAGAGTGGCATGGAAAGCTCAGCTACAAGGGGTGTCACATATGAGCCTATGAACCTGACCTCAGTCAGAGAAGGGGAACAGTAGGCATTACTGATAGTAGGCATAATGGCATATTTGGCATACATACACTGGACAGAGATAACTTGAGAGCAGGGGCTATGTTTAACTGTGTCACTAAAGGTGTTAGGGACCACTCAGGTTTTAGCATGGGGCAAAGATTATTGTTGTTGTTGTTGTTAATTCATTTAATTTCTATCCAACCCTCCCTGGCCAAAGCTGGGCTAAGGGCAGCTCACATCAGTATATATAACATAAGCATACAATAAAAGTATCTAAAATCATTAAAATCACAACAAATTTGAACAATTCAGTGTAACTAATGGTGCACCATTCAAGCCCATGCTGTCATCAGCCCGGCAGCACAGCTAGGACCCCTCAGGTAGTTTAAAAAGATCTAATAAAGATAGGAGGGGGCAGGGATGGAACCATTGCTCTCCTCAACTATAGGCCTGGCAGGATATCTGTTTTGCAGACCCTGCAGAAGTCATTGAAATCCCACAGGGCTTTGGTCTCACTTGAAAGAGAATTCCACCAGGCCAGGGCCAAGGCTGAGAAGGCCCTGGCTGTAGTTGAGGACAGCTGGACACTCTTTGGGTCAGGGACCACTAATAGATTGCTATTAATGAAATGTAAAGCTCTCTTGGGGGTGTATCAGGAGAGGTGGTCCCACAGGTATGAAGGTCCCAGACCACGTAAAGAATTAAAAGTCAAAACTAGAACCTTGAACCTGATCCAGTGCTCCACCTGGAACCAGTGCAGTTGGCGGAGCACTGGCTGAATATGGGCCCTCAGCGGGTCCCCGTAAGGACCCTTGCTGTGGCATTTAGTATCAGCTGGAGCTTCTGGATCAGTCTCAAGGGCAGACCTACATAGAGCGAGTTACAGTAATCTAGCTTGGAGGTGACCGTCACATGGATCACTGTAGCTAGGTCAGGGCGGGAGAGGTAGGGCATCAACTGCCGGGCCTGGCAGAGATAGAAAAAAGCTGCCCTGGCCATGGCTGTGACCTGAGCCTCCATTGATAAGGAGGCATCAAGGATCACACCCAAGTTCTTAACAGTGAGCACAGGTGTGCCTGATGAGACCCAATCACCTCAATAGAAGGTTTTAGATGTAACACACACACCCCTCAACTTGAGCTGCCTGGGAAACCATGGTTTGTACCAAGATTCATATCCAAACGTTTGTAGTTATGTGTGAACATCTACTATCAATTAAGTAATTATGAATGCGATGATACAACACAATCTCTGACATAAGCATCTAATAACAAAAAGTGTCAGCATTAATTCATTTTGATGGGGGAGGGATAAGAATAAGATTACCTAGTTTTTTTTTTAAATGAACTGTTCAGTAGAACAAACTCCAGAAGTTATGCTGTTCTATCTCTACCCATATTTATCCGACAACAATTATTTTGCTGCTTATATAGATAACAATAAGCATACATAAGAAATGATTCCATTAATCAGTACGTTATTCATGGTTAAGCTAGGCACAAAAGTATTATTGTCTTGTGATGGAAAAAATAATAATGCTAATGGTACAATTCATAGCCTGATTATACTAGAGTCACAATATTAAAAATCCATGCTTCAGCCGGAGCACTTCCTCTCCCTAACACCCTGCCTCAGATACAGCTGTTAAAATGTGGGCAAGGTTATGCACAGTTAGGTTTTGGTATCACATGTAATGATTCATATATTTATTTGTAGTATTTTATTATATCTTCCAGCTTATTTTTGAGAATGTCTATAAAGTAAGTGTGAATCTTTTCCTCAATATCTTCTTCCTCAGAAGATACCCATAACTGCCCTTTCTAGGCAGTTATGGGTATGGGCCTAAGAATAGGAGCCCTAAAGAGCCCTGGTATCTCCATCCCCCTCTGACTGGAACGCTTTCGGATCTTATACAGTTTTCTTACACCCAGAAATCCCCCTTTTTATACCTCTTATTCAACCCTGCCCTCTGGCCGCACTCACATCCTGTAGTTACAGATCACCTGATTGGCTTATGGGTGACTTCTTTAGGTCAGCTGATCACCTGATATGCTTGTAGATAAAACTAGCTGCATAAACGGATCATAATGTTTCATTGTCAAAGCAGGAGGGTCACTGGTTAAAATGGGGGGGGGGAAGTGTGACAAATTAAGAGAAAATTTTAGATGACTTGCTTTAAAAGTATAAAATACTTCAAAAACACTGCTCATACTCTTGTTCCCACAAAAGCCTATCATGTACATTATTCATATGTAAGCTAGCTGCAGCTGCTCCTAGAGGACACTCCACTGCATCAATTAATGTGCCATGATAAATATGAAATTTGCATCCTTCACACCAATTTCATTATGAAATAATTAAGTTGATTTCAATGTTAAATTAACTATGGCAAGGAGGCTTTAAAGTAAAGACAGGAGGAGAGGCGGGAGGGGATGGAAGAACCACTGTAGCTTTGGAAAGCCTAGAGCATTTTTGCATTGCACCTTGGAACAAACAGCTTTAACTAAAGAGTGAGTTAGCCTAGCTCTTTGATGACTGCATTAACAAGTCAGTGTTTTCAAGGCCTCATGAGGCTCAATGACAGAGAATATTGTAGTAGCTACATGTAGGACACATAGAATTCTGACTTTTTGATCACGTTGTAATAAACAGCTTTAATTAACCAGGCTTCCCAGGAGAATTAAAGAGAAGGGAAGAACTCTATTTTATTTCAGTTTTGAACCACTGAGCATATTCAGTCAAAGCTTACAAACTGGGTCCTTTGAGGGTTCACTTCAGTAGACGCTGAGCAGACAGTACAATTGATATATATTCTTATTTTGATTCATATAGAAAGCTGCAGACACCATCTGTGGTTGAGAGCAGTAATTAAACAGTAGTGTTCTTTTTTTTTTCTTCCCCTTCAGAAGCGCATCTGTTGAACTGCAAATGGGGGAAGGGAAAAGAGTGAGGTTTTATAATGATAGACAACATCTCTATACTAATTCCTTTTTTAGAAAAACTGTATTCTGTTAGACAGCTGCAAATAACTTCCTGTGTTTTGCATATACCGTGTATTAAAGACATTAAGCAGGAAGAAAATGTTTAAATTTCCCTTTCCATTTCATCACAATTCTTTTTGGCCAAACTAGATGATACCATGTCCATGAGTTCACCATGGGGAGGGGCATGATTTTAGAACCTGTTTTAAACTTCTAAAAATGTGAGGGCCCAATTCTGCTGGGAACCACATTGTGGGGGAGGAGGAGCTTCTGCCTTCCTCCACACAATTTTCAAGAGATGAAATGACTCTAACGTGGATTCTCTAAAAATGGAGTAATGAATTCTCTAAAAAGGGAGTAAAAAATAAAGTGCCCCTTTCAGAAGAACTTGAAAAAGAAGTATATTGGTGTATCAGAAAATATAGGCTGAAATCCCAGTGATTTCTTCTAGAATACCAAATGTTTGCAGTCTTTCTGATTCAGCAGAAGCTTCCGTGCTAGTTGGGGGGGGGGAGTGAAAACATGATTAGACAGGACATATGATGGTTTGACACACAAGTACAGGCCCAGCTTTGGTATTTTTAATAAGCACAGGGACTTAGCTGTGTACAAGAGCTGTAAAGCCTGCCTTATTGTGGAAAGGCAATTTTCATGATTGCACATGAGCACTCATAACTGGAGATTCTTTGTCTGAATGATAACCAGTAAATATCTAAACCTGTTCCTGGACAGTTGGGTACCTATGGCTTAGACATTCCATCTACTCAAATATTACCAAAGAGGAACACTGTGCAGAACTGAATGAAAAAAGTAGTAAGGCCATTAGCGCATGGTTCGATCCAACTTACCTTGTTCCTGTATTGTTGCACGTTTTGTCGAACCAAATTCAAAAAATTAAATGCATGGCCGCTCCCCCTCCCTGCCCTCCCCAGGTGGAGGTGAGGGGAAGCCGGAGGCAAGTGGAGGCTCTGGCTGGGGAGTGCAGAGCAGCAGTGGCCAGGGAGCCACCACTGCACGCTTCCAGCCACGGGGGGGGGGAGAGGGGGGAGAAAAAGGTGCCACTGTCAGTGTTGCTGCCCCTGCCAGGGCCGGGCAGTAGCTTCAGCGGAGAAAGGAGCCAACGCTGCTGCTGTTGGGGCCTGGAAGTCTCCCTGAGGGGACTCAACCCAGGCACCAAGCACGCACAGGTGAACTCCGTCCTCTGTTGCACGCTTGACATTTAAGTTGCGATAACAGAGGAAGGGGTTCTCCCGGGGATGTAGTGAAAGGGGGAGGGGGTCAACACATGCTTGGGCGAAGCCCTTGCGTGTAGACCTCGCCAATTCACTACATTCCTGGGAGAATGGAGGGACAAAGAAGCCATGTGTTAATGACCTAAGAAGCGCCACACTATATAATTATACTGGACAGGATATGTCACCCTTTAAAGAACATTCTTGGGACAGTGATATCAATAAAAATGACGATTATCAGTACACAAGTATGAAGCAGATCAATTACTATGTTTAGTGGCAATGGTTATAGATTTTGTATCTCACTAAAAGATACATTATCTTGCTTAACTTGCCACCTCAAGTAATGATACAACTTTGAATTGTGTTAGAATTCTTTTTATTTTTAATGCTTCAGAATTATTAGTGTAAAAGTATAAAACACAATAGTATATGTGAAATATATGAAAGTTAGATTACATGAGAAAAATCTAACACATTTTTAATAGAACATAACAGATCTGAATACAGCAATTAAAAATACAGTATTTAAAAAATCAAAGTTACATACCCCATTATGCCACATCAGAAAACTCACAGACATCACGGATCATGTCTGCCAAAGAGTATCCAACCCCTATTTATATCCTTCCATAGTCCAATTGTTATAACAGTAAAATATTGTTATGAGAATATTGAAACTTTCTCAAGCATCAAAAGGCATAAAATATATGAATCAGACAAAATATATGAATCAGACAAAATTTCTCTTCACAAGCATTTATCCTTAACCTTGATCTCTTGTCAGATAAATAGATAACATAGGAGATGATATATAAACATAGATAACAATATGCAATCTCAAAATAAGTTCTCAACTTTCAAACTTTCTTCTTCAAAGTTAGCTAACCACAAAGATAAACAAAGATAAACAATCATTATTAAAATGCAGTATTTTTACTTATATTAAACTTAAAAAGCAAGAAAATGCTTAAGAAACCACAAAAGCTGAAAATTCCCCCCTTCATAGCTGAGTGTAAAGTGACTACATTTTTTTCCTGTACTCTGAAGGTAAACAATTCTTTATCTCTGAGGCTGGCTCTTTGCCCGGACTTCAGCTGACTTCCTAATGTTTATTAAATACTTTCTTGTCCTCTTTTTTATGTAAGCAATCTACTTTCTCAGATGTCCCTTTCCCAGGGAAACCCAAATTCAATGCCAGAAAGGTTCAATTTAATGCTGTGGTTTGTCAACATTTGCCCTTTTCAACCTTATATATGTTGAAAACCATAACTACATATGTGCTAAATACATATTCAAAAAGAACCCATCATAAACAAGACAAGAATCCAGTATATTGTCTTGTTTTGAAACGTATCTTCATCAGAAGAACACAGATTGGAAAACCATCAAATGGATTTTCAAGCATTAACTTTCCTGTATAATTGACACAAATAATATGCATCACTTTGTTATATAAAGACCTATAAACCAGGGCGGCTCCATAGAAAACAACTGCAGTAAATATATAGCTATTCACAGGCTATCGTCATAAAACAGATAATTCAAAACTCTCTCTCTCTCTCTCTCTCTCTCTCTCTCTCTCTCTCTCTCTCTCTCTCTCTCTCTCTCTCTCTATGTATGTATATATATATATATATATATATATAATACGATATATATAACATACAATTCCTTATGTTAAAGCTGTAGAAAATATCTCACTATTCCTGGACAATAAGCAAAGCAACTGTAAGAAGTTCAGCCTCTCTCCCATATTACCAAAGTCTAATAAAGAGAGTCCCTGGATGCTAAATGACATATTGGAGGGTGTTGGCTTGAATGTTTTTTACATCACCACAGGATGGAGTTTGGCTTATCAGAGTTAAGAGGTGAAAGAAATTCATCTCAAAAAGAAGGATTTTATTCACCACATCCATACCATGGCAACATATCCAGTGGCATTCTCAGGTATCAGTAACTTGACACTGTGCTATCATCATGTTGTAACTATTATTAACAACTGTGTGGACAAGGCAATTCATTTGCTAATAATCAAAAAGAATTAGGAAGCTGGACATCACAGAAATCAGATTATTTAGTCTGACCTCATGAAAACTTCATAAATGGGGGGGAGGTTTGCCTCTCAGCTGTCCCTCTGAACACATTTATTAAAATCAAACTGCTTCTTCAGCACACTCAAAAAAGTTTTAAAGGATGTGAGAAAAGAGGTCACATACTAACTCAACAGAATCAAGTAAAATAATCACCAGTATCTTAAAAGCTTTGCAATAGCTTTTACAGAATTTCTTTTCTTTATGGGTATTAATATTATTGTTGCGTACAGGCAGGTCTGAGTCTCTGCTTCCCACACAGCAACTTATCAATGCTGGAGGAAGCAGGGCCTGACGCGTATTTTACTCTTGCCGGGAGGGGCCGGCAGCTCTTTAACACAATACAGGAACAAGATCACAGACAGATACAAGTTCCTCACCTTTAAGGTCTTGGCTGCAGGCACGGCTTTCTTCCAAGTTCAACACCACGGCAAACCGGACTCCTAAATGAAGCTTCTCAAGATAAGAGACAGTCAGCATGCAATAACATTTGCTCCCACGAGGCACTTAACGGTCAGTCTTGCTTATATTGCCTTCGTGACTCTCCAGGTGTTTCAGCTCAACTGTCGGTTTCAGACTCTGATTCCTCCTGCGCCAACTTACGTCTTTTGTCCAAAAGCCGGGCTGACTTTCTCCTTTGCTGCAATGCCATTCTGCCTTTTACTCTCCTTCTCTCCACTGGTGGAGGAGACCCTGAAGGTGAAAGGCTTTCTCTTCCCTGTTCTCTTGTTTCAGCCGGCCGATCCTCTGGCTCAGAGGCCCCGTCTTGCTGTTACGGTGTTATCTTTTCAGAGGGAGTGAGGGCTTGTTCAGTCTCCTCTTCCTCTGAAGAGTAATTCTCAGGCTGACTCACGACAATTATTTCACATCTTCACAGGGAAACTAAAACTTTAAATTTAATGAAAGGTTTTTAATTGATTTCCTGAAAGAGTTGGGACTTTCATATCATGGCAAACATGATAGAAATGTTGTTTGGGATGTGGAATTTTTAATAATAAATGTTTATTCTTCAATATAATTACATTCAGCAATAGGAAATTAGTCACTCATTTATCCAATAATACTAGTAGGAAGAAGAAATAATATATACATCCCTACATGTAGGTACATATATGTATATTTCGCTTTTCGAATGCTGATTAGTAGTGACACTAATCTGCAACTAAACTTTTGCTCCCTGTCCAAAATCATCAGTATAATGTGTGCTTGTTGTGAATTCATCATATAAAAGATGGTCATGAGCACCATTGTTAGTAGGGTGAGGGATGCTGTGTAAACTACACATTTCAGCTATTTTCCTCTCATGCTGACTTTATGGGAAGGAGAGTAAATCTTACTAGATGACTGTCTTAGGGTTCAGACAGCCTTGATAGTAACACAAAGAGTTACAACATGATAACCCTACATCTGTTGATGGAATGAGTCATTTAGTGCCTCATTTTCAAACAAAATTTCAATGACAGCTGGGGCAAGTTTTCAGCTTTTGCCGCCTCAGGGACATGAAATCCTTGAAAAGTATTAAAGACCATGTATGGTAAACTACACAGCCTTGGTTGAAAAAGCTGCCCAGTCTTGACATTCAGACAATCCTGAAGAAAGGGGAGGGGCACAAAGAAGCCTTGCTGAGTTGTTTCTGAAAATCAGAGGTAATTTCATTTAGCTGTGTCAATGCTTCAGAACACATAAATAGGCAGAATCAGCCCGGATATCATGTCCTAAGAGCAATAACCATCCATGGAAAGAAAGCTGCTTATATTAAGTTTACCACAGCATTATTTTTTTTAAGCAGGTAATCCAAATCTGTAATGAGATCTGACTACACATTATGCACAGCTGTGTATATCAGTGCACCAGTAGTTGTTTTTAATGAAACCATTGGGGGGGGGAAAACATGGTTTAAGGAAGTGATTATTTGGAGTGGATAAGAATCAGGGAGGAGCAAATGCTGAATCTTTCATCCTTCCCCAGCTTCTTTGATCATTTATGCATGGGTACTTTCACTCACGTTCGCCCCTGGTCTGTCTCACTTGTTCCTTGGAATTATGCATGAGTTTTCCATCCATTAGAGATGACTTCGCAACCAGCCTCACAAATCCCAGGACTTCCTGTTCCTCTGTTAACCCAATTCTTCTATCTCCCCTGAGCTCAGCCCAAGTGAAATACCCATGCATGGACATGTGATTGGACATGTAAGCTTGGTTTCTCTCACAGAAAGAACTACAGCAAATTACAAAGCAGTGTGTCAAGAGGTGGGGGTTCAGTTGCTTCCTGCTTCCTTGGAGCTCTTTCTGAGCAGAAGTAAGGCTTTTTAAAAATGAAGCTTGGATTTCTCTTACCCCCTTCCTTTCATATTGCTCCAGTTTTTGTTGTTGTTTGTTTTTAAAATGTTTTTAATGCAGCAATTGGGTTTGGGGGGATTTTCTCTCACAGTAAGCACTACAAAGTAAGCCAATTACAAAGCAGAATTTCAACAGGTGGGAACTTGATTTAGGCATAGATTCTCAACAGGAAAGGGGGAACCAGCGAGCAATGAACCTCAGGTAAAACTCCCATGCATAAACAACCTGTATCATCCAAAGCTGCTTTTCCATCAACAGGGTTCAAAATGTTCTCTTTTAGTATTCCATGGTATGGACGCTGGAGCACCTGCTGGTTTTTCTCATGTTCTGCTCTCTGATCATGAGCAGGAAGCCTATTTATCAACAGGCTGTTTGGTTGCTTGCAAGCAGCTTGGCCCTTTTTGTCCAGCTACTTTTTGCCTATTAAAAAGTACAGTATAGTATAAGATAATCAGTAATATTTCATGCATACATATTATTAGCTTGATGGATGTCCTAGTTTCTCATGGCTGTTTACCACTAGGCAACCAATGATGGAAAAATGTATTGGTATACCAATAATTAAATATAAACAATACATATTTTACAATTCTTGCTGTTTGGAGTTCAAATCAAGCTTTTCTAACACAAGAATATTTTCACACAGCTTTATGGGCGTGGTTGCACCCTCCCCCCAGAACCATTTTACTATCTAACCTGATGATCCATGATACTGGGGGAGAATCAATTTCACTTATTGTTCATTTGCAAAAGTAGCTTGCAAGGCAAAGCACATGAAACTAAAACACTATAACTGTGCATTGCTTCTCCCTTGCAAGCTGCTTGTGCAGCAGCATAAGGAGCAGTGGAGCATCTAGGAGTGGGCAGATGGATTCATGGCCAATGACTGTATTATTATTTTTGTCGGAGCCTTTCTCCACCTCCTTGTTCTGGTGTCTATGCTTTTAAAAGCAGCTTAACAGGGGTTTAACGCACGGCCAATTTGTCTCGCCTTTGTGCCTTAAAAGTAGTGAATCCCTGTGGTCCACACGCACAACCGTCCAAGGGCTGCGCATCGGACCCACATTAGTCACGAATTAAGGCAAAAAAACCTGGGTTAAGCAATCCCTGGTTTCTAGCGATCTTTTCAGTGCTAAACCGCTACTTTTTTAAAATTTCGCCACATTACCGGAACGCCGACGTGCGTGTAATGACTCGACTAGCTCACTACTAATGCCCCTTACCGGTCTCCCCCGTCGCGCCCCCTTTCCTGCGCGAGCAATTGCCGCTTCCGGTCTCCCGTCCCACCCCCTTTCCTGCATGAGCAATTGCTGCTTTTCCCGCCATTTCCCATCAGTCCTCATTCCGTTACTGTATTGGTCGTGTGAGGGCTTTATTTGTGGGGATTTATTTGACTATTTTTTGACAAATAACATGTCTCCATCGAGACGTTCACCAGGGGCCCGTGGAATGTCGTGGCGAGAGAAAGAGACCTTGGATCTCATCGCTATATGTGGAGAAGCCAAGGTGTATACCGGATGGTATACCGGAATGCTGGTGTACGATGGTATACTGGAACACTGGTGTTCCAAGAAAAAAAAGGGGGAGACTCGCCCTTTGATTGGATAACTCCTCAGCCAATCCTCCTTGGGCGATGTCACTCCCCTGCTATCCCACATTGCGAACTGTCCCACATTATATGGTTGGTTCAAACGCACGAGAGGCCTCCAGCAGCTACTTGTTTCAGACTTATAGTGGGATGGGCTGGCGTCATGCGTTTGATTATCCAGTCTTAAATATTGTGGGATTAAAATATTGTGAGATAACAGAGGAGCGAACCAGGAACATTCTGCCCATGCGTTAATCCCCATAGAGAAATAAAGGGCGAAAACGCATGGCCGCTGTATCCTCCTTTAATCCCTGTTTTAGCCAGGATCGAATGCGCATTAGGCGAAACGCATGCGTTCGATCGAGGCTGAATCCTGGCTGAAACAGGGATTAAAGGAGGATAAAGTGACCGTGCGTTTTCGCCCAAAGACTCTTCCTTCCATTTGTTCCACTTGAGGGAAATAACATGCCAGACTGCTATTAATGGTTCTGTAGAATGGCTAGAAGAAGGTAGGCAACATTACTTCTTCCAAATCCATGAACTTCTCAAAAGTTATTCCATTAAAATGAGTTTTTGAGAGTGAACCATGCTGCCTTCTCCTTTGTTAAATTCAAGGATTGGAAAAATGAAAGGCAAACAAATTTGTTCTCAGATTTCTCAACACATTTTGAACATTGTTGTTCTTTCTCTGGGCAAACTACCAAACATCTGACCAATGCTAATCTAATCACACTTTAGATGTAATTAAAATACCAGTTATGAAGATAGAAAGCCAGCAGGGGTTGAGGGGCTATCCAGTGTGCTACATGATGTGTCACATGTATGTTAGCAAATGGGCTTGCCAATCTCCTGGACTGGTCATGGCAACCCAAACAGATGCATGACACCATTGTTCCAGATGTGCGCCAAGCCCCAAACGCAATGGGGAAGGCTCCCGCACCTGCCAGTGAAAACTGACAAGGAGGAAGCATGGACGGAGGAGCCTCTCGGAGAGAACCAGAGGAAAGCCATCTTCTCTGACCCAGTCTCCAGTAAGCTGTCATTCTGCAAGACATGTCCAGGCATGCACACAGTCCTTCCCCCCCCCTCGCCTCCTTCATCAACATAATTAAGATCCCATTGGAAGAAGTCAAGATAGCACCAGAGAGCCACTCCCCTCCAGCTATGCAGAGTGAGGCGCTCCGGACACAGCAATTAGAGCCATTACGAAGGATCATTAATCCAGTCTTCCAGTGATTCCTGGCCATCTCAGAGATGCACAATTCCATGGAACTAGTATAGTGTTACGAAATTGCCCATCGCCTCACCCCAGTAGCTGCCCATTCGTTTTGTTTTTTTTTGTCACCTTTTGTTTTAGCTTGGGAACCACGAGGGTAATCCAATCAGCCCCCACCACCTGAAAGAGTATAACTGAGGTCCCGAACATCCATACTAACACCTTAGGTCTTCCCCTCCATACTTGCTGTCACTCTGCCGGTCTGAATAGCCATGCCAGACCACCCAGCTTTCCAGCCCTGCTAGTTAAGCCACGGAAATCCATACCCCTTCCCCCTCCTCTAGCCGAATGGAACTCAGGACACCTCCTCTACAGGAAAGGTGCAGTATATCCTGTCATCTGCCTGCCACATGGCAAAAGTCTCTTCCTACTACCTTTTATACTTAGATTCTTTGAGTGTATGTGTGTACTGCTACATTGAATGCCTGAACTACATAAACTATCTTAATTTGGAATCCCTTGCCTCTGTCATTATTCTAAGGTCACAGTTACGGGCTCTGGTATAGTTGGTTGCATCCCGCTTTATAAATATTATAGTTACCAAGGGCTCAGCTAATTCCCCAATTAAAGGAGCATTTTGGGTAACAGCTCCCCTGCTAGAACCTCCAAACAACATCTGATTGTTTTCATGAGCAACCTGTACCCTGGACAGGGGGCTACTGTTAGGACAGAATATGGAGAAACAGGATGGTTTCCAATTGGCAATTGGCAAAGGTGTTAGACAAGGATTAAAAAAAAAACCTCCTTATCTCTTCAATCTGTATGCAGAACATATCATCAGGACAACTGGATTAGATTTGGATGGAGTTGGGGTGAAAATTGGATTGAATTTATAAACAAAGCCACAACCCTCAGTTTGCAGTACCTGAGCAAGGCTGTAAATGATAGGATGTTTTGGAGGACATTGATTGATAGGGTTGCCATGAGTTGGAAGTGACCTGACACACACACACACACACACACACACAAGGGCTCTACCACTGGGATGAGACCACCATGATGAACAGTCCTAAAGGTACCTTTGCCAAAGCAGTCTGTGATGGATGTAAAGGACTTTGCACTGTCTCCGAGCCTCAGACTTCAGAGGGCAACTATAGAGAGTCAAAGAGATAGATAGTCACAACCCTGAACATCCTTCCTTTCTACTGATCTGATGTGTAGATTCTTAGGGAATTTTCCTTCCTTCCAGCTGACACTTTCAATCCGTACACTCTCTTCTCCATCTTGGCACCGTGAGGACAGGACATGCCTCCTGCATCACTATCCATCTTAGTTTGACTAGATTAGAATCTTGTCTCTACACTATCCTGTCTAGAATGGAGTTCCTTATAATAAAGGCCTCGTATTAGTTTTGTAAAGAGACTCCATGTGTGAGACATAATTTGAAAGAAATAGACTAATTAATGAACACCCAATAAAGGATAAATGCTGATGGGATCATTCTCAGTATACTTTGTTCCCTAGAGACAGTAACTTCTTGAAAATCTGAAATTCAGTTTCTAGCTAAGCAGTCACAAGTGTGTTTCTTTAAAAAAAATAACTTTTAAAAAGTGCTTTCATTTGTTATATGTTATATGGTTTGTTTAAATAATTCCTAACATTCAGCTATTAGCTCTGTCACGTAATTAATGTTTACCCCTTTGGTTAACTTTGATTGTTAAGCTTTCATGTCCTACTGAGTTCTATTTCCCCTTCTTCTCTAGGAAACCAAAACTATGTTTTCATTTCCTGAAAGAAGACTGAAACTTTAAAGCAAATGGCTCCTATGCATTAAACTTATTACTCATTCAACTGCTAGAATATAATCCTTTCCTTTTATCTGGATTTTATAAAAAAATCTCTTTGGTTGACATGAAATGGTATGCCAACTGGAAAATACAGAAACAGAACTCAGATACATAATACACAAGCTCTAAGGGCCATTTTCAGTGTTAAATTCCCCAACTAGTATTTTGAAAATATATAGAAGAAATTGCACTCAGTACTGGCCACTGAAGCATAGTGTAACCACTGATTGGCTAGAAGTAGACTTCAGCAAAGCACCTAAGTCCTTTTCTTCACACATCTGACAGCTATCAGCTCATTACTGGGCTTTGCGGTGGCCGCAGATGGCATAGCCGAGGCACCACCACAGTGCTTCCAAAGTCATTCCCCGGCCGCTTCAAGGCTTAAAAAGGTAGAATTTCTACTAAAGTATTAGTAGAATTTCTAACTGAAATGTTTAGCAGATGTTTACAAGAGAGTACCTTACCTATATCTTGGTCTGAGGCTAGAATAATATTTATATATACGTATAAAACAGATCCCTTTTCTTCTAGTTTTTATAGGCCCATTTCACTCCTAAATGTCAGATATAATTCTTTTGCATCTATTTTGGCTAAAAGGATAAATTCACTTTTAAGTAGGTACATACATCAAGATCAAAAAGGTATATTAAAGGCAGATACCTTGTAGATAATACTAGAAGTGCAATATCATTAATCAACAGAGCTGAGGGAATGAATGGAGAGGTGTGCTAATATGTGTAGATGCTGAGAAGTGGTCTGATCATGTGGAATGTGAATTCTTATTTTATATTCTACACAATATGGATGTTGATACCTCTTTATAAACACAGTGAAAACAATTTATAAACAACCTCAAGCATGTCAACAGATCTATGGCTTTCTATCATCTATATCATTACAAGGCAGGGCTATAGGTTGTTGGCCCTATTATTTGCTGATGTTATAAGTAGTAAATAAATATATGGAGCTACAATTTTGGTAAATACATGCAGGATTAATCTGTATGCTAATGAGCTTATTAATGTTAATTAATTCTACAGGCAATATCTTAAGTAGTTTTGAGAAATTTGGTAAATTATCAGGATATAGAATAAATAAGAACAAAACAGAAATAATTGATGTAAATGTTGAAAAACAGGAAAAAGAAATAATTATTAATGATTACAGGCTTCATTGGTCAACAATCCCTATAATATGGTTATCACCTAAGATCAAATATTTATTTAAAGAAAATTATTTACAAACATGGGGCAAAAACGCATGGTTGCTTTAGCCTCCTTTATTCCCTGTTTCAGCCAGGATTCAGCGAGGATCTAACGTATGCGTTTCGCCGAACGTGTGTTCAATCCTGGCTAAATCCTGGCTGAAACAGGGAATAAAGGAGGCTAAAGCGACCATGGGTTTTCGCCCATGGACTCAAAGATGATATTAGTAAATGGACATCTTTCCTGTAACAGCCTCGCAGCAGCCAGCAACATACCTCTGTATCACCCACTACCATCTCTATCACCTCTGACAGCAAAAAGCTACACCATCAGGGTAACTTGTAGCTTTTCCTTGCCACTTCAATCACCTGTACCACTCACCAGAGGCTCCTCCTACTCCAGTTCCAGATCTGCAACTGTCCCAAGCCTGGGCTGGAGTTGTCCCAACATGGGGACAACTGCTTCTGCTGAAAACCAAGAGCAAGTGTTGGCGTGGAGGAGCAAGTAGTGGAAATGTGAAGGTTTATGCATAAATGTGTGCAGAACAGTTACTTCCCCTTTGCTCCATTCAATACTACCTTCTGCTTCCCCTTCTCCAGTATACCTGTATGAGGTATGTATATACATATGGGAAAAACATATTCTGGCATCACTCTACCCACCCAAAACTGGCTTAACTCTAATTTTTATGGCAACAAGTCAGATAAAGAAAAAGACCTGCCAAGCTAGGGTTTTCCCCCTCTCAGTCAGCTTGCAACACTGCCTCCATCAGAACAGTAACAAAATACTGTTAATTTTTTCATGTTTGACTAAATAGGTTTCTGCCTAACAATTAGGTTTCTCCTCCTGTTTTCCTTCCCTATGATTATTCTAATTTTGTTTCTGTGCATTATCCTGCACAGCACATCATAATTCTTTTCTGTATTTTAGGTAGTCTGATAGCTTATCCTGTGTTGCTACCCAGCATTGATAAGGAATGTGTGGTGTCATATTGGTTTCTTAGCTGATGCCCACGATGCTTTTGATGCCTTCTGTAGCTTCTGCTGCTGTGTTGCCAGTGAGTAATCTAGAACAGAATTATGTCTAATGAATATGGTAACAGCATGTTCTCTTCACATTTGCAGTTTGTAAGTATTTTTCTGGTACAGCTGCTCTTAATGTACCTCATAAGCTGGTGTGAAGCAATATAAAATGGCTGTTGTTATTGCCATTATAGTTATTAACAGCTCACTTTTCAGTTTCTTTGTTCCCCCTTCATCCTCTAATGGAAAGTAAAGCTGCACATACAAAACAAACCTTGCAGCATTTAGATTTAACAACATCTCTAATTGCTTTGTAAGATACTGCTTGACAATAGGATGCTAAAATGTGTATGAGCAGCAGTATTTCTGCATGATTTCTCAAAAAAAAAAACTAACTACACCAAGAAAATGCCTATTATCTAGACACCAGTACTGTTGACCATTTGGGGTCTTTTTTACTCTCTACTTCTGTTTATTTGTTTACAAAATGTATATCCGAGCTTTCTGCTAGGGCTGCCAAAGATTGGAAGCTGGGAGATTAGCACCAAAGGTCTTGTTCAGCATGACAAAGAGCCCCAATATATAGGAGATCCGTTAATTGGTTAGACTGGGGTGAGAGGATCTACCCCTGTGTCTTGTTCAGTGCTCCAACTGAGTGAATACATATTTAAAAGGGTGTGTAGTATTGCATTCCCCTTATTCTCTTTTTTCTAAACTAAACAGCCTTAAGGGTTTTAACCAAACCTTATAGGGCAGTTGGACTAGCCCCTCATCATTTTGGTTGCTCTTTTCTGTATGTTTTCAAGCTCTACAATATCCTTTTTCAGGTGTGGTGACACAGTATTCCAAGTATGGTCTCACCATATAAGAGTGATAAGATAACAGCATTTTTATTCTCTATTCCTTTTCTAATTATGGTCTTCATGGAGTTTGCTTTTTTCACAGCAGCTGCACACTGGGTCGGCATTTTCATCCAGCTATCTGCTATCACACTGAGATCCTTTTCTTTGTCTAAGTCAGCTGAGATTCCATCAGTGTATATGAGAAGCTGGGATTTTTTTGGCCCAATATACATCACTTTACAATTGGTCACATGGAATCTCACTTGCAGTTTTAATGCCCATTCCCCCCAGTTTGGAGAGATCCTTTCAGAGCTCTTCACTATTCATTTTTGTCTTAACTATTCTAAATAATTTGGTGTCCTCTGCAAATTTGGTCACTTCACTGTTCACCCCTAACTCAAGGCCATTTATAAACAATTTGAAAAGCACCAATCCTAATGCAGATCCCTGAGGAACTGTACTGCTCACATCCCTCCATTGCAAGAACTATCCATTTATTTCTACTCTCTGTTTCCTTTTTTTAGCCAATTTCCAGTCCATCTCTTATCCCATGACTCTGAAATTTGCTTAGGAGTCTTTGGTGAGGGACTTTGTCAAAAGCCTGCTGGAAATCCAAATAAACAAAGCCTATTGGCGCATTCCAGCCACATGGTTACTGATTTTTTCAGAGAACTCATGAGACAGGGTTTACCTTTGCAGAAGCCATGTTGGTTTGTATTCTGATTGACTTATTATGAGAGAGGGAGAACAGCTTCTCCCTGTCCACTCTCTCCATACCATGCATAATTGTATAGACCTCTATCATGTCTCCCCTTAACTGCCTTCTTTCCAAGCTAAACAGCCCCAAGCGTTTTAACCACTTCTCATAAGGCAGTTACACTAGCCCCCTGATCATTTTGGCTGCCCTTTTCTGCACCTTTTTATGGCTCAACGAAGATGTCAACCCAGTGTGTGGCTGCTGTGAAAAAGACAAATTCCATGCTGACCATAATTACACAAGGAATAGTGAATAAAACTGCGGATATCATACAGGCCTTGTACAAATCTATGGTGAGGCCACACTTGGAATACTGTGTACAGTTCTGGTCACCACACCTAAAAAGAATATTCCAGAGCTTTAGAAGGTGCAGAAAAGAGCAACCAAAATGATCAGGGGGCTAGAGCAACTGCCCTATAAGGAACGATTAAAACGCTTAGGGCTGTTTAGCTTGGAAAGAAGGCAGTTAAGGGGAGACATGATAGAGATCTATACAATTATGCATGGTATGGAGAGAGTGGACAGGGAGAAGCTGTTCTCCCTCTCTCATAATACCAGAACACGGGGTTATCTTCTGAAGCTGTAGGGTGGGAGATTCAAAACTGATAAAAGGAAGTTTTTCTTCACATAACTCATAGTTAAATTGTGGAACTCCCTGCCCCAGGATGTGGTGATGGCTGTCAACTTGGAAAGCTTTAAGAGGAGAGTGGACATTAGGGTTGTGCATATTGATAAACCCAAACTGAAAATGAACCCGAAATTAGCCAATTCTGTAATTTTTGGGCTTTAGGTTTACATTCATCTGTTCGCCTTTACTCAGAGGCAAAGCTCAGAGCTTCCTCCCTTTTTTCTTTCTTTTTTTTGAACTGATTTTGTTAGGGGCCCATAGTTGGGGCCCTTTTGAAGTCAGGGTCGTGCAATCAGAGCCAGCTTTGTCTGACCAACATCCAACCACACAGCCATCCATCCATCACCATTCAGTGGGTTAATATGGATACCAAACAAGCAGACTTATTAGTATGGCATATGCCAGTAAGACATACATGAGATAAAAGATTACATAGATTTTAAAAAGACAATACCTGGTTAAAATTCTTAACTAAGAATATGGATAAAGCATAAGGGTTTTTAAATAGATGGGGCTCACTGAGTCCTGTCCAGAGGGATATACCCTCCAACTAAAAAGTGCCAGCTTTGACTGCTGCTACCACCAGGCTTCCAAAGCCTGAGCCATATGGAGAAGCCATGCTGCAAATTTGGGAACTCTACCTCCAAAAATTCACCCACAGGAGATTCAAAACAAATTCCCACAGATTATAATGGGCCCAAATTTTTCAGTATACCTGGAAATAAGCTGAATACTGTAGTTTATCAGTATGGGTATTGAGTTTATTCCAGGTTTACTGAAAAAATTGGGCCCAATAAACCCAAACCTGAAATTTACCCAAAAAGGTTTTGCACAACCCTAGGGGACAGGAGAGGCTATTTGGGGGAGGGGGGATTCCAATATTATTCCCTATGTGGAATTAATTTGAAGGGCCAAAGGGCTTTTTTGGAGGGACCAAACTGTACCAAAATTACAGCAAAGTTGCTAGTGCCTATCCTTTAAATAATCCTCAAATTTCATCTGAGTTGTACCAAGAGGCCCATTATTATTTTTTTTGCCCTGAAGAAGATAGAGGTCATCCTCTATTGCTTGCTATAGCAGAGGAAAATTCCATTCTTTCTCCAGGGCAAAGAATAACCAGAGACAAGGGATGTACAAAAAAAAACAACGGTATTTTTTGAATGTGGATACACTGGAACTGAAAATATTGGTATCCCCCATATTCTCTTATTCCAATATGGTATTAAGATTTGGGGGGTATTTTTTTGAGGGGGGGATAATTTTTTGTGGTCATTATTCCCTATGATGATATTTTCTGAGTGGCTGGGACAAGTTGTTTTTGAAGGCCCAGGCACTAAAATTGCAGCAGAGATGCTGGTACCTGCCCTTTAAATAATTCCCAAATTTAAAGTAGATTAGAGAAAGGAGTTCAATACTATGGGCCCCTAAACAGAGGGCCCCAGCCATCCTCTATTACTTTGTTGAGTTTGAATTCTAAATAGATCGTGATCTTGTGGATTATTGTACACACACACACAAAATAAAGGACTCTTCTTTTAACTGAACAAACATTTACTTATTATAGGGAGGGTAAACATGGGATACATAATAAAAGCTGTCATGTCGCTTATAGTTTGAGGAATATGTCCTCTTTCATAGCCAGTCTGTCTCAACCACTTAAAACAGCAGTTTAACTGCAGCCCCTCAGAACGTAGCAGAATGTCACATGACCAACTGATCAGATAACACTGACTATGTGCTGCAGCACTGTTCCCTGAGATAATTCAAATAAATAAATACATTTAACTAGCATTCCTGATCCAGACAAAACTCGTCGTCCAATTGCCAACAAACTCCTTTTTGAGTTTTAGTCGTCAGGCATGCAAACACAACTTACCACGCAAATACTCAAACTGATATTGTCGAAGTCGTCAAAAAGGGCAAGAGTCCAGTAGCACCTTAAAGACTAACAAAAATATTTTCTGGCAGGGTATGAGCTTTCGAGAGCCACAGCTCACTTCTTCAGATACAGCTAGAATGTGAATCCATCGGTCTTTAAGTAGAGGAACAGTATGTAAATGTGAATAGCAGGCTTGATGGGATTAGGTGTGATATGGGCCATGAATGCAAGGTCTTTACTCAGCCCAGGTAAATGCATTGACTTTAGTTTGAATATCAACTGTAATTCAGCAGTTTCTCTTTCCAATCTCCCTTTAAAATTCCTTTGTAAGAGAACTGCTACTCTTAAATCTGCAACAGAATGTCCTGGAAGGTTGAAATGTTCTCCCACTGGTTTTTGAATATTGTGGTTTCTGATGTCCGACTTATGTCCATTTAATCTTTGTCTAAGAGACTGACCTGTTTGTCCAATGTAGATTGTGGAAGGGCATTGCTGGCATGTGATGGCATAAATCACATTAGAAGATGAGCAGGAATATGAACTTGAGATAGTATGGCTGACATTGGTGGGTCCAGAGATGGTGTTCCTAGAATCTATATGAGGGCAAAGTTGGCACCTTGGTTTGTTGCAGGCCTTGGTGCCAGAGTCCATGTTCTTGTTAAGTAGTTTATCATCATGGGTGAGAAGTTGTTTTAGGTTAGCCGGCTGTCTGTAAGCAAGAAAGGGACACCCCCCAGTGCTTCAGCGAGGGAAGTGTCACAATCCAGCATTGGTTGTAGGTCCTTAATAATACGTTGGACTGGTTTTAGTTGGGAGCTATAAGTGACAACCAGAGGTGTTCTGTTGTCATTCTCTCTGGGCTTATCTTGTAGTAAGTTGTGCCTGGGTATCATTCTGACCTTCTCAATCATCTTTCGCACCATATCTGCAGGATATTGTAGTTGCAAAAATGTTTGCTGTAGGTCTCTCAAGTGTGTATCTCTGTCTGAAGGATTGGAGCAGATGCGACTATAGCGTAGGGCTTGGCTATAGACAATGGATTGTCTGATATGGTTGGGGTGGTGGCTGGACGCATGTAGATACGTTTGCCGATCTGTCGGTTTCCGGTACAATGTGGTGCTTGTGTGTCCCCCATGGATCCGTACTGTGGTGTCTAGGAAGTTGATTTCTTGTTCAGAATAATTCATAGTTAGATTGATGGTGGGGTGGAAGTCGTTGAAAGCCTGGTGAAATCTTTCAAGGGCTTCTTTGCCATGAGTCCAGACAAAGAAAATGTCATCAATGAATCTCAAGTAAAGGAGAGGTGCCAGTGGGTATGAGTTCAGAAAACGTTGTTCTAGATCTGCCATGAAAATGTTGGCATATTGTGGAGCCATGCGAGTGCCCATGGCAGTGCCATTGATTTGAAGGCATAAGTCCTTAACAAACCGGAAGTAGTTGTGAGTGAGAACAAATCTGCAGAGTTGTGTAGTCAGATCTGCAGTGTTGTTGTCAGGGATGGTATTTCTAATGGCTTGTAGCCCGTCGTCATGGGGGATGTTGGTGTATAGAGACTCCACATCCATGGTGACTAGAATGCTGTTTTCTGGGAGACAGCTGATGGACTGCAGTTTCCTTAGGAAGTCTGAGGTGTCTCGGACATAGCTGGGGGTATTAATGACATATGGTCTCAGAAGGGAGTCCATATATCCTTTTTTTATATATATAATTATTTTATTGGTTTTTATAATACAAATTTTCCATAATAGTAAACAATAAAAGCAATATGAAATTCAAAATTCTAACTCTATGTTGTTATAATTTCTTGAATTCATAACAAAAAAAAAACAAATTAGAGGAAAATTTATGACTTCCCCATCACCTCTCTCCGCCTCTTAATAAAATATTCATCCCATCGTAATTGGTCTGATCTTAACTATCATAAATTCATTTAACTTTCATAAAACATCTTCTATTAATATAAATGATTATAACTCTTAATATTAATTGTGTCTTCTAGATCAGATTAATAAGTATTCTTCCATTTTCCCCAGTTTTAATTCATATTCACAATATTTCATCCAATCCTCCCATTCCCCTAAAAATTGAACATTGTCTTTTTCATTTAAAATGGCTGTAAGTTTTGCCATTTCCACCAATTCAAACATTTTCCCAATCCAGTCTTTTTTCTCGGGAATTTCTGCCCCCTTCCATTTTGCTGCATATAGCAGTCTCGCAGCTGTTGTAGCATAGATCAAAAAAGTTCTTTGTATTAGCAAGTTGTCAGGTATCATACTTAATAGCATCATTTCTGGTGTTTTGGGTATATTTTTTTGTACTATTAGTCTCAGTTCATTGTATATCATATCCCAAAAATCTTTAGCTTTATCACAAGTCCACCACATATGGTAAAAGGAACCAATTTCCTTATTACATTTCCAACATTTAGGGGATGTCAGTTTATATATCTTTGCCATCTTCTTAGGTGTTAAATGCCATCTATACATCATTTTATAAATGTTTTCTCGAATTGATTGCGCGTTAATTCCTTTCAAATCTTTTGACCAAAGTCTTTCCCATTTATTTAAAGCAATATCATGTCCGATATTTTGAGCCCAATCTATCATAGTTGGTTTAATCGTCTCCTGCTCACAATATAATGTTAAAAGTAGATTGTACATTTTAGAGATCAGTTTCAGATTGTTCTCTAGTAACATCTTGTGGAAAGGGGACTTTTCTTTAGAAAATCCATTTTTCATATCTTGTGCAAAAACTGATTTAATCTGACAATATTGCAACCATTGTAAATCCTCTTTGAGAAATTGAAATTCCTTTAATGAACATTTTTTCCCCTCCCAATTAATTAATTCCTGGTAAATTATAAATTTGTCCGGTCTAAGTGGACGTAGTGTTAGCATTTCTTGCGGTGAAATCCACATCGGAGTTGTTGGTTCCAAAATATGTTTATATTTCATCCAGATACGCAGTAGAGAGGACCTGATTATATGATTCCTAAATGATGCTTGTATCTTAATTTTGTCATACCATAAATAGCCATGCCATCCACTAATATTATTAAAGCCTTCAAGCTCCAATAAACGTGTATTTGATAAGGTTATCCAGTCTTTTAGCCATGTTAAGGCTACCGCTTCAGCGTAAAGTTGAAAGTTTGGTAGTGCTAAACCTCCTCTAACTTTAAGGTCCACCAAGTATTTATAAGCAATCCTCGGTTTTTTCCCTTGCCAGATGAAGTTTAAAATGTCCTTCCTCCAAGTATCAAAGTATTTAACATGTGATATTATAGGCAAATTTTGGAATAAGAAGAGCATCCTTGGTAACACATTCATTTGAATTGTTGAAATACGTCCCAATAGTGACAACTTTTTATTTGACCAAATAGTCATATCAGTTTTTATTTTACCCCATAATTTAAAGTAGTTGTTGGTTAACAATTCTTTGTTCTTCGCTGAGATCCAGATTCCCAGATATTTAACTTTATTGGCCTTCTCCCAACCTGTAAACGAGATGAATTCCTGTTGTTCTATTTCTGATAAATTCTTGAATATTGTCTTTGTTTTTTCTTGATTAACTTTAAATCCCGATATTTCCCCAAAGTCGTCCAGAGTCTCTTGTAGAAACTTCATTGATTGTGTTGGGTTTTCCAGAATTAACAGGAGGTCATCCGCGAATGCTCTCAATTTAAATTCATGTTTTTTAATTTTTAGACCGCGAATGTCCTCCATACTCCTTAGTTTACAACATAATGTTTCCAACACCAACAAAAATAATAACGGAGACAAAGGACAGCCTTGTCTAGTTCCTTTCTTAATTTGACAATTTTCCGACATTGATTCATTCACCAAAATTTTCGCATGTTGGGATGTGTAAATAGCTGATATACCTTTCAAAAAACAGTCTCCAAAATTTAATTTTACCAATGTTTTTTCCATAAAGTCCCATGAGACCATATCAAAGGCTTTTTCCGCATCCAAAAATACGAAGGCGGCTGATCGTTGTATATTCTGATCATAATATTCTAATGAGTCCAATAAGATTCTTATATTGTCTTTAATTTGCCTTCCTGGAACAAAGCCCACCTGATCTTCGTGTATAAGGTCTTTAATAAATTTTCTTATCCTATTCGATAAGACCGAGGCATAAATCTTATAGTCCACATTTAACAACGAAATAGGTCTATAGTTTGAAGTTCTTTCTGGGTCTCTTCCTTCCTTGGGTATCAACGATATGTATGCATGCGACCAAGTTTCTGGGGCTACTCCCTTATCCAAAATTGTATTGCAAAGTGATACAAAAAAGTCTGCTAAGTTGTCACTAAATGTTCTATAAAATAGAGCAGTTATTCCATCTGGTCCAGGTGTCTTATCCGGCTTTTGTTTCATTATTGCTTCTTGTATTTCTTCCCTTGTGATTGGAGCATCTATCCATTCTCGTTGGTCTGTTGAAAGGATATTCATCTGTATTGAACTTAAAAACTTATCTATTTTCTGTTTTGAAATATTTTCTTTCTGATACAGCTTAGTGTAAAATGAAACAAATTCTTTTTGTATATCTGTAGTTGAATGAACTGGTCCTTTAGCAGTTTGAATTTTTGTTATAATCTTCTTCTGAAATGAGTCTTTCAGTTGTGTTGCTAAAAATTTCCCAGGTTTATTAGCATGTTCAAAATATTTTTGTTTGGCAAATTTTAAGTTTTTGTTCATTTCCTCCATTATGACCAAATTTAATTGATGTTTAGATACAGAAATCTTCATTTGTATTTCATTTTTCTCTTCTTCTTGTAACGCCATAACAAGTTTTTGTTCCAAATTTTGTAAATCCCAAAGTATATTATTGGTAAATTGTAGTTGAGTTTTCCTCCACGCTGCATGTTTCTGTATCATAAATCCTCTTAGAACTGCTTTAAACGCATCCCATACTATATTCAACGTAGTTTCTCCATTAAGATTGACTTCAAAAAAATCTTTAATCAGATCATATAATTATTTTTGAATCTTATTTTCCTTTAAAAGTTTATCATTCAATCGCCATCTAAATGCTTGTTTATTGTTCCACTCAAATGTAACAGGATTGTGATCAGAAAAAGTTCTTGGTAAAATATGTATTTTACGTAGTTGCGTAAAAATTGATTTACTAGACCAAATCATGTCTATTCTGGAGTGTGAGTCATGTCTCGCTGAATAAAAGGTATATTCTTTGGCTGTAGTATTCATTGTTCTCCAGATGTCTTGTAATTCCAATTCTGTAGCCATGGTGAAGAAAGTTTTAGGTAAACATCCTTCATTTTCGTCTTTTGCTTTTGATTTTTTATCCAAAATTGGGAGAATAACGCCATTTAAGTCACCCATCAATAAAATCTGGTCATTAGCATACTGAAAGATCAGTTCATGCAATTGGTTCTTGTAGGTTATCCGGGCTGTGTAACCGTGGTCTTGGAATTTTCTTTCCTGACGTTTCGCCAGCAACTGTGGCAGGCATCTTCAGAGTAGTAACACTGAAGGACAGTGTCTCTCAGTGTCAAGGGTGTAGAAAGAGTAATATATAGTCAGAAAGGGGTTGGGTTTGAGCTGAGTATTGTCCTGCAAAAGTATTGTCCTGTAAGTATCAAGATAATGTGCTAATGAGGGTATGGTATGTTAATATGGAACCATTGTATCCTGAAGTGATCTGTTAATGTGTGTAATCCAAAACTAATCTGTATGGCTATTGTTGAATGTTGTCTTTGTCTGGAGGTTTTTCAGGGCAGGAAGCCAAGCCATATTCATACTGCAGACTTGGCCAACCTGAGAAATCAGCAGTGGCTGAACATGGACTGACACAAACAGGACACAGGGTCTTATTCCAAGACACTGAAAGACTGGACAATTCTACCAACTATTTTGTCAGATTGCACAGAGAAGCCATTGAAATTCACAAACATCAGCACAACTTTAACAGAAAAGAGGAGAGTTTAAGAATGAATAAGGCTTGGCTTCCTGCCCTGAAAAACCTCCAGACAAAGACAACATTCAACAATAGCCATACAGATTAGTTTTGGATTACACACATTAACAGATCACTTCAGGATACAATGGTTCCATATTAACATACCATACCCTCATTAGCACATTATCTTGATACTTACAGGACAATACTTTTGCAGGACAATACTCAGCTCAAACCCAACCCCTTTCTGACTATATATTACTCTTTCTACACCCTTGACACTGAGAGACACTGTCCTTCAGTGTTACTACTCTGAAGATGCCTGCCACAGTTGCTGGCGAAACGTCAGGAAAGAAAATTCCAAGACCACGGTTACACAGCCCGGATAACCTACAAGAACCAATGAACTCTGACCGTGAAAGCCTTCGACAATAGTTCATGCAATTGTCCATAGAATTTTGTTTTTCCTTCATTGGGAGCATATATTCCTACCACAATCGTCTTTTGCCCCAATATTTTGGTTTTTATAATTACAATTCTCCCTTCGTTGTCTTTATATAGTAGTTCAGGACTAAGGCTAGAATGAGCATATATTACTACTCCCTTAGTTTTTGTTTCGGCCGATGCCACAAATGCTTGTCCAAGCATTTGCCTATCCAAATATTTTTTGTGTTTTTTTGCTATATGAGTCTCTTGTAAACAAATTAGGGAGTATTTATACTTCTGTAGATATTTAAAAATTCTAGCCCTTTTAGTTTTTTCATTCAAACCATTCACATTCCAAGAAATTACTTTTGCCATGGTACAATGATTATTGAAGCAAAATATGCAGTCTATAATTTAGTTCCTCCTGCTGCTCCCTGTGGTTCTTCTTCTTGTTGTTGTTCTTCTTCCTCTTCCTTTTGATCCCCAGTTAATCCTTTAAGATCTGATTTATATTTTCTCAGAAATTTTCACACATCTGCTGTAGATGTGATTGTCATTTTCATTTCTTTGTAGGTAAAAGCCAAGCCTTGTGGCATAATCCAGCGATATTTGATACCATTAGCTTTCAAAACAGACACAAATTCTTTGTAATTATTCCTCTGTGAGAGTAAATGTCTTGGTATGTCCTTTAATAAAATTAGAGGAATGTCTCCTGCTGACACCGGGTTGTCATAATGCATCTTCATGATCTTATCCTTAATCCTAGTGTCATAGAACACTATCATCAGGTCTCTTGGCTTAGATCTTTTCATTCTAGCAGGTAATGGTATTCTGTATACTCTGTTAATAGCTTGGTTCAATTCTTGTTCGTCCATCTGAAACAGGTAAGCCAGATTTGGGACTACAGTTTCTTTGTTATCTCCCATCATATCTGGAAGGTTGCGCAGACGAAGGTTGGTCTCTCTCACTCTCATCTCCATCATGGCTATTTGATCTTTTACTGTTGTCTGATTTAATTGTATTGTTTCAATCTGTTTTTCTTGGCTTGCTAATTTTTTCTTTGTATCCTTATGCTCTTCCATCACTTTCTTTATTGATGAATCCATTGCTTGCATATCTGACTGCATAGTACTCATTTGAGTTTTTACTTCTTTAAGATCTCCTGTTACCACATCCAATTTATGGTCAATAGCTTGAGATGCTTGGCCTAGATTTGTCATCATAGAAGTTAACTGTGCCATCTGTGTAGACATCTGTGTAGACATCTGTTCAAGCTGCTTATTTGTTGCCTCTGTCTGTTTGGCTAACATATCCTGTAATTTCTTATCCATAGCTGAAGCTGAAGCTTGTGCTGAATCCTTCAGTTTAGTATAGACAGGGCTATGCAGTGAGCCAGAACGGGGTCGGGATCCAGACATTTACATTGGAATAAGGCTGGTAAAAGTCATGTCCTCAGACAGGGCCCTCCAGATGGTGGTTAATAGAGGGTAATTCAATGATCAGCTTAATAATTTTTTCGGGTTGAAAAGAGCCAAATTTGGCTTTAAAACAGCTTAATAAAGTTTTGAAATACCAACGAGTTTTACTGGACGCTCTAGGTCGGATCTACCAGGAAGTATTCCGGAAGTTGAATTTGCCGTGGACCTTCTACCGCCTCATCTCGATGGTTGTTTCCTTCAGGAATTATTTCTGTGTTACTCAAGTGCGACGCGTATCCGGTCCTCCAGCTTGCTTCCTGTTGTTGTGACTCAGATGATAGAGAGGGTGGTATAGAGGGGCTTCCGGTCTGATGAATCCCTTGCTGCTAACGTGGCAGGAAATTCTTTTTCACCAGAGAATCAGGAAGAAATTCGCCCTCCCCTTCCCTCAGAGTTGCTTCTCATTGGTAGAGATTTTGGTCCGTCATCTAAGCGTCCTTCCAACTCTTTGTTTTGATTTAAGCTGATCTATTTGATAAGGCTCCTGCCGCTAATCCTGATGGAATTTACAAATCAAACTTTCCCGATTAAAATAAGGGAGGAGCAGAGGTACTGGGAATATCTTCATCTACCCCCCGGTTATTCGAAAATGCCAGTAAAAGACGAAGGGTTCTTTGTACTCACTTAGGCATCGAGAGGTGAGGTTCTTCTCTTAAAATAGTCCTTTATGTTGGTGTTAAGGTGGTGGAGGGTAGAGCCTTATGCCAAAGTTGCATTTTGGCGATTCCTTTCCCTATTTGCCCTCGCAGGACCGGCGTCCAGAGCTCTGGGGGACTTATAAAGCTCCCTCAGAGTCTTTGGGAGGTCACACTGCGTTTATGGGCTGCAGGGAGTTCCTGCTGTCCGACCCACTTGCAAGGGTCGGATTGGGGTGCATATATCACCCCTAAATTAGCACAAACTTGGATTTCCCCCAGGACAGCCTGAGGGAACGTCTTACTCGTCCCAGCGCACCACCGGAAGCCGAACCAGTCAGAGTCCATATATCCTGATACTCCTACGGTGATGGTTCCAATGCTCGAAACAATGGAGCGTCCAGGGTTGCCAGGTTTATGTATCTTAGGCAGGAGGTAGAAAGTGCCTGCTCGAGGTTCCTGAGGTGAATCCATATCAATTCGTTCCTGTATATGTTTTGGTAATTTCTTCATGATTTTGTTGAGTTCTCGCTGGTATTCCTGAGTGGGGTCTGTGGATAGCAGCCTGTAGAAACTGGTGTTTGAGAGCTGTCGTTCAGCTTCTTGTATGTATTTAGTTTTGTCCATTATGACAATGGCTCCTCCCTTGTCAGCTTGTTTTATTATAATAGTTGGATTGTTTCTCAGGCTGCTTATGGCATTCTTCTCTGTACAGCTGAGATTGGATCTTGAGTGGTGTTTTCTGTTGATTATTTTAGTTTGGGCTTGGCGGCAAAAACATTCAATATACATGTCCAGTGTAGTGTTGCGGCCTTCAGGTGGAGTCCACATGGAGTTCTTCTTTTTATGGTGTTGGGTTATGGTGTCTCTTCACTGTCCTTCAGTGTTACTCCTCTGAAGATGCCTGCCACAGCTGCTGGCGAAACGTCAGGAAAGAAAATACCAAGACCACGGTCACACAGCCCGGATAACCTACAAGAACCAATGAACTCAAACTGATGTCTGTTAATTGGTTTTGTTAGTATGTCAGCCACCATTTCTTTTGATGTACAGTATTTTACATTTATAATCGCCTTTTGTTGCTTATCTTTCACTGAGTTGATTTAGTTTATCAGCTGTTTCCTTTGCTGCTGATTCTGTTTCACAACATATCAGGATATCATCTACTAATGTAAGTATGTATTGGCATTGTCCATTTTTCTTTCTGCTGAACAAACATTTTTCTATATTTCCTTGTTTGAATCCTTGATCTTTTAACAGTGTTGTCAATTTCTGATTCCATGCTCTGGCTGACTGCTTTAGTCCATACAATGTTTTCTGAAGTTTGCAAACTTGTTGATTATTGACAGAATCTTTTAGTCCAGGTGAAACTTCCATGTAGATCTCTTCTGTTAGTTCTCCATTTAAGAAGGCTGTTTTCACATCAAGTTGGAGTATATGCATCTTTCTGGATCATCAAAGTGTGTATTGCTGTATATCCAATAACTGGAGAGAAAGTCTCTACATAGTCAGTCCCATATTTTTGGGTAAATCCCTTAGCAACAAGTCTTGCCTTATATTTGTACACACTTCCATCTGTATTCCTTTTTATTTTGAATATCCATTTGCATCTTACAGGTTTTCTACTGAGTGGTAATTTGGTTAAAGTCCATGTTTGGTTCTTTTGTAGTGAATCAATTTCTTCTTGTACTGCTTCCAACCATTTGTCTCTTTCACTGCTGGGTAACTCTAGCATTTCTTCCCAGCTTAGAGGCTCAATTTGACTTTGTGTTTCAGTATAATAAGTAAGTTTCTCTGCTGGTATGCCTTTATTGCACCTACTAGACTTTCTTATGGTAGGTAAGATCTCCTCTTTCTCAACTTCGGTACTGCTCACATCTGCTGGTCCTTCCTCCAGGGTAATTCCCAACTGGCATTCGATCACAGCAGGCGGTCTGAACTCCCATGCTGAAAAGGGAATGATTTCAGCTTCTTTGCTGATAGTTGTAATAATAGAGCTTTCATCATCAGTGGCATTCAGTACATTTCTTTCATCAAAATACACTGCATTGCTTATTTGCACACTGAGTGTCTTTGGGTTTAGGATTCTGTAGCCTTATGAAAATTCATTGTATCCAACCAAAATGCCAAGCTCTGTGGTAGCTTGTAACTTGCCCCTTTTCTCCTTGGGAATGTAAGCATACACTTGTGCACCAAACACTTTCAGGTGTTTTAGCCCAGGCTTTCTTCCATACCATTTTTCAAATGGGCTCATATGAATAGTTCTGCAAATTGATCTGTTGTATAGATAAGCTGCTGTGTTAACACATTCACCCCAACATGCCTCTGGTAATTTAGCCTGCATAAGTAAACATTTTGCACTTTCAATCAAACTTCTATTGAATCTTTCAGCCAGACCATTGTGCTTAGGTGTATAAATTACAGATCTTGCATTTACAATTCCTTCTGATTCTAGGTACCTCTGAAATTCATTGTTGGTGTATTCAGTTCCGTTATCAGTAAACACAATTTGAGGTCCTTTTCCAAATTTATTCTTCACCATTGCAACATATGATTTGAATTTATCAGGCACTTGAGTTTTATTCCTTAGCAGATAAACACATGCGAATCTTGAGGCACTATCAACAAAGCTTAAAATATACTTTGCTCCTCCAATGGATGGCTGTAGAGGTCCAATTAAGTCACTATGTACTTGCTCTAAAATCTCAGCTTTCACATCACTAGCATTCTGCACATGCCTTGGTGCTGTTCCCTTTCTTTAATACAAATTGTACATCTCTCATGACAGTCATTCACCACTATTCCATACTCACAGTCATTCACCACTATTCCATACTCTGAGAGTAGCTGTTTTACAGAGTTGAAATTTCTGTGTCCCAATCTTATATGCCAGGAATACACGCAATTTGTATGATCACATTTTCTTTCTTTTAATTGCATGACTCCTTTGTTATTTCCAGTTAGATGTTCCATTTCTGATTCAGCCTTATCTGAATCAGAGTCTTCACTGTATTTTTGTTTATCAGATTCATTTTCTGATTGTAAATACTCATCACTGTCCTCATATTCTTCCATTTCATCAGCTGTATTATGCAAATAGAAGTGTAGTCCGTCCACTTGCACATCATATCTCCTTCCCTTAGGATCTATCAAGTTACAACAGCCATTTTCCATTTCAATTTTAAAATTAGCCTTAAGCATCTTGCCAACCGATATCAAACATTCCTTGGCTTCAGAAATAAGCATCACATTTTGCAGATTGATTTCCATAACATCACCACAAAAACTTTCAATAAAGATTCTTACTGTTCCTTTTTCTCTGCACACAAAGGATTGCCCATTAGCTGCAACCAAAGTTTCTTCACATTCCTCCAATGAAATAAAACTTCCTCTGTCATTAAAAACATGGCATGATGACCCAATGTCTAGTAAAATCCTTTTAATAGTTTTTGATTTTGATTTATTTCCTTCTAAATTATAGTTGTTTAACATGAATGCAGCCTTACCACTGGAAAGTTTCTTATTATTGATACCCTTCCTAGTGGCCTGTTTCGTGTGCTGCTGCCTCTCAACTCCTCCATTCCAATCACAATTTCTCCTTTTGTTTCTCTGGCTATTTTGAAATTGAGTCGGGGAGTGAGAATATTTTTGAGAATTTCTCTGTCTACATTTGTAGGATTTGTGCCCATTTTTTCCACACTGAAAACACCTTACTTGTTTTGAACAGTTTAACCTTAGCACAGACATTCCTCTGTTTAATTCATCATTTCTATTTTCTTCTTCCTAATCTTTCAGTGTATTCATTACTTGAATTAGATTAAGATTTTCTCTTGCCATCAACCTTCTTTTCTCAGTCCTGTATCTAGGGTGCAAGCTTGCTAGAAATATTGTCAGAAATTCCTCCTCAGATAGAGGTTCTGCATTCAATTTAATCTCACTTGCCAAATTTTGCATATATTTTAAATGTCCAGTCATACTTGTATTGGATTCCATTCTGGCAGAATAAAGTGTATCTTTTAATGATCTGATCTGCCCAGCACTTGTCTTTCCATACTTCTGATTCAAAGTTGCCCATATTCTTTTTGCAGATGAATTACTTAGTATTGTAGAGGCTTCATTCTCCCCAATGGAGTTAATAAAGAGAAATATTGCATAGGATTCATTCTTTATAAAATCTTTATAATTTTTATCATTCTGTCCTGGCTTGTCCCTTGTAAGAACCTCTTTTATGCCCAGGATTTCAAATGCATTCTCTACTGCACACTTCCATAGCATAAATGGCATCTGATTTAGTTTAGGAAGAGAAATTGCTGGGGGTGCTTGAAATGTGTAGCTCACGTGACCTTTGCACGAACTTGTTTCTTCTGAATCGCTGGCCATGGCTTGAAGATTACTTTGTTTCAAAGCTGATTTTCTCTCAGTCCCCTTGATTTTTCCCAGAAGCGCTGAAGAGAGTTAGCTAAGCTCTGAACTTATTTGTAATCCAGCTCCTTGAGGCAAAAAGAAAACTTCCCCAGTTTCTTCTGTTTTAAAATAAAAGGTGTGTGTGTGTGTATCCACAAGTTTCATCCAGTGAACAACCATCCTCTGCTACCAATTTTGTTGACTTTGAATTCTAAATAGATCGTGATCTTGTAGATTATTGTACACACACACACACACAAAATAAAGGACTCTGAACTTGTAGCTTTCTTTTAACTGAATAAACGTTTACTTATTATAGGGAGGGTAAACATGGGATACATAATAAAAGCTGTCATGTCGCTTATAGTTTGAGGAATATGTCCTCTTTCATAGCCAGTCTGTCTCAACCACTTAAAACAGCAGTTTAACTGCAGCCCCTCAGAACGTAGCAGAATGTCACATGACCAACTGATCAGATAACACTGACTATGTGCTGCAGCACTGTTCCCTGAGATAATTCAAATAAATAAATACATTTAACTAGCATTCCTGATCCAGACAAAACTCGTCGTCCAATTGCCAACAAACTCCTTTTTGAGTTTTAGTCGTCAGGCATGCAAACACAACTTACCACGCAAATACTCAAACTGATATTGTCGAAGTCGTCAAAAAGGGCAAGAGTCCAGTAGCACCTTAAAGACTAACAAAAATATTTTCTGGCAGGGTATGAGCTTTCGAGAGCCACAGCTCACTTCTTCAGATACAGCTAGAATGTGAATCCATCGGTCTTTAAGTAGAGGAACAGTATGTAAATGTGAATAGCAGGCTTGATGGGATTAGGTGTGATATGGGCCATGAATGCAAGGTCTTTACTCAGCCCAGGTAAATGCATTGACTTTAGTTTGAATATCAACTGTAATTCAGCAGTTTCTCTTTCCAATCTCCCTTTAAAATTCCTTTGTAAGAGAACTGCTACTCTTAAATCTGCAACAGAATGTCCTGGAAGGTTGAAATGTTCTCCCACTGGTTTTTGAATATTGTGGTTTCTGATGTCCGACTTATGTCCATTTAATCTTTGTCTAAGAGACTGACCTGTTTGTCCAATGTAGATTGTGGAAGGGCATTGCTGGCATGTGATGGCATAAATCACATTAGAAGATGAGCAGGAATATGAACTTGAGATAGTATGGCTGACATTGGTGGGTCCAGAGATGGTGTTCCTAGAATCTATATGAGAGCAAAGTTGGCACCTTGGTTTGTTGCAGGCCTTGGTGCCAGAGTCCATGTTCTTGTTAAGTAGTTTATCATCATGGGTGAGAAGTTGTTTTAGGTTAGCCGGCTGTCTGTAAGCAAGAAAGGGACACCCCCCAGTGCTTCAGCGAGGGAAGTGTCACAATCCAGCATTGGTTGTAGGTCCTTAATAATACGTTGGACTTTCCCTCCAATTCCCAACATATTTCCTATGGAGGGGGGCGCAAAGAGGGGGATAAAAACTCCAGGCTGCTTCCAGGCAAAAGCCAAGCCTGCAAGCAGCAATCACTGATCTAATCATGCCTCCCATGAAAGAAACAACACAAGCCCAACAGAACCATTGCAGAACTCAGTATTTCTAATAGAACTACATGCCAATGTGCCAAGCCAAATAGAATCAAAATCAAATCAGAGAATTTCTGTAGTGGAAACTCCAGGTGAGGGGGGGCACTTTTGCAATCCCAGGAGAACCAATGGCAATGTACAGAGGTCAGCAGAACACCAGTGCCACTGTGGCAGTGCAAGCCCAACCAATGTCACACCAGAGAATCATGGGGGGGGGGCAATGACTAACCTGAAGGTGGTGGGGCACTTCTGCAAGCCCAGCAAAACTGATTGTGATGTGCACAAGCCCAGCAGAACCCAGTGCCACTCTGGCAGTGCAACCTCAATCAATGAAAGTAATGTCAAACCAGAGGATTGCTGAAAAAGTCCAAGCAAGGAGGGGGGGAGGATCTTGCAAGCCCAAGAGAACAAATGGCAATGTACACAATGCTCAGCAGAACCCAGAGCCACTGTGGCAGTGCAAGATCAACAGAACCAATGTCAATTAACAGGAGAAAAAAATCAAGAACTGAGCAGTGAGCAACACTATAAGCTCCATGAAGGAAACACAAAGCAAAAAAAAACTAACTAACAAAGAATGTTGAAACTGACAGAAGCAGCCTGGCAAGCCTATAGAATCCCCCTGCTACACACAAGCAAAGGGTAGTGTGGGGCGAGAAAGAAAACCAAAGTCCATGGGAGCCTGCAAATGCTGAATATTTTTCCAGGATTTTTTTTGGGACAATTTTTTCAGTTTCCCAAAAAATCCCAGATATATTTGAGACATCTGAATATACCCCCAAAATACTAATAAGGTATTTTCAGGTATACTTTTGTCTGTGTTGTATCCGAACGCACATCCCTACCAGAGACTCAAGAGCAAGCAAAGCATCAATGCAGATCAAGGGAATTACCGCAGAACCACAAACAAATGTAGAAAGCCCAATAGAAGCAATGTCAAATCCTAGCAAAATTTAAACAAGCCCAACAGAAACAATGCCAATCCACCTAATCCCAGCAGAACAAACATAAGCAAGGGGGGCATTTTTGCAAACCCAACAGAACTATTTGCAATCCACAGATGCCCAGAAGTACCAGAGACAGCCAAGCAGATCTATTCAATACTGATGCAAACATGCAAGCACACACACTAACATCGTTTCTCCCTAACGTGTGATCCCACTTGCCTGTGACAACTTACTCCTCCCTCCCTCTTGTTACCTGGGATATGTGCAAAAAGGGAAAAACAAGCTGCCTTGGATAATTTTAAGGTTTAAATTGCTGGCTCTGGATATACCCAAACACACCTAAATATATCCTGATATATTTGGGATCAGATTTACCAGTTTTGGCAGAAATTCTTAGGTGTGTATTTGGATCCAGATATACTCTAAATGTTCCAATAAAGTTTTTTCAGGTATATTTTTGCACTGGATATATCTGAGTGCACATCCCTGAACTGCACATATACAGGTCTCTGTACTCAGATTGGAAATAAAAAAGAAATTATCAGTACCTGCCCCCATGTGTGTGCTCAGCACAAGTATTCATGAATCTCTGCATTATCATTTGGATTTGGTATTGATCGGATGGACTAATGTGACAGCTGCAGTTCTCTAATAACTCTTGGCATCCCCTACAGTCATGTAAAAGTCTGTGTGTAACCTCCAAGATGATCATTTACTGCAAACCTCACCTGCCATTTCTACAATGGCTTGACCAGCATGATAGATGGTATAGCAGCTAAAACCAGACAGGCCCCTAGCCAGCTAAATAACATCACTGGAGTAATAATAAAGGAAAGGAAGGTTGTTTCCATCTTTCATTAGATAGCATGACATATTCTGTCATAAAAATGATGGGACTATAGTCTAAATTGGCTTTTTGGAGAAGAGTCAATAGGGAAATATCACTCATGGGTTTTTGCATTAGACAGCTGATGTTTCTTCTAAATGGTGCCAAGGTCTGTTTTTGGTGCATCATGGTATTTGATATTTGATCCATATTTCCTATTAGAGCTGCCAACTAGCCAAGGGAAAAAAATGCCCTTTACCTTAAATTAAGGCTTAATGTGTGGAAATGGGTTATAGGCTTTTTGTGGAATGGAGCTAAATGACATCACCTGGCAGTAACTGCAGATCAAACTAGTATTACAGTGACAGCTTGAGGAAGTAGTTTAAAATTTGACAACCCTATTTCCTATTCTATGAAAATAGGATAAAAAATTCTTTTATTGTTGGTTTACTTTGGTATGCTGTATTACTTGATGGAAGTACTATCCATGCTCCCTGGTTTGACCGTTTACCACCAAATCAGAAGTTCAAAAAATTGTTTTCCCTAGTTTCCCTGGGAGCTAGCATACAAAAATTAGGGTTTTTTCACTTTCCACCCATTGATTCAGGACAACATACCTGAGGAGTCAATGCTGTCATTATCTGGGCTCAACTTGTTTTTGAAGGCAGTCTGGGGTAGATATGAACTTTGGCACCAACTAGTTTTTACTGCTAGTGATTTACTTTCATCAATCTGAATCTGTATTGGGGTTTATTTTGGATCTGAATACCTTATAAAGTGGTCTTTATTGTAAGCATCATATAATGCTGAACATGATACCCATGCAAATTAAAAGATCCCAGTGATCATGGCCAGGCACAGATGAGGGGTATTTTTCAACAGGCCTGGGTGTTCCCTAAGGTTGCAGAAAAGTACAAAAAGATTTTTTTCTTTTAAAAAAATAAGGTTTAGGGGAAAGACTGATATTTCAAGATTTTACATTGTGACATCTCAGCTGCCATTTTGAGAGATGCAGGAGACTAGGGAAGGAAAAGTGGGAGCTGCTACTGTGTCCCCATTGCTACATGAGACATGCAGTGGCCCTGCAAGCAGGCAGAAGGACAAAGATTTGAGAGGAGAAGCAGGAGCTGACCCCCTACTTCCACTGCCATGAAAGCCAGACAAGCAGAAGCGGTGGTCTACAGGTGGATGGAATGAGGAGGAGGGATGGAGGAGGAGGAATGGTAGCCTCCATCAGCCTTCATCTGCCACTATGTGAGCTAGGCAGGCAGAGGCAGCAGCACTACCACTGCAGTCTTGTGGGACGAGGGGGAGACTAAAACAGTACATTCCTAAGGAGAGTTACTCCAATTTATGCCCATTGAAATGATTGGGCTTAGACTGGAGTAACTCTCCTTAGGAATGCACTGTAAGAAAAGGAAGAAGAGGAGAAAAGGGAAAACACTAGTTTGCTTTCATAGCTAATCAATTTATGAGAAACAGTACTTTGGCTTTTAGTAAATACTGTGAAATCGTTTGTTTAAATAATGGAAAACCCCAACGTTCCAGAAATGAGAGTTTTATGCCAAAAAGATAATCAGACCATATCACACCACTTCTGCAAATGGCTCAAAAAATGACATATATGATTAACTGCCTATATAAACAATTGCTTTTATCTCTGCAAACTGGAGACATCATCTCTCTCTAGCACCTGGCTAGATAGCCTGACCTCTCCCTACTGGTATGAAATAAACTCTTCTTTTTCAAATTGGTTATTCTCTCTGTGTATCTTTTTCAGTGGGCTGCCAGCTCCGACCCAAGGGACAAAGGGCCTAATTCCCCTACAGTTTGGCATCATGAACAGGATACACAGCTGGTCTCTCCCGAGGATGAGCCCTCAGAGCAGAAGTCGGTCACAGCACTGGGAGAAGATCCGCACAGCATAGGTCAATATTCTGCTCTTTGGTGCCAGGCTACTTGGAAGCGGTAAGTGCCATGTTCCTCTTTGGAGAAAAACATTCTTTAAAGAGGGGAATACACAGAGAGAAGCCTGGGGAAGGAAGGGAAGGTCTGAAGCTGGGACTTTTTTGTTCGGTGCAGGGACCCCAAGGTTCAAAATAAAAATTCAGAGAATTTGAAAATAAACTTTAATCATAACTGTTAGTTAAACATTAAACAGAATAATATTTGAAAATATATTTTATAATAGAGAACTTTTAATTAAAAATATTAATTTATTATGGGTTTATAACTTTGTTTTGCGGACCTTAATTTAGTTCTCGCGGACCCCTGGGGGTCCACGGACCCCTGGTTGGGAACCAGTGCTCTAGGGGGTTATGGGGTCCCCCCCATCCACTCATTGGAATGAATGGGGGCAAGCAATCCTTAATGTGCATCTAGACAGCGGCAAATCCAAGGCAAAACCTCCTGTGCCAGAGAGTATGTGTGTGTGAGTCTTCTAGAATCGTATTGGATTACTCCTGAGTCCTCCCAGTCGCTGCTCCTGATAGAAGAGAAGAAGACATCCACAGTAAGACCCATTTGGGGGCTTTTGTCTATAATTCTCTATATTTTTTTCTTGTGTGTGTGCATGTGTGTGTGTGTGCGCGCGCTTGTGAGGGGGGAAGCCAAAGGGGGTGGGTTTACCTGTTCTGCTAGGGGGTGGGATTGATTGCCTCTGTGTGGGACTGTGCTTTCTACTGTTTTCACCGGTTGCCAACTTTGTGTGTAATTAACTGTGGGTCAGTGAGTCTCTCTCTGGCTGGTTCCGATTGTTTCCAATGGGCTGTGCAGCCGCTCCTGTTGTTTTGAATGGGCTAGCCTGTCATTCGTTTTAGTACATCTCCTGTAATGTATTTCAGTGGAGTCAATGCAAGTCAACCGACATTCCCCTCTCCCATTATCTTCAATGGGCTGGGCAGCCTCTCCCATTGCTTCCAATGGGCTGACTTGTCATTCGTTTTAGTACATCCCTTTTAATGGCTTTATTCCAATGGGCAGCGGGGGGAACCCCTTCTGGGCCCCATAACTGGGGGGGCCCTGACCCAATCTTCACAAAACTTGGGGGGTTTTGCAAGAAGGGTCCCCTCAAGGTATGCTGAGAATTTGGGACCTCTACCTCAAAACATGCCCCCCTAGAGCTGCGGAAAGGTATGAATGTGTTTTAATGCCTTTATTCCTGTGGGCGATTTTGGGGAAGACCCCTTCCGAGCCCATATCTCAGGACCCCCTGACCCAATCTTTACAAAACCTGGGGGTTCTTTCAAGAAGGGTCACCTCAAGCTATGCTGAAATTTTGGGACCTCTACCTCCAAAAATGTCCCCCGGAGCCGCAGAAAGACATGAATGTGTTTTTAATGGCTGTATTCGGCCAAAATTTTCCCCAAACTCGGAACTTGGTGCCGAATTCCATGTATCTAAATCGGGGGAGTTCGGAGTTCGGCATTTCCCAAATCAAAATGGGCCAAATTTTGCCGAATCCATATTTTACCGAATACACAGTTGAAATAATCCGTGGTCAAGATTCTGGTTTTAAAACAATTCATAAGTTCAACTCTGGTTTAATTAATACTGAAAAAGGATTCAGGTGAAATTGTATTAGTCTGTGGCCAGGGTGGGTTTTGTTTAAAAAAATTCAGGAAAGGGATTCTGGTTAAATTTAAATAATCCCTGACAGAATTAAATTTCTGGGTTCAATAAATTATTGGAGCAGGATTTCTGGTTTAAGTTTAAAATCCTTGACAGGATTCCGGTTTAAGTAGTTAATCCCTGGAGGAGGTTAAACTCTGGCTCTTCTTAAGTCTTGGTATAGGTGTAAACCTCTGGTAAACTCACTAAAATCTTGCAGGACAGTAATAAGGGAAACTTCTGCCTTATGTCTGGAGAAAGTGCACTCTAAACAAATGGATTACTGGGTTCTCTGGAATAAGGCAGCATCTAAGAAAAATAAAGATTCCACAGTTTCCAGTTTGAAACATTTTAATGAGCAATTAAAGGAGCAAATAGGGAGTAACACAAATGGTCTGCCCCCTCCCTATAATATAACTAGTTATTTGCCATGTGTAGTTACAGACCCCTGGGCCCCTGAAACAGAGAAATTGCTGCATCTAATCTCCCCTACCTTTTTCGAGCAATGGGAAGGTCCAACTAACCCTCCTGAATTAAGCCAACCATTAACCCCTGAAGCTTCTACTGTATCTATTGCTGCAACTTCGGGCTCAAGTGCCCTAACAAGGACATGAAATGTACAGACCCCCTTGGATTCCTATGTTAGTGCTGACCTTGCTCTTTTGGAGAGTATGAAACACCAGCAGTTGCAGGAAACAATGTTTAAGGACGTGAAGCATTTGAGGTTCAAAGTGATAGGAAAAGATCATGAAACAAATGATGTATTAATAAAGAATATTGCTGGTAAGGTGCAATGCCTTCCATATAGTAAAACACTTTTTTCAGGGGCAATGAGAGTTATTATTCAGCCAACTCTAAAAGAAGAAGCACACAGAGATTTGCTTAACCTCTGGCTATGTTAGATGGGCTTTTGAGGAGAACTCTACAGATGGGCAAACAATTGTCTCTACTCCTATGTAGTTACAAGAACTGAAAAGCCTTGCTTCTGGCCGTTGCTCTCCAGTGCTCTGGGGTATTCCTTATGGTCCCTCCTTTCCGGAATACTTTTCCTGTTTGATTGAACCATCCCTTCGTAGGGCATTTATGTTGTTTCGTTTTAATGTTCACCCTTCTATGGTGTTATATGGGAGATTTGAGAAAATCCCATACACAGAGAGATTGTGTCCTTGTGGGATGAACAAAATTGAGGATAACAAACATGTCCTACTTTACTGCAAATTTTATAAGGATCTTCGAACCATTCACTTAAAGTCTAGTCTGCAATCTCTTGAGGGGCTATCTGATCATTGTAAAATTTGTAAACTTGTTGTAACAAAGAACAGGAATATCATTGAATAGGTAGTGAAATTTCTCTACTATGCTACTAGGAGGATATTTTCTCTTGACTCCTGACGTTTTTGTAATTTTTTTCTTGATGTATATGCCAATAAAGGTTGTGTGATACTCCTATGGGTAACTGTATTTCTACTGGGGTCCTTCATTCCCTGAACATTTAGGGAACCACCCTGTAGGAGCTTTCCCCATGTGCATGTTCCCTAACCCAATTGGGCACCTCCACAATGAGTTAATATTCCCTGGTCTGTCATTGAGGAACAAAAGGGACAAGTTGGGGCTACACAAGAGGGCAGCCCCCCATTTCTAATGCATCCAGTTGTTTGACAGGTATGGTTGAAAATCTCTTGGTTCCTGATATAGAGGAGACAGAAACTGTTCTGAACCAATTTTTCTCCTGCTTTTCTTTAACAGCAGGAAGGTTTATGTAACTCTGATACCCTGAATCATCCAGTCCCACCCCACTTACCAAGAACCCCATCTCCTGTTGGAGTGTTACCTGGGTCTGCCCTGGGTTCCCAGTCTGCCTTGGTACCTGTTGTTCCCCCAAATATTTATCCAGTGCCTGCTGTTGTTACCCGGGTTCCAAGTGCCTCCAGGAGAACAGGAAACACCCAGACCACCCCTGATTCCCATGTTGTTGTTAAATTGATCCCTTGGGACAGGGTAAAGATTAATCAGTAGTTGCAAGCTGCCATGTGTACAGGGGTTAAATGGTTAGGGTTAAAAATTGTAGGGAAGGATTATGTTACAAATGAAGTTGGAAAGACATATGATTGAGTGGGATTCAGTGCTTGCCTTATTTTTTATATATACTATGAGGGTTATTTACCATAGAGCTACAAATTTGGAAAACACAGAGAGAATTATTGGAACCCTTTGCCTGGCTTTGCAGAATTTTGCTTGCTTTATTTAATGATTGTTTAAGGAGCAGTTTTAAAGTTGGAATAATTCAGAGGACTATGCTTCCCCACCTTCCACATGGAACCCCATGAAACTAGAGGGGGGTAGGCCATAAGGGTTAAGTAATCCTCCATTAGTCATTACTGTTGGAATTTTTGTCCTTTTCATATCCCTGGTTCCCCTATTTTGTATGCCTTTTCCCCTATCCTTTACCTAAGCAGTTGGTTTTTTAATTGTTACTCATTGTTTTGTCATACTAAAGTTACAGATGAAATTTCTCAAGGAAATGCAAAAGCTGATGTAATGGCTAGGAGTGCTGCCCCATCATGATCCACCACCTTACCCCTTCCTTCTTTCCCTGTTGGGTTTCTCCCTTTCTTTTTCTTCTCTTCCTGACTTCTAATTGGTTACACCTAAGACTGTGCAAGATGTTTGCACTATTTGTTGATACTTTTTTCATTGCCCCTTGGGTTATGTGTATACCTCTTTTATCTGCTCAAATGGTCATGAGTATAACCACTTGAACAACAGAGGGGATAGATGATGAAAGTTTGAAAAATGGTATGCACAGAGGATACATTAAATTGTTGCCCAAGTGCAACTCAGCACAGAACTATGACTATTCTTTCTTTCAGGATGTTGGAAAATGGATGATGCTAAAAGAAAATTGTTTTTGGTGTTTCATGCAGGTTCTGACTTCATCACCCAAGACCTTGCCCAGAGCAGCCCTGGTGTCCTGTATTTATGGATATGTGCTTTCCCCTCCTCTCCAGAGTAAGCTCATGAAGCAGGCTAAAAAGTTTTAAAGATTCTGCTGGTTTTTCTTCTGATGTGCCATATGCTCAGTCAGGAGATTAGGTCTAGAGCGGTGGTTCTCAACCTTTTTCGAGTTGTGACCCCCTTTTACAATTGCCAAGTAACCTGCGACCCTCATCACATTTGCATACATTTGCATAAATTTGCATAAATGACATTTTCAATAGGATAAAGAAATCACATTTGTTTTTTTAGCAATCCAGGGTATCCATATATATAATTACTTTAAATTTTAAAGTTTAAAACAAACAAGCAAACGGTACTACCACCTGTTGCACAGCGGCTGTGACTGTGTGGTGAGGCAACCTTTCCTGGCACGGAGGAAAGAGTGCCTCTGAGCACGCACTGTGTTCCTTGTCCTCCCCTCTCTCCCCAAAAACTCTTCCAAGCAGGCCGGGGCTTTCGCGAGGAAACCCCCTCTCTTGTGATTGGGACACTGCTTGTGCACAGAACTGTAATTATCCCTCAAAGCGGAGCTCCGTTTAATCACCTCACGAGAGCGAAGGGCCAGGAAAGAGCCGAGGGCCGCTTATCCCGCTCAGACTTTTCATGCCTTTTTCTCCCCTCCGCCAGTCACCGCTCCTTCTGCACCTCACCGAACCTGTGCGCTCGAGGGGGAAATCCCAAAATGCGCATGCACCTCAACTCTCTCCCCCTTGGCCTTGCCAGAGCGGAACTGATGACTCAGGGCAGAGCGGAACTGATGACTCGGGGCAGAAAAGCGAAGCCACACCACAGACATGCGCACTTGGATTCCAGGCTGAAGCTCCCGCCCCACCTGAGCGCGGCTAAAAGTAAAAACAACATGGCTGTAGTGGCCTCATGGGGGACCGCCCTATTCTCCTCTGAGACCTGAACTGGCCGAGCCAGGGGAGCTTCCTCGGCCTCCCACACATCCTGCCACATCATCCTCCTGGCGCAGGTGTGACCGCACCCAGGGCTGGCCCGCCTGCCTCTCAGCTGGGCGGCGGGGCTACAGCTGGCGAGCCGCCGCATCTCTGCTGCCCAGCTCCTTCCGGCTGTCGGTCGGCCAGTTCCTCGCCTCTCTGCTTGGGGTCTTCCCTGCCCTCGCTGACGGATCAGGGTTACAGGGCATCTGGGTTAGTCCTGGACAGCCCGGGATGGGGGCTGTCCCAGGACAATGGCGGCAACCCCCCAGAAAACACTTCGTGACCCCCTTGGGGGTCCCGACCCCCAGGTTGAGAACCACTGCCCTAACCCAATCTTCACCAGACTTTGGAGTTCATGCAAGGAGAGTTCCTGAAAGCTACCCTGAAAATTTGGGATGTCGACCCCCAAAAATGCCCCCACAGGACCTTCACAAAAAATCCCCTTTGCTTTCTATTATGGGAATTTTCCATTAGCCGACTTTCGCTACATAGATGCAATCCTGCCAGGATGGAGTTACTGAAAATGTTGGAAGCTGATTAGCTTTCAAGCTGTAACCCACCATTAAAAGCTGCAAAATCTTCCCCATTTGCCTCTTCCCTTTTTTCTTTTTTCTGTACCCCTCTTAAAAACGAATAAAATATTTATTAAAAAAAAAAACTGGGAGCATGACCATGTGTATTGGCCGAGTTCTTTGGGCAACAGTTGGGTGTATGTGTGTGTGTGGGGAGGGGGGAATCAAACTAATCTGCATTGTCTTATTTTCTTACAGCAATTATTTATCCTCCTGACAAGCCTGAGAAGTAGTTTAAACTGAGAAAGAGATAAGTCCCCTCAGTGTCATGGCTCAGCCACAATTTGAATTGTTGTGGGAAAACGGGGGTTTGTGGAGGAGAGAGACCCGAGACCGTTAGTCGAGAAAACAGTTTTATTGCAGCTGTGGCTCAGCCCGCATTAACAAGCACAAAGACTGAGCCCCGATTGTACAGGGGCAACAACGTTTATTCTAGTTCGAAGTTAATACGTGGCACTTCAACATTCGGTGCCTGTATAGCTTATCTGGTAGTTTCACAGCGTCAGGAGCGCAGGCTTCACCCAGTCCCCTTATCAATTACCATGACTTCCCCTACTGTCTCAACACATGAAGCTGTCTTATACTGAGCCAGACCTTTCCCCTGCATCTCAGAATATGTATTTCTCTGCTCTAAATAAAGCTTTCTAGTAAAAAAAAAAAAAAAGGTTAGTTGCATTTGATGCAGAGCTGCCATTTAAACAAACTAGTTTAACTGAATGCTTGATTGTCTCATGAGCAGGGTTATTGGGACAACAATTCAAAATGAATCAAAACTGAAATGAAGTGACTGCTTGAATCAGGTATGCCTTTAAGCAAACATGGAAAAGAACTAATTAAATGAATCAAGCCAAAAAAGGAGCAGCATAACAAAATATGAAATGAGTATTTGGGGGCACATCACATGACTAATATTTGAACTAAACGTGGAGGTTCCTCTTCAAGGAAAAAATGTGTTTGGGAGTAAAATAAAAGTATTTCAAGAAGATTAGTAAAAGTTCTTACAAGTTGATGCTTAATTTTACATGTAATAAATTCAAACATACATCACAGTTGTTAAAAAGTGAGGATATCCATACACATGGATAGATAAATATTTCAAATTCTAGCTGTCTATCTGCTTTTGTCACAAATGGCAACAATTGGGAAGGAGTAAATTGTTTTTTAAACACTTCATGGCAGGATCCACAGCCTATTCAAAGGACATCAATATTCCTTCCAAAGCTTCGCCATCAGTGTTCATTAAAATGGCAATAAAATTGTTTGCTCTTTTCATCCATCCCTAAGCCTACAGCATTCTGGAAATATTTACACATGCCATATGGCCGCACAGAATATAATAAATTTTCACTTGAGAAGTTTTATAATTATAAATTGCATTCTCTTCAAAATGCTATAGCAGTCTCCAATGCCTTAAATAACCCTGAACATTTAAACTATGCAGGTCTGTTTCATATATTTACACTGCTTAACAAACTCTGACTCTTTACTTCATGTTTTGGTATTAACGGTTGTGGAATGGTTCTCAGTCTGCGCTTTAAAAAGGGGGGGGGAGCCCTTCCACGTTTAAAAAAATAGCTTTGTAAGGGAACCATACTAGTGTGATTTGTTCAAAATATAAAAGGGGAGGGGTGAATCTATGCAAAATGAACATTCTACCACATGTGAAGATGTGTTTTTGAAGTCTGGATGGTTTAGTACTGTGAAACATAATTATTTCTACCAACAAAAACAAGCAGTTTTGTGGGACTTCTTCTACCACAACATACACTGGAATTTGGCTTGGGGTAGAAATTCACCACTAATTCAATATGTGTAACTATCAGTGCATTCCTGACCTTTAAGGGCAAATTCCCTTAGGAGGCCAGGAAGGCACTGCGCCGGCGTTGGGCCCTCCATGCCTGCATCCAGTCTATTTACGCCACCATAAGTGGCCCCAATGCTGGCAGGAAGGGCCGGATGCTGGTCGCTAGTTGCTGCCACGGAAGCACTGGCCCAGGACACCAGCGGGGCCTTCCGCCGGTGTCCCACCCACGTAAAGGCCTGCGCCGGTGGCCCGGGAGCATCCCAGGAGGCATTCCCAGGGCGCTCCGTGGGGAGGAGCTGCTGTTAGGCAGCCTCCTGTCCCCATTTGCCCCCGGTGGCATCGAGAGGAGCGGGGTTGCGCCAGCTTTTTGCTGGTGCGCCTCACTTTTCTCAATGGGGTGAAAAGGCCCTGTTTGACCCAAAAAAGCCTCTAAAAGGCTTTTTTGGGTCTTTTGGTGCCTATGGAATGGCTTAGGAGGTGGCATCGTCTCCTCCCCGCCATCCCCGGCCGCCGCCAGCTCAGGAATGGGCTGTATGTTTGCTGTGCTATTAGAAGGTTAAAGTATTTCTTCACCATGTGTTCATTGATTTTTCTTTCTTTTTGGTTAGTCAGTTCCTTCCGAGACAAGTGAGGGCTCCTCTCAGAGAAGATAAATATCATACAGATATTTAAATATGTTCCAGATCTAAATTCAGCATCCTTTTAAAAGTTCTTTTTTCTTTGGTTCTTGTAGGTTATCCGGGCTGTGTAACCGTGGTCTTGGAATTTTCTTTCCTGACGTTTCGCCAGCAACTGGCAGGCATCTTCAGAGGATTAACACTGAAGGACAGTGTCTCTCAGTGTCAAGTGTGTAGGAAGAGTAATATATAGTCAGAAAGGTTTGAGCTGAGTACTGTCCTGCAAAAGTAATGTGCTAATCATTGTCCTGTAAGTATCAAGATAATGTGCTAATGAGGGTATGGTATGTTAATATGGAACCATTGTATCCTGAAGTGATCTGTTAATGTGTGTAATCCAAGGCTAATATGTATGGCTATTGTTGACTGTTGCCTTTGTTAGTCTGGAGGTTTTCAGAACAGGAAGCCAAGCCTTATTCATTCTTAAACTCTCCTCTTTTCTGTTAAAGTTGTGCTGATGTTTATGAATTTCAATGGCTTCTCTGTGCAATCTGACAAAATAGTTGGTAGAATTGTCCAGTCTTTCAGTGTCTTGGAATAAGACCCTGTGTCCTGTTTGTGTCAGTCCATGTTCAGCCACTGCTGATTTCTCAGGTTGGCCAAGGCATGCAGTATCTTTCATAAAAGATGAACATGAAAGATACTGCAGACTTGGCCAACCTTCAGTCATCTTCAAACAGACAGCATGGCAAGTTGCCTGGTGGTTGTTGGTAGGCCTGATCCCATAAATCCTCATTCAAAGGCAAAACAGAACTTGAAAGGGCTCCACCCCTCCTCCTGCCTTGAACCAAACCTTGAAAGCTAGCAGTGCTGTTATGGTTGCCTACCAACAGACACTGAGGACATTTGTTTCTTAAAGGTAAAGGCACTGCTATTATTTGGGAGGGTAAACTCACCAATGTATTTTTATTTATTTTTATTTCAGATTTTTCTGCAAACCTGGAGCTTTTTCAGGTTCATTGAAATATTAGTTTTACCGTATATACTCACGTATAAGCCGAGTTTTTCAGCCCAAAAAAAGGGCTGAAAAAAGCCAACTCGGCTTATACGCGGGTCAATACGGTAGGCGAGGGGAGGGGGGAGGGGGATAGGGGGAGGGGGGAGGGGGGATAGAGGGAGGGGGAACTTACCGCCGCTGCCGCCGCCATCCGGCACGCCTTCTCTGCGGCCTGGGAGAGGCCTGCAGGGCCTGCCTGAGTGCAGGCAGGCCCCGCCCCCCCGCCGCCCCCCCCGCCGCCCCCCCCCCGCGCCTTCTCTGCGGCCTGGGAGAGGCCTGCAGGGCCTGCCTGAGTGCAGGCAGGCCCCGCCGCCCCCCCGCCCCCCGCCCCCCCCCCGCGCCTTCTCTGCGGCCTGGGAGAGGCCTGCAGGGCCTGCCTGTGTGCAGGCAGGCCCCGCCGCCCCCCGCCCCCCCCGCGCCTTCTCTGCGGCCTGGGAGAGGCCTGCAGGGCCTGCCTGAGTGCAGGCAGGCCCCGCCCCCCCGCCGCCCCCCCCGCCGCCCCCCCCCGCGCCTTCTCTGCGGCCTGGGAGAGGCCTGCAGGGCCTGCCTGAGTGCAGGCAGGCCCCGTCGCCCCCCCGCCCCCCCCCGCCACCCCCCCGCGCCTTCTCTGCGGCCTGGGAGAGGCCTGCAGGGCCTGCCTGTGTGCAGGCAGGCCCCGCCGCCCCCCGCCCCCCCGCGCCTTCTCTGCGGCCTGGGAGAGGCCTGCAGGGCCTGCCTGAGTGCAGGCAGGCCCCGCCCCCCCACCGCCCCCCACCGCCGCCCCCCCCCCCGCGCCTTCTTTGCGGCCTGGGAGAGGCCTGCAGGGCCTGCCTGAGTGCAGGCAGGCCCCGCCGCCCCCCCGCCCCCCCCGCGCCTTCTCTGCGGCCTGGGAGAGGCCTGCAGGGCCTGCCTGAGTGCAGGCAGGCCCCGCCGCCCCCCTCCCCCTCCCCGCCGCCCCCCCCCGCCCTCCTTTATTCCCTGTTTCAGCCAGGATTCAGCCAGGATCGAACGCACATTCGGTGAAATGCATGCGTTCGATCCTGGCTGAATGTTCACTGCGAGGCCTTGAGCCAGTCACTCATTCTCCGCACAACCTGTCCCACAAGGTTTTTGTCAAGAAAAGAAATGGAAGAGTGCTTCACTGGGAATATTAGAATGGTATTAGATTTATAAACTATAGGGATTCAATATTGATGCTATACTATGCTTATTTTAACCACAGTTCTTAGGCTATGAAGTTGCTGTCAAGGAAGTGGGCTCCCACAATTCCTTGCTTTTACAATTTCTTTGGTTCAGGCTTTTGGCCTGCTATAGTTTCATACTAAACTCTGAAAGGTTGGAGGGCAAACAGGCCAGCCTGCAATTTACAACCATGTGAACAGTTTCACTTCTGAAGGATTCACTCCTGTGGGGGGGGGGGAGATAACACCCAGCTGTGAATAGTTTACAGCCTTCTCTTTCCTCCCTAAACTGAAGGTCATTTGTTACTAGGGTAACAAAGCTGTCCGAACAAGGCCTTATCTCAAGAACTTATCTCCCATTGAGGATGTCCAGGTGCCTTGAGTTCTGCAGGCTCAAGACACCTTTGACATACCCTGCTGCAATAGAGGGGCAATGTTTACACATCATTAATTACTAGTTTATGGAATTCTTCACAATCTCATTGACTTATGTGAGCTCACGCTATTGGGATATCAATGATAAAAGTAGGCCAGTTTTAAGCCAAAATCATGACCGCTTGGGGATGGCTGGTCCATACCCCCCGCTTCATCAAAACCCATTTTGATTTGCTCTTTCAGGGGGAAACTCTGCCAGACTGACTTTTGGAGCAACTTCACATGCTGAAACGAGATGCTATGAACTTTGTGGAGCTGGTAAAACTGATTTGAAACTTGCCTAAAGCTTTGCCAAACTTTTGAACCTAAGAACCTTAATGTGTAGTTAGCTGTGTTAAGGCTTTTGTTGTTTTATGCTCAACTGCTTCATGAACCTTTTGTTTCTGTAACGAGAACAAATCCTTGGAATAAATATTTAACCTATATTTTGGTTGTGTCTTTTGGCTTTATGGGTTTCAAGCTCTAAATCTGAGTGCCTTATTGTTTGTTTGACCACCTATCAAAACCTAAACCTTTTGTTAGTGTAATTCTCTCCTGTCGGGCCTCCAACTCTGCAGGAAGAGCATTGCCCATTGATTTGGTATCAGCAGGCAGAGACTGCCCTTATCCTCTGCCTGGGGCTAAACAATTGCATAAGGGCTGGTGGCAGCTTACCCACTGAGCGCAGGAAAGCTCCTTGGCTCAGTGTTTTAATTAGAAGTAACTTTGGACCACCCTTAATAGAGGACCGCCCAGCGGAGGCTGGACAGCATTCCTCTACAGTTGCTAGTAGAATTAAATGTGTTAGATATATTGAATTAATAATATAACTGTTTTTTTTAAATAAATGGATGGTACTGCTAAAAGAGGAAGCCCTTATATGGGAGTATTCCAAGGAACCTCAGCTTGATAGGTTCAGAAATAGCAGCAACATTAGGCCTATTTTGTGTACTCAATCTGGACTGCTGCAGAGGTTGAAATGCAGTAGTAATTCTGCTCTCCTATTATTTAATTAATATTGGAGACATATAAATATAGGTGTGGAAAGGCAGGGAAGTTAGATCTCTCCAAGTCTTTGGGTAGACTAGGCGGTTCTCAGAGGATACCTGGTTTGGTATACTTATATGCTATTCTAGATATTGTGAATCAGATTCTTCTAACTAAACCAGACTTCTTTAACTGTTATATTATAAGTTTTGGATTTTAAGACTACTAACAGCCCATTCCTGAGCTGACTGCGGGAAAGAGGCACAGCGGCGCCTCTTTCTAAGCCATTTCGCGTACTCCAGAAAACAAAAAAAAGCCGTCCTGTGGCTTTTTTGTTTTGTTTTAACGGGACTTTTTGCCCCATTGAAAACAGCAAGGCTGAGCCTGCTCAAAAGCAGGTGCAGCAATGCCGTTCTTGCCGCCAGCGGCCAGGGCCGAAACAGGATAGGAAGCCACCTAACCGGCAGCTCCTCCCCCCGCCCTGCCCCCAGAAGGCCCCCCTGCACAGGGACGGCCACTCTATGCCATGGCCTGTGCCACGGAGAGGCCGCACCAGCAGAGGGGCAAGGCATGGTCCCACGGCACTTGGCCGCTGGTGGGACAGGCCTCGCCGCCAGAGTAAGTGCATGTAAATCCATGATTACACGCACTTATACTGGCGGCGAGGTCACACTGCATCCGAAGAGGTTTTGACCAGAAACCTCAGGAATGTGCTGTCAGTATATAGAACTTGCTTGTGTTCTTGTATACATTTTTAAGACTTTAAAGACTTTACAATTCATGCACACATATACCTATTGTACTGAAGCTATACAATAAAAAGACTTACTTGTGTAAGTAAATAAGTTGTGTCCTGCTTATTAGTTGATTATCTGAGTAAGATACCATAACACTTCTCAGGAAGGGATCAATTCTAAGAGCATAATCACAGAAAGGCACTTACCTGCTTCAACTGGACAGCAAAAAAAAAAAGTGTGCCTTCAACTGGGATGTTTTGTATTTGCTAGCCACCTTGGGTGTTCTTTTGGAAAAGAAAGGTGGGATATAAAAACTAGATATATTAATATTTAATCAGATGGAAGCCCTATAATTAATACAATTCACTCTCAAGTAAGTGTGTATAGGCTTGCCACTTGAAAAAGGCTTGATTTTCTTCGGGCAAGGAAATTTATATTGAGGGAGGGTGGGAGCAGCTATAGCCTAGGGGTGGATTGGTAGGGTTGCCAACCTCCAGGCGGTACCCGGAAGTACAACTGATCTCCAGATAGGGTTGCCAACCTCCAGGTGGAGCCTGGAGATCTCCCGCTATTACAGTTGATCTCCAGATGACTCCTATCAGTTCCCCTGGAGAAAATGCTTACTGTGCTTACCTGCTGTCAGTTTTCAAGAGGAAGCAATGAGGGAGCTAATGGCCATTGTTTGTGCCACTGAGCTGAGTGACCCCTGAACTGCTGGCTTGTAGTGCCACAGGGGACTCTCAGCTTGGTTTGCTCCAGGGCTATTTGCACTTCTCAGTCCACTCCTGCTCCAGCCTTTTTGCTTAAGTCCATATTGTGTTCAAAAACTGAGTTACTGAAAAGCAACTTTCATTACTTTTCTGCTTCAACTTCTCAGAGCCAGGAAAAAGGCTGAAGGACAACATTTCCCCACTCACATTAATCTTTTCTCTCCATTCTGTAACAGCAAAATTTTACTGTGAGACAATTTTACCTGTGTGAATCTTCAATTTTTACCTGTGTGAATCTTCCTCTCCAGATATTTCCCTCTTAATAACAGAAAATGGCTGTTTCCTGGATTGGATGGGGCAGAGATAAATGTCCTGAGTGAAATGGACATGTGTAGGGAAAACTACAAAGTGAAAGAAAAATAGGGCTATCCTAGTAACATGGCAGCAAACCAAAAAAAGGAAAAGAGATGCCAGGTGGCAGGAGGCAGCTTTATTGTTTTGTAAAGCCCCTACGTGTTTCGCTGTACAAGCTTTGTCAGGGGGACCAGAATTCTTTGTACTGACCCTCTCCACATCAACTGAGTTAAGAAGCCTGTTCCACTGAGGAACCGCTCTGAGAGGAATGCCTGCGCCGGTCTTTGGAGGCAACACGGCTGTACTGCCTCCAAAGGAAGTTTGGCCCTGCCAAAACCTCCTCCCGGTATTAAAAACCCAGCATTAAAAATCCTGTCAAGTTATGCCACCTAAAAGGTGGTGTATCTCGGCAAAAATAAAAAGGGGTGTTCCTGGCCCGAAAGGGATTTGGAGGCTGCCTAAAGGTGGCTCCTCCCCCAGCCTGGCACTAGAATACCTCCCGGGACTCTCTAATACCCAGGGAACGCCTCCAAGGATGCCGCCACTACCTTTGATGGCGTTTGGACACTGCTGGAATGCCCCGTCGGCGTCCCGGAGCAGCACTGCCATGGCAGCACCCCGCAACTGGCATCTGGGCCTTCCCACCACTGTCCAGGCCACTAATGCCAGTGTTAGTTTCCCAGACGCCGGCGCGGTGCCTTCCTGGCCTCCTAAGTGCTTTCTCCCTTAGATCTCAGGAATGTGCAGTAACTGTTAGAAAGTTCTTCCTAATGTTTAGCCGAAAAGTCTTTTGATTTAATTTCAACCCGTTGGTTCTCATCCAACCTTCTGGGGCAACAGAAAAAATCTCAGCACCATCCTCTTTATGACAGCCCTTCAAGTACTTGAAGATGGTTATCATATTACCTGTCAGTAATCTCCTCTCCAGGCTAAACATACCAGCTCTTTCGACCTTTCCTCATAGGACTTGGTCTCCATACCCCTAATCATCTTTTTTGCCCTCCTCTGGACACATTCCACCTTGTCTACATCCTTCTTAAATTGTGGTGCCCAAAACTGAACACAATACTCTAGGTGAGGTCTAACCAGAGCAAAGCAATGCCATCACTTTGTGTGATCCGGACATTATACTTCTGCTGATACACCCCAAGATCGCACTTGTTTTTTAGCTACCTCATCACACTGCTGACTCATGTTCAGTGTTTGGTCTACTAAGACCCCAAGATACTTTCTGCACACACTACTGCTAACACAAGTCTCCCCTATAATTTTGCATTTGATTTTTCCTACCTAAATGCAGAACTTTGCATTTCTCTCCGTTGAAATGCATTTTATTAGTTTTAGCCCAATTTTCCAGCCTGTCATGATCATCCTGTATCCTGGCTCTGTCTTCTATCGTATTTGCTACCCCTCTCAATTTAGAATCATCCACAAATTTAATAAGCATCCCCTCTGTTCCTTCATCCAAATCATTTATAAAGATGTTGAACAACACAGGGCACAGCACAGATCCCTGAGGCACTCCAATTATCACTTCTCTCCAAGTGGATGAGGAAACATTAACAAACACTCTTTGGGTGCGATCTGTCAAGCAGTTACAGTTCTAGGTAACTGTTCTAGGTTCTAAACCACATTTTCCCAATTTTTCAACAAGAATGTTATGAGGAACTTTATCAAAAACCTTACTGAAATCAAGATAAACTATGCCTACAGCATTCCCCTGATCCAGCAAGGTAGTAACTTTCTCACAAATGGAGATAAGATTATTCTGACATGACTTGTTCTTGAGAAACCCATGCTGGCTCTTAGTGATCAGATCCATCCTTTCTAAATGCTCAAGGACTGACTGTTTGTTCAAAACTTTTTCCAGGTATAGACGTCAAGCTGATGGGTTGGTAGTTACCTAGATCCTCCTTTTTCCCCTTCTTGAAGATGGGGACAATATTTGCTCACCTCCAATCTTCTGGTACCTCACCTGTTCTCCAAGAATTCTCAAAAATAATGAACAGAGGATCATAAATTACATCTGCAAGTTCTTTTAGTATCCTTGGATGCAGTTCATCTGGCCCTGAGGATCAGATAATCTTTTGTCCAATCCTTCTTTTGAGGTACTATTTGCAATTTCCAATATATATGTGTTACAGTTTTTGCAGCTGTTATTATATTCAAAACAATAACCCAAAATCAGCTTTCTAATACGCACTTCTGGACAGAATAATGCAGATGATCAGTTTACAAAAAAGGTTACATTACACTGTGATAGCTTACTTGCTTGCTAATGGAAACTGCATTTCTCTTTTGAACTAATGAGCAGAAACACTGGGATAACAGTCACAAACATTTTTGCACAAAAGTATCACAAAAGGTGGCTATGCCACATCAACATTGGTCTACATTGTATCTCTTTGCTTTACAACATAATTCAATTTTAAAATAACGTGGTCCCATACAATACAATCAAGGACTGTTATTCACACAGTAGACAGTGATGGAATCAGTCCCTTTATGTCATACTGTCTCACAGGATCTATACAATAAGGATAGTGTAATACTATTTGGTTATTATCTACAGCAGCTAAGCATTAGCTGTCTATGCAAGATTTATTTGAAAAGGAGAGATACAATGCAGTACATGGAGAGATCAGTGTCCTTCTGATATAAATGATAAAGTTTGACACATGAACAACATTCTTATATTCCATTTGGATCTGAGATAACATTACAATGACCATTGCTTTCCTGCAAATTCAGACAAGAATCTGGCATTGATTTCTAGCATCATCTTGATAGGGTAAGAGTAGTTCCTACTATCTGTGCAGGTGTTCATGGAATGTACAAGTGAACATGTGGAGGGGCATCATAAATCCTGTTACTTTCTCCACTCCCTGAGCTGCACATAATCACAGACTAGGGTTGCCAACCTCCAGGTACTAGCTGGAGATCTCCTGCTATTACAACTGAACTCCAGCCGATAGAGATCAGTTCATTTGGAGAAAATGGCTGCTTTGGCAATTAAACTTTATGGCATTGAAGTCCCTCCCCAAACCCCGCTCTCCTCGGGCTCTTCCCAAAAATCCTCCCACCGATGGTGAAGAGGGACCTGGCAACCCTATCAAAGACCCATCTGCACAGAGATCTACTACACAAATATACTGGGCAGCCCTTATACAAATGGAACCTGGTATGGATAAGGTTTCTCCTTCCATGTATTAATTTCAACACTGGGTCTACACAGGGCTATACAGAGGAACTACAACTCAATAGATCATCTCTTGCAGAAAAGGAGTTAATATTCCATTTCTATTAAAAAAGAGCTCACCACAAGACTGCAAGAAACCAGATGCAAGCAACTGAAAACAATTCTCTGCAATAAAGATGTATTTATTTATTCATCTGTAATTATCTTCTAAGCAATAGCTCACTGTGTTTTATATAGGTAAAGTAAATTTTAAAACAGTTGTAACTACAGAAAAAAACTGAATAATAAAGATGCTGCCTCCTCTGTACAGCAAACTTTTAACAAAAACTAGAGCACTGAAGGAATTCAGAGAGAATGCTTGAATAATGTAGCATGAGATCCAAGCAGACTGATTTGGATGGTAAATGAAAGCAAGAGGAAATAGATGCATACGGTCCACACATTTTCCTAGTGTGCACTGTTTTTGCAGTGGCAAAGGAAGGTGAACAGAATATTTTTGTAGGAGTGGGGCAGAAGGGAGAAGGGGAGTGGGGGCTAAGTGATTGCTGAAGGATTGAATGTAATTGATGGGTTGTTGATCAGGGAGCTTGAGAAAGGGAAGAATGAGAGGGCAAAGAAGGTATGGGTGCTGATCAAGGGGAAGATGTGCTGATGTAACAAGGAAGATGAGCATGAGGATTGTGTGTAAGTGTAGGGGGGATGTGCAAATGTGGTTGGAAGATGGAAGGAGAAAGCTGACTTCAAGCAGCCCTTGGATCTACAACAGGAATGATCTTAGTAGTTTAAATAATTGTAGGGAGATAGCCTAAGCGTAGTCTTTCCAGTGATGCTTTAGATGGCCAAAGTATAAAGGAAACAAGCACTTACTCCTTTTCAGCCCAGATGTCATCTTGAAGTTAAGGAATCAATTCATGCCATAAGCCTAAATTAAGACCCTATAGCCCTGTTCACAAGTTGCAGTGTCCATGTACTCTGTATGTGCATTGAGTGATTCTCATGTTACCTGCAATGCATGTACAGCTAAACATGTGATTGAAATAACACATTTATCCAGGTACTAGTGCCTGTTTGTAAAGTGAATGCATAGTGGCTCTTTCCTACAGACAGATGTACACATGGACATGCAGGATGTATGTGCGGTCACTGTAACATGTGAATAGGGCTACTGAGTTTTATAATCAAAAGAAGGAGAAACACACACACCTTGACTCCCAGAATCCATCATGGAGGTTACAACAACTTTGCTGTAACTTCCCTGCTTAAATCTGGAGATTTCATTTCAAATATGTCGGAATATGAAACTGACCCAGGACAATGAAATAAGAAAGTGTGAAGGAAGATGGGAAAGGAAGGTAATAGGAAGGGAACATTTTTCCTCATTGACCTGTCCTTGGACTTGCATGGAGTATCTAATTTTCCACTCCCCCGCTATTTGATATCTCCTTTCCCTGAACCCCCAGATGCTACCCTTTTCCTGTGTCCTTGTCTCCTTCCTACCCATCCACCTTTTACCTGCCCCTATATTCAGCTATATTAATTTTTATTTACTTAATTTATGCCCTGCCTTTGTACACAATGAGGACCCAAAGCTGCTTACATCATTCTCCTCTTCATTTTATATTCACAACAACCCCGTGAGTGTGTTAGGCTGAGAGTATGTGACTGGCCCACAGTCAGTAACTGAGCTTCCAAAGCAGAGTGGTGATTAACACATGGGTTTCCCAGATCTTAGCCTGAAATTCTAACCATTACACCACACTGGCTTTAGTGCAGTGACTGATGTTAAAAAGTAGCAAGCAGCCAGATCTGGTTGGGTCATTCAATTTGGGTAGTAGCAAGTTGCCGGGTGGTTGTTGGTAGGCCTGATCCCATAAATCCTCATTCAAAGGCAAAACAGAACTTGAAAGGGCTCCACCCCTCCTCCTGCCTTGAACCAAACCTTGAAAGCTAGCAGTGCTGTTATGGTTGCCTACCAACAGACACTGAGGACATTTGTTTCTTAAAGGTAAAGGCACTGCTATTATTTGGGAGGGTAAACTCACCAATGTATTTTTATTTATTTTTATTTCAGATTTTTCTGCAAACCTGGAGCTTTTTCAGGTTCATTGAAATATTAGTTTTACCGTATATACTGAGTGCAGGCAGGCCCCGCCGCCCCCCCGCCGCCCCCCCGCCACCCCCCCGCGCCTTTTTTGCGGCCTGGGAGAGGCCTGCAGGGCCTGCCTGAGTGAAGGCAGGCCCCGCCGCCCCCCCCGCCGCAGCCCCCGCCGCCCCCCGCCGCCGCCCCCCCTGCGCCTTCTCTGCGGCCTGGGAGAGGCCTGCAGGGCCTGCCTGAGTGCAGGCAGGCCCCGCCGCCCCCCCCCGCCGCCCCCCCTGCGCCTTCTCTGCGGCCTGGGAGAGGCCTGCAGGGCCTGCCTGAGTGCAGGCAGGCCCCCCCGCCCCCGCCGCCCCCCCCCCCGCGCCTTCTCTGCGGCCTAGGAGAGGCCTGCAGGGCCTGCCTGAGTGAAGGCAGGCCCCGCCGCCCCCCCCCCGCCGCCCCCCCTGCGCCTTCTCTGCGGCCTGGGAGAGGCCTGCAGGGCCTGCCTGAGTGCAGGCAGGCCCCGCCACCCCCCCCCGCCGCCCCCCCCCGCCGCCCCCCCTGCGCCTTCTCTGCGGCCTGGGAGAGGCCTGCAGGGCCTGCCTGAGTGCAGGCAGGCCCCGCCGCCCCCCCCCGCCGCCCCCCCTGCACCTTCTCTGCGGCCTGGGAGAGGCCTGCAGGGCCTGCCTGAGTGCAGGCAGGCCCCCCCGCCCCCGCCGCCCCCCCCGCGCCTTCTCTGCGGCCTAGGAGAGGCCTGCAGGGCCTGCCTGAGTGAAGGCAGGCCCCGCCGCCCCCCCCCGCCGCCCCCCCTGCGCCTTCTCTGCGGCCTGGGAGAGGCCTGCAGGGCCTGCCTGAGTGCAGGCAGGCCCCGCCACCCCCCCCGCCGCCCCCCCCCGCCGCCCCCCCTGCGCCTTCTCTGCGGCCTAGGAGAGGCCTGCAGGGCCTGCCTGAGTGAAGGCAGGCCCCGCCGCCCCCCCCCCGCCGCCCCCCCTGCGCCTTCTCTGCGGCCTGGGAGAGGCCTGCAGGGCCTGCCTGAGTGCAGGCAGGCCCCGCCACCCCCCCCGCCGCCCCCCCCGCCGCCCCCCCTGCGCCTTCTCTGCGGCCTGGGAGAGGCCTGCAGGGCCTGCCTGAGTGCAGGCAGGCCCCGCCACCCCCCCCCGCCGCCCCCCCCGCCGCCCCCCCCGCGCCTTCTCTGCGGCCTAGGAGAGGCCTGCAGGGCCTGCCTGAGTGAAGGCAGGCCCCGCCGCCCCCCCCCGCCGCCCCCCCTGCGCCTTCTCTGCGGCCTGGGAGAGGCCTGCAGGGCCTGCCTGAGTGCAGGCAGGCCCCGCCACCCCCCCCCGCCGCCCCCCCCCGCCGCCCCCCCTGCGCCTTCTCTGCGGCCTGGGAGAGGCCTGCAGGGCCTGCCTGAGTGCAGGCAGGCCCCGCCGCCCCCCCCGCCGCCCCCCCTGCACCTTCTCTGCGGCCTGGGAGAGGCCTGCAGGGCCTGCCTGAGTGCAGGCAGGCCCCGCCACCCCCCCCCGCCGCCCCCCCTGCGCCTTCTCTGCGGCCTGGGAGAGGCCTGCAGGGCCTGCCTGAGTGCAGGCAGGCCCCGCCACCCCCCCCCGCCGCCCCCCCCGCCGCCCCCCCCGCGCCTTCTCTGCGGCCTAGGAGAGGCCTGCAGGGCCTGCCTGAGTGAAGGCAGGCCCCGCCGCCCCCCCCCCGCCGCCCCCCCTGCGCCTTCTCTGCGGCCTGGGAGAGGCCTGCAGGGCCTGCCTGAGTGCAGGCAGGCCCCGCCGCCCCCCCCGCCGCCCCCCCTGCACCTTCTCTGCGGCCTGGGAGAGGCCTGCAGGGCCTGCCTGAGTGCAGGCAGGCCCCGCCACCCCCCCCCGCCGCCCCCCCCCGCCGCCCCCCCTGCGCCTTCTCTGCGGCCTGGGAGAGGCCTGCAGGGCCTGCCTGAGTGCAGGCAGGCCCCGCCGCCCCCCCCGCCGCCCCCCCTGCACCTTCTCTGCGGCCTGGGAGAGGCCTGCAGGGCCTGCCTGAGTGCAGGCAGGCCCCCCCGCCCCCGCCGCCCCCCCCCCGCGCCTTCTCTGCGGCCTAGGAGAGGCCTGCAGGGCCTGCCTGAGTGAAGGCAGGCCCCGCCGCCCCCCCCCGCCGCCCCCCCTGCGCCTTCTCTGCGGCCTGGGAGAGGCCTGCAGGGCCTGCCTGAGTGCAGGCAGGCCCCGCCACCCCCCCCCGCCGCCCCCCCCCCGCCGCCCCCCCTGCGCCTTCTCTGCGGCCTGGGAGAGGCCTGCAGGGCCTGCCTGAGTGCAGGCAGGCCCCGCCACCCCCCCCCGCCGCCCCCCCCCGCCGCCCCCCCTGCGCCTTCTCTGCGGCCTGGGAGAGGCCTGCAGGGCCTGCCTGAGTGCAGGCAGGCCCCGCCGCCCCCCCCGCCGCCCCCCCTGCACCTTCTCTGCGGCCTGGGAGAGGCCTGCAGGGCCTGCCTGAGTGCAGGCAGGCCCCCCCGCCCCCGCCGCCCCCCCGCGCCTTCTCTGCGGCCTAGGAGAGGCCTGCAGGGCCTGCCTGAGTGAAGGCAGGCCCCGCCGCCCCCCCCCGCCGCCCCCCCTGCGCCTTCTCTGCGGCCTGGGAGAGGCCTGCAGGGCCTGCCTGAGTGCAGGCAGGCCCCGCCACCCCCCCCGCCGCCCCCCCCCCGCCGCCCCCCCTGCGCCTTCTCTGCGGCCTGGGAGAGGCCTGCAGGGCCTGCCTGAGTGCAGGCAGGCCCCGCCGCCCCCCCCGCCGCCCCCCCTGCACCTTCTCTGCGGCCTGGGAGAGGCCTGCAGGGCCTGCCTGAGTGCAGGCAGGCCCCGCCACCCCCCCCCGCCGCCCCCCCCCCGCCGCCCCCCCTGCGCCTTCTCTGCGGCCTGGGAGAGGCCTGCAGGGCCTGCCTGAGTGCAGGCAGGCCCCGCCGCCCCCCCCGCCGCCCCCCCTGCACCTTCTCTGCGGCCTGGGAGAGGCCTGCAGGGCCTGCCTGAGTGCAGGCAGGCCCCCCCGCCCCCGCCGCCCCCCCCCCGCGCCTTCTCTGCGGCCTAGGAGAGGCCTGCAGGGCCTGCCTGAGTGAAGGCAGGCCCCGCCGCCCCCCCCGCCGCCCCCCCAGGTAAAATTAGGGGTAAAATTAGGCACCTCGGCTTATACGCGGGTCGGTTTATACATGAGTATATACGGTAGCTCATAAAACACTTTCCTTATGAATGACTGGGAAACTGTAACTAGAAAAAACACTACTACTGTATATAATCTTAAAAACATTGTTAATATATCTAATTTGAAGAAAAATGTTTGTTTTACAGAAAAAAAATTTTTTTAAAGATGTGAATATTTTCTTCCTATATCCCAAGCTCTCCCCACATCTGTATTCACAAAGTTAATCGCTGTGGTTATGTCTCTCTAGATGAATAGTTCGTTGTACGTCTGAAACCTTTCACTTTTTAAATGGCTTTTTATATCTACGGTTGTCTGTTCAACTATTTGAATCTCCATAGAAATCCCACTCATCATTCCATGTGCAAACTCTGAGTTGTTGTTTTTTAAGGCAGATATGTATGCTAGCATTTGTGCAAGTGCTCTTTGGGTACATCATGTTCCCAGCTGAAAAGAAACTACGGGTGCAAGTTTGAAACGGGCTTAAAGCTGCATCCTATTATTTTCCATTGGAATACATAGCTAATGACATTAATTCTAATTCTAGTATAAATTCATCTCTGATGATCCAGCCCTGCTACACCACTCCACTCTACTTAAAATCTTAAAGGACTAGCAACCCAAAGGGATAGCAACTGTTCTATGGTATTCATCTGAAGAAGTTGCCACCAGGCTTCCATTTTGATTTACCACCACCTCTTCCCATTTTGACATGGGACCAGTTCCTTTCTTCAAGCCACATGAAGCCAAGAAACATGATTGTGTCCATCAAGAAAGGCAGAAAGCCAGCAGAAGGAACAAAACTGAACTTAATCTAATCTTACTTACTTACTAAGGAGAATAGCTATTCCAAAGACAAGCTGAGCATCACCCAGTATCATCAAGCAACACCTCTTAAGTATACTGCCGAAGGCCACAATAAAAAAACTCTGGCCTTGAACTGGGCCAGCAAAATCAATATGAATCCGTGACCATGGGTTTTTTGTTGATTCCCACAGATGCACTGGAGCATGTGGTGGAGCTGGCCTGACACTCATCACACCTTTTGACCCAATCTTCCACTTCACTATCTATCTTGGGCCACCACACATAGCTGCGTGCCAAGGCCTTCATCCGCACTATGCCAGGATGTCCGATGTGTAGCACCTCCAACACACAATGCCTCAAACCTGCAGGGAAAACAACTCTATTTCCCCAAAGGAGGCAACCCTTATGCACTGATCATTCATGTTGCTTTAACACAAATTTATCCTCAAGTGGCGGGCATGCCCGCGCAGGGAATCAGATGCACCTGTTTGGAAAAAGTCCATGACCACCCACAGTACCGTCTTCCCCCGGCTAAGGGGTAGATCAGTCATGAAATCCATGGCAATAACTTCCCAAGGTCCTTGGTGTGTTTCCAAGGGTTGTAACAATCCAGGCGGCTTGCCCGTGGGGTGTTTCACTGTGGTGCACACTGGACAGCTGTGGATGAAAGAGTCTTAAGTCCAACCGCAGTCCTGCCCACCAAAATTGATGACGAAGCAAGTGTAAAGTTTTGACAAATCCAAAATGTCCTGCCGTTTTAGCACCATGAGCAAGTTTTAAAACCTCCCCCCGCAATGCTGCAGGTACATACAATTTGGCATTCTTAAACCACAACTCCCCCTTTCTCTCGAGAAAGCACGTTGGCAGCTAGTTCTGTTTGGCAATTGCAGATTAGTGCGTGTTTGAAAGAATCGGGCAGCCCTTCCGAAGTGGTAGGATCAAATTGCAGATTGAAGTCCAATTGTCAGCTCTGAGTTCGCCTAGCAATTCCCAAAAACCAGACGTCCAGGCAGGTATCCTAAGAAGCAGGTTTATTAAGGAAAGAATACAGCGAGGAGCAGAAACTAATGTTAAGCTATTCATGGACTTCAATGGGGGGAAAGGGACAGGGCAGCACATAATAACAGAAATCAAACAGTACGTTGGTTGCCAGGATGATTCCCTGGTTCCCATGAAGGTTTACAGTTAAAGTTTACAGTTATCACACTTTCAGCAATCTCAGCAGACAAAACAATAGCGAAGCTACACAAGCCAGAGTCCTTAGAGAGCCACCTGCACTCAGGGCATGACTTCCAGGCCAGTGCCTGACATTTCCCCACTGGGCATCCCCAGATGGTCATGTGTTACGACATCATGCGGACCAAATGAGGGGACGTGTGTCTGGACCATCTTGCCCCTCTACAAGTGCTTGTGAGGCAGGTGCCAGCAATATACCAGTAGCTGGGGGTGGGGAGCTAATGACTGCCAAGGAATCAGAGCAAAAGCAGGTTGATATAGAGCCTGAGGCTACTGATGAGCAGGAGGTTGTTGAGACATCAGAGACAATGTCAGCCCCAGCGCAGAATCAAGGTCGCCCACAGCGTATTAGAGTTCGACCACGGTACCTGAAGAACTATGTAAGCTAGGGGGAAGGGGTGTAATGTATTGGCCTGTTTGGCTCACCATACTTAATTATGTGGGAGCTCTAGCCCTTTAAGTAAAGGGTGTTTTTTTTAATAATTTTTTTATTGTTTTCTAGTTACAACACCTTCATCAATCAATCAATCCAATATCATACATTTGTAATATAAACACCACCCCTTCAATCATTATATGCAATGCTAGCAATATAGACTTACCCTCCCCCCTCCTCTATCCTTTTGATATACCTGTTCTGTAACGATACCCTTCTATACCCCCTGTAATATGGACACCCTTGGACTCTCGTGTCTGTACATTGGGACTGTTGCTGAATGGCAGGAGAGGCATGGAGAGAGACAGCACCACACTCCAAGACACAGGAGAATCCCAGGCAACCCACCGGACATCGCTGTAAGGAGCCAGCAGGGACCTGCGAATGGCACACAGCACCTGGGCCCGGAGAAGGGAAGTGGACCTGTACTCCATCTTGGAACTGAATGCAGAGCAGAACAGAGAACTTCAAAATCTGCTCCTGAGCCTCCCCGCCAGAGACCTGGCCCTGGAACAGCTGCCCACCTGGACACCTTTGCATAATCAAAGGCACGGCCGACATATCAAGATCTGCCTGACGACTTCAGACTCAGAACAATAGCGTTTCCCCCTTCCACGCCTTACATTCCTTCTCAGGACAGGCTAATCCCATCTTCTCATTCCCCACTCTGCCCCCAGTTCCTGCCAGCTGTTAAAACGCAATCAGTGAGTGATTGACAGTCATCAATATCCCCCTCATACTCCAATCACCCTGGCCCACACCTCTTTCACTCTCAATCTTTCTCCAATTTTAAAGCAATGTTACCTTTGTGCCCCACTGCTCACATGCCCTGTGAGTCAGTCTGCCCCGAGGGCAGAATTTTACTATAAAGCAAAGAACCCTGGCACATGTCCGTGCCTTCTCCTTCGGATGCAAAAAGAGCGCCCCGTGTCTCTGCACGACTTCTTGGCTACAACACGCTGGTTGTGTAATAGCCCCCCCCCCCAACAGCTTCCCTCCTTGGAACCTCGCAGGACAGGTAGCTATTGACTCTCCTTATTGCTATCCCTTTTAGAACTCTTGTGTGTGTGTGTGTGTGTGAATATTGCATGCAATTGCATTTGTGTGATTTGTACCCCCTTTCCCCCCTAAATAAAGTGCACCCTGTTTTGACTGCATTCAGTCTCTTTAGCCATTTGTTTGTTACTGGTTTTGCTCACCTTGCGTAGACACAGGAATAGACCCCGCTAAAGCCTCTCATTAGTGCTCTAAATTTGTCTCCAAACTGACTAATTCTCCCAATAAAAGTTGGAGACCCCAGCATTCCCCATAACAGTTCTTCCCTTTGCATTTAATTTCTAATCCATTGTAGTAACATAGATTTAAATTTAAATAAACTTTCAATTATCTTAAAATATAAAATTTAACATTAATACTGATATTTGATAAACTTAAATCCTCATGGCAAAAAATCTTAGATGAGAAACTGGCGTTGTTGGGCTTCTCGTAGGATATGTTATCAGATCTTGGGAAAACTGAAGCTTTTGCCAAAATTAAAAAGCGCATTAAAGAGCTCGATTATAACAGCACTACTTTTGTGCTCGTCGTGTCTGTTCATCCCAGTTCTTCGGAATACCCCCTCCACGTGGTCTGCCTGCCTATACATATTACCTGACAACTCCTCGTCTCTGTAGAGCTTTTTGCTTGGCTAGATTGAATGCTAACCCTTCTATGGTAATGCAGGGCAGAATTCTGAATATACCATACTCAGGCAGGATCTGCCCTTGCTCTTCTGGCTCTGTTGACTCACTAGCCCATGCCCTTCTGGAATGCCGTTTTTACGAGGAACTTCGATCGCACTATATTTCCCCCCTTTTAATATACAAATCCAATGCCTCTGTGACTGACATAATGCCTTTTTTACTAAGCGACAGGGACCCCAAGGCTACATTGTCAGTGGCAAGATTTGTTTCAGTCCTTATATCCCTCCAACACTAGATATATGCTGCTCAAGATCAATTGATCAAGGAGCTTCTAAGGGATAAAAGGAAAAGGAAAGGATATTTGATAAACAGGATTAGAGCAATACATATCCTTTAATTCTCCCGTATACAGTTCATTTACACAGTAAGTCGTCCATGCCTCCCATTCTCCCACAAATTCCGTATTCTCTTTTTGATTTATTAATACAGTTAATTTAGCCATTTCTGCCAGTTCTAACATTTTTTTTATCCAGTCATTCTTATCTGGTGTCTCTGATGATTTCCATTTTGCTGCATATACCAGTCGTGCAGCCATGGTGGCATAAAGTAAAGGGTGTTATGCTCCACCTTTTTATCTCTGTTCCCGTTCCTTTCCTTTCGCCTGCCGCTGTGGCTGCTGTGTGTGTTTCTGGAGCTGTAATAAATGTGTTGTTTTTCATTCCACGGTGCAGTCATCTTTCCAAGGACTTTTCAATGTATTTAGCCATAAAAAGATTCTGCCATATCAATAATGTCAGCACACAACTTGTTTTTCTATCCAACACAAAGTGTATTTACATACAAATAACAAGAATATATGTTATATGTTTTTTTATGCATGCAATTTGTATTTTTAGGCTGATGAAGCCTGTATGGTGAAACGCAAAGAATTTCTAGGATCTGCGTTCTATTATGTGGTTATGAACAAAATTTATACGGTGGTCCCCACCAGACGTTCCACATTACCCTTTTAAGGGATTCAAGTTGATTACAACACAACTAGTGAAACAAAGAGAGCTGACTCTGCACCCAGTGCAAGCTGAGTCTGCGGACGGATTGAGAAGCCCCGTGCCGAAGAGCCTTTCTTATTCATATATATTTGTTGGACTTGCACAGGTGTTCTACAGGACTATTTGTTGAAGATTTGAGTATTTGTATGTAGTGTACATTTTTGTTTTTGGATTTATCTTATTCAGCACTGATTTTTGTGTTCTGTACATATCTTTTGCATGTCCTTAGCTAGTTAGGTGTGCCCTATATTCTTGTTATTTGTATGTAAATACACTTTGTGTTTGTTAGAAAAACAAGTTGTGTGCTGTTATTTTGGTTGAGTATCTCTCAGTACAGCACCAGATGATTGTTGTTTTGGTTTGATATTTCCCACCAAAACCACATTTCACCAATCAAACCAAGACTATACTCAAATATAACTTCTCTCTGCTAAGAAAACTTGGAAAGCTTTGCACTGTTACCTTATTGGAAACATTTCCATAACCTTGATCCACCTTCTCTTCTTCTTTATCCAGCCAGAGGACACACTCGGCTCATTCACTTTCTGGATACATATATGCACCCACTGCTTTTTCTCTTGGGATTACCTTCAGCCACTGTCTTGGAACTCAGGTCCTTCAACTAGACTAGTGATACTTAATGGTTTGGGAGCCACATGTGGCTCTTCTGAGCACTGTTCTCCAATGTGGCATTGGCCCCATGTTTCAGGGAACAATGGTTTAGCCCATAGTGCCCTGTGGTTGGCAGCTGGTTCCCACCAAGCAACAACTGTGTGGGAGGAATGGGTATGCTGTAAGCCTCCCTGAGATGCAGGTCTCATGTCAGGGATGGAATTAAATGTGGGTCTTTTGGTTGATGATAACTGTGAATGTGGCTTTCTGCATATGTGGCAGAGTGAATACAGCTGACGTAGACACATAAATAACTGCAGCTCCTGTTTGTCCTATTGCCACCCTCTCTTGAATGCAGTAATGTATGTAGCACAATGTGTAATATATTTAGTTGGTGCAAGGTCAATGCAAACTATTGAACTGTTGAACTCAGCTGGGCTGAACTGTGTTGAGCTTGAGGCCCTACGTTGGGCTCCAGCATATGTTCTACCTATTGGACTGTGGACTTTGGGCCATCCAACCACGGACTTGGGGGTGTGGCTCCAGGTGGTTGGGAATTGTATATAAGTTGGGTTGTTGTGCAGTTAGCCAGTTTTTCTCCTCTCCCTCTCCACTGTTAGTTGAATAAAGTGGTTGATGTTGCAAGTCTGTCTCCAGCCATGTGTATAACCTACACATACATAATAATTGGGATAATTGTCTCCTTTTACTGGGCATTCTGAGGGGAAAGGCAGCATGGTATAGCTCAATCTTGTCAGATCTTGCAAGCTAAGCAGGGTCAATATCTGTAAGGGAGACCACCAAGGATGACTCTGCAGAGAAAGACATTGGCAAACCACCTCTGCTTGTCACTTGCCTTGAAAGCCCCTTGCTGGGATCACCATAGGTCAGCTGCAACTTGATGGCACTTTACACACACACACACACACACACACACACGCACACACACACAGTGGGCATTCTTATGTTGGGTTTTTAGTGAATGTTTATTTTGCTTGTTTGTTTATTCTGTAGCCCAGATATTTGTATTATTCCACTCAATAAACATTATTACTGAGTTTCAATAGCTGAGTTAGGAAAAATAACACAGCATGAGGACCATAAAATGAATAACTCCAAGTCACAACCTTAGAAGCTTTGGGTTTTTGTTTCAGTGGTGTGTGTGTGCACATGTGAATGAATCTGTAGGCTTCTAAATTAGAACTCTGGGTTGCCCACTCTGGGTTAGAAAATACCTGGAGATTTTGGGGGGCAGAGCCTGAGGTGGGTGGAGTTTGGAGAGCGAGGGTCTTCAATGCCATAGAGTCCAATTCCCAAAGCAGCCATTATCTCCAGGTGAATTGATCTCTATCGCCTGCAGATCAATTGTAATAGCGGGAGATTGCCAACAACCGCTTGGAGGTTGGCAACCCTACTCTAAATGCTACCTCCATGTCTCACCCATGCTCTGTACCAGTAATCCTGTGTTTCTAGCAAATTACACACACAGTTACATGTTGTGTGTATATTTAAAGTGCTCTGCTTTTTATCTGTTAATGGAATTTTGTTTATTTAAACAATGTTATGCCACTGTCCTTCCAACTTAGGATCCCCAAGGCACTGAACAATAAAAAACCATTAAACAAACCTTCAACCTTCTCCAGTCTGTATGCAGCATTCTGTACCAGCTGTAGCTTCTGAACATGCTTCAAGGACAGCTTCATACAGAGTGCATTGCAGTAGTCTAATTGTAGTCAAACAAAATACAGCCAAATTGTCCATACCTCCCACCCTCATCCATAGTATCAGGACTTAGGTGAGTAAAATGAGCTGTGTTTTTCTTACACTTTTTATGAATTTCAGGAAGCTTTACAATGTCATTTCTTCCCCCAGTCAAAAAGTGTAGTTCACAGACTGCACATTAAAAACATTCATATTTCTACAAACAACATTTCTGCACAAAATTTAGAAAAATCAATAAAAACAAAGATTTTTGAGTGTTTGAGGAGGGTATTTACAATTTGCAATCAAATTTTGATTCAATCAGAAGTGTCACTATTTCCTGCCAAATGGATATACCGTTTTTATCCTGGTGTCTTACCCAAGATGTATATAATATCCTGGTGTCTTACCCAAGATGTCCGTGATAAAATGGTGACTGTAACTTAAAATTAATAAACACCAACTTGAAACTAAATTTTCACAGGGAGACAATAATATACAATATAATGCACATATAACTTGAAAAATAGTCAAGAAGCTGATATATTATTTCTATAATCAGCTTTTATTATCTATGACAATAAAGATTTTCATCATTTCGAAATACATTTTTCCCTTTTCCCCTGTTTGTAGACTGAGGTCTTGAACAATAAAACCATAAAACTTAAATAACACTCATCTCTAAAAACACTTCCCTTCGTCTCTTCTCTGCAGCCTCCAAAAAATGAGCAACAAAATAAGTACGCTGAGATAAGCAACAAATGAGCAACAAAATAAGTACGCTGAGATAAAGCAAAGATAAGTGTATTTTGTTCATCAATTTGTTCATCCCTCTGGTATATGTTATATAGAAATATAATGTTTCAGTTAAGAGATAGGCAGAGTGTGGGCTAGCCTACAACCCTGTTGTGGGCACCAAGTGGCTTGAAGCACTTAGTGTGGATACAGTTAACCTGTAGCAGCCATTCAGAAGCCAGGTGCCTGCATGGTACTGCAGTATTAGTTCTGTTTTCTTTCCTTACACCTTCCAAAGCCCTTCAGTAAGGGCACTGGATTCCCTTCCCAATTTAAGAGGCTGTTGTTGCAAGTCACGTATACCACATCCACTTTTTTGAGTACTTTCTAAATAAGCAGCATGCCCTCCACCACAAAACCCCAAGGTTTTGGAACTTTTAAAATATTTCAAGATGAGACATCCCACAGGTGTATTGCTAAAAGAATATGCATCAGATAAATACTATACTCCTTTTAAAAACATGGTCAGTCTGTCTGAAGGCTTTCTGGACACTGAATCTAATGAACTATCATTACATTGGGTGAATAATGTACTCTACAGACCATATTTCCATAACTTTATGACATTACAGAATTTGAGTTCTAGTGTCAGCCAAGGACAAAATTTTAAAACTAGGTTGCTGATACTATTTCAGATTTATTTTGTAATACATTTGCAGAGAAAAGCTTTGAAAGAAAATAAGTGGCTGCTTTATCTTTCTTTACTACTAATTTGTTTGTTTTCACTAATTTTATTAAATTCTTGAATTTTCAGATTATGATATTGTGCCATTATCTCATGTCCTGACCAAACCCACAAAACAATTTTCAGTACTGTACTGCTTTGGCAGAAAAAACAAACAAACAGTGCATTTATTTAGCTTATGGTTCAATATGTGACACATCTCCTAACCAATCAGATATGTTTTCTGCAAATATTCTCTTTATATGTACACAGTGTATTGTTTTAAAAGGAGCATTTTCAATATATTTTGTGGTTGTTATTGTTGCAATCTAAGGGATGCCTATTTATAAAACATACCCCATGGAGCTTGAGAGTGCCTCACAGAAAACTGTCACCTGAGGAAAGCAAAATGTCCAACTGTTGCTTTGCCAAAATTAAATGCCGTGACTAATGCCCGCAATTATCCTCTTTTATTAATGGCTATAAAGGGCCTATTTGTTTCCATGTTGGTGTTACTAAATTGATCTCAGTTATACTGAGTGCTGAAGTGTGGATTTATTAGCATCTCTTTCAATATTGCAATGAAAGGGAACAGCAGGAGCCCTTACTTGCATGTAGAGATTAAAACGTTAAATGATGCTTTTAGGCAACTATTCATTTTTGACAACAAAAGGAAGGGCTCCTCTAGGACATTAAGTTCGATCCCACTGGCAAAAGGCTAAGAGGAAACATACACATGGCATAAGACCCTCTCCCTATTGCCTGATTCAGCTCAAATGACTCGAAGAATAAACTGTTCAGGAAACCTCACAGAGCAACTGATGAAAGTTTTGTGATCTGAGAAGTCAGCACATAGGAAGAAGAGAGGCCCTCACTGGCTGAGTAGATGCAACCCAGCTTTTTTTCCAGTTATAACTAACAGCTCTTTCCTAAAGGGGGGTGCTGAATGTCCATAGGATCTGGCATGACCCCTACGCCAGTGTCCGTATCACTTTTGCCGTGCAAACTGGCACCAACACTGATATAGGGTGACTTACGCTGGCCCCCATGGACCATGGCAGCAGTGTTTCTCTTGGATGCTGGCACAGCCTCCTGCCGGCATTTTTCTGGTGTATCTTCCTGTGTCAGCATCCGGGGGGGGGGGCTTTCTGGGGCGTGTAGGGGGCGGAGCTGCCTTTCGGCAGCTTCCTAACCCCTTTTGGGCTTAAAATGCACCATTTTGCAGGCATCTGCAAATGTCAGATAGGGCTTCTGACAGCTCCTTCCCCAAACAAGATGGTTTCCCCGCAAACAAAATGGAGTTCTTCGTGCACTCCTCCCCCCACCCCATTTTGCACATGAACTCCGGCCAGAGATTTACAATTGTATTGGGACCCGCCCGTGTAAATCTTCAATCTGATATCGGGTCCCGCGCACAAAGCCGAGAGCTCGGCCATCTCCTCCACTGATTGTTCATGACTGTTTCTGTTTCAGTTTTACTTAAGTCGTTACCGGCAGGAAACAACTACATTGTCTCTTTGCTCCTGTAACCCTATTGTATCAGCCCTATAAATGTATCCACACTCCCCCTGTCATGTATTCCAACCTTGCGCGTCTCTTACTGAAATCACTGACTTTCTGAAATAAATCTTTGAATCGCTGCTCTGCCTGGATTGAAGGTCTATTGCCTCAAACGCTGTGTATTTGCTGAAGCCTGACAGCAAAATTCAGCTGCAAAGTTCATGCCGTAGCCTTGTGGGGTTTTTAAACACAAGGATTTTAAAAAATATATATCTTTAAAAAACTTTTTCCAGCTTGCTGTGCTGGCAGCAAGCTACTCTGGAGGTGGCACAGTTCCACTGGCTCCGGGCACCGCAGAGCCATCACCCCCCCCATACTCAGGATTGCAGCGTTAGACATTTAAAAGTAACCTTCTTCCTTTAATATAGAATGCAACAAAATCAGAAAGCATAAGGAAGGCGATATATTAACATAGAATGAATTGAAATAAAACTCTGTCACAGAATACGAGATAGATTATAAAGAAACAGGTTTGCGGTACATGAAGTACGTGTGGGATCTATTAGAGATAAAAAACCAGGGCAGTTACCTGTTCTTTTAACATCCAGTTGTTACAATTATGCTTTATTTAGCATTAATTAATTACACCTCAGAGGAAGTCTTCCGGATAGCATGCTGAAAGTGTAAGCCTGTTGAATTATGCCAACAGCCTTCTGAAGATCAGTACTTAACGCATTAGCTGAAAATGCCTTGTTGAAAGGCAAAATATTTCACGAACTGCTTTTAATATAATCTAAAAATTTAAAAAATCTCTTTGAAGTTTACCATGGAACAAATGTCCAATTAGCAGAAACCCTTGAATAAGGATAGCTGCCCAAAGGGATTTTTCATTACAAGGCTACACTAACCCTTGTCTTTTCAAATTGTCTTCAGAGCTTTCATAATTAGGATATGCATTACTCTAGCCTCTAGAGGATGCTGGTGAGGATTCGGTCACCACTGATCAAGGAATTATACAAAATCATGAACTATACACAATCCTTCCTCCAGAAAAGAATGGGGAAATTAATTGCAAGACATTCAGAATTTTAGAATGTGAGGTGCTACAATGACATCTAAATTGGGGGTTTTCCTTCTGCCTTTCTGGAAAGATCAAGCTGACAGAGAATGTTCCATGCGGTCCAAGGGTTTCTTATCAGAATGATCTTTTAATGACTTTGTACAGCCAAGCTCTGATTGTTCAGACTTCAAAATGAGAAGGAATTTGTCAATGTCTGCTGCTACCTTTGATCATTCCATGTTAGAAAGTATCATTCTTTCTAAAGAAATTTATAGAATGTTTTGCTACCTTGTATATAAATGAGCAAGAAACATTCTGAGCACTAACTTAAAAAGGTAAAGGTAGTCCCCCTGTGCAAGTACCCATGGGGTGACGTCACATCCCAATGTTTACTAGGCAGACTTTGTTTACGGGGTGGTTTGCCAGTGCCTTCCCCAGTCATCTTCCCTTTACCCCCAGCAAGCTGGGTACTCATTTTACCGACCTCGGAAGAATGGAAGGCTGAGTCAACCTTGAGCCAGCTACCTGAAACCGACTCCTGTTGGGATCGAACTCAGGTCATGAGCAGAGCTTGGACTGCAGTACTGCAGCTTACCACTCTGCACCACAGGGCTCCTGAACACTAACTTAGCTAACATATTAAGGCAAAATGTATGTGGACACATTTATCTTGATAAGTCTGCTACAACTTGGATGCTGCTATTTCTGCAGGACAATATCATAATTTTATCAGAACTTAGTCTAGGTATGATTGCTACACTTAATTTTAATTGTTGCTACCTGAGAATGTTGACAAGTTGGAATGGCGCAGCCTATCACTACTATGCTTGATCATTGCTCATCTTGATTTACTACGTCTTACCAGAGGAGATTATCTGATTGGGCCCAAGGCATAGTGAATGATTCCTTAAAGAAAGGTATAATTCTAAACATTTTGAACCAGGCAGCTGTGAGGACCCTCCTGAAGTAACCATTCCTAGATCCAAATCTTACCAGTTATTGACTTGTTGCGGATATTTGGGGATAAGATGTTCCAGAAAGCTGTGGCAATGCAATTCTAGGATTTCTTGGTGAGATGAAACATTCACTGCAGATCATGCTATGGATCAATTTGCCTCAGCCCCCCTCCCTTAACTTCAAATGAGGCACGAGACACTATTGGCTCACAGCAAATCTGGTTACTCAACTTATAAAGACTGCACACAACTGGTTCTTGTAGGTTATCCGGGCTGTGTGACCGTGGTCTTGGTATTTTCTTTCCTGATGTTTCGCCAGCAGCTGTGGCAGGCATCTTCAGAGGAGTAACACTGAAGGACAGTGTCTCTCAGTGTCAAGTGTGTAGGAAGAGTAATATATAGTCAGAAAGGGGTTGGGTTTGAGCTGAATCATTGTCCTGCAAAAAGTATCAAAGGTATTTCCTTCAAAAATATTGCACACAATGTTTACATAAATGGTGTTTAACAAAGATCTTTAAATACTGATAAAAATACTCTAAAAATGTCATTTTTGCAACTATCTGAGATAAGGAGAACAGATGCTTCCAAGTACCTGTTCTTATTAATCCCACAGGTTAGAGCTGCACAGTTGTTATTCTGGTGAAATTCAATTGTTAATGAAATTCAAATATATGGTAACATCATCTTGGGAGCCAATCATATAATTAAGAAGATTGACTTCAATCTCACTTGGAAAGAAAAGTTTCATAGCTGGTCTATTTGACTGCTTTGTTCCCAGATGGTATTTAGACTATACATTTCTGTATTCTTTCCAATATTAGAAACAAAACTTAATAAAATATTTTAAAATAATTATTTTTATTGCAAAGAACTTTGCTCAGAGCTTTAAAATAAACAAATCAAGCACAGTGGACCTGTAATTATTTCATTTATCTACAGTGCATAATCATATGGGTCTTAAAGACCTGCAGAGAAAACGGTACAATCTTTGTATTCTTTGTCAGGTTGCTTAAAAATGATATCCACTTATACACCCACCTCTTAACCAGAACAGCCACTTAATCCATCAAGAAAGTCTTTCTGACTCTCCTTAATTCTAGTAGGAAAACTGGTTAAAATAATTTAATACTACCTAAGATATTTCTGTGCTTCAAACGGTTTAAGAAAAAGCTAGAAAAAGTTTAGGGTAGCAATTGTTTCTCATGAGTCTTTCTTCATTAATAGGTACAGAAGTCAGACAGACAGACCAAAATCAAACTCAATGGTATGTGCCTGGAGTTGGACTCAAGCTGGAGTATTTGAAGCAGACTGGGAGATGACTAGATCACCCTTAGCAGAAGACTTAGAATGAATTAGTCAGAGCACGCCATGCAGTTTTTTTGCAGGCCTATGGTGGGGTGGAGAGGAATATGCATTCAGGTGTATTTGACCTGAAAAAATACCTCAAAATTCCTTACATATATTCTTGGGGGTATTTTTTCCCCCAGCCAAATACACATCAGAGAATCCCCCATGCTAGCCAGTTATTCTGATCCCAAACCCTCCCCAAAATCGGGTTTATTCGGGGACTGCCAAATAGCTACAGTTAAAGGTCTCCAAAGTTGCCCTTTTTCTGCCTTTGGAGGTTTCCAGGGCAACAGGAGAGAGTGGAAGAGGAAGCATTTCTTACAAGCAAATCGGAGAGCACACTGGGGGAGCTGTACTGTTTGCCAATCACAGCAGTTGTTTTACAGGGTGTTTGGTTTCAAATGTGAACTCAAACAACCTTGTTCCCCCCATTAGCAGATTTCCCAGGGAACAGGGGAGGGGAGGCAATGGCTAATAGGATTGCACATGAGGGAAAGCAATACTCTTTGCCTAATCACAGGAGTTGTTTCATGGCTGGTTTTCTTTCATATTCTTCTAAGCATGGGCAAAGAGTATAAAAGCAGGCCCTGGCTGCAGCTAGATTCCATTACAGAGAAATGTTTCTGGAATGTATGCTGCTAAGCTTGGCTTCAGCTGCTGTTCTGAGCCTCTGGAGGTCTGCTGCTGCCTGTGAGTCTGATGCAATTGGAGCCAGCGTGGTGTAGTGGTTAAGAGCGGTGGTGTGGAGCGGTGGAGTCTGATCTGGAGAAAGGTTTGATTCCCTACTCCTCCACACGAGCTGCGGACGCTAATCTGGTGACCAGGATTGGTTTCCCACTCCTACACACGAAGCCAGCTGGGTGACCTTGGGCAAGTTACAGCTTTGTTAGAGCTCTCTCAGCTCCACCTACCTCCCGTTGTGGGGAGGGGAAGGGAAGGTGATTGTAAGCCAGTTTGAGTCTCCCTTAAGTGGTAGAGAAAGTTCACATTTTATCAGAGTATAATTGTAAATCATATTGTAAATAGCATATTCACATTTTTGCAATTCTTTCCCAAAGTTCTCTCCTATTTGCCCAACTCCCCTGACAAATAAATAACTTACAGAACAGGTGCTTTCCTTGCTGTTCCTAATCTTGCTTTGGGGATGGGAGTTGCATGACTTGTTTCTCTAATATTGCAGCCCTGCATATTGCTAGCCTAACTTCCAGAGTGTTCATGTTCAGTGTTTTTAATTGAATCACAAATATTTTGTCCATTCTTGTTCTGCTGCTGGAACTTTATTTCAATACAGTTCTAAGCATGGGTCAACATGATGAATGCTGCCAACTGGTGAATGTCACCAGCTACTCAAAATGTAGCTAATTTTAAAGGATGCATTATATGCCCCTGTGAACACTAATGTGCCTGTATTGCTGAAATACAGAAAATTGTAAACATGGTCCAACAATTGTTATCTGGCCAGCTTCCATGTTGAATGCTGTTAACTGTGGATGAAATACTCCTTGTTTTAATGGTGAATAATCATTATTGTGATCATATAGTAGGCTTGACTCAAGAGAACCTAGCAATGCAAGCCAGCCAGGTATATTAAGTTTTCAAATGTCTTGTGAAACAATGTGCTAGACATTGAGTGACAATGTTGGGCAACTTTGGTAAGTTGCCCTGAAGTAGCTGAAGCCATTTCACATTAAACAGATAAGTACCAACATTTTCCTGAAAGTGCAGAATTTTACATTTCTAGTTTTCAGTTTGTGTGTGTGTGTGTGTGAGAGAGAGAGTGTTAGTGTTGGCAATTTGCATATTGAAAACCAAGAAGAATTTAGATGCAAAATGTCAAGCTGTCTTTCATGATGAAGGACAGGTGGTGGAAAAATCTGTTCCATGAGATGAATTGACAACTCCTGCCATTTTTACTGTAGTGTGAATATGTACTAAATAAGCAAGCTAGAGTTTATACTTTATAATTCCATCTGGAAAGCCACAATTGTCCTACAATTTGTCAAAAAAATAAAATAAAAATGATTAAAAATTGTTACAGGGAATATATCTTGAAGTAATTTTTCACCTAGACAGTAAAATATGTCAAACTTAATAACATAGCTCAAACTACTAGAAAATCCTTTCAAGCTTCTTAGAGGCACATACCTTTGAACACAACTAATTTTAAAAGAAATTATTTCCTGAAATGTCAGTTTGTTTTATCCACAGGAAACTTTACCATGTTGATAGAAAATAAATATTGGTTGTCATGTGACTTCTTTTTTTCTAAAGTCAAGAATATTTCTATGTTAAGGCAATTCATTTAATAGCCTGCTCATACTCAAGCTCAACTGTTGCTGTAATCAAGTGTGCTATAACTCATTCACTTATCTTATCTTGGACAGTTAAAACCCATGGGGCAAGGTACAGAGCCTACAGAAGAAACAGAAAACACTAGATTGTGGCGACTAAAGGCAGAGGTGTATATTAGAGCTGATAGAGGAAGGTGAAGAAACACAGTACAAAGCACAACATGAGAGGCTGGCAGACAGATATAAGGTGTGCAGTCTTGGACAGTTTCCAACAGACAACTTCTTCATGTGATCTCTAGGAATGTTACTGAATTTCACAACTACTCTGGATTCGTGCAAAAAACCTGGAGTTCTTTAATGGCTTCTTATTGCTAGGGACAACATTGCAGTTATCTTTTTCTGATGAAAATAATAAAATTTGACAGTAAAATGGGTGTTAAATTAATGCCTGTTTTTTAATTTATTATTTACTGTCTTTATAGTGTATTACACTATACGCCTTTCTCACTGAGATTCAAAGTAGATTACACAGTGTAAATTGATTACATCTACCCTCCAAGAATTCCAGGAAGATTGGAGGAATGGATTACCTCTTTTCTTCTTGCATACCTTGAATCTGGAAGGTCGGATAAAGTTATCAGATTCTGTGCAGTCTACTGAGATACAGTGTTGATTTAATGACACATAGTCAGAGTTCTCTCAGAACTGTGGAGGCAGGCAATGGCAAACCACCTCTGAATGTCTCTTGCTATGAAAACCCTAAAGGGTTGCCATAAGTCAGCTGTGACTTGATGGCACTTTCTACCACCACAGATCTGCTTTTTATATCTCTTAATGGAAGATTATATACATATTCGTATAACCACTCTGCTAATGTATGTTTTATTCTGCTAGTCTATGACCATAATCAATTATTGATTGATTGATAACAGTCCAAACAAAAAATCTAATAAGGACAGTGTTGGTTAATACAACCAATATGAGGAGTCACTGAATGAGCAATGTACTAGGATTGTGATTACTCCAGTCTAAGTGAGCATAGCATATTAGGCATGGTACACACTGTAGATGTAATGACGAAAAATAGCATTACATCAGTAGAAAATGGAATACTTGGCATTAATGCCGGGGAGCAGTTTGCCCCTACCTGATTGATTCAAAGGAAGCATGAAGCCTCACTGGCAAAAATTATTGGCAGCCAATTAGGAGGAGATGTTGTATGGCTATATATTTAAACCTTGCCTCCTCCGAACAGGCTTTTCCTGCTAGCTGCTGCCCAGCCACCCTCCCTTTTGACATCATGGGATTAGGGCCAAGCAGGAATTTTTGGGTTCCCTTAACTGGCATCTAGGTGTGCCTTTTTGACACTTTCATGATATTTCCTTTAAATAGGCTTAGTCAGTGACTGTGCAGCCATAACTAGTTTTTGGCAGGGATTGGGACGGATGATCCCAAGAGGTAGAGATTATTGGCAGGCACCTTGAGACATCTACTGTGGTGGAAGGAGTGCCTGGAACAGCACATCACTGGCTTTCCAGAGGGGTGTGGCTGGGCAAAAGTGGCCCTTGGTGCTGAGCAACATCTTTCTGAACCTGGTAGTGGCTGTGCATCGCATCAGGTGGGGAGGATGAGGATGAGCACCTCTCAGCACATTATGTGTAGACAAGGACAAAAAAAGCCAGTAGAGGATATTGGCTGTGTTTGGACTCAGGGATGGGTCTGCCTTAGCACAGCCAGCCCATTTAAATATGATAGCATATGTAAATATTATGCAAATCAGTTTAATTAAATAAACTAGTTAAACCCAAGCTGTTTTATTGGGTCTTCTTTGAATGAGTGCTTGGGACAAACAATCACAATGTAATAAATGCAGCAAACAAATAATATGCCCTGTACATAGTTTGTTATAATCCACAAACTCTTCCCTTTGTAAAGCACCTTTTTGAAATATTCTGATATATTATAGCCCCATTTCCTTTATAGGAAAGCTTTCCTATAAAATTACATTTGTTTAATGTAATTTGCAGAATTCAGGAACTTCCTGACTCCTCCAGCCAGGCAATTTCACAAGATAATGGCATAAAAATAGTGAATAAATTCAATTAAATGGCAATTAAATGGCATGTAGTAAAACAAAGGTGCTAAATGATGAAATGAAGAAGAAGAAGAGTAAGAGGAGAAGGAGGAGTTGGTTTTTATATGCCGACTTTCTCTACCACTTAAGGGAGACTCAACCTGGCTTACAATCACCTTCCCCTCCCCACAACAGACATCCTGTGAGGTAGGTGGGGCTGAGAGAGCTCTAACAGAGCTGTAACTTGCCCAAGGTCACCCAGCTGGTTTCATGTGCAGGAGTGGATAAATAAATTCAGTTCACCAGATTAGCCTCCACCGTTCATGTGGAGGAGTGGGGAATCAAACCTGGTTCTCCAGATCAGAGTCCACCACTCCAAACTACCGTTCTTAACCACTACACCACGCTGGCAGGATACACTTACACACACACACACACAAAAAAAAAAGGAAAAAAGCTGTCATGTCCATACTGCCCAAATGATCTTCACAGATTACATGATATATGATCAAACATATGACATATGATCAAACTATATATGGAGCTTTGTATTCTTCTGTTCATTTTCAAAGCAGGTAGGGCAGTTGTCATTTTGGAACCTAAGAACATAAGGCACAGGTACAGGATGGGAGAGAGTTGGCTTGACAAGAACGGTAGTACATGTGAAAGAGATCTGGGAGTCTTAGTGGACCACAAACTGAACAGGAGTCAACAGTGTGATATGGCGGCTAAGAAGGCCAATGCAATTCAGGGCTGCATCAATAGGAGTATTGTGCCTAGATCAAGGGAAGTAATACTACCACTGTATTCTGCATTGGTCAGACCTCACTTGGAATACTGTGTCCAGTTTTGGGCTCCACAATTTAAGAGGGATGTTGACAAGTTGGAGCGTGTCCAGAGGAGGGCGACCAGAATGGTCAAAGGTCTAGAATCCATGCCCTATGAGGAGAGACTTATTACTTATAAACAGGGGTCTCAAGATCTGTGCTGCTAAAAAAGAATGCTAGATGCAGCTTCAGGTGGTTGCAGATCACATTATAAGGCTTTTTATTTTGACCTGTATACTTTGTATTGAAGTAATTGCAAAAGGAAGAAAACAATGCTACCTGTATTTCAGTCAATATTATATTTTCAAAGCATTGTAGGAAAAGAGAAAGTTGGGTGGCTCAAAGAAAATGGGTGATAGCATACAAGTTCAGTGATTGTTTACCACTTAATTCATTTTCATTTATGTCCAGAGTGTATACATCAACCAAACACATATGTGCAAATTAATTACAGTAATGTATAATATTTATGTCACTTGATGTACTTACTGACTAGTTCTGCTGCTATTACGTTGGTGAATTCATCAAGTTATATTGGGCCCTGTAAACCTACTGTGTAATTAGTGTTAAACCATAATTTAAATCTATCAGTCAAATGGGGAAAAAATAAGGGAAAATGGCTGGCAACTCAATTAAGTTGAATAGAGAGTATAAAACAAAGAACAGAAAAAATTACTTTTGCTTCATCTGGAGGTTGGGCCATAAACAATCAAGTAATCAAGTGCTCTCTCTCTCTCTCTCTCTCTCTCTCTCTCTCTCTCTCTCTCTCTCTCTCTCTCTCTCTCTCTCTCTCTCTCCCTCTCCATTATGGGGCGCAAGAACGCACATCTGTTTAACAACCTTCCCTGTAAGAATTTCATTTTTTAATGAACTCGAAGTGCCCACCCTAATTTTTGCATATGTATCCGAGTGCAGTTCCTTGAGAAGAAACAGCAGTCTTTGCCAGTTTCCCCCATAGTCTTTCTCTGTCGATGGAATCAAAGGCTTTGGCTAAGTCAACAAAGGCCACATATAAAGCCCCCATTGGTCAGTTCATGCCTGAGTGTGCTAAATGGTGGAGTATTTGGCAGTTATCTAAAGTGCCTTGACCTCTCCTAAAGTCCATGTGGTGAGGATGTAAGATCTGGTTCTCTATAACCCAATCCTCCAGTTTCCACAATAGGTATTTCTCGTATATTTTTAATGCTGTATCTAGGAGACTAATTGGGTGATAATTATTGGGATCAGTCTTGTCTCCTTTTTTGTGAAAAGGGACTACTATGCTAGTCTTCCATCCAGTAGGAAATTATCCCAGATTATTTATCTGGGTGAACAGTTTAGCTAAGATCGGGGCCCAACAGCTAGGAAAAACCTTTGTACATGTCCATAGGGATAAGGTCCTCTCCTGGAGCTTTACCTGAGGCTAATGAAGATATGAGCTTTCCAACGTCTGTTTCTGTTACTGGGGACCATTCAGGTAACCTATATGGATCCACAGCTGAGACCTGTTTTAAGCCCATATTAATAAATGGGGATGAAATAGACTCATAAAGTCTAGAAAAGTACAATTGTCCTTAATATATCACCTCAAGAAGAAGTCTGTGTGGTCCCTTATCTTTCCAGCTAGTGATACAAATGAATGACATATACATGAAGACTGATTGTCTTTTTTTTAAAAACTAAAAATGTAAACAAGTCAATTGTCAGAACTTGATTAACCCTTGATAAGGTCCATCAGAAGCCAAATAATTTTTTTTTTTTTTTTTTTTTTTTAAGCAGGCAGGGTTGGCCTTTACATATAATCTGACTTCTTTGAATCCAGGCTTTACATATGAATGTATTACTTTTTTACTTATTTGCATGTACACTCTTTCATGTATGAGAAAGTAGAAAAGGGCAAGAGTCCAGTAGCACCTTAAAGACTAACAAAAATATTTTCTGGTAGGGTATGAGCTGTGGCTCACGAAAGCTCATACCCTACCAGAAAATATTTTTGTGAGTCTTTAAGGTGCTACTGGACTCTTGCCCTTTTCTATTACTGCAGACAGACTAACACGGCTACCCACTATGAATTATGTATGAGAAAGACTGTAGAACTGTTGTCTGCTTGTCCTAGTGCCATCAAAGGATGCTAACATCTGTATCACCTATGCTGTGCACAGCTGTAGGTGGACAATATCAGCAAATTATCCTCTGCAGGGTAAATTCTCTGTTTCTTGTGTAATAAATTTGAAATTTAAGAAATTGGCCTGGAGAGTTGTAAAATAGATGGTAGTAATTTTTGAACAGCTAATCAGTTCTCTTCTCTCCAGACATCTGGATTTCAGAGCATGACATTAAAAACGCATGGCTGTTCAGCTCTAATCCCTGGCACATATCATCTGGAGCCAATGTTCATACAGTTTAGGTATTATTAACAAGGCTTATGGTTTGCTTCCTTAATTGCTTCTCACTATTTTGGTCTCTTTCCTAAAATATATATTCTCATCTTTTCAGTTGTATGTGATAAGTTGTTATAAATAGTGTTTTTTCATCATGCAAGCTTAATGACAATTGCTCTAAAAAGGAACTGTAAGGGATAAGATTTTTTAATGAAACTAACAAATCAAGATTTTTGTTTTATAAAGAATTGGCTTGTTTATTTTGATTTATATTCGTCCTTATCCCAAAGGCTCCTGGTGCACTGCAATAGTTATGAATTTGATCAATTGGTCCATTTATAAGGTTAATAAAAGAAACTGGTAAGACAGAAACCAGATCTTAGTAGAAAGAAAGAAAGTGAAGCAGAATTTTAACCTAATGATTTTAATAGTAATAATCATAACTTTGATTCTGAGAGCTGCAAATATGATAAAGTTGGAAAAAATATTTGTTGATTTCCCCTTCTATTTTACATATAGGTGTAGTGGAAAATTGCGGAAGACAATTGTACACACGAGGAGGTAGGTGGTGCTCAATACAGCCCTTCTCCATGTGAAAGCAATCTCAGGGAGTTAATTGTCTCAGCACACTGTAAATAATGAGCACCTGGTGATGGGGAAATAAATTTAGTTTCGCTCTCTGCTAAAGAAGGGAGAGGGCTTCAGATAAGAAGCCAGAGACAAGGAGCATCTGGAGAACCAGGACGGGCAGCCAGAAAGAGAAGGAGCAGCTTGCTTGCCTCCCAGGAGACAACTTCCCATCTTCCTAAGGTTATTAGCCTGGATACAGGGTTATTTTTGTTTAATAAAGCTGCATACCTTTTTCTCCCCAATACCTGCCTGTTGGAATCCATTTTTTCGGAACCATGAGTAATACAATAGGAAAGATTAATGATGAGGTATAGCCCAAAAAGAACTCAATAAACCCCTAACAGTGCCCCCCCATGCAGATTCATACAGTGTTTAAAAAAGCTATGCCTGTTATTTAATCCATAAAGATTGTGTCTTGTCTCCTTATTTAGTGGGTGGATGAGCGCTGATTAGTTAATGTAGGAGGTTTTCTGCAGGATGAAGTCTGATTCTGTTGAGTCATTTGGAGTTGACTACTGTGCTGTCTCTCAGTGCAGTGCTTCTGGTTTACTCCCATTCCTTACCCTTTGTTGCCTGAATTATATGAGTTAACCTGTATGAGAGGCTGATGTTGAAAAGATTCTGCCTTGGGTTTTATTTGATGAATTCTTGCCAGCCTTACTCTTTTATACTTTCAATTACATCCACTGCACATATTTACTGTGCATATTGTTATCTCAAATCATCAAGCTGTTTATTTGCCTGAAAAATATTAGAAATATACTCTTTCAATTAATTATTATTAGAAACTTATTATGCATCATAAGCTGTACACCAAGGATTTTTAATAACACTGCTCTTCTAAATTTCTGCTCATACATATGATGAAAACTGCATTAGGCAGCTCACCTTCAGTGCTAATCAATACCAAAGTGTTGACACAAGTTGGTACAATATGCTTTGTAGAAAATGAGCATAAAATAAGATTGTATTTGAGCATAAATTCAGTTTAGTCAAACTGTGATCAATGAGATCATCTTTCCATAATGATTTGCAAATGTGGTGGAAACAAGCTGTTTTATGTAAGTGCAAATTACTGTCTTTTTAAAAAATGCAGATGATGTGGGATTGTGACAGTTGTTCCTATGGCAACCTGCTATTCCATTGCATGCATCATCATATATATTTTAGGAACTGAACGTTGGAAAGAGAGGGAGTGGGAGTATGAACATGTGCTAGAGTCAATTAATTCTGAAGCGAAGATGATATTAAAATGTTTGACCCTCCAAGGTGAAATCCAAACACTTTTATGTGCTTTAACCCACTTGACACTGGGAAGTGTAGTTATGCTCATAAAAGAGCTGCTTTCTCATCTGGCTCAGTTCTCTTCATGATCTGAATCACATCTTCATCATTCATTGCCCAGAGCCGGTGGTTGTTTTGACCCAGAGAGATCAGAAGAACTGATAGAAGCTGAACATGAGTTACATCTCTTTCTGATTCTTGAATGCCCATAAAATCACAGAGCTGGTTAAAAGCAAGAAAGCAGCTAATTGTGCTGAAGTTACTTGTTTCATTAGGACCCATAAGAGGTGAGTGGTGAGGTGCTATACATTAGTGAATGCAGTGCAATGCACAATTCAGTGGGATTAGGTTTAATTGAAATCACTGGGACATAGGTAGTTTTTGAAGTGTCTATGACTGAAGAATCCATGTTGGTTTGAGTTCTATGTTCAGATTAGCATCATGTGCTTTAACACAAACAGCCTTTCCAAATGAAAACTATGGCCTACATAGTCTTTTTAATCATTTCGGTGTTTTCTATAAACCTGGTATCCAATGATCATGTAACCACTGTGGGCTGAGGATTCCACAAGCTTTACTGTGAAGCTGTAAACACAAGTGGGAGGCCTGTGAGACTCATGGGGGGGATCCATGAGTCTCATCCCCATCATGGCTCCAGGCCCCCACCACCTACCTTAAAACCACCGCAGCAGCAGGCAGGCTCTGAGCCTCTCCTGGTGTCTGCTGCAGCAGCAGCTGAGCCCAAAGCGCTCCAGGCATTCGCTGGTGTCACAACTGTGCCGAGAGCTTCTCCAGGCGTACGCCACCACCGCAACTGGGCCCAGAGTTGCTCCAGGCATCCGCCACTACTGGGGCCAGGCCAGGAGCCACTCCAGGAGTCTAGCGACAAGGCAGTTGGGAGCAAAGTGGATCCCTGCAGTGGTGGCAAAAAGTATGTGTGTTTTTTTCATCATCATCATTCCTTTATTGGCATAAAGCAATACAGAGGGATACAAAAGGAATGGAGATATTAAAAAGTGCTCTTTATAGAATAGTTAAAAGACAGTTATCTCAAAAAGCGTTGTTTGTTGCTACTGCCATCTAATTAACTGTTTGGCGGGCTTTTAAAACAAACTTTAAAAACTGTGCCACCATCTCCAGTATTTGGGGAAAACGATTGTTCAATAAATAAGAAACGTTAAAGAATCGGAGACATTCTGTCAACAGGGGGCTTAAAAGTTGATTACGAGATTCTGTGTAGAAACTACAATAAAATAAGACATGAGCAACCATTTCAATACAATTGTTGCCACAAGGGCAAAGCCTGTCAGACAGAGGAATTTTCCGAAATCTGCCTTCAAGTAGCGCAGATGGCAAAACATTAAATCTGGCCAGAGAAATGGATCTACATTGAGAAGGATCACACAGGTGAGATAAGTATGGGGAGGGATGATAAAAATCAAAAGATACCCCTAAATTTGATGGGGAGCATGTTTTATTAGCGGTGCCATTTAAGTCTTGAAGTCCTATATCTAAGAGTCTGCATTTTTCCTTTGAAAAGCTTCTGCCTCAGTAAGCGTAAGCAAGGAGTTAAAGCCAATATATTTAATTTTGCTCTCAATATGTTGAAGCCACTTAGAAGCATGTGACTCCATGAGCATATAATAGATAAGGGAAGAGGAATCTGCCCTAAAGTGGAGGCGTAACCAGAATTTTACAGACATGAGCCACATTCTTGTTTCAAGTAGTGTTTGGCCAGTTTCCAAGCACAATGCAGCATACGGGACACAACAGGGCATACCCATTATTTTTCTGCGGAATTTGACTTGGGTATGTTCCAGTGAATAACCTAGTGCACTAATCCAGACAGGAATACCATACAGTAATTGTGCATTGACTTTAGCATTATAGACCTTAAGGGCAGCAGGAATATATTGATTCCCTCTATTGAAAAAAACCCCCAAAGTGTTGCTAATGAGCTGATTTAGTTGCAAATTGATAATGGGTTTTCCAAGATGCATTATGATGAAAATAAATGCCTAAATATTTAAAATATTTGACCAGCTCAAGTGAGTTGCCACCAATTACCCATTTAAGTGGTTTCCAGGACTTTGTGAATACCAGGACCTTAGATTTTTCATAGTTCCACACCAAACCAGTTTTTTTTTTTTTAATTTGGAGGGGAATTCAATTCCCCTCAATGTTTTTTAATGTCAGGTTTTCTGCAGACTTAGGGGTTTCCCCATGCCTGCAGAAACATCTGCTTGGGGTAAGTGTGGTGCTGATCCATGGATTTAGGTACCTGCAGATGGGGGGCACTCTTGGGAATTAGATATATAAATACCATGTTTGACAGCCATGATCTCCTGTGAGATGACCCTCCAAACTCTTTGCTTGTGTGCCATACTACCTCAAAGTGCTGGTGAACAGCTTTGCAGCTGTGCAGTACCTGTGGAGGTGGGTTTCATTTGCCTATGGTGGTGGAGTTTCATTTCCTTGCTTTGCTGGGGCTTTTGAATCTGCTAGTACATATGATGAAAACTGCATTAGGCAGCTCATCTTCAATAGGTGAGATCAATTCTATCCGATGGTCAAGCATAGTCGAGTCAGGGAACATATAGTTGAGTCAGGGAACATGAAGGTGACCCCTTCTCTATGTCCAGAGGAAGGCAAAAAATCCACCAGGATCCCTGGGCCAATCTGGCCTAGAGGAAAATGCTTTCCTAACCCCAAAGTTACCTTGGGCATGTAAAAAAGGGCCATGAGAGGTGAGCACTGACATCCTTTCCTGCCTTCCCTCTCATGACCTGCCTAAATTCACAGAATCAGCATTGCTTTCAGAGGTCCAGCTAACCTCTGCTTAAAAACCTTCGAAAAAGGAGAGTCCACCACCTCCTAAGGAAGCCTGTTCCACTGAGAAACTGCTTTGTCAAGAAGTTCTTCTTAATGTTTAGCTGAAAACCCCTTTGAACTCTCGCCTGGCACAATTGTTTAGAATAATTAGGTCTTTGACGTCCCTTTCTGAGGGACAATCAAATTTAAATACAAATTTGGCACTTAGCTGTGAGGCATTTTTGAGCTTTTTGTGGATAAAGTCTTATCGCCCTCAGCCAACTTTGACACAGTAAGTGAACTGGAGGCCCCTTGCCCGTCTTCTGGTCCTGTATTGGACCACTTCAGCCTGCTTTCTCTAGACAATGTGGGCAGAGTCCTGACAGCTTTAAGGCCCACCACTTGCCTTTTAGACCTGTGTCCCTCCTGGTTGGTTAAGGCCTCCCGGGATTTGATGCGGGGGCCCCTGGGAGAGATAATTAATGTGTCTTTTGATTCCAGGACCTTCTGAGGGGGTTTAAAAGAGGCAGTGGTGCATCCACTCTTTAAAAAACCATCTTTAGACACCAGGGATCTTGCCAACTACTGCCCAGTATCGAACATTTCATACCTGGGTAAGGTAGTTGAGAGAGTGGCAGCCAAGCAGCTTCAGGCTTTTCTGGATGAAGCATCAATCCTAGACCCGTTCCAGTCAGGCTTCCACCCTAGCCATGGGACAGAGATGGCTCTGGTCGCCCTTGTGGACAATCTCCTTTGACAGCTGGATTGGGGCGGGTCTGGGCTGCTGATTTTATTAGACTTGTCAGCAGCCTTCGACATGGTCGATCATGCCATCTTAGGCCACTGCCTCGCCGACATTGGGATTTGGGGCTCAGCCCTTCAATGGCTGCGCTCACTTCTCCATGGTCGTGGACAGAGAGTGATGCTGGGGGAGGAGGTATCACAGCAGTGTCCTTTGGTGTGTGGGGTGCCACAAGGTGCAATCCTCTCCCCTGTTGTTCAACTTATATGCATCCTCTCGCCCAGCTGGTCCGGAGTTTTGGGCTAGGGTGTCATCAGTACGCTTATGACACCCAGCTTTATCTACTGATGGATGGCCATCCAGACTCTGCCCCAGACACACTGGCCAGGTGCTTGGATGCAGTGACTGGGTGGTTGAAGCAAAGCCAGCTGAAACGAAATCCATCAAAGATGGTGGTCCTGTGGTTCAGCTGGGGTGGTTTGGGGGTGGGGTACCGACTCCCGGCTCTTGATGGCATACAATTAACACCTAAGTGTGCAGTCAGGAGCCTGAGTGTGACCTTAGATGCCTCTTTATCAATGGAGGCACAGGTCACAGCTGTGGCCTGGACGTCATTCTACCACCTCCGCCAGGTCCTACAGTTGGTGCCTTACCTCTCCCACCCTGACTTAGCCACGGCGATCCATGTGACGGTCACTTCCAGGCTAGATTACTGCAACTCGCTCTACGTAGGGCTGCCCCTGAGACTGACTCGAAGACACCAGCTGGTACAGAATGCCACGGTGAGGCTTCTTACTGGTACCTCCCCATGGGCACATATTATACCAGTGCTCCATCAACTGCACAGGCTCCAGCTGGAATATCAGGTCAGGTTCAAGGTGCTGGTTATGACCTTTAAAGCCTTACATGGTCTGGGACCATCATATCTATGGGACCGCCTCTCCTGGTATGTTCCCCAGAGAAGCTTAGATTCATGTAATACCAACTTGCCAGAGATCCCTGGCCCAAGGAGTATCCAGCTGGCCTCGACCAGGGCCAGAGCTTTTTTGGCCCTGGCCCCTGCCTTGTGGAATAGCCTCCCTAGTGAGATCAGGCCTTTGGGGGACCTTCAGGAGTTCTGTCGGGCTTGTGAGAGATCCCCCTCTCTGAGTTTGCTTCTCCAAATCAGTTGCTCAGACGTGGATACAGAAACAATAGATTTATTGAAGCCTTCAGGAGATGAGACAGGCACAGGTAGAAAGTTGCAAGTGAGGGGCTATACGGGTTTACAGAATATATTGACTCCAGGGCACTGGGGCACTGGGGTTCACACTTATTGTTATGGGAAGTTACAAGCTTGGCATAATACAAAACATCAGACGGATCCCAGGAAGTCTGGTGCGGCTATCACACTTCCAAGGCCGCACCGGCCTGAGGGAGTACTGGCAGGAAGAACAGCGGGGGGGAAGATACATGGGCCATCAGGCCTGGCGCCTGAGACCAGAAGGTGTGAACTGCTTTTACGAGTTCACTGATAACACCGCAGGTGATGGAAAGCAGAGACACAAAGACAGAGACCCTCACATTCTGCCCCCCTTAAGGCCCCCCTCCGAGAGGACGAGGCTTATCGGGATAAGCGAGGTGGAATTCTCGGACCAAGCGAGGAGCTGCCATGTGGGGTGCGGCCACCCATTCGTCATGAGCGGAGCCAAGGTTTTTCCAGCGAACAAAGTAAAACAGTTTCCCTTTCTTCCATTTGGAATCTAAAACCTTGGATATTTCCAAATGGGTATCCCCTCCTACTACGGTAGGAATCTCATGAGCGGGAGGGGGGTGGAACTGGGGAGCTGCTACATAAGGTTTGAGGAGGCTTATATGGAAGACTGGATGAACTCCCTTGAGAGTCTTAGGGAGACTCAGTTCCACGGTAACCTCGTTGATTACTCTGGTAATGGGGAAAGGTCCTACATAACGGTCGCTCAGTTTTTTGCAGGGGCGAAGAGAGCGGAGGTTTTTGGTGGACAGATAGACTTGCTCCCCCACCTTGAGTTCCCATCCCGGAGACCGGTGTTTGTCTGCTTGTTCCTTGTACTTGCTTTTTGCCCTTTCCAGATTTTTGAGCAACCATGGCCAGGTGGATTTAACCACCTGAATCCACTCCTGAAGATCAGGGGTAGACTGGAGCTCTGGCGAGACGGGGGCAGAACCGAAAGGGCCAAAATCCGTCCCGTATATAACTTGGAAGGGACTAAAGCCGGTAGAGGAATGAGGCGCATTGTTGTACGCATATTCGGCAAATGGCAGCAGGTCGACCCAGTCGTCCTGGTGGAAATTTACATAGCAACGCAAATAACATTCTACTACCGCATTTACTCGTTCCGTTTGACCATCCGTTTGGGGGTGATAGGCGGAAGAAAGGCCCTGTTCCTCCACTCCCATTAACTTTAGGAAAGCCCGCCAGAATTTGGCAACAAACTGGACCCCCCGGTCGGAGAGGACCTTCCTCGGGATCGAGTGTAGCCTGAGGACGTGCGTGATGAACAATTTAGCTAAGCCCTGGGCTGAAGGAAGACCTGCACATGGAACGAAATGAACCTGTTTGGAAAAGAGGTCTGTGATAACCCAGAGAACCGTTTTCCCCCGACTTGGAGGTAGGTCGGTGATAAAATCCATGGCGATGACTTCCCAGGGACGGGAGGGGTTCTCAAGCGGTTTGAGAAGCCCCGGGGGTTTTCCCATCCGTTTCTTGGCTGTGGCGCAGGTGGGGCAGCTGCGCACATACAACTCTACATCAGATCTCATACCGGGCCACCAGAATTGCCTTCGAACCAGGTGAAGCGTTTTTATGAAACCAAAATGACCCGCTAGTCTGGCCCCATGTACAAGTCCCAATACTTCTTTGCGAAGGGAAGATGGGACATATAGTTTCCCCCCTTGCACCCACCAAGTGTTGGTTCGTTCCAAGCCAGTGGGGAGGAGATGGTGCTCCTCCTCCTGTAAGGAGGCGTCCCGGAGTCGCTGTTGGAATGCTTCCGGGATACCTTTGAGCGTAGGGGGGGTCTCCGGTTGGCGGGCTTGGGATCGGGTGGTGACGGCCAAGCCAGGGACTTCCCCTCGCTGTTCGGGAGTGAACAGGGAGTCGACGGGGCGATCGAAATCGTTGCGATACTGGGGAAGTCGTGACAAAGCATCAGCTAGGGCATTTTCTTTGCCAGGGACATGTTTGAGGGTGAACCGGAATTTTGCAAAAAATTGGGCCCACCGAATTTGTTTGGCATTGAGTTTTCTAGCTCCCTTGAGAGCCTCGAGATTCTTGTGATCTGTGCACACTTCGAACGGCAGCTCGGCCCCCTCCAAGAAGTGTCTCCATATGGTAAGGGCATGTTTGACCGCTGCTGCCTCCTTCTCCCAAATGGCCCAGTTGATTTCGGACTGGGAAAACTTCTTGGAGAAGTAGGCGCATGGCCTCAACCGTCCCCCCTCATCCCTCTGCAATAGGGCCCCGCCCATGGCTACATCCGAGGCATCCACCTGCACCACGAAGGGCTTGGTGCAATCCGGGTGAGCCAAAACGGGTTCGGATGAAAAAAGTAGCTTTAAACGTTCAAAAGCTTGCTGGCACTGGGGAGACCATTGCAGACGGGCTGAGGGGAGTGCGGCGCTAGCCCCCCTGTCCTTGGTACGCAACAGGGCAGTGAGGGGAAGCGCAACTTGGGCAAAGTTGGGAATGAAATTCCGGTAAAAGTTGGCAAACCCCAAAAACTGTTGAAGTTGGCGGCGGGTAGTGGGGGTTTCCCAGTCCCGCACCGCCTGGACCTTGGCGGGGTCCATTTCCAACCCTTGGTGGGAAATCACATACCCCAGAAATGTAATAGAGGGTTGGTGGAATTCACACTTGGACACCTTAGCATACAGTTTGTGCTCCCGCAGCCGCTGGAGCACTTCTCGCACTAGGCGCACATGTTCTTCCATGGTTTCAGAGTAAATAAGAATGTCATCGAGAAATACCACCACCCCCCGAAACAGTAAATCATGCAAAACTTCATTAATTAATTGCATAAAGACACTCGGAGCCCCCGAAAGTCCGAACGGCATGACCAGGTACTCAAACATCCCAAAACAACTGGAAAAGGCCGTTTTGGGTTCGTCTCCTTCTTTGATGCGAATGCGGTGGTAGGCTTCTACCAAGTCCAGTTTGGTGAAGATTCGGCCCTCCTTTAATTGTGCTAGAAGGTCAGGAATAAGAGGGAGGGGGTAAGCATTAGACTGGGTGACTGCGTTCAGTCTGCGAAAGTCAATACACAGTCTTAAATCGCCCGTTTTTTTCTTTACAAAGAAAGCTGGGGCTGAATAAGGAGCCTTGGAGGGGCGGATGAAACCCCTCGCCAGATTGACATCCAGATAGTCTCGCAATACAGTCTTTTCACTAGGGCTCATGGGGTAAACCTTTCCCTTAGACAGTTTGCCTTCCCCTACAATCTCGATGGCACAGTCCGTTTCTCTGTGGGGAGGCAGTTCGTCGCATTCTCTAACATCGAAAACATCAGTAAACTGCGAGTACTCAGAGGGTAATTGAGGAGAGACCGGGGCGGGGGACCCTACCAGTGCGGCGGCTGGAGTTCTGAGTACCCGTTCCTTGTCATGCAACCCACAGGGGTTTTCGGGGAAGGAAAGCACCCGTTTAACCCAATCAATGGAGGGATTGTGTCCCCTTAACCAGTTCATCCCTAACACCACAGGGGTTACAATAGGGGCGATGGTGAAATACAACCGTTCCCAATGTTCCCCCACGGACATAATCACGGCTGCAGTTCTATGGGTCACAGGGCCCCGTTTAAAGTCACTCCCGTCCATTTGGGAAAAACGGAGAGGTCCCGGAAGCCGCTTGCGCCGGACACCCAACTTCTTGGCAGTTTTCTCATTTATCATGGTGCGGGCACACCCCGAGTCGACCAACGCGGGGACCTCTAACGGGGGACCCCCTTTGGGTAGGGACAGCTGAACACGCACAAATACATTGTCCTCTTGGGCGCTTACCATCGGTGGAGCTCCTTGCACAACGATAGGGACGGTCTGCTGCGGAGCCCCCTCTACAGCAGACCGACGGCGTTTTTTGCCGGCTGTTCCCACTCTTCCTCCTCGCTGGAAGAGGGGGACGGGGTGGTGGCTTCCGGGGAGCCGTCCGAATCAAAGACGGTATTTGTAATCCGGGACCCCGATGGGACCGTAGAGTCGGATGCCCCATCCTGGGGGCGCGCGTGGAGAGCGGAGGGTGCGCCGGAGCGCCGGCTCAGTGGTCCACTTCTGCGGCGAGGCTGGCTGTCGGCGGCCGGTTTCGTCGGCTCGGCCTGGGTTTGGCGGGGGGGGGTCGGACGGCCTGAGCGAGAGGGGCATTGCGATGCAAAGTGACCCTTTCCCCCGCAAATCAGGCAGACGCCGGCCTCTAACCGCTTGCGGCGTTCCGCGGCCGAGAGACCCCCGCCACCCCCTTGCCGGAGTTCCCGGCCACGGTCACTTCGGGGCCTGGGGTCTCGCCCAAGCCGTTGCTTGGACAAGTTCAGGAGTTGTTTGCGATTCTCGATGTCAGCAGCATGGCGAACCCAACCTTCCACATCCGGGGGGTTCCCTTGCATGAAGGCCCAATGTTGGAGGTCTGGGTTGAGACCCTCCCTGAAACATTGTACCAAGGTAGCTTCACTCCAGTCCAGAATTCGGCTAGCCAGTGACTGGAACTCACTTGCATACTGCGCCACCGACTTAGTCCCTTGGCGCAGTTGCATCAGGGAGGCTTTAGCCCGCTCACCCAGAGTCGGGTCCTCAAAGCGGTTTCGGAGTGCTACCATGAACTCGTCCAGGGTTCGCAGCACCGGCGAGCGGAGTTCATACTGCAACACCATCCAGGCAGCCGCCTCCCCTTGCAGTAAGGAAGCCACGTACTGCACCCGGGACTCCTCAGAAGCGAAGGTTCGGCCTTGTTCCCGCATAAAAATGTCTACTTGGACCATAAAAAAGGTCAACTGGTCTCCCGACCCGTCATACGTGACTTTCAGGTCCCGACGGGCCGGGGGGGCAGGGGTTGCGGGCGGAACTACCGGCGCTCCGTCTGGGGGAGCACCGGCTGGAGGTTGCAACTTCAGCGCATCTAGGGCCGTAGCCATCTCACCCATTACGCGTTGCATGCTCTCCATCTGCTCCTGCATAGCCCGGCGGTCTTCCTGCCACTGCTTTCGTTCTTCCTCCATGAGGGCCTCTTTGCGGGCCGGGTCCCCTTCGAGTCCCGTGCTGGGGAAGGCCAACCGGCGATCCTTCGCCGCAGTCCGCGAGAGCGACCAGCCCTTGGGAGAGTCCAGCCAATAAGTAAGCCCCCGGGGGCGTTCGTCCCGATCTTGGTCGGGGGCGCGACCCTTCGGTTTCTTTGGCTTGGCTCCCTCCTCCTTCGGGTCCGGCTTCTCCGGCTCGTCCGGTTCCTTGGGGGCATCGGGGGTAGGGGTGGTGTCCTCGTCGGCTGACATTCTGTCCAAAGCGGTACAGCTGCAGTCCGAGAGGCAAGGACTTGCAACTTAATGTGAGAGATCCCCCTCTCTGAGTTTGCTTCTCCAAATCAGTTGCTCAGACGTGGATACAGAAACAATAGATTTATTGAAGCCTTCAGGAGATGAGACAGGCACAGGTAGAAAGTTGCAAGTGAGGGGCTATACGGGTTTACAGAATATATTGACTCCAGGGCACTGGGGCACTGGGGTTCACACTTATTGTTATGGGAAGTTACAAGCTTGGCATAATACAAAACATCAGACGGATCCCAGGAAGTCTGGTGCGGCTATCACACTTCCAAGGCCGCACCGGCCTGAGGGAGTACTGGCAGGAAGAACAGCGGGGGGGAAGATACATGGGCCATCAGGCCTGGCGCCTGAGACCAGAAGGTGTGAACTGCTTTTACGAGTTCACTGATAACACCGCAGGTGATGGAAAGCAGAGACACAAAGACAGAGACCCTCACAGGGCTTATGGTTGAGGCCAGCGACAGTTCTCGTTATAATTACTGGCCTCCCTAGTCCTCCCCCCCTTCCCCGCTGCTGAGCACCACCCCTTATATACCACCTTAGGGTGTGGTTAGATTCATCTGTTACCTGCAAATTTCTATCTCTGGAGTTTTGGCGCCATTGAGGGGCATTATTGGGCTATTTTAAATTGTATTTTAAACTATTTTAATGGGTTATTGTTTATTGTGTTTTAGACTGTGTAAGCTGCTCTGAGCAAGACCTTCGGGTTGGGGAGAGTGGGGTAGAAATGTAATAAATAAATAAATATTACTTCTCAGTCGTCACCTCTCCAGGCTAAACATAATCAGCTCCTGTAATCTTTCGTCATAGGATTTTGTCTCCAGACCCATCAACATTTTCATTGCCCTCCTCTGGACATGTTCCAGCTTTTCAACATCCTTGTTAAACTGTGGTTCTCAAAACTGAACACAATACTCCAAGTCAGGCTTAACCAGAGCAGAGCAAAGTGATACTATCACTTCAGGTGATTCTAGACAATATACTTCTATTGATGTAGTACAAAATCACATTTGCCTTTTAGCTATCACATCATACTGCTGACTCATGTTCAGAGTATGGTCTACTAATACTTCTAGATCCTTTTCACACATAGTACTGCCAAGACAAGTCCCCCTCATCCTATAATTATACAATAGTACTTGGATTACAAAAATTAGGAAACAATACAGACAGAAAACTGTTTAGGCTATGGCATGCCATAAACAATGCCAAGGCTGGATTACAAAGATACTGAACAGTGCAATAAAAGCAAGATGATACAAGCAATAAATGAAGATAGAAGAAAGATTTTTTTTTTGCAGCTGCATTAATATGCTTCTAAAGTATTAATGCAGGATCCCATATAACCCCTAGGATCTTAATTGAGTCAATGACTGTCAGCTGATCCCATCAAATGTGGAAAGTGCCATCGCAGTGTTCCCAACCAGCATCATGTCTTTCTTGTCAAGATTCAGATTCAACTTGTTCCCCTTCAGCCATTTTAAAAAAGCACTCAGGCAGTGGCTCATGGTATGGAAAAAGAAATATAGAGATGGGTATCATCAACATATTGATTACAACCCACTCCAAAACTATAACCTTATCCACAGTTGAACTTACTCCAGATTTTCTTGGTAGACAATCCACAAGCATTGGAGTCAGTTTGGGCCCGGTTGTTCTGCATGTCCCTGTGCATTTTTACAGTTGTGAAGTAAGTTTATTTTCTTCCACACATGCCTTAAATAATGAGAATTTTTGAGGGATCGTTCCCGTTTTCGACGAGAGGCCGAGTGCCGCCGCCAAAGCGGTCTTGCAGCGGATTGACATGCCAGCGGATATGGCCACCGATGCCATGGTCCTGCAAATTCTGGAACCTTGTTTTGGCTGCCCCATGGAGCACCTGTGGAGCTCGCGCAACAGGCGGTGCCCTTGCTCTCTAACCGTGGGGAACTTTTGCTCTTACTACAACGGGGGGCTGAACCGCTCTTGGCTGCTGCGGCCGATGCTCGGGCCGCCGAGCTGGCGGCGGTGCAGGCAGAAGCACGGGTGGCAGAAGTGCGGGTGGCGCAAGGGGTGGCCCAAGGGGCCAGTAGGTCCAAACATGGGGGGGAGGATTGGACGCTTGGATTGTTTTCCCCCGATCCCCCATTTTACGACCTCCCTAGGAGAGCGACGGCCCGTTTACAAAGACTAGTGGGACTAAACTGTCACAGTAGTTTTGCCCAGGACATTGGGGGGTGCCCGGACGAAGAGGGCCTCGGTGATTGGAATACAAATCTCCAGGTTCCCCGGCCCGGACGGACAGGGGGGACCGTGGATGAAATCCAACGTCTGCGGTACAGTAATCAAGACCTGGAGGAGCAAGTCGCTCAGATGCGAGACCAAATGAATTTTATGTGGAGAGAGTTTGGCAAGTTGCAATGGATGCAACCTCCGGCTCCAGTTCCGCCACTTCCGGGACAACCAGCTCAGCTGGCACCAGTGCTGACAGCCTGTTCCAGGGCACCCAGGGGGACCCGAGCCACCGGGTCAACCACAACTGGTACGGCCCGCTCCACTACCACGCCAATACGCCCCGCAATGGGATTTGCGAGCGACGTCGACGGATCCGTGGAAGGCCTACTGTACTTTTTACATCAAGTGGACAGTTTTATGAGAAAGCAAGGACCCACCTTTCCCACAGAAGACAGCCGAGTCAGGTACGTGTCATCCCTGCTGGAGGGAGAGGCAGCCTAGTGGATGATTCAACAATTTGACCTTGGGGCTCGATCCGTTCAAACTTTGAATGGCTTTATGCGGGCGTTATGGAGACGCTTCGAGGATCCCTTCTGGAGCGAGAAGGCTAAGGCTGCCATTCTCCAACTACGCCAAGGCACTAAGTCTGTCCGGGAGTACGCAAGTGAGTTTCAACGACTCGCCAGTAAGATTCTGGATTGGAGAGAGGCCACACGGGTACAGTTTTTTTGAGAGGGGCTGAATCCTAAAATCCTGTATTGGGGCTTTATGCAAAGAGACCCGCCTAACCTCGAGGAATGGCTACTGCTGGCAGAAGAAGTGGAAAGTCATCGGCAACTCCTCTCCCTCTCCAGGCGCAGAGCTAGGGAGATGGGGCCGCAGCAAACCCAAGCCACCCCATAAGCATCCCCAAAAGTACCCGCTCCACCGCCATGGAGACAGGCTCCTGAAACCGACCGATAGGGCTGTCAATTCGGTTCGGTCCGAACTGAAAATCAACCGAATTTCCCCTGATTCGTTGCTTTTCTGTTCGGACGGATCTGAACTCAAAACTGGCGGGCAACCGGGGGGGCCGAATTCAGCGAGTTCAGGAGTTCGCGAATAAATTCAGCCAATTCGGCTGTCAGTAAGCAGCATAACCGTCAGTAAGCAGCATTCTCCTCCCCCGGCCAATCGGTGGGCAAGCTGGGTCTTCTTCTGGCCAATCAGTCAGGATTGAGTACTGGAGGAATCAGCTGATGTGCGGCCTGGCCAGGGAGAGAGAGAGAGAGAGCGAAATCCTCGTGTGTGTGTGTGGGGTGCTTGTGCACATTCGCTCCTTTCTGTGGCTGCAGGGGGCGCATTTTTTGGGGTGCACACACAAAACTTTCACTGGAACTTCAGATGAAGCTTCTTAAGGTACCCCCCAAGTTTTGTAAACATTGAGTCAGGGGGTCCCGAGATATGGGCTCCCCACCCTTTTTCTTTCCATGGCTGCAGGGGGCGCATTTTTGGGGGGTACAAATCCCAAACTTTGAGCGGAGTTTCAGACCAGTGTTCTTAAGATACCCCCCAAGTTTTGTAAACATTGGGTCAGGGGGTCTCGAGATATGGGCTCTCCCCCTTTTCCCTCCCCCCCTTTTCCATTTATGTGGCTGCACGGGCGCTTTTTTGGGGGATATAGCCCCCAATCTTTTAGCATAGCTTCAGTGAATTATTCTTAAGATACTACCCAAGTTTTGTAAAGATGGGTTCAGTGGGGGCAGAAATATCGCCTCCCCCCTTTTTCTCTTTCCATGGCTGCAGGGGGCGCATTTTTGGGGGTGCAGACACAAAACTTTCACTGGAACTTTAGATTAAGCTTCTTAAGGAACCCCCCAAGTTTTGTGAACATTGGGTCAGGGGGTCCCGAGATATGGGCTTTCCCCTTTCCCCTTTCCCCTATTGGGATGAATGGGGCAGCCGATCCGATCCTGTGTGCATCTCCTCTCCAGAGCAAAACGTTCCGTGCCTAATTGGAATCATCTTGGATTACTTTACAAGTCCTCTTCAGCCCCTCTTGATAGAACAGAAGACAGCCACAGTAAGACCCCTTTGGGGGCTTTAATCTATAATTTTTCTCCTCTGTATGTGTGTGTGTGGGGGGGGGAAGCAGAGTCTGTGTGTGTGTGGGGAGGGAGCAGTTTCTGTGGGTGGGGGGGAAGCCAAAGGGGGCTGTCGTCGGTTCTGCCTGGGGTGTGTTCCTCGCCTTCCTGGGAGTCCCGGGAAGACAGGCGAGGGGTCTTTAAACCCCTCTGCTTTGCCTGTCCAGGCAGAGCAGAGGAGCTTGCCAACCACCGCTCGCCTTCCTGGGAGTCCCGGGAAGACAGGCGAGGGGTCTTTAAACCCCTCTGCTTTGCCTGTCCAGGCAGAGCAGAGGAGCTTGCCAACCTCCCGCTCGCCTTCCTGGGAGTCCCGGGAAGACAGGCGAGGGGTCTTTAAACCCCTCTGCTTTGCCTGTCCAGGCAGAGCAGAGGAGCTTGCCAACCACCGCTCGCCTTCCTGGGAGTCCCGGGAAGACAGGCGAGGAATCTGCAGTGGATCGCCTGCCCTTCCCCCCCTCCAATCTCCCCTCCAATCTCCCGAGCGATCCTGCCGCCTGCGGGGGCCACAGAAGCCACGGCCCTCCGTTTGCAAGATCTGAGCAGGGCTGTCAAAGATGGGACATTTTGGAGGACTTTCATTCATGGAAGGTTTTGCATCAGAGTTGCCACTCTTTAGATGCGCTTTCCCCCCCATCCATATTCTCCAAACTCAACAATAAGCCGCCGTGCAGAGTTTTGAGAATTCAGATGGGGAAAATGTGCATCTAGAGAGTGACAACTCCAATGCAAACCTTTCCATGAATAAATGGCCATAGGGTCGCCATGAGTCGGAAGCAACTTGACGGCACTTAACACACACATGCAAACAATGAGCAGGCGAGTGCGGTGGGGTGGGAATTTCTCCTTTTGCATCAGGACAGTGAATAGTCATTTTAAAGGTGTTTGGTTTGTTGCTCTGTGTGTGCGGGCTGTGATTTCTGGCCTGTGCTACTGTTCCCAAGTTTGGCTTTCTAATTCCTGCTGTGGCCTGGAGTTGGCATAGGCTTTTACTGACTGAGTCTCTGTTAAGCTTGGCCTGGTTTGGGGCTCTTTATGTTAAATTTGATGTTTGGGTTGTTGCTCTGTGTGTGTACGCTGTGATTTCTGGTTGGGGGGGGATTACCTGTTCTGGTTGGGGTGGGCTTGCCTTTGTGGGAGTGTTATTCCTGCTGTTTTTTGTGGTTGCCAACTTTGGCTGGAGTTAAGTGGGTCAGTGTGAGTCTCTGCCCGCGGGGGGGGGATCCAGTGTACTTTGGTTGACGTTAGCTTGGGTTCCTAGAGTGTTGCGCCGCCTCACCTGTGTGATTCCTGCTTGCAGGGGAGATCCATCTGCTTCAAGGTAGCTGCCTTGTTTGTGAATTGTGATGTTGGTGGTTAACTTTGTTTAAGGGTGCACTAGTTATTAGGTAGAGTAGCACCCAGGCTTGGGTGAGGGAGGTAAACCTCTTGGTCATTTAAGCAGGGGAGGTTTTGCCTTGGATTTGCCACTCTCCAGATGCACATTTTCCTAGCCAGATTCTCCAAACTCTGCATGGGGGCTTATTGTTGAGTTTTGAGAATTTGGCTGGGGGGAATGTGCATCTAGAGAGTGGCAAATCCAAGGCAAAACCTCTCTGACCCTGGAGATTATAGATATGCATCATGACTAGTATTCACTTTGACTAGTAGCCATGGATAGCCCTAAGCCAAAAGTTTTGCATTGGTTTTTATGGAGAAGGGGGCAAGCCCCCTTCCAGCCCCCCCAACCCAATCCTCACCAAACACGGGGGTTATTGCAAGGAGTGTCCCACCAAGCTAAGATAAAAGTTTGGGACCCCCACCTCAAAAAATGCCCCCCCCCCCCCAGAGCCGTGGGAAAAACCTCCCTATGCATGCCTATGCTGGGAGATTTCTCATTAACCTACTTCCCATGAGGGGTTAACACTTTGGGTGTCTGTGGTTAACCGCAGAGGAAACAAGCTTAATGAGAAATCTCTCAGCACCAGCAGGCATAGGGAGGTTTTTCCCATGGCTCTGGAGGGGGCATTTTTTGAGGTGGTGGTCCCAAACTTTTAGGGTAGCTTGGGGGGACTCTTCTTGCCAGAACCCCCAAGTTTGGTGAGAATTGGGTCAGGGGGTCCGGAGTTATGGGGCCCGGAAGGGCCCCCCCCACCCATTGCATGAATAGCAGCCGGCTTCTGTTCTTTGTTTCCTTTGGGTGGATGGGTGGGACCCCTTCCGGACCCCATAACTCCGGACCCCCTGGTCCAATCTTAACCAAACTTGGGGGTTCCTCCAAGCTCCGCTGAAATTTTGGGACCTCCACCTTAAAAAATGCCCCCCCCCAGAGCCGCGGAAAGGCGCGATTGTGTTTTTAATGGCTTTATTCGGCCGAATTTTTTTCCGAACTTTGAATTTCGGCCGAATTGAACGGATCCGAAGTGGGGGAGTTCGGACTTCGGCACGTAACGAACCCACAAGGGCCAAATTCGGCCGAATCCGAACTGTACCGAATTTTTTTTTTTGACAGCCCTACCGACCGAGCCAAACGGTTCCAGAGCGGAGCTTGTCTCATTTGTGGGACGGTGGGCCACTTTGCAGCAGCCTGCCTGTTGCGCCCGGAACAGCCAGCTCCTACCCCCCACCCTGGGAGTGCAACTCAGGTGGGTGGGGAAAAGCGCGGTTACTGGATGCACCGCTGCTGCTGGATGGAAGGGTCCCCCCGCTCTCAACCTCCACACAGACGTTCCTCCAATAGCTCTCACCGTCCCACTACCCAACCCCTCAGGGTCTCGGATTACAAATACCACCACCAGGAGCGAGGACAGCACGGGCTCATCAGAGGAGGAGGAGGATTGGGGAGCCTTGGCGCTGAATCTGACATCCCCTGACCTGGCGAAAAATGGACTGGGTCTGCAGTAAATGGAGCGCCACCGCAGACCCTTGCTCCTGTGCAACCTCTATAGCTCCAGTAATGGTGAGCAAAGTAGGGGACACGGTTTTCTTAGACATTATTTTACAACATCACAAGGGGGGTCCCCAGGTATGTGTAAAGGCCTTAGTAGATTCTGGTTGCGCCCGTACCTTAATTAATGAAGACACCTTTAAGGCCTTAAAAGTAAAGTCGGTGCCACTGCCCCAACCTGTCCAGTTTGCCCAAATGGATGGCAGTGATTTTTTTTGGGGGGGGCAGTGGACCATCGCACTGGCAGAGTGGCCATGGGCATGGGCCATCACTGGGAACAGTTATGCTTCACAATAGCACTGGGCATAAGATATGCAGTGGTCTTGGAGGTGATTTGGCTGCATGGGCATAGCCCCACTATTGACTGGGCAGTGTCAGGCCTGCTCTCTGCGTTTAGGGATAGTTTTGGTTTCTCACAGATGCTCTGCTTTGCTCAAGGACTGTTTTCCTAATGATTGCATTCCTCTCTGGCTTTGAAGCTCGTGGGAGCCGGGCCCGTTGGACTGAGGGGTTACCATGCCAACCTGTGCTATCTTGATATGACCATCCCCCCCATATATTCTGTTGTATGTCTCTTTTGCCCCATTCCTGCCTTTTTACCTATGCAAGCTCTGAATACCTGTATGATCTCCATTAAAGTCAACTCTTCTTTGGATTACCTGTCTGCGAGTGTTCCTTGTGGGAGTGCATCGGGACCAAGTGCTTTCAGGCAGCCAGAACCATTGAGTTCACTCAGCCACAGTGCAACTGTCATCGCAGAGAGGTAGCAGTTAAAACACTAGCCATGGCGGCGCAACCTAATGGCGCCTCCAACCCCCCAACTGCCTCGCAAATATATAGACTTTGCTGCTGTTTTTTGATGTGAAGGAGTGTGATGTACTGCCTCCCCACCACAGAACAGACTGTGCTATTGAGGTAGTGGGGGAAGGCAAGTTACCAAAGAGCAAAATTTATCCAATGAGCCCCAAAGAGAAGTCTGTGCTCAGAGATTTTTTAGACATGAATTTGGCTGGCAGATTCATTCGACCCTCCACTGCACCTAATTGCGCCCCAGCCTTTTTTGTACGGAAGAAAACGGGTGATTTATGCTTGTGCATAGACTTCCGCAGACTCAATGCGGTCACCCAAACAAATGCCTATCCCTTCCCCCTGATCTCTGATTTATTGAGTCAGCTGAAAGAGGGGCGCATTTTCACCAAATTAGATCTGGTTGAAGCGTATTATCGGGTGAGAATTCGGGAGAGGGATGAACTACTGACTGCCTTTTCCAGCTGTTTTGGGATGTTTGAATACCTAGTGATGCCTTTCGGGTTAAAAGGCGCCCCAGGGGTCTTCATGCAATTAATAATGAAATCCTGCATGACCTGTTGTTTAAAGGAGTGGTGGTTTACTTGGATGACATTCTGATTTACTCCAATACTTACGAAGAGCATGTTGCCATGGTCAAAGAGGTGCTACGGTGCCTCAGAGAGAACCAACTCTATGCTAAGGTCTCCAAGTGTGAGTTCCCCCAAGACCAATTGACATTTCTGGGGTACATGATCTCGCACCAAGGACTAGCCATGGATCCTGAAAAGGTATGAGCAGTGTTGGACTGGGAGCTGCCCTCGAGCCGGAAGCAAGTCCAACAGTTTCTTGGGTTCGTATATTTTTACAGGGGGTTCCTCCACAACTTCGCCCAAGTTGTGTTACCCATAACCGACCTCCTCAAAACCAAGGGGAAAATGAATGCGGCAACCCTGCCATCCGCTCGGGTTGAATGGACGCTGGAGTGTCAAAGGGCTTTTGACACACTTAAACAGTTGTTCACCTCTGAGCCCGTGTTGAAGCATCCGGATTGTGGCCGGCCGTTCATCGTTCAGGTAGATGCCTTGGAGGTAGCCATGGGGGGGGGCCTTTTGCAGTGGGGGGAGGTGGTCAGCTGCACCCCTGCGCTTATTTTTCCAAAAGGTTTTCCCAATCCCAGCTGAACTGGCCCATATGGGAAAAGGAAGCCGCTGCGGTGAAACATGCTTTAAAGGTATGGAGACATTTTCTAGAGGGGGCAGACACCCCCTTCGAGGTTTGGACTGATCACAAGAACTTAGAAGCCCTAATGGGGACTTGCAAACTTTCTGCCAAACAAGTGAGATGGGTGGATTTCTTTTCTAAGTTCAAGTTTGTACTGCACCATGTCCCTGGGAAACAAAACCAGCTGGCGGATGCTCTATCCTGGCTTCCCCAATACCCAAGCAAAGTGGAGCGCCCTAAGGAGTCCCTTTTCACTCCTGCACAGAGGAGTCTGATGCCTACATTACCTGTACAGACTCGTGCCCAAATGCAACGGGCCATGGAAGTTCCACGCCCTAGTGAGTTGCTCGCCCCCTCCCTCTGCTGCAGTCGACTGGTGTGTCGGGAGAGCCTGCGAGCCCTACTCCCAAGAAACCTTCTGAACTTCTGATTACCGACGCCTTTCTTGGAGGGGTTGCCTGATTCCTTCAGGGATGCTTTGGTCCAGGGATACCAAACAGAGCAGTTAAACAAAGTCCTCCCAGGGAATCTCGTTGAGCGGGGGAAGCTGTGGTTCAAAGACACTAAGTTGTATGTGCCTGAAATACTCCGGGGGGAGGTGTTGGGTCATGCCCATGGGGCAAAATCTGCAGGACATTTTGGTTTCGTAAAGACACTACACCTGCTCTGCAGGCAGTTTTGGTGGCCCAAAATGAGATCAGACTTGGATTCCTTCATTTGCAGTTGTCCCACTTGTGCCATCGCCAAACGACCCCCAGGGAAGCCCCCCGGCTTATTGCAGCCGTTGGAAACGCCCTCTAAGCCGTGGGAAGTTATTGCTATGGACTTTATGACTGATCTTCCTCTCAGTAGGGGGAAAATGGTACTATGGGTGGTTACAGATTTATTTTCCAAGCAAGTGCATTTGATTCCTTGTGCGGGCTTGCTGTCCGCCCCGAAATTGGCCCGTTTGTTTGTGTCACAAACAAATAAATATCATTCATTTCCAAGCAAGATAATCTCTGACCACGGGGTTCAATATGTTGCCAGGTTTTGGAAGGCTTTTCTCAAGTTGGTGGGGGTAGAGCAGGGGCTGTCAAGTGCGTTTCACCCCCAGACAGATGGACAGACCAAACAGGTGAATGCTGTCTTAGAGTGTTACTTGCGATGTTATGTAAATTACCATCAGGATGACTGGGTCGACCTCTTGCAATTTGCCGAATATGCTTATAATAATGCTGTGCATCAATCTACAGGGTTTAGCCCATTCTACGCAGTGTATGGGAGAGAGTTCAGTCCCCTAGGCAGTGTTGACGTCTCGGGGGAGGAGGGAGGTGCCGACATAATGGAGTGGGTCCATGCAATTCAGACCACTTGGCCCTGGTTACAAAAGAATCTGGAACGGGCTAAACGGAAATACAAGATCCAAGCAGATAAACATCCTTCTCCTGGTTGGGAAGTTAAGGTGGGGGATCTAGTGTATCTGTCCACCAAAAACCTCCAATCCCTTCGCCTGTACAGGAAACTTAGTGAAAAGTTTTTGGGACCTTTTCCCATATCCAGAATCATCAACAAAGTGACCAAGGAACTCTCCCTCCCCAAAGCATTGAGGAAGGTCCATCCGGTGTTTCATATCAGCCTCTTGAAACAACATATTCCCTCACCCGAATGGCATCCAGAAGTTTCTCCGGAGGTACCTAACATGCTGGGGGGGAGGAGCACTTTGAAGTTTCCAAAATCCTCAACTCCCTTATCCACAGGGGATGCTCCAGTACCTTGTTCGCTGGAAACACTTCGATCCTGCTTATGATGAATGGGTTGCTCACCACCACATCTCCGCCCCCCAGCTGGTCTGCCAGTTCCATGCATCATAGCCGGACAGTCCCTCCCCGACACACATGGGAGGTGGAGGGGGGCCTTAGAGGGGGCAGAATGTCAGGCACCGGTCTGGTACTCAGCGGTTAGGCCAGGTGGTGTTCCAAGGTCAAATTATTATTCAGATCTGAGGTTGTTGTGTCTTGCTCTACCCTGGGAAGAGCAAGTGTTATCAGGGGGTTGCTGTAGCAACCAGTAGTCCTCCAGAATGTTCAGAATGTTCACTTTCACTATATATCTTTTGTACCCTTAGAGTTTCCCCCATTAGTGTCCTTGTTTATTTACAAGTCAAATTCTGCAACTCGCTGTATATTTCTCAATAAATCATCTTTCCACGGAAGACCTGCCTAGAGGTTGATTTGTGGGATTTGTCTAGTGAGCCCAGAGCTGACATTTGGGGGAATTCAGCTTGAAATTCAGTGTTCCTGAATAAATCCGGCCATTTAAAGCCATTAAAAACACATTCGTGCCTTTCCGTGGCTCTGGGAAAGGCATTTTTGGAGGTAGAGGTCCCATACTTTTAGGGTAGCTTGGTGGGACCCTACTGAACCCCCAAGTTTGGTGAAGAGTGGGTCAGGGGGTCCCAAGTTATAGGGTCTGGAAGGGGTCCCCCCATCCGCCCATTGGAATGAAAAGGACCCGACAATCCTTAATGTGCATCTAGAGAGCGGCAAATCTTAAAACCTCCCATTGTTTCTTGTTGGCTATTTATGCATGGGATGTTTTGCTTTGGATGTACAGCTCTCTAGATGTGTAAGCCCTTGGCCCGAAGAATCCCCAAAAGCAACAACCCAGACAGGTGGTCCTAAGGCAAGTTGACTTTATTGGAAATCAAACGGGTTAACAGTGCTTGCAAATTAACTAAGCCAAGAATGGCTGGCTGGCGCAAATCAGTAATATATATTAGCATAGCTGATATGGCAGGTTGGCATAGTAACTCGGTTTCCCACGGGAGAGGAATGCACGAGATAAAGTGTCCGTTAGAACAACAAAGCGAGGCAGCTGCGAGAAGCCGCGAGAAAGTCATAACACCTCAGAGGAGCCAAGGAGCCGAAACAGGCCCGCTCCTGACAAGATGCGCATTTCCTCCATCTGAATTCTCAAAACTCTGCAGGGGGGCTTATTGTTGAGATTTGGAAATTTGGATGGGGAAAATATGCATCTAAAGAGCGGCAAATCCAAGGCAAAACCTCCCATTGTTGCGGACTGATAAAAGACGGCGTTGTTTACAATTCACTCTGCTTTACCTTGGGAGCAAAGCCCTACCACAGCTCTTACTTCTGAGTAAGCAGGCCGGAGGATCAGGACTGCCTGCCCTTTTCTCTTCATTTCGCTTCCTCCTGTCACCGCTTCCTCAGCCCTGGGTCACCCAAAAACAACGAAGACCCAGGGGTGTTGAGGGAGGAGACAATGTGGCTGAGCTGCCAATGTCAGGGGAAAGGAGAAATCCTGAGCAGGGATACCTGTGGGGGGGCAGGGAGGGGGGAATAAGCAGGATGCTGGATTGTACAGCATGACACCACTGGCATATACACACATGCGTGCCTGCTGCACTCCATTCCCTCCTCCCACATCACGCAAAAGAAGGCAAAAGCTCGGATTCTACAGACATGGCCCACAGAGGCAATCAACCCCCCAAGCAGAACAGACCCCCCCCCATGACAAGAAGATGCAAATTCCAAATGGAGAACAACAGGGCAGCCAGAGAGAGAGACTCACCGACCCACACTGACCTCCAGGCGAAGGTGGCAACCAGTGAAATCAGCAAAAAAAAAAAACCACTAGCGCAGAGGCAATAACCCCCCCCCAAGCAGAACAGCCCCCCTTTGGCTTCCCCTCCCCACACACACAGAATCCCCCCACATACACACACAGGAAAAAAGTTTTAGAGAAAAGCCCCAAAATTGGTCAAACTGTGGATGTCTTCTCTTCCAGCAGAAGCAGGGGTCAGGAGGAGTAATCCAGTCTGATTCCAGCAAGCAGCAGCAGGTCAGCTCAGCTCAGGATTTCTCACGATTAGCACAGGGGCAGCACAGGGGCAGCAGCAATGGAAGAAATACACACACAGAGAGAGAGAGAGTCTCTGGCCATTTATACACGGGAGGTTTTGCCTTGGATTTGCCGCTCTCTAGATGCACATTTTCCCCGTCCAGATTCTCAAAACTCTGCATGAGGGCTTATTGTTGAGTTTTGAGAATTTGGATGGGGAAAATGTGCATCTAGAGTGGCAAAACCAAAGCAAAACCTCCCATGCATAAATGGCCTCTCCCCCCTCCATCGGGCAGCACAGCAACCCGGGACCATGCGCACACACCCCCGCACGGGGATCTCTCTCTCACACACACACAGACACACACTCTTTCTCTCCCCTGGCAGTGCAGCAGGCCGGGCTCACACACTCATTCGCGACTGATTGGCCAGAAGAAGACCCAGCTTGGCCACCTATTGGCCACGGGAGAATGCAGATTGGGGGTTACCAAATTTGTATGAATTTATTCGGTGTCCGCCTGAACTCGCTGAGTTCGGCTCGTCGTTTTCCTGCCTTTTTTGACTTCGGTTCTATCTGAATGAGAAACCGCCGAATTGGGGTAAATTTGGCTTTTTTCAGTTCGGATAGAACTGAATCGACATTCCTAAGTGGGAGTGGATGGAATAAAGAAAACCAATAGAAACACTACACATGAGGGGAAAGCCTACACAAAATAGGCTTCCAGAAAAGGAAGTAACTAAAAAAAAAAAAAACTGAAGAGAAAACTAAAGGCACAAAAATGCATGTGGAAATGGAGGATAAACCAAAGAAGTATGGGGCTAGAAGCATTAAAAAATGTGGGAAAGCCCTATGAACTATTTCTCCCAAGGGCTTTACATAGAGATTAAACAGCATGGGGAATAAGACTGAGCCCTGTGGAAACTTGCAGAACAAGTCCCCCCTGAGGTATCAGAACAGTTCTGAATTTACAAGGCAATTTCTCTTTGAATGTATATATAAGTGCTCTTTTAAATGCATAGAATATACTTCTTGAGCATGTGATTTGTCTAATTCTTTGATTTCTTGGAACAAATTTGTTAATTGTTCTTTTATTGTGTTATGCATTCTCCTCAAAGGTAGCATTTTGTTACATTTGAAATAATATTCCATAAAAAGTGAGGAAGGCACTAAAAGCACATCATGCAAATTTGTTTCTGATCATTTAGCAAAGTAAAATCTGGCTGAATCCAATTAGAAGGCAGAGTCTTATTTGTAAAAAGTCTCTTAAAAATTAGTGACGCAATCCAAATTCACTCTACTTAAAAGTGGTGCTCACTGGAAACTGTACATTCCATTTTCTTTTCAGATTCACATTTGTTTCATTTTCTTAAAGATTACATGCAGTGTTGTTTGATTATTAAAATGGTTTACATTTTTAAAAGATCCTCTCAGCAAACTGTTGCTGAAACTAATGGGTTATAGTTTCCATTCTCACCCTCCAGCTCAATCTGCTACTTTGTTTTGTTTACACCTCATTGAATTTCCTTTTGTCTTCCCATCCTTGCTCTGTTGATGAAGTCATCTGTCTGCATTTTCCCCATTGACTTACTAAAAAAAAAAGCCCAGAAAGCTGTACATCTCCTGCACAAGTTAATAAGGCAAGCCAAATGATCCTATAGTTTGATGGCAGGCACCACAGCAAATAAAAGGACTTCCAGCAGAGTTCAGTCTGCCCATGTTACCTCTCATGGCTGAAATCTTCCCAAAGACATGTGGTTGGAAATCTTGTCGCTAATGCTCTCCAAAGAGTTACATGGCAGATAAGTTTTTCATTTCATCTTACTCACACACATAAATGTTCATTTGTTTCAATTCACAGAGAAAACTTCATAACCGGATGGGATGGCTAGACTTCTCTGAGTGTGAAACAAGCTCTTTATGGAGATGTGAACATCTGCAAAGGAGTGGCACAAAGTCCTGCTAAGGGATACAGGCCATAATAATAACCAGATTTCATGTTCAGGTTGCCACAACAGGGACAGGGATGTGGCAGCTCTATCAGCTGCATACAGCCCAACCTTTCTGTACTTAAAAATCTTCCTTTTCAGTGGGGGTGACAATACAAGGGAAATAAAAAAAACCTTGCTTATAATTAAATCATTGTTATGAATATTTTGAAAAATAGATTATTGTCTCTATTACTCTACCTGGCCTTTGTCTCACCTTGTTGCTACTACATTCTTCTTTTGAAATAAACTCCTTATAGCTAATCCTGTTGGATGAACTGCCAGAATTCTGTATCTCCACACTGTAGTACACAGCTTGAGTATATTCAAGTTTGGGGAGGAAGCAAGCTAAAAATGAAGGAAGTCATGAGACCTTTATAAAATCCATAGCAACAGAGTTCCCATCATGAACCAAAATAAATGGCATGTGCCTTACTGCATTTTCAGTAGTTGCTTTATGTCAACCTTGCTGCCATTCGCAACACTGTGAATCAGCAATGAAAGACTCCTTTTTATGGTTGCCAACTCTGGTTTGGGAAATTCCTGGGGACTTGGTGGTAGACCCTAGGGAGGGTAGGGTTAAGAGAGGGGTGATGTCAGACTCAGGCATCCATCCCTAGCATGCCATAAACAGACACGCTCAGGCAGGTGACCCTAAGCAATGCTAATTTATTAGGAGCAAAAAGACAGATTAAAAGAAGCTGACTGCCTCTCACACAGGAGAGGTTGCTAATGGGGTCTATGCAGGTAGGTTACAGTATAAAAGCATTCTAAGCACGAAAGTAAAACAAAGTGAAATGACAGTGCAGTAACTACGAGATAACGGTTCCCAGAGAATCGCAGACATAACATCTGTGATAAACAGTACACAGGATTTATAGCAGAACAAAACCTTACTAGCAGCCAGAACCTGGCCTTGACAGGAAGCCAGCCTCTGGCCCACAATTGCCAAACTCCTACTCAAAAGGTAGCAAAGACCTGACATTCTGCCCCCCTAGGGCCCCCCCTCGCTTCCCTCAACCAGGTGAGGTTTGTCAGGGTAGGCCGCGTGGAACTGGTGAACCAGTCGGGGGGCTGCCACGTGGTGCTTAGCCACCCACTCATCATGACCCAGACCCAAATGTTTCCAACGAACCAGATAATAGAACACCCCCCTACGGATACGGGAATCGAGGATCTTCAACACTTTGAAATGTTCTTCCCCCCCCCACCAGCACCGGGACTTTGGGAGGGGCCTCGGGATGCCACTCCAGAGAGGGTACTTTAAAAGACTGACATGGAAAACCAGATGAATTCCACTCAGGGACTTCGGAAGACTGAGTTCCACTGTGACCTTGTTTATGAGCAGTGAGATTGGAAAGGGTCCCATGTACTTTTCATTCAGTTTTTTCCACAGGCGTCAGGAACGCAGGTTTTTTTTGGACAGATAGACCTGGTCGCCCACCTCAAAGTTCCAACCTGGGGAACGATGCTTATCTGCCTGTTTTTTTGTACTTGTTTTTGGCACGTTCAAGATTCTTTTGTAGCCACGGCCAGGTATCTTGTACCGCTTTCACCCAGTCTGCCACCTCAGTGGACCCCTCCCCCCCCCGAGAGATCCATGTTACCAAAGGGCCCGAATTCTTTGCCATATACCACTTGAAACGGGCTGAAACCTGTGGACTGGTGTGCGGCATTGTTGTAGGCATACTCAGCATAAGGCAGTAAATCTACCCAATTGTCCTGGTGGTAATTTACATATCAACGCAAATAACATTCTAACACAGAATTGACACATTCAGTTTGCCCATCGGTTTGGGGATGATACGCACTAGATAAACCCTGTTCCACACCCACTAGCTTGAGAAAAGCCTTCCAAAACTTAGCCACAAATTGGATCCCACGGTCGGAGATCACCTTGCGTGGAAACGAGTGATATTTGAAAACATGTGACACAAACAACCGGGCCAACTTTTGGGCTGTGGGCAGCCCTGCACAAGGAACCAAGTGCACCTGTTTGGAAAACAGATCTGTAACCACTGAAAGTACTGTTTTCCCCTGATTGGGGGGAAGATCGGTTATAAAATCCATGGCAATAACTTCCTTTTTTTTAAATATTTTTTTTTATTTTTCCAAATCATTATACATTCCAGTTCACATAACTAAAAGTATAATTCTTTAACTTCCCCTCTCCCCTCCTCTGACCCCTTGTTTAACATTCTCTCTCTCTTTGTATTATTTATCTATGGCAATAACTTCCCAGGGGCCTGAGGGCGTTTCCAAACGTTTCAATAGTCCGGGTGGTTTTCCCATCACCTGTTTCGCAGTGGCGCAAGTGGGACAGCTACGAATAAAAGAGTCCAAGTCCGTTCTCATTCCTGGCCACCAAAACTGCCTGCGGAGTAAATGCAAAGTTTTTACAAAACCAAAATGACCCGCTACTTTAGAACGATGGGCCCGATCCATCACCTCCCTCTGCAGGGATGCAGGAATATACAGTTTAGTGTCCTTGAACCAGAAACCCTCCTTCAAAGTCATCTTGTCTGGCAGAGTATTAGCGGTGCTTTCTGTTTGGTAGGCTTGGGTTAACGCAACCTTGAATGGGTCCGGCAGCCCCTCTAAGGGAGGTGCTCCTTGAGCACCTTTGGGAGAAACCGGCAACTTTTCTCGGAAGGTGCCTGGCGGTTGATCCCCAGGAGGAGGGTCTTTCACTGCGTCTGGACCCCCATTTGCAGCAGGGGACTGCCGAACCTGAGAGCGAGTCTGCACGGCCAGACTGGGCATAACCCCCCTCTGCTCTGGGGTGAAGAGAGAGTCAGTGGGGCGCTCCACCTTACTCTGGTACTGGGGAAGTCGAGACAATGCATCTGCCAACTGATTTTATTTGCCGGGACATGTTTTAATACGAAACGGAACTTCGAGAAAAATTCTGCCCAACACACATGTTTTGCAGTAAGCTTATGTGTCCCCTTTAAAGCCTCCAGGTTTTGTGATCTGTCCACACCTCAAAGGGAATCTCAGCTGGAATTACAGCAAGTTATTACAAGAAGATGGACTTCATACTGATTTCTCAACTACAAAAGGTCTTCAACGATCTACTATTCGAAGGCAAAGTTCCAGAAACATGGAAAGAGGCACATGTTTCTTTAATTCCAAAAGATGAAGCAGAAAGCCACCTCCCCAAAGCATACAGACTAATTTCACTCTTAAACATCGAGTACAAAATTTTTGCTTCAATACTAACTCAAAGACTGAAGAGATGTATCACAAAGATCATACATCCTGATCAAACCAGTTTTATTCCAAAGAGACAACTGAAAGATAATTTTAGAGTGGTTTTGGTGGCAACCAATTACATTAAGAACAAAAAAGAAAAAGCTGCAATGCTATTTTTGGACGCTGAGAAAGCTTTTGATAACATCTCATGGAACTTTTTGATGGTAACGTTACAACAAATAGACTGTGGCACACAATTTTTGAAAGGCATAAAGACCTTATATACCAGTCAAAGAGCGAGATTATTGGTCAACGGGATGTTAACAGAACAATTTGAAATACATAAATGGTTGTCCTTTGTCCCCTTTATTGTTTGATTTGGCAATGGAGATACTTGCAAACAAGATAAGAGCTATTGTCGAAGGCTTTCACGGTCAGAGTTCATTGGTTCTTGTAGGTTATCCGGGTTGTGTGACCGTGGTCTTGGTATTTTCTTTCCTGACGAAACAGCTGTGGCAGGCATCTTCAGAGGAGTAACACTGAAGGACAGTGTCTCTCAGTGTCAAGTGTGTAGGAAGAGCAATATATAGTCAGAAGGGAGTTGGGTTTGAGCTGAGTCATTGTCCTGCAAAGTATTAAAGGTAATGTGCTAATCATTGTCCTGTAAGTATCAAGATAATGTGCTAATGAGAGTGTGGTATGTTAATGTGGAACCATTGTATCCTGAAGTGATCTGTTAATGTGTGAAATCCATAGCTAATCCGCATGGCTATTGTGGACTGTAGTCTTTGTTAGTCTGGAGGTTTTCAGGACAGGAAGCCAAGCCTTATTCATTCTTAAACTCTCTTCTTTTCTGTTAAAGTTGCGCTGATTTTTATGAATTTCAATGGCTTCTCTGTGCAATCTGACAAAATAGTTGGTAGAATTGTCCAGTATTTCAGTGTCTTGGAATTAAGACCCTGTTTGTGTCAGTCCATGTTCAGCCACTGCTGATTTCTCAGGTTGGCCAAGTCTGCAGTACCTTTCGTGTTCTTTTATCCTTGTTTGTATGCTGCGTTGTGTGGTCCTGATGTAAACTTGTCCACAACTGCAAGGTATACAATATACTCCCCGGGGCTCAACCAGCAAGACGGGAGGAAAAGCATGGCAGAGCATTGATCCACTCAAACCGGCAAAGTGACAGCAAGTGTGGGAGAGAGAGAGAGCTAGCTACCTTATGGCTGAGAGTGACCTCAGTTATACTCTTTTTGGGGTGGGGGATGATGGGCTTATCCCCTTGTGGTTCCCATTGATTCACAAAAGGTGAATGAACCCTTAATGGTCAGCTGCTAAGGTGTGTCAGGGGGGCAATTGAGACAGGTAAGCTAAAACCTATGGCTTGCGCAATTCTGGGAGGGTCAGGAGACCATCGTTGGTGGGTTTATTTGACAGGAGACAACAGGAGAGAACAGCTATGTCCAGGAGCGTCCTTTCGCAATGCCGGAGGGGCTATCTGATAGCTGCTGATATAAGGGAGGCTTCCAATGAGCCATTAATCATGCATATGGAGGAGGAGGGGAGGAAAGGACTGCGTACGTGCCTGGTCATCTCTTGCAAAATGTCAGCTTGCTGTAGACTGGGTCAGAGAAAATGGATTCCCTCTGGTTCTTCCTTCTCACTAGTACGGGAGTCTCTGTCCATGGCATCTGGGCTTGACTTTCGTCTAGAGTGGTGGGGACATGTGTCTCCAGTTAATACAGTCCGGGAGATGGCCCCCTGGCTTACACTCCTTCTTTGGAGGTTTTAAAGCAGAAGCTAGATGGCCATTTGTCAGCAATGCTGATTCTATGACTTTAGGCAGATCATGAGAGGGAGGGCATCTTGACCATCTTCTGGGCATGGATTAGGGGTCACTGGCGGTGGGTGGGTGAGGTAGTTGTGAATTTCCTGCATTGTGCAGGGGGTTGGACTAGATGACCTGGGGATCCCTTCCAACTCTATGATTCTATGAAACTGCTTTTCTGCAGTCATCTGTAGCACAGAGCAGTGAGCTAGGCCTAAATCATACCAGTTATGCAAAACAAAGCATATGTCAACAACATGTTCACTTGGTTTAAAGGGCTATTATATTCTTTACCCCCAGCAAGCTGGGTACTCATTTTACCAACCTTGGAAGGATGGAAGGCTGAGTCAACCTTGAGCCAGCTACCTGAAACCAACTTCCATCGGGATAGAACTCAGGTAGTGAGCAGAGCTTGGACTGCAGTACTGTAGCTTACCACTCTGTGCCACAGGGCTCCTTAATTTATAGCAAACACAGGCCTATATTCTCTCCCCTCTTCTCCACCACATAGAGGATTTCTTTCCACACCCCAACACAATATTTCTTATCTGTGCCCTCTGTAAAAGTGACCTAGTGAGGAACAGACCCTCTTCATCACCCACGTTTTCATGTATCCCTCTTTCAATGGAATTAACTAGGTGATTCTTTCAAGAACCCTTACAAAGAATTTCAAACCATCAGATGAGAATGCAGAGGGAAGCATTATATTTGATGGCTTGAATAATCACTCTCATTTAGGATGCTGGAATGAATTACTCTAATAGTATGTAATCATAGAATTAAGACTTCAGAGTCATGTAAATGTTCAATGTATTGTCCTGTTCTTATCCCATCAATTAGAGCTAGTACATAGCAATGTTGTAGATTGGGTATATAACTTAAGATGCTCAGTCAAATCAAAAATAATTGTTTCCCATAACAGCAAAATGCTTCTTTTGTTATTAAAGTGCTAAATTGCCTGCCTCCTTTTGTTAAGGGTAAAATATTTTCTGCTTTGTTTTATTCCCCAACCTCCTATAGTACTTGTCTAAACAGTTCATCTAAGTGAGACTGATGTTTCTCAAGGACTGTAAGTGATGAGAAGATCTGCCCTTTGCTCTTCAGTTATCTCTTCACAGTTATTGTTAACACTTATCTGCAGTTCTCTGAGAGAAATAGTTCCATTTTGCTGGGTCGCAAACATTCATTTTTCTTATTCAGTCCACAGCTTTTCCTCCAGGCAAGCTACAAAAAAATGTCATCTAGTCGTGTTGCTTAACTCTGAAAGAAAATCAAACAGAAAGTATGCTTTAGGTGAACTGTTCTTTGCAGTAACTTGGTAACTCACCAGTGATGAGGCTGAAAACCATTCTGATGTATTGGTTAGCTTTTTGGTCAAACAAAGTGAGTTCAGAAATCAATGTCCATGCCAGGAATTTTGAAAATTAGACAATGAACATAGAGCATGGCATTCTCTGAAGTGATGGCATTTAGCTCAATTTGGGTTACAGCTATACTTTAAATTATGTCAAAGTAAAACATTATAGGAGAGAGATCACGATGGGTAGCCGTGTTCGTCTATCAATAACAGTAGAAACGAGCAAGAGTCCAGTAGCACCTTAAAGACTAACAACATTTCATCCCTGACAGAAGTTTTTTTAGTCTTTAATGTGCTGCTGTACTCTTGCTCATTTCCATTGTAAAAGGGTTTAAATTATATTTTAAGATTGGTTCAATCTGAAACAAAATTTTGAGATAAGGCAAAATTTGGGATTTTTTTTTTTTTTTGAAATTTGCCTTCAAGATACATTTACATTTTTCAAATGAAATTTGGCATCAAGATTTGAAATTACGTAAAGTTTATGAAATATCATTGCTAGTTGTCTGTCGGAGGCTGTTAGGTCCTCTCACATGTTGAGTGCTGCTTATAACACATTGTGAGTTTTTCTTTTAGTCAATATAAAATATTGTTCAATGCTTATGACTACATATCAAATGCGGTTGCATCCTGATTGCATCCTGATTGCTACTTCATATTCACTGCCAGACAGTGTCAACTGTTGACTTTAAGAGAATGTCTGCTGTCAGCCTCTATCAAGTGTGGACTGGTGTGTGTCAGATACTGATAGCTTCTGCATGTCAGATATTATAAAACATAGAGTATTTATGTATACCGGTGGGTTTTATATGCCATGGTATAATACTAGACTGGTGCAGAAAGCTGAGTGCCAAAGTAAGTAGTCATGGCATTAAGATGCAATCCCAGTTGGATATGTGTGAATGTGTGCACAATATAGAGGTTAGAATGTTGGATGTGTTCAAATTTCTTTTCTGCCATCTAGCTTGTCTTGGGCCAGTCCCTCTTTCTTTTTCAGCCTAATCTATGTGACAAGGTTGTTGTGAAAATAAAATGGAGACTAATCTGTATGTCATCTTTGTTGCCTAACGGGTTGCCAAACTCCTGGACTGGTCATAGCAACCCCAGTATACATGCGCACGCTGTTCCAAGCCACACGCCTAACCCCAAATGCTATGGGGAAGGCTCCCGCGCGCCAGTGAAACTGACTCGACAACTCCTATGCATCCCGCAGATGGCACCTGAGAAACCGAGGCCAGGTCAACAATTCCAGTGAACCAGAGAGTCTCCATTTCCTGTGGGTGCCTCCGTTCCAGCAGAAGCCATTCCGCAAAGAGCTGACAAGCATGTAGCCTCCGCCAACACCCCCCTCCCCAGCCTCATCAGCATGATTGATGGCCCATCAGAAGACATCCTGATATCAGCAATGAGTCGTTCCTCCAGCAATGTGAAGTGACGAGCCCCGGATGCAGCGATGCCGCACCTTTGTATTAGATCGTTAAGCCAATCTGCAGAGACTCCCCGTTTTCCCCGGAATTGCACAAATCACTTGAATTAGAATAGTTTTCTAAAATTGCCCTCACCCCACCCCGGCAGCCAACCATTAGGGTCCTTTGTCACCTTTTGTCACACAGGAACCACGGAGGGGTAATCCAATCACCCTGCCCCCAGAAAACAGTATATCTGGGGTCCCCACAGTCCATAATGTCACCTTAAGTCTTTCCCTGGCATATTTGCTGCCTCTCTGTGAGTTGGGTTTTGCACAGCCTGGTCACGCTCCCTCTCCCACCTCGCTGGCCGAGTCTACGGGAACCCCCTATTCCTCACCCCTCTCTCTCCCTGAACCTTAGCCTATGGAACCCGGGACAACTCCTCTACAGGAAAGGTGCAGTATAACCTGTCAACGTATTCCTGCCACATTGGCAATTGTCTCTCTACTTCTCTCTGTGATTCCTAGATTCTCTGTGTATGTTTGTGTTGCCACATTGGATGCTTGAAAAACATAAACACTCTTAATTTGGAATCCCTTGCCTCTGTCATTATTCTAAGGTCACAGATCCAGGCTTTGGTATGTATTGGTTGCATCCCGCTATATAAATATTATAGTTACCGTATGTGCAGCTAATTCCCCAATCAAAGCGCATTTCGGCTAACATCTTGAGCTCCTTGAAGAAAAGGTAGGTACAATGTTAGATTAAATTGACTGAATCAGTCAACATCATTTTTCATATTTTATTGAATTCTGAACCTTGCCCCAATGCAGATTGAAAAACTAAGAGAATGGGGCCAGCTGCAGACAGGAGACATTTTTCTACAGACCTGGAAAGATCCCAAAGTTGCAGAAAATTTCCTAAAGTGTTTTTTTTTAAATGGGGTGGATTTAAAATACCCCCAAATGGAAAATCATTTTTCACAGGGAACAACAAGGAAAAGTGACCTTGTGTTCCTTCCTTCACAAGCTGTGCCAAGCCTCAACATGGAGAGAAGGCAGTGAGGCGAAGCAGTCAGTAAGAGGAGGAGGGTATGGTGGTACCTCTACAGCTTTAAGGTCTCTCTTTCCTCCACCAAGGAAGGGGCCCCTTCCTTGTGCAAATTCAAGAACAGCTGCCACCACAGCCCAAGGACCTTCACTGCATGAATGAAGGTAAGCTGTGCATATGTTAGAAAATATTTTGAAACAATATGTTCGTTTTAGAAGACAGAGTATCTGCCTGAAATGCTGAAGTTACTATTAGAGTTAAGTATAAACTCAATCCCTGACATTTTGTGGTTGACTCCACCTCTTGTGGAGTGCCATTTTATAGTTGCACCTACCACCCTGTGTCAGAATTCGAAGGGTGCCCAAAGACTCAAAAAGCTTAGAGATTCCTGGTTTAAATCATGGCCACTGATTTCTGACATGGATAAAACTGGCATAACCACACAACAGCATGTTCACTACATCATACAAATGGCTAACCATGTAGTATTGGCACTCTTAGCTTCTCAGTGGTAACCAAACCAGCGGAGTCACTTCTGACCTTGACATTAATTTCACTTTTTTTCCTCTTCAGAAAACAGAGATATTGAATGCCTGTTACAGAGATGTTTCACACTTTAGTTTTTTATGGTATATGTCGCGGTGCAGGCGAGGAGCGAGGGCTGTAAGTTGTAAGCGTAGTCTGGGGAACAGTCCAAGGTCATTCACAGTGAAGGCAGAGTCCGAGATATCAATACAGGCAAGGGAAGTCCAAGGTGTTAGTCAGAGCCAGTCCAAAAAGTCAGGGTACCAGGAATCCAAAGGCTAGCAGGGAAACAAGGCCGGTACACCAGGAGGTTGGTGACAAGTTGCTTGCACAACAGCCAAGCCTAACTGATGGCTTAAATCCCTTCCCCTGCTGCTGTAGCAGAGCCAGCTGATGCCGATGAGGCTGAGTTCACAGGTGGTGCTTCAGCCCTGCTCTTCCTCATCACTGCTACTGGGGAGGTTCCTGTGTAAAGCCTTCAGCCTAGCACTCTGCCGTCTCTGCTGAATCACCAGACAAACCTGTTTTTTTTTCTGCTCCAGTGGCCTTGGCGAGGCCTCTGGAGACACTGCATGTTGCAAGGTGTCAGGTCCAACTGGAGTCCTTGAGCTGGCAGGCTGCAGGCATGGCGAGTCATCTCCTGACTTTGGCTGATACTCTATTCTGGCCTCTACTTCCTCTTCGTCAGAGGAGGTCTCTGCAGGCTGATGTGAGGGTTCCCAACCCCCCTGTGCAGTTTCCATAAAATCACTTGCTCAGACGATCATTCAGAAACAAGGAAGTTTATTAGAAGCTACAGGAGACTAGGCCCTTACAGGATCAAAGTTGCAAGTGCTTGCTTTTTCTCAAAGACAGCAATATAATCCATTCTATACAGCAGATGCCAGTTACATGTTTTGAGAACCATGAGATAATCGTGCCTAGCACAGGAACATCAAAAGGTCTCAAGAAGCTCGTTACTACAATCTACAATCTACAAACACCAAGGCCAGAGAAAGCAGAAAGCAGGGGGGAGCTGTAGCAAGCGAGGGAGGTGGGGAGGGACATTCCAGCCTGGGGCCTGCTGGAGCTGACAGTAGTAACAGCCTGAACCAAAGTTAGCAAAAGGCCGCTCGGCTGCTTTTACGAGCCAAAGCGGAAACACACAGGAAAGAAGCATACAGATCCTCACAGCTGACTCTCTGCAGGCTGACTCATGACAGTATATCCATAAAGTGCTGTATAGGGTCACATAAAAATATGTGTCTTCATGGCAACTGTATGTTTTCACACTGTGAAACTGGGGTTGGATGGGTAGTACATCTTATAGCAAACTTGCATTTGCTGCCTTATAGTGGGTAAAGCAGCTCTGTGTATTCAGCAGTCATTTTTTGAAATGATATTGGTCAATCTTACCTTTCCTAATGGTACTTTGGGAAACAATGGGATTCCATATATTTTATCTTAATAGCACAACTGTTGTATATCCACTTCACAAGTGCCAAACTTGGCGAAGCAATGGCGAAGCAATGGTTCACTCCAAAGCCAGCAGTTTCCTCAATGTTTAGAAATGCAATGGCATTTTCATGTTGTTTTTGTTATTGCTCAGTATTAAAATTTCACAGTTTTCATACCTTAGTCTAAGCCAGATTGATAGTCATCTTGTTGAGGTTGTTCAGTTTTCCATGGTTATCAGCACACTGCTGGAGCTTGGCCAAAAGTAAGGAGCAACCTAGTGCCTAGTCCTCATCTCTTTCTTGTCCTTACCAAATAAGAATGAATTCCACAGCTCCTGTGCAGTGGCTGTGTTGTCACTGACACACTTTTGAGATGTAATGTCTTGAACGGTTCTAATTTATTCTTGCCACACTTCATTGGATATACACTTCTGAGTAAAACATGGTCTGCAAACATCCATCCATTCCTGAACTATTACTAGTCTATCATGCTTCACATGCACAGATGGAAACTCAAGATGCCAGTCAACCAAAAAGACTGCGAAATGATGAAAAACAAAGACTGAAAAAACAATATCCCATTTAACAAATCATCTATGCTGAAATGCTTATATTTAAGCTGGTTTACTCCTACTGACCCAAAACTTGGATGTCAAATAGAAATAAATCACCTTAAATTCAAAAAACTCTGCTCAGTGGAACAATATGCGACAGTAAGATTCAAACCTAAAACCTTCATTCCAATCCCATGAAGAATAATGAGACCATATCAAAGGCAGCTCTAAGATCAACAAATGCTGTGAATAGTGAACCTTTTGCAGAGCACACATGTTTTTGGATAAGATAATCCAAAACTATACTATGATCCAGTGCCGACCTTCCCTGCCTAAACCCTAAAACTCCTCCTCAAGGTAGCCTTCCTGGTCCAGCCACTCACAGAGTTTTAAGGAAAGATGTTTGGTGTAAAGTTTACTAATTACGTTCAGTAAGCTGGTTGGCCTATAGTTGGAAAGGTCAGCTCTGTTACCTTTCTTAAAAATGGGGACAATAATAGCTAGTCCCCAGTCCTGTGGATTTTGGGCTGTTTGATCTATAAACGTGAAGAGAGCTGCTAGAACTGTTGCCCACCAATCTGAGTGAGTTTAGAAACTCAGGTGGGATGAAATCACTGCCAGGGGCTTTCCTATTCTTCAGCTGTTGTATCCATTGTTTCACTTCCTCTGGAGTTACGGGTGCCCAATGGGGAATATCATCTAGTGTTATTTCAGGATGCAGAGTCGGGGTCAACTGTTGTTCTGAATATAAAGATGTAAAATGATTTTCCCATGTCTCTGCTGAAATTGTGTTGGTCATAAGTTTAGAGGAGTTACTGAGGGTATTAGAAGTTAGCCTCCAAAATTCTATTGAGTTTTTAGTCTCTGCAGCTCTAATCAGTGCTTGCTAGTTAGATTGAATTGCAGTTTTCTTTTTGGTTCTAAGTAAGGCCTTGTAAGTTTGTTTACTAGCCATAACTTCCTTCTTTGTAACCAGTGCTGAATTATTTTTAAATCTATTATATTGTTCTATAAGGGTTATTCCGGGTTCAGTTATTTCCCGCTTGCAAGGAGAAAGTTCTCCTTGCTTCAGCTGGGCAACCTACCTTGACTGGAGGACACATTAACTAGGGGGGAAGAGGAGGGACCAGAACTCCCAGTGGCCAGTAGGCCACTGTTCTTTGGCCAATCACAGAAGCTGGAATGCCATTCAAACTTTTCTGTGTTTGGGCAAAGAGCACATATACACCTTGAATTATCCCCCAGAGTGACCATTGTTCACTGAGAGAGAGTTTACACAAACCTTGGCTTTTGCTCCTGCTGCCTCATCCTGAGCTGACCTGGTGGATTACAGCCTGCTGCTTTCATAGGATTATTTCCTGGCTGCTGTCTGGAGGAGAAGACATCCAATAGTTTGAGATCCTATCATCATTTTTATTTTATTTGTGGCTTATTTTCTGAACTTGGCTAAAAGCCGTGGGTGTGTGTGTCTAGTTTGAGGCGTTGGTTGGGGGGGTTAATTTCATTTCAATACTGTTTATTAGCCCCTTCTTACTTGCTTTTAAATTCCTGATTTAAGTGTGGTTGGATTTAATTGCAAGGCTTTCCTGATTTTATTCTTTGTGTGTGTGTGGGGGGGGGAATCCCATTGCAATACTGTTTCTTTCTTGCTCGTTCTTACCTGCTTTTAAATTCTTGATTTAAGTGTGGTGGCTGGTGGGATTCTGCAAACCACCTTTGCTACTTTCATTTTTTGGTTGGGAGCGGGAGGAACTGCTTGGCTTTTGTGCATGGTTTTGTTTAGAGAGTTTGTTTACAGAGAGGTAATTCCCTGGCACTTTAATTTTGGTGAAGGCCACCAGACAGGGCTTGGCCTGTTGGTGTGTGTGTGTGTGTTAGCTTTTCCTCCTGGTCTGAGTGGCAGATTTGATCTTGGGGAGGGTGCTGCTTGGATTTTCTTGTCATGGACCTCAGTTTGTTTAGAGAGAGGTAATTCCCTGGCACTAATTTTGTAAATTTTTTATTATTTTTAAAATATTTTACTGTCTGGTACTTTTCAACAACACATTCATTTCATAAATCATACAATAAAAAACTTTAACAGCGTCATCGAAAAGCATATTCATCTATTAATGAAAAGATATTCAAATAAGAGACTTCCCCCTCATCTTCCTCCATCTTGTTATAAATTTATCTATTCTTTTGCAAAGAAGTTCTAATCCAGAAAAATAGATCAAGCTTGATTACTAAGTTAATTCTAAATTATTCAATTCATTTACAATTAGTACGTGTTTATTATTGATTTCATATATAGTAACAGATTTTATTTCAAAACCGTTCTTAAGATAAAAGGATTAGATCAGTAAACACAAAATTCTCTAGTCATCATTTAAATCCCTGTTTAGCCCTCTGTTTCTCTCTATCACCCATAAACTGCATGTTTCCTTTTAGTTTTGTTCTTGCTGTGAATTTTTGTTTTTCCAACACTTCTGTTATTTTTGATGTCCTGTCTTTTTTGTCCAGATGTCAGGGCCAACTCCTTTTTCTCCTCTTCTTGTTGATGTTGTGGCTCCTGGTTAAGGCCAGCTAGATCTTTTTCATAATTCTTCAAAAAGTTTTTTACTTCCTCCTGTGAAGTGATAGTAAATCTGACCTCTTTGTAGGTAAAAGTGAGTCCCTGTGGGAAGATCCAGCAGAATCTTATTCCATTCTTCTTCAGCGTCCCAGTAAATTCTTTGTACATATTTCTCGTCATCATCAAATGTCGTGGGATATCCTTAAGAATGATAAGAGGATTTCCATTCACAGACAAAGGATTATCATAGAGGGTTTGCATAATATAATCTTTCATCCTTATATCATAAAAGGAAATCATAATATCTCTTGCCTTTGTCTTCTCCAAACTGGTGGGTAAAGGAATTCTATATACTTTGTTTATTGCATAATCCACATCTTGTTCACTTATATGAATCAGGTCAGCCAATGATTTTATGATAGTTATTCTGGTACATCCCATTGCTTCTGGAAAATTGCGAAGACGTACGTTCGATTGTCTTAATTTTAACTCCATAGTAGCCAGTTGGTCTAAAACATTTTCTTGTTGGAAATGTATAGCTTGAATTTGATTACCTTGAAGTATCTGTTTATTTTTAATATCTTTCTGTTCTTCAATTGCCTTTTTAATTGAAGTATCCATTTTTCCCATGTCAGTTTTCATTGTAGATATTTGAGATTTCATATTTGTAATTTCGCTTGCCAAAATGTCCAATTTCTGACTAGTCTGGTTGGTAGTTTGAGTTAGACTAGTCAATATGTTGGTTAGCTGAGCCAGACGTTGAGATTGTTGCTCATATTGTTTAGTAAAGGCATCCATGTGTTTTGTTAACATTTCCTGTATTTTCTCGTCGGCCTTTCCCATGTTTATTTCTGAAAATAGTTCTAATAATTCACCAATACCAAGAAGTGCTGTTTTAAATATGTTGGCAGGGTCCAAGACCTTGTAGTGGTTCTATTCATCAATTATACAGGTCCCGGGATTAAATGGCTGCAAATTCTTCTCTCCGCTGTAAAACAATTAGTGTTGTTGTAAAAGGCCATCAAGTTTTATTGACACTCTGTTCGATTGTAAAAGAAGGGGGTGAGCTGGGCATTATTTAAATCGCAGACCTTCGGCTGTCTTGTTTTCCAGTAGTAGGAATATATTGCGTGTTGCATAATAAAGACACACTTCAAGCCCTGCGATTTTCCTGTATGATCTTTCCCTTTCAGTCTCAATGGTTTTCTTTGATGAATCGGAAAGACGTCATCTCCAGAGGAATTTAGCCCATTCGCTCCCACCCCTTTTAACACCTCGGCTTCTAATTGGTAGCTAGAGTATCTGTCAGCCGTCCCGTTTGTTATGCCAAAGTGGAGATCAGATAGATAAGGCTCCTGCCGTTCAACTATAGTCTTTTTAAACAAACAAAGTCACTTATATTATGGACAGAGAGATGCAGATTGCATTGATGATTGTTACGATCTTCCAGAGCTTCAATTTCAAGGTAAAGACCAAAGAATTCTTGCAACTTACTCAGATGTTGGATGATAAGGTTACGGTGATGATAATTTTCTTAGATGGTGATTGAAGGGGGAGGACTGAACCTTGATTACCCATGAAATGTTCCGGCGATGACTTTCCCTCTGCCAGCAGGACCGGCATCACAACGTCCAAGGGGCTTAGAAGCCTCCCTCGGAGAGTTCTGGAGGTCAAACCGCATAAGTGGCTGCAGGGAATTCCTGCTTCCCAAGTCCACTGTTTAGGACCGGGTTGAGGTGCTGTTTAGCACCCCAATTTGAACATTTCTTGGATTTTTCCTGGAGAGTCCAGGAAACATGGCGCTCAGCCCAGCTGCCCCAGCAGGAAGTCGGCACTACTTTAATTTTGGTGGAAGCCACCAGGCAGGGCTTGGCCTGTTGGTGGATGTGTGCTTTTCCTCCTGCTCTGAGAGGCAGATTCATTTGATCATTTCTCTCTGGGTAGTCTAGTGGGGTGACTTCACAGACACACAACCAGAATTAATAAGCCCTGGAAGGAAGTTGTTGGGCTACAGGCCAAAGACTCTTAAAATCATCCCAGATGCATATCTCTGAAGATGCCCAGTTTTGAGATAATATAATTTTTTTTGCCAAAGATCCAGTTACTCTCATTTTCACATTACTGATGAAAGTCCTCTAAATTGTACCAAAATGTATCAGAAACATTTTGAAATGTGTGCAATTGTCTACATCTTAGTCTCCCAAAACAGTAGGAATTACAATTCCTTCATACTGTAATTACTTCCGTAAGAATACCCTGTGTATGTCTCCAATGTGCTTGTTCCGTGACTATGTTATCTTTTTTCATGAGTTGTATTATTCTGTTCCCTCCTCTTCTCTTGCCAATCATGGGTTTGCCAGCCCCCCCCCCCAGCAATCGGTGGGAGAGGGGTTGAGTGGGGGAAATCTAACCAGGCTTAAAATAGGCCTCAATGTCACCTATGTGATGACATCACTTCTGGAACTGATGATGATAGAGGATATACTCTGGTATTTGGCCAAAACTCTATGGTAGAAGCTGTTTTTACCATAAAGTTTTGCTCAAATATTAGAGCATCTCCCCTGTTTTCACAGAAGTGAGGTCATCATGCCGGTGATGTCAAGACCTGGGCCTCATTTTAAGCCTGGTACGACTCCTGCCAGAAGGGGGTCCAAAGCAGGGGATCCCCCACCCCTAGCAGGGGTCTGGCAACCCTACTCTGTTCCTACTTCCTCTCTCATGGGTCCACTTAAGTTTTAACCCTTTCCTGGAGTCACATGTTTTCTTAATTTCCCTGTCTGATTTAAGGAGCTCTGTACCACCACAATGAAGATCTTCCCACACTTAATAGAAATGCCCAAGGTAACACAGGAAGCAAATTTTAATGTGAATGAAAGGAAGGCATGAGCCAGGCTGCCCCTCCCCTATGTCTAGACTCAACTTTTCTAACTCATAAGCTTTCTACAGCTTCAGCAGAAACCATTACAGGGAGGAGGGGAAGCCGAGAGTTACTCTCTGTTGGGGAGAAAGGTATGGTATAAATGAAGGAAATAAGTAAACAAATACACTTTCGTTGTGGCTGGGTCCAGTTCTGGAAGACTGCTCATTTTTAGTAACGTTTATATTTTATGATATTTCTATTGTCTTGCCTTTGAATGTAATCTACTTTGTGTGCACTGGTTCTGAAAAGCAATATAAACTTTATGCATAGATACATAAATTGTTATTACATGTTTTACCACTTCTGCAGTTGGTGCTAATGCTGCAAATGGCAGGATACTATGTTGGGTAGATGTGCTCTGGTAAGGTGGGTTTTAAATATACAAACTTCTTATTTTGGAGACCTTTTGTTCTTTTCACCTAAAGATTCAAGATGTGACCTCAAGGGCAGTAAACTATTGACTTCCCCCAGTTGCTAATTGGAAGAGGAAGATCTCTAAGAATGCCACTTTATAAATCCTTCAAGTAAACTATCAAAAAGACAATTCCAATTTCATGAAAAAAATTAATTTGCCATCCATCCAGTTTTTTTCTAAATGTAGTTCATTGATGTTGGTTTTCTGATCTAACCAGTATTATTCCAGGTAAATGGAACACTTACTTTGTTTCTCTTTTTAAGTCATCAAGGTGTGCTAGTAAGCCATAAAATAAGACTTAATTCTAATTTCATTTGAACAAGATATCTCCCCCTCTCACATCTTGCCTTCAAAGAAGCATTGTGCTCATTTCTTAAATTAGAAATTCAAAATTTATTGCACATTCTTAAGTGGCTTCTAAATGTTCTGGTAATACATTGACAATAAAGAACTCCTGTGTCCATCTACTTAATGGAGAAGGTGAGTCAGCAGCACAAGATGTAGCATCGGGAGAGCAAAAGCTGGCAAAAAGCCTTCTGCTTCATTTTATTATTCTGATGAGGTGATTAAATGTAAAACTCTTACAGTGTCATTTTCCTAGTTGTTTCATTAGGGATTCAGGAAAAGTATCAGGTGTTTAAGAAGAAATGGAAGAGAGGTGTTACTTTTATTAATCCATCATAAAACATAAAGGCAAAAGATCATTAAAAACTAGATGTGTTAGAATGTAGTGGTTAGCATGAAAATCAGTTTGAATGTCTTTTTTTTAAAGAATGATTTCTAGTCCTTGAAACTTGAAGAGTAGACTGTACCTTGTTAATATTTCAGAAGCTGAGTGAAGAGTGGCTGTATAAGATTTTCTATTTGCAAGTATTCCGAGCTTTATGATCCTACCTAGGGTAAGCATAAGTAGAATAAATTTGCAAAACCAGCAATACACTCAAATTGCTTAATATCCATCATTTACATAGGCTGCATAATCAGCTTTTCCTGATGCAAAATGTATTACCTTGGTGCAGAATTTTAATTTGTTCTATGCAAAATTTACACAATTCTTTGTGGACATATGTTTTGCATTGTAATTAGGGAAATCCAAAGATAGCACATTTATATTCATAAAAATATTGCTGAATGACACACACATTAAAATTCTCTTCAGCTCTAATTATTTTGATTGCCTCTTTATAATTATAGTTTTGTTAGTAAATGCAATGCTTTGTTTCTGTTGCATATGCAAACATACACTTTAACTGTCCCTCTTTACCAGAGGAAGTGCCTGTCTTCTGGTAGTAATCCCTGATAAAACTCTGTCATATTTTGTTTCTGTGCTTCTTGGAGAGTAGTTTGAAAACTCTGTTAGTGTGTACAAATATGTACTAGAGTGCATCTGCTTGTCTTTTATCCTCACCATCTGCATAACCACCTATCCAGATTGACAAATGATTAGCATGTACTCTATGATAAATGCAGCCAGATCCATCATGGGATAAGCATCTTTAAGCTTTTATAAAATGAAATTATTGTGGTAAGTTTACTAACACATTAGTGGAGAGCTGTAATTGTCCAAGTGAATTCAGATACAGAAATCTCTTCAGCAAATTGTAAGAGGTAGGTAAGCTTTGTGTGCTGTAAGAATACATGAATGGTTCTTTTTTCAGCTGTGAAGTGTTGGAGGATATGTGTGAATAAAGCTACAAGCTGTCAATGTCAACATCTACAGAGAAGATGGAAGGTAGATTGCCATTCTTTTTTTTAAAAGACCCGGTGCCTTTAAGAGCTTTCATTATTAGCATAAATTCAACAAATACTGCTTTCACCATCATTAAAAAGTAGCCTTCAGATTGAGAGAGAGGTCAAGTTGGAAATTCATCCCAACTGCCTTTTGATCCCTGTGAGGAAACAATTTCAAGTGCCTATTAAAAGTTATATATTTCCAGTATATTTCTCTTATGAGTCTAAGTACTATTGCTGTTACATCCTCACAAACATGTGAACATACATTCAGATTAACATGGGGAATGATCTTGCATGTCTTTCAGGGGGTGGAAAACTGGGATCTTTTACCTTAAAAGGTGGTTTGAGTAGCAAATTTTCAGTAGGGAAAGGATGACAGAGACCTGATTTAAAGATTTAAAAAGAAATATGGAGTTTATTGAGTAATTGGTACAATAATTGGGTGGGTGTGGTCTTATCCTAAACAAATACTAGAAATTCCCACATCAAAGCACAGATAAATAACATATTCCTTATCCTAACTAACAGTTTAACAGCAACAACCATAAATCAATCAGAGCTACTCTAATTTGGATCAGGAGTGACTTTTTGAGCTAAAGGCATAAATGTGAGGAAATGGGGAATAGGTCAGAGGAGAAGTGGAATCCATTGGGTCAGAGGTCTTCTAGATGTGAGGACCTAAATAGCAGAGAGGAACCAAGTGCCAGCTCTCTGTGTGGTGCAATTGTGGTTTGGAAAATAAACAGAGAAAGAGCAAGATGGAGAGCAAAGATATCCCTGTCCTAGTCTATGTAGAAATCAGATAAGAGAGGGAGGGATCCAATTGCAATTCAATTTGTAACCAAGATCAGACTTGGTGATTTCAACAAGGAAGTAGACCAACCATGAGGTTGGGGTAACAGGTAGGCTCCACAACCCAATTATTTTTTGGGGACTGAGAGATGGCTTTTATGCACCTTTAGCCACATTGAAAAGGGAACAGTGTCTCTACTGTGATGAGATTGGGTTCCAGTTAGAAATTTTGAATTGTATTAGAAGGTTTGAGTTTTAGGAAGTAAAAGGTAGGAAGAGCTCCAGATATGGGCATGATTTACTGAGTTCAAAAGTATGGGGGAATATGGCAGATGTCAATTTAGGGAGATTAGGTTGCCTGCCCAGAATACCAGTTTGGCTTGGTTTAACAAAAGACTAGGCAGGGCCAAATCCCCCAGTATTACAACCAAATTTCAGATAAAACATCTGTCTCCCTGGAGAATATAGCACCTTTGGAGGGTGAACTCTGCTGCATTATACCCTGCTAAGGTCTCTCCCCTCCCCAAACCCTGCCCTCCTCATACTTATCTCAGTTGTGCAAAAATCCTTGTACAGGCATCCATGTTAGCCATATGCCTGCTGGTGATGGAACAATTCCTACCTCCAGTGGGCCCTTCCCACCACTGCTCAGTTGGGCAGTGGGAGAAAATAGGGGAGGACAAGGAGCTGATGGCTGCATCCTGATGCTCTGACATCACTTCTGGCACAACCAGAAGTGACATCAGTGTGTTGCCAGTGATGATCTAGCAATTAGTCTCAATTCTGCTAATGGCAGAGCATTGCCAGAGATGTCATTACATTGCCAGTGAGGCCCCACATCCAGTGCCAGTGAGGCCCCACATCCAGTAAGTCTCCCACTGGTTGTCGTTCTAGTGCTGGCAACCTTAATCTCTATAGCCCTCAGGAAAGAGATGGAAGACAGGCCAGCTTTCTCAAACCACATCCCAAGTCAAAAGGAGGTGGAGGGTCTGGCTACCTTGTCAGGCAGAGTAGATAATTAATTGAAAAAGGGGAAAGGTAACATGGATGGGAAAGGGATGTAAAGCTTATTTGGTGTATAGGTTGAGATATAAAAAGTCAAAGAAAACAGCTAGACAGGAATTTGAAGAGGAGCTTGGGAGCCTTTCTAACGAGTGGTAGGAGAATTTTTTTTTAAATTGACAATTCTGAAAATTGCTGGGCTGGAGCTAGTTTTCTGTCGGAAGATGATGGTGGTGGTGGTGGTGGTACTTTATATCATTTCACTTCCCAAAGTTCTCCTCTCACAATTTCTCCCTGGATTGTGGAATTCAATATTGCCTGGTCTTATTTATAAAAATTCTATATTTTTCTGTTTTTATTGTAAAACTTGTATAGTGCTTATACAGTCTGCCATCATTTCAGCTCTTTTAGTCCATTTCTGTCCTGTGTCAGCTCTACATTAACTTGCACATGATCCAATACTAGGATTTTCAAAATTCCCAGGTAAACGGGAATTAAGAAGGACTATTGCATAGTGAAGACTGAAATTTAGGAATAATTATATATGTTATTACTATATATTGCTATTGTACACATGATAAACAAAAATGGATCCTGAAATATATCTTATATTCTAATAGCAAATTCACCCAAATCTTTGGATATGTAAATTTATTGACAAGAACTGTAAATGAGCAAGACAGATTTTTCTACAAAACTGAAAAGGACCACAGGTTTGCAGAAAAATAAGATATCTGAAAAAAAATACATTGGGGGCTTAAGAAACCTGAAAACAATAAAAGGAGTGCCTATAGCTTTAAGCAATAGATTCCCTTGTTATAATGGATGTCTCTTCCTTGTACACAAACGTGCCCTTACAACAAGTAGGTCAGTTAATAGAGGATCTTCTTGAAACTAGGGAGAATTTGCACCCTCCCACACATTTTCTTTTGAGCCTATTGGATTTGATTTTTGAAAATAATTATTTTTCTTTTCATGGTCAATTTTACTTACAGACAGCAGGTGTAGCAATGGGCTCACTGGTTGCTCTGGCAATAGCTAATATTTTTATGATTTATTATGAGCAGACCTAAATTTACAATAATAATCCCTTTTTGAAACATATTTTTTCCTTTAAAAGGTACATAATTATTGTCGAAGGCTTTCACAGTCAGAGTTCATTGGTTCTTGTGGGTTATCCGGGCTGTGTAACCGTGGTTTTGGTATTTTCTTTCCTGACATTTCGCCAGCAGCTGTGGCAGGCATCTTCAGAGAAGTAACACTGAAGGATAGTGTCTCTCAGTGTCAAGTGTGTAGGAAGAGTAATATATAGTCAGAAAGGGGTTGGGTTGAGCTGAATCATTGTCCTGCAAAAAGTATCAAAGGTAATGTGCTAATGAGGGTGTGGTATGTTAATATGGAACCATTGTATCCTGAAGTGATCTGTTAATGTGTGAAATCCAAAGCTAATCTGCATGGCTATTGTTGACTGTAGTCTTTGTTAGTCTGGAGGTTTTCAGGACAGGAAGCCATCAGGAAAGAAAATACTAAGACCACGGTTACACAGCCCGGATAACCCACAAGAACCAAGGTACATAGATTATTATTTTTTTGTTATGAGTGAAGAACAGACATCTCATGACTTTCATGCATGGCTCAATAATAGGGAGGATTCCATCAAATTTTCCATCGGTGTAAACAAGAATAGCATCCCTTTTTTAGATACCATAGTCATGAGAACATCCAATTATTCTCTGGTGGTAGAATTGTACAGAAAATCCACTGATAAGAATGCACTTTTGCATTATGGATCCCATCACCCCCAAAAACTTAAGGATTCTTTACCTTATAGTCAGTTTTTAAGACTTCATCGCAACTCCACTTTTCCTTGCCATTCCATGCTACAGCAATCAACTTAGGAGGTGGCCCTACTGTGCCATTGCTCCGCCGCGCTCGCCCCTGGTGAGGCTCCCTCCCCCTCGGGAATGAGCTGAAAGACATTTTTATTCACTAAAACCTATTTTATATCCACTATTATGAAGATGTTTCTAGCATATTGTCTTTCTCCTGTTGTAACTGTTTTAATCCATGTTTTGAGGGCTTTTGTGAAATTCTGTGAATTTAGGCTGATTTTACTTAGGAATTTTCTTCTCTATTTGTTTTATCTTATATGATGGAAGGTTCCTTCAGTATATTTTATAAAAAGTCAGGATCTAATTTTTATATAATTAAGCAAATAGATTTTGATGCAAACTTTTCCTTAGGGATATACTACAAGAAAGAAAAGACACATGTAAGCATCTTTGCTTCATAGAAATCAGAAGTAGCATGTTGGGATGGAATGGAAGGGAACAAGCAAGTGGGCATAGTGCAACATTTGTGGCCTGGGAACCTTTGAGCTGTAGCAGATGATTTAGGAAAGGTGATTCTGTCATTTACACTTGATTGAAACTATGAAGAGGAGGTAGGAAAGGTCACATTTCCATTTCCTGAGATGATTAATAGTAATTGGATTTTAAAACGTTGCATTGTAATGAAGTATATATTATAGCTTCATATTGTAGAGTCCTTCTATAATCAGGCACTCCAAAATGATATGCAATTATTGGATAAGAGGTCAAATCAATACGAACGGGATTAAAGCTGGGGATCATTTTGCCTCAGCCCAATGAAGTCAAAGATAAAACCAGGTAGTGGCCATATGGCACATCGGGAGGGGGAGTAGAGGCACCTCTTGGCACATTGTGTGCAGGTGATGATAAACAAAGTATGATTTAGAACTCTTTTATTTAAATAAACTAGTTAAACCCAAGCTGTTGTCTCATGTTTTCATTTATAGGGTGTCTGGTGCAATATTCATTGAGACAATATTCATTGGGGTAATATTCACTGAGATGTGGTTCACTTAAAATACAGGACTGGGGTTTTATAAAAATAAAAATGCTTAAAATGAATTTTCTTGAAATGTAAAGTTTTAAAAAAAACACAATTGGATGTAGTCCCAGCTGTCCATCTTCCTCAAGTACTGCTGTGGTATCCTGGAACTCAAAGGACTACCTTAGGAGCACCAAAGGACTTGATCACACAACATGATAATGAAACAAAGTACCAAAATCTATAGCACAATGCTAAAATCCTCCAAGTCAAGATGATGGTGCTGGAATGTTTAGAGTTAAATGACAACATAGATTTAGTGGTCAATTCAAAAACCTAGTGGAATGGGAAAAATCAATAGGATATGGTTATCCTTGGACATAACATTTATAGACAGGACAATGAAAGATGTATTAAGGGTGGTGTTGCTCTATCAAAGAAGTTAAAAAGCTAGAAAATATATGGGAACAAATTTCGCCACAGAATCAGTCCAGATTGGATCCTGCTGGCAAATCTTTGCTGCCGAAAATAGAAGTACTCACATACTAGAGGTATAATACAAAAACAGCTATAAAGAAAGCATTAAAAGGATTGCATTCAACACCTTAGTTCATAAACAGCAATGTTTAACATAATATAAAATGGATGATAAAATGCAACATATAGGTAAAAATATGATAATCTTCAGCCAAGTATATAATGTTCATCAAAATGGCAAAGCACACATTAAATGTAACACTAAGATGGTAACACAGTTACAACAGATAGCTAGCTAAAATTCATTTCGAGCCTGATCTTTTCCAGAAAAACTCCCAAGTTATTTGTAGTCTGTCGCCTGCTTATTCAGAGATACTGGGCCACCTTGGCAATCATTCCGGGGCAAAAATTCAGCAGTTCTGTGTATGTACAACTACACCAATAATAGAGATAGGATTTAATTTTTTTCAAAGATGAGGTACCCATTTTTAGCTGTTCAGGTGTAAGTCAGCAAAAAAAACCCAGTGAAAATCTCTGCTGACTGATGAGGTTTTCATCAGTGGACGTCACCTTCCTCCTCTGCCTGAAGTCCAAATGATCTGCAAAATGAGAGAGCCAGTGTGGTGTAGTAGTTACAGAGTCTGACTAGAATCAGGAGACCCAGGTTCAAATCCCTGCTCTTCCATAGAAGCTTCCTGGGTGATTTAGTCCAATCATACACTCTCAGCCTAGCCTACCTCACAGGGTTGTTGTGAAGATAAATGGATGAGAGGAGACCCATGTAGACCATTTGGGGTCCCCACTGTGAGAAAGGTGGGATATAAATAAAGTAAGTAACAGCGTATTCCTGACTGGAATGCCTGCGCCGGGCTTAGGAGGCAACGCAGTGGCGCTGCCTCCTAAGGAGGTTTTGGCCTGGCCAAAACCTCCACCTGGAACCAAAAATCCATGCAACCCTTTAGGTGGCATATCTCAGCCAAAAAAAGGGGGGCGTTTCTGAGCTGTAATGGCTCAGAAGGCCACTTAACGGTGGCCCCACCATAACCCCCCGGGAATGCCTCCCGGGATGCTGTTACACCCCGGGAACGCTTCCCAGGTTGCACATCAGCACTGGGGCCACAAACGCTGGTGTGCGCCGCTCAGACGCCGGTGCTGAGGGGCCTTGTGCCAGCGGAGGCCTTTGCCAGCCTCCAAAGGCCTTTGGGTTGGGCCACCAGTGCATGTCAGGAATGCACTGTAAGTAAGTTAATGCTGCTCCTGGGGCATATAAGAAACAGCATGAGGGGAGAGTTGAAGAACTGCAATAGGAAGAGAATCAGCAACTCCCTCCCATTTCTGTGGGATGCAAGCCCATGGGTGGAGATAGCAGGCCCTTAGTGTAATATAAGTGGGAGACATACCATCTCTCACCTGACCAAAGCTGACCAAAGCGGAACCCACCCAACAGCTGCACTGGGGGGGGGGAGTGCTCCGCACTGCCTGGGCGGGAAGGGTGACTGACTCCCGGGAAGGGTCTTTAAACTGCTCTGTGCTGCCTGCCCAGGCAGCGCGGAGCACTTCCTCCCTATTCCTGATCCAATGCTCAGCTGTTGGGCGGGACCCGCCCAACAGCTGAGCTGAGGGGGAAAGTGCTCTGCGCTGCCTGGGCAGGCAGTGCAGAGCACTTCCCCCCTTCCCGTCCTGATGCTCCCGCCCAACAGCTGCACTGGGGGGGGAAGTGCTCCATGCTGCCTGGGCAGGCAGCGCAGAGCACTTTAAAGACCCACCGCCCCCCTTCCCGGGAGTCCCAGGAAGTGGGCGGTGGGTCTTTAAACTGCTCTGTGCTGCCTGCCCAGGCAGCGCTGACCACTTCCCCCCCTTCCCGGTCCGATGCTCAGCTGTTGGGTTGGGCCCATCCTCTTGGTGCTCCAAATATTTTTTCATGTTTTCCTCCTCTAAAAACTAGGTGCGTCTTATGGTCAGGTGTGTCTTATGGAGCGAAAAATACGGTACCAGTGACAGGGGACAACATCAGGGGGAGGCCTTGGCCTCTGTGCCCTGTTCAGAGGTCCTCAAGTGCAACTGAGGCCACTACATGAAAATGGATCCTGTACTAGATGGATAACTGATTTCATCCAGCAGGGCACCTCTTATGCTGTTATATTCTCATGTAACTTCTAATTTTTCTTTATAAGTAAGCATACTTCCAGATTCCTTCCTAACAAGGAATACTTCCCAGAATATGCTGTTTGGATCTGAGTTCTCCATGTCATGGATCAGATCAGCATTCTACTGACATGGTCTGGACTGTTGTTTTTTTATGCACACTTGGATATGCATATAGATATGTATGAGACAAAAATAAAGTACTTCTTCACTTAATGAGTAATAATAATAATAATTATTATTATTATTCAAAAGTTAAGTATGGATTGTGACACATAATGAACACTTATAAAATACATACGTGTACAAAATATGAATCCAAATGTGTATACGTCCAAGTGAAGCTCACAGAAATTGTCAGTGGATAATCCAAAGGAAACACTTGATGCTGCAAAGCTATGGAAAAAATGCATAACGGAGTGACTGCAGAGTAGTTTCTTGTTATTTTGTCACCACTAGCCCTGTGCCACAGGGGTTCAGCTCAGCAGCCATGGTGTGAGTCTGTGAGGCAACAATGGGCACAGTGAATTCCTATAACCTGTCCAATGGCACCAGTGACTGGGGAACAACTGAGCCTAAGAGGTGTTTTGAAACCCTCCTGAGATTTGTCCTCCACCATAGTGGACACAATGTTAAGGAAACACAAGTCTAAATCTCCCTTAGGTGCACAGAACTAGTCATGCAGTTCTTGGGTTAAAGACCTCAGTGGTGGTTTTAGATATGTAATTGCCTCTGTTTCTCTATATGCATTTATCCTTCTCCTTTTTGCACTTCGGGGAAAAAACTGTAAGATGATGACAGGAGCAAAAGGATATGTAATCAAAACAGCAAAATAGGTTTGTGCATATTATGGGCATGAGGTGAACATTTTGAACAAAGAGAAAGGACTTCATTTGTCTTCTAACAGCACGCTTCATAATAGTAATCTGAACTATCATTTATAGAAATACCAGATGGATTTTTTTCATAAGTATAAAGGTTGAACTGATTTACAACACTTTAAAAAGAAACTGAGTAGGAGGACAAGCTATTGGGTGAGAAGAGAGAAGATGATTTCCTATCCTTTCCCCGACCTGGTGGACCAAGCCTGGCCCAGCCCTGATGCAGAAAGGGTTAAAGGGAACTCAGTCACTCACAACCTCACCTCCCCCCACCCCCCAGCCAGGGAATGTCTTTGCCCTGGTCCCCTACCCCATCAATTCCTGGTTTTACCAGGTTTCGGCTTATCCAAAGGAAGAGTCGTGGGTAAATCCTGGTAGGTCAGAAGAGGTTCTTGATCTACATGAGTAAAATGTTGACTAAACATGAACTAAGTTCAGCAAATTCATCCCCAGATTATTAAAAAACATATTTTTGATCACTCATTGTCAGTGAATGAAAATTTCTGTTGACCACGTTGCATGTGCTTGAACACTGGTGTCCATAGAAATACAAGCCTACCCTTAAACTGTTATACTCGTCAGTGTTCTGTTTCTCGGGTTGCTGATTTTCTATACACAACAGTTCTTACATGACAGAATTCCTGTTAAAACTCTCTTTATTTTATCTATCAGTACCTATCATCTTTCTTTTCCTGTCCATTCCTTTAACTTTTGAAGACAGATTTTCTCCACAACTGCTTTCTTCAGTCCCTCTCAGAGTTTATACTAGGCACTTTTCCCAATTGCACAAACAACCAAGTCAGCATCCACTACCATGCACCTCAGAACCTTTTATAACTATAAGGAGTTAAGGGATAAGATAAGAGGAGAGAGAGGAATAGGAAGTATGATGGAGAAAGAATTGCACTGTCCACGACTAATGGGAGCAGGGATCAGTTTAGGCCATGCCTCACCTGACAGAAGCATAAAGACTAATCCCACTGGAGTTTGGACAATGGCCATTGGGTGTCTTGAGCATTGTGGCCAAGAAGTAGGGTCATTGTTGCTCATATTTATGGTGAGCTCAGCCTTGCTACACTTGGTATTTGCTGGATATCTTCTCTCCCATATACCCTGCATTTTGGCTGTATGAGATTACCTGAACTGGAATTGTTTGGGATCCCATCAGATTGTCTGAGATGAGGGACATAATTCTTCTGCTTTGTACTGATACATCAATGGTGAGATAATTAGGCCTAGTGAGATCAGGGCCCTGCAGGACTTAAAGCAGTTCCGCAAGGCCTGTAAGACCGAGCTATTCCGCTAGGCATATGGCTGAGGGCAGTGACGGTTTCTATTCTTCTGATCTCCCTCTTCTTTCCCTTCCATCTTTCAACTGACTAAGATCTCCTCCTGGATGGCTGCCCAACATTGTTTTTACTACTTGTAGTTCGGTGCCTGTTTTTAATTGACATAAAGTAAATTTTAATTGTATCAGTGTATTTATATTTTTATTGTATTACATTTTTGTTGTGAGCTGCTCAGTGCCTATGCCAGGAATGGGTGGCATACAACTCTCATAAACAATCAATCAAACAAATAAATAAATAGTCTTGGAACTGGTGAGACCTAAATGGGATTGGCATGATCCATGCAGGTAAATGGTAAGGTAGGTGGGATAATTTGGCAAATGGTGGTGGTGGTGGTGGAAAGTGCCATTAAGTCACAGCCAACTTATCAGGCCTAAAAAGATCTCTAGGGAGTCTACAAGCTACATCTGCTCCTCTACAAACTTTTTGCCAGAAGCCAAGCCTAGGAAAAGATTCCCATCAAGACAAAACTAAACTCCAAGAAGAAATGCAAGGAACTCCCCTCATAAATCTTGACTCAACCCAAACCCAAGATCTTATAGACATATCTGTTAATCTTCCAAATGATTTAAATTTAAAATCTGAAAGTCCTGTCACTGAATCTGATTTCTGTGGAAACAATTCTCAATCCTGGCTTAGTATAATGCATTGTAACCAGAACGAGGCAGAACTTATGGGCCCAGACTCTCATGAAGCTTTAACTTCACGGGTCCCAGTCCCTGTTTTTCAACCTCTCACATTCCCTCCTAATCTATCCACTTCTGACAAATTTACAAGCTGGACTGGAAGCCTTCAAAATAAAGCAGTAAATGAAGCTGCTTCAGATAATCAGACATTCCAGAAAGACCCAATAACTTTCCCTTTGGACCAAGGTCAAAGAACCCAATTAAATTCTCAACATGGAATATTGCAGCTGGGCATCCAAGAGGATTGATGATTCATTAAACTCCTTTCTGGTCCTACATGATATCATCCACCTTAAAGAAACATGGACGAAAGATTTGTTGCAAGTTGATGAATTTATAATAAACAATCTTCAAGCCATCTCCAGGGAGAGAAAAGCAAAAGCAAAAGGAGGACTAGCCATTCTTACAGCTACAAGACATGTGACAGTCATTTCACTGACACCCTGCAATCAGTAAGCACAGGCCTCCCTACTCCCTACAAACCTTCCTGATTATAAATGTATACCTCCCTTCTTTTGGAACCGGACACTGGAAATATGGACAACAGACACCAGAAATATGGTCCAAATTTGAATAATATTTTGTTTCATTTCTTACATTTCATTTAAATGCATCTGTGATAGTGGCAGAAGACTTTAATGCCAGACTTGGCCCTTCAGACAAATCATTATATAACACCCTAAATGTAATTTCTCTAGCAAAAAACACTTTAAATATTCTTCCTCTCAGAATCTTCAAGGACTCCAAGTCTAACTGGAAAGGCTGCTGCTTATTAGAGCTTGCATCCAGACAAGGCCTTGTTATCCTTAATGGGACTTTTCAAGGAGACATCCCTGGGGAGTATACTTTCTGTTCCAAATGTGGTGCATTTTGACATTCCATGAAATGCTCACTACCAACCCATATCTTAAAGTTGAGTCCAGACAAGACAGTGACCATCTTCCAGTTACTCTGGTTCTTAGCATCTGAAGTTCATCAGGACATACTTTTGTCCCAATCAACACACCCAGTGTAGATCAAGAACCTCTTCTGACCTACCAGGATTTACCCACGAAACCATGAAAAACCAGGAATTGATGGGGTAGGGGACCAGAAACAGGTTTCTGACCCTCCTGACCCCAATCCCAAAAAAGGGTCCCAAAAAAGAGAGGCAAAGAATGAGACACAAAAGGTTCATGTCTCTCAGTCAACCATTCCACCGGAAGTTCAAATGGTTAATATTTCTATATATACAAACATCAAGGGCTACAGTTGCCATCCTCCAGGGTAGGGCCTGGTCAAGGCCAGATCGGGGGGGGGGGATGAAGGAGGGCAGCTGCCCTGGGTGGCGCACAGAAGATGTGGCACAAGAGTCAAACTCATGCTCCTGGTGCGACCAGTTATGGTGGCAGAGCCCCCAAGGAGAAGCAGTGGGGGCAGCAGTGGTAGCATTGTGAGCTTCCTTCAGACAATATGGGATGCTGGTGACTGGGGCTTCTCCAGGCAGCTGGAAAGAAGCCCTTTATTGCTGCAAACATCCATCCACTCTCATCTACATACACTAAGAGAGAAGGAAGGTGCAGCCTCCTTCCCCGACCTGGTGGACCAAGCCTGGCCCAGCCCTGATGCAGAAAGGGTTAAAGGGAACTCAGTCACTCACAACCTCACCTCCCCCCACCCCCCAGCCAGGGAATGTCTGTGCCAGGTTCTGGTGGGGTTAATGCCAGAGAGAGTGAATAGCTTCCCCAAAACAGAATTGAGATATGTGCCTGTATTCACACTACCAAACATCATCATTTTCCACTGTCCTCCCTCCCATTCCTTTGCAGTTTATCTTCATTTGTAAGCATCTTGGGGCAGAGATTCCCCACTCTGTACCATGCACACTTCAGCTTTGTTTTATCAGATTTAAATCAGAAAGGATCTTCAGGTGGCATACAAAGCTTACCCCTCCTCTCATGTTATCTTCACAACAACTCTTGTGTAGGAAATCAGACTGAGAATCTTGTATCCAGATCTTCCAAGCACCCTGAAATCCTACTTAAACTAATGAATAAATGACTCACACGTGACATGAGTTTTAGAAATGTGCAACTCAAATCAGGTATATATGATGAGTCCCCTTCCAAGGAAGATTTGTTTATACTTTCAAAGGGCTGTAACAGTTCAGGCCTTCTACCTGTCACCACCCCTTTATGATTGCCATATTTTCCAAACAGCTTGATCCCAGTCAGATTATCTGGTTTTGCTTTGCTTACTAGGTGATCCAGTTTTTCTTTAACTTCTAAAAAACTTCCTCTGATAATTTTCTTTCTTTTTTTTAATAAATTTTTATTGGGTTTTTTTAATTATAAATTCTTCATAATTTTAACAACAATTTTAAAAATAATGTCAGAGCACGATTGTAACAATTGTTGTCTTAATTACAAATAGTTATAAAATAAACAATTTGACTTCCCCACCACCCCAGTCTGCCACTTGATAATATAATATAATCCATCGTTAATATATTCTGATCCTAATATTAATCTCATAGCATATAGAATATTACATTCCGGATCAGGATAAAAGGTAACCTTTCATTTTTCCCAAATCTTATAAATTCTAAAAATTAATTCAATCCTCCCATTTTCCCATAGATATTCATTACCTATTTAATTTAATTTAACATATTAATTTCTCCATCTCCACCAGCTCTAAAATCTTAAAATTCCAATTTTTTTTTTCTGGAACTTCCGCCTCTTTCCATTTGGCTGCAGATAATAATCTTGTAGCCATTATAAGATAAATTCAAAAATATCCTTTTAACATTATACCGTAAATAGCCATGCCACCCATTTATACTGTCAAAGCCATCCAAATCCAATAATCATATTTGAACAAGTCTTTTAGCCATGATCTAATATTTCCTTCTGCATTTGAAATAGGTCAGTTAGAAACAGGAACAGGGTCTCTTTGTTCTCTCTCAACTCGTCTGGCAAGTTACACACACCAAGATAATTTTCTCTGACCTGCATCTTCATCATGGCTAACTCCTTAATTTTTACTTGTGTTGCTTCAATTTGTTTTTCTTGACCTTCTAGCTCCTTCTTTGTTTCCTTGAATTCTTCCATAACTTTGTTAACTGAAATGTCAATTTCTTGCATGTCTGTTTTCATTGTCACAGGCAGGTTACATTCTTGGTCTTCTATCTTCTTCTTTATATCCTTATGTTGTTCCAAGACTAATTTGACCGAAGAATCCATTGCTTGCTTGTCTGTGTTGATCATCATTTGAACCTTAACATCCTTTATGTCTTCTGTAACCAAATCCAGCTTCTGATTAATGATTTGTGATGATTTGTCAAGAGTAGTCACCATTGAGATCAGTTGAGCCATTTGTATTGATATCTGTTCTAGATGTTTAGCTGTCACCTCAAACTGATTAACTAACATATCCTGCACTTTTTTCTCCATGGTTAAGTTCTGTAAAGTTTCCTTTAAATTTTTAAAGGCAGGGCTATGTAATAAACCAGGAACATGGATGAGTTCCAGATTTTACTTGAGTAGTTAAGCTGCAAAATTGTTGGTCATCTGGCAGGATAATTTCTTCCTCTGATAATTTTCAAGCTCCAAAACTCTATTAAAGGGACCTAATGAATTATTTTCTGGTCACTAGGTCACACTTCCCCATATATCTAGAGAGTAGGATGCAAAAACATATTATGCTGGAGATGAACAATCAGATCCCCCTACCATCTTGAAAAGCAACCTCCAGTCCTGCTAATTTTGAGCAGGGAGAAATTTGTCCCACTCAATACCTTCTCCTAGTCTTAAATGCCCATCCTCAAAGTTGATGATACCCACACAGAAGGAAAAGACAAGCAAGGTTGTAATGCCACTGAAGGGCAGCCAAAGATCCAAGGGCTGGTCCTGTTGTGCTCCATTCCCTACCCCTCATTCTAGTTAATCTTTTCGCTTTGCTAAGCAGAAGACAAACCTAACAGGGCAGGGCAAGATGACAGAAATAGATCTGAGGAGATTCAATCATACACAAGTCCACCCATTCATGTATAAAGTGTGGGAGGGGATTGGTGTATAATGTTCTCAAAAGGGAAGTATGAGGGTGAAGGGAAGCCAAGTTCTTGTGAATGGGCTGTATAATCTTTGATTATGTTAGTCTTCAGCTTTTATTTATTGTTTTGTACATTTTACCTTTACTTTAGGGGGGTATTTTCATCTTAAAAAATCTCCAAGGTACCAATCCCCCCCAAAAAGCCCCTCCCATAACAACTTAAACATAAAACACTGTAATGATGGTTGTGCAAAAATATTTTTGGGTAAATTTTTGGGTTTGGGTATATTGGGCCTGATTTTTTTTCTGTAAACCTGGAATAAGCCAAATACCCGTACCAGTAAAGGTACATCCGCAGACAGGTAATCCAAAGGAAAGTTGACTTTATTGGAAAACATACAGGTATTCAGAGCTTGCAGAAGTAAAAAGGCAGGAATGGGGGGCAAGGACATACAGCAGAATATATGGAGGAATAGTGGTCATACAGGTCATATCAGATAGTACAGGTTGACATGGCAACCCCAGGCTAACGGTGCCAGGCTCCCACGGGCATCAAAGGCTGGAGAGGAATGCAACAGTTAGATAAACAATCCTTGAGCAAAGCATCTGCGAGAAGACAAAACACTTCCAAATGCAGAGAGAAGAGAGCAGACCTGACAGTAACCCCCAAGCCTTTTCTGGAGATTTAACCCTCCTAACTGTTCTTTTCAACTTCCTTTTTACCCGGTTTCTCATTTTAGAGAAGTATCCTTTTTTAAAGTCAAAGGTAATTGTGTGAGATTTTCCGGGCACTTTCCCACTTAAGTGTAAATTAAATCTGATGTCATTGTGGTCACTATTGCCAACTGGCTCGACTACATCCACAGCCCGCACTAAGAGTATTAAGTCCAGAATTGCCTCTCCTCTGTTGGGTTCATGACCAACTGTTCGAAGGCACAGTCATTGGGGATTTCTAAAAAATTATCTCTGGCTAGACTGGAGCATGCATTTATCCAGCCAATATGATGGTAGTTAATGTCTCCCATTATGTCTACTTCATCACTTTTGCATGCTTCCCTGATTTCATTCTCCATCTCTAGATCACCGAGTCTTTTGGTAAGGGGGCTGATAGAATACTCTCAGTACTAATTACCTTTGGGGCCCGGAATCATCACCTACAAGGATTCTGTGGATGAGTCTGCCCTTTTTATGGTTTCTAGTTTATTAGACAGTATCTCGACAAAATACTATTAAAGCCACCAGGATTTCCTTAAATCAACTCAAGCAGTTTTTCTACGCGAAGGGGAATCAGTGTGTTCCTGCAGTGATAAAAATCCTGAATTTGAAAATATTCCCCCAACTTCTGTTTGGAGTTCCCTTATGGCTTGGAACTCTTAATCAAGAAGTGGAGAACATCCAAGCCATATTTCTTAGACAAATATTGGGGATACCTAAATGTGTCTCATATTTCACAATTTGTTATGAAACTGGGCAAAACTTGATTGCCACCAAAGCCTGGATTCAAACAATAAGATTTTGGCTCAAATTATATTTTCAAACTGAGCCAAGTTCCCTTTTATATTTCTTGAAAAGTGAACTTCATTATTTCTCATGGGACATATTGATTAGATCTAGACTCTGTCAAATTGGAATTGATTTAGATAATCTTGCTCTGGCCAATGAATCTTACATCTTTAAAAGAATCAAGCAACGTCTCCTTGATGTAGAATTGCAGAATTTTAACCCAGCTCTTCCCCCCATCTGCTCTCCGGCAGCCCTAGGCCTTAATAATGGATCGGGTAAAATGGCTAGGTATCTAGATAACCTAGAGATACCTTCTCAACGCCGTGCTTTTCTATTAGCTAGGGTTAATGCATTCCCATCTAGGATGCTCTTAGGCCGATACCTCCAGATCCCTAGACATGAACGCCTATGCACATGCGGTTTAAACTTGTTAGATACAATTGACCACATCCTTTTAGATTGCCCCTTCTATGTGACTCTGCGGGATAAACTGCTATCTACTTTGCTCCAGTACAAGACATACAGGAGTAATGAAGTGAAATGCAAATTTCTTTTGAGTGACCATGATCCCAAAATTACTGCTACCGTGGCTGAATTTCTTACAGGAGTTCTTAAAGAACAAGAAAAGTTTTATTAACCCGACTGTAACTTATATGTATTGCCCTTTGGAGGTATTTTGTTGTTGTTTTTTCTATCTCTGTCTTTGGTATGCCAATAAAGGTTAATGAAATGAAATGAAAAATATTAGACAGTATGCTTTCCTTGATATAAATAGCAACATCCCCTCCAACACGCCCTTCCCAGTCATTTCTATAGAGTTTGTAACCAGGGATAACCGTATCCCACTGGTTCGCTCCCCTCCACCAGGTTTCTATAATGCTCACTATATCTATGTTTTCCCTTAAAACCATGTTCTCTAATTCCCCCATTTTTGCTTGGAGGCTTCTATCATTAGCAAGGAAACACCTCCACACACTCTCTCTCTTTCGACTTGCCTTATGCTTGATCCAGATAACCCTTATGCTTGATCCAGATTAACCCACTGAAAGGTTGGTCAGACCAAGCTGGCTCTGATTACACAACCCCTACCTCAAAAGAGCCCCAACTATGGGGCCCTGACAAAATCAGTCAAAAGATAGAGAATTGAGAGAAAACACAGAGCTGTGCATCTGAACAAAGGCAAATAATTTTTTTATTTGGCTTTTATGGGAATCGCCTATTCAGCTTTGGGCTGATTCCCAGGTTTTGATATTCAGTCTACCCAAAACCTGAATATTGCTAAAATGGCTAATTTCATGTTTATTTTCTGTTCAGGTATATCAATATTCACAACCTTAACTGTAATATAAACTGGCACATATTTGTTTTGATTAATAATACTTATATAAAAAAGGGTTTGTTTTTTAAAAAAAACTTTACAGAGGATCTATATGCTCAAGGTTTTATTTATCTGCATGTTTTTATGTTTAAACTGGGTTTATCTTTATATTTACTATTTTGTGAGGGACAAGCTCGAAGCCTCAAATGTAGATAAAAGGCTCCTGTTGCTGCTGCGAGCCCTACATGAACGGACAGCACTGAGAGTCAGGTGCAATAGAAGAGGACATCTTACCATCCCCATAAACACCTATAGAGGAGTTAAACAGGGCTGTTTACTTGCCCCCCCCCCCGCTATTTGCCTATTATATAAATAACATAGTCAGCTCCTTGAACGCACCGGATTTACATCCACCTAAACTAGCGGACAGGCATATTCATATTCTGCTCTATGCTGATGATGCAGTACTTCTTTCAAGAACCCCAGTTGGCCTAAGGAGGGTGCTAGTGAGAGTGGGAACGTTCTGTGAGAAGGAACGCCTGACTATTAATTATGACAAAACAAAAGTAATTGCTTTTGGTAATCGCCCTAATTATAGGAGGTGGAGCATAAATGGCCATAGGTTGGAACAGGTAACCCAGTTCAAATATCTTGGAATGACAATCCAGGCATCTGGCTCCAAGCTGGCCCATAATATCTATGTTGCCAATTTAGGGGAAAGATCAGCCCGTTCAATAATAAATTTTCTATGGACCAAAGGGGCAGACTATATTCCAGCTGCCCTTAAACTTTTTCAGGCGAAAACTCTAGCACAAATGTTATATGGAACACAACTTGACTCTCCACCCTCATGTCTTATTCCCATGGAACGAGTGCAGTCCAAGTTTCTTAGAGCTGCCCTGCAATTGCCAAGATGTGTATCAAATGCTATGATCCATTTAGAAACTGGCATGATGAAGGTGGAGGCAAGGGTTGTCTTGTCCTCACTTTATCTCTGGCTGAAAATTAATTTCAACCCCAAGGGTCTTCTTCCACTGATTCTTTGTGATACTTTTAGGTCAAAGTGGATAATAGTCATTGAAGACAAACTAAACAACCTGGGTTTTACCCCCCCTAGCACTACTTCAGTTAGGGTGGGATCAAGCTAAGTCAACTATAAACCAAAGAGTTAAAGATATTGAACGACAAGTAGATCTAGCAAGAGTGCCCCTATTTATGGCTGCCCCCCACTCCAAATTTATCCTTGCACCGGCAGCCTATCTCTGTTACTTAGAGATAAACAAATATAGGAGGGCTTTTACCTTGGCTAGGTGTGTAGCCTTACCCTCTGCTATGTTAGAGGGGAAATTCAAGAAGATACCCAGGGCAGAGAGACTATGCCCCTGCAAATCCGGGGATTTAGAAACCACTGAACATGTTCTCCTGAACTGTAACTATTACACTATACCCTGTTCTAAGTTTATTGAGCCCCTCATACTGAGAATGGGACTTGACAGGGAAAGAGAAAAGATAGAAAAGCTCCTACAAGGAGATAATCCCTCAATCACCTCTCAGGTAACAAAATTTTGTACGGCTGCAATGAAAATTTGTTGCCACAGAGTAGTCTCTTAGTCCAAATGGCAGATGTAACTCAGATGTTATTTATTTTTTTAAAAAAAAATTAAGTGACTTAAGACTCAGACTGTAAACCTTTGTCGGCAAGACCATTTTAGTCCATGTATCTTGTTTTATCTGGCCAGGGCCGCAAAAAAACTATCTGACAGATCTACTATTTTGCGATTGCTTAAAGTATAATTCTGAAGTAGAACTTTCATGATACTATAATACTATTGAGAGGGACTTTGGCAGAAGAAGATTTGTGAAACTTTATTATAGGCATTTTAAAGAAATTAATAGGGGGGTGAAACAGGAGCAACAGAAAGTGAAAAAGGTGGTTTTAAAGCTGAAAGATGTTTTCTGTGTAATTACAATAAAAAATCGATACATTATTGTTCCTAACAGGGACAACACATTTATATTCATAAATATGAGCAAGGGAGCAACAATTCAAACCATTCAGTAAACTGACAGTGTATATTGCTATTGTTACTCCAGTGGCTAATATTTGAGGACTATGAACTGGAAATACTGAAGTAGCTGGAAATGTGAGAATCTTGTTGGCTTTTGAAAAGTAACATTGGCCCTTCTATATGTTATATTTTTAAATATGCAGTTTGTAATTCAAACAAAGGATCACAAGAAGATTTTGAAGTAAATACTGCATACTGCTTTCCTTTGTTATTGACTTTTAAACCAATCAAGTTACAGTGTTGTGGTATCTGATTTTGGCATAGCAGTTTGAGTTAATTAGTAATTAGATGGCTCCATGGGAGGTTTATTGACTAATACAGGAATTAGATTACCATAATTTCTGGAGCTTATCAGTCGAATATGGCTTAGCTGGCTGCACACATTTATACATGAATGTGGTTCATTTACCTCAGTAGGGTTTTCTCATGAGGAAGTATCATTTGTATTTAATGTAAAATAATGAATACTCCATTTTCCCATTTGTGAGGCTTTTTTTTTTTTTAAACAACCCAGATAACGGCTTACTTATTAAGAGCATTAATAAGCATATATTAATTCATAAACATCTATATAGAATTACTATTTGAAACAGGATTCTATATTGTGTGGCTTAAGAAGAATACTTTCATGTTTCTTTCTTTCATGTTTCTTTCAAGAATTCTTTCATATTCAAACAGTGCATTCCTGAGCCTGAAGGGGGAAAGCCCTTAGGAGGCCAGGAAGGCGCTGTGTCAGCATTCAGGCCCCCTGCACTGGCATCTGAGCAATTTACGCCAATGTTAGTTGCCTGAATGCCTGTGGAAGGCCTGGACACCTGAAAAACTTGTCATCCCCCCCAAAGGAAATAATGGGCAGTGTCCATCCACTCCAACATTAATGAAAATGGAAACTTTCCCTGACATATTTTTCCGATACAATTAATGCACTCCAAACATTTAATGAAAATAGTAGTCCTGCCCTTTCTTAAATTATGATACAAAATTAAAACAATATTTTTTTCAAGTACACATCTCTAGTATACTGGAAGACAAAAGCTTCCAATTCAGATTCAACATGCTCATAACAATATTTCAGATTTTAAACAGATTTGGTTTCAATTCAGATAAAGTTACTTACACTTTGGCCTCGTTGAAAGAAACTGGGCTGATTCCACACGTATGGTTTTCTGTGTTTCAGCTGCATTAGTCATGCACCCTTTTCTCCTTCAACTTGTCTTCTTTCTCCATTCCTGCATAAACCATGAATAGAAAACTCACCATTAAAAAAAAACATGGCTTTGTTGGGATGATCTTTTTCCTGTATTTGTGTTTGAACAAAAGGGAATTCTCCCTTTGTCCTCTTCTTGAACTGCCTTGGTGTTTTTGCTCAGATCAACATGACAGAGATTTTGTCAAAGGCTTTCACGGTCAGAGTTCATTAGTTCTTGTAAGTTATCCGGGCTGTGTAACCGTGGTCTTGGTATTTTCTTTCCTGACTTTTCACCCACAGCTATGGCAGACTGAAACATCAGGAAAGAAAATACCAAGACCACGGTCACACAGCCCAGATAACCTACAAGAATCAATGACAGAGATTATTATTATTATTTAAATGTCAGATTTCAGGGCAACGTCCTAGTGATCATTACATAACAGCAAAGCATGAGGCAAAGGTTTTTCTGTGCTCTCTTGACAAGCACTTGAAAAATATCCCTGAAATGTTCTTTCACTCTCTCTCACCTTTCCCCAAGAAGTAGGAAGAAAGTTTGTGTTTTCAGTGTAGATGACCACAATGGGACAGCCAATACTGTCCAGTAATTTGCATTACCTAACTATTCAAGTATTGTTTTATTCTGGAGCAGTGCTAAGAGAACATGCAGGGTGGTTATTGTTATTTTGTTTAGTATTGTGCTATTCTTGAGCAGTGGTATTCATGCACCAACTTTAGGGCTGTCGATTCAATTCATCCCAAACCGAAAAACAGCTGAATTTCCCCTGATTCGGCGGGTTTTAGTTCGGATGGAACCAAACTCAAAAAAGGCGGGAAAACGGGGAGCCGAATTCAGTGAGTTCAGGGTGTTCGGTGAATAAATGCATCAAATTCGGGGTTCGGCGCAGCAGCATAACCATCAGTTAGTAAGCAGCATTCTCCTGCAGCCAATCGGTGGCCAAGCTGGGTTTTCTTCCCCACCCTTAATGTGCATCTCTGACAATGGGGGTTTGCAATTAGCAGAGCTTGCCTCCCACGCCCAAAGCTCCCAGCCCCAACAAACAGCTGAGCTGCGGGGAGCAAGGGTGGGGCAGGTGCCAAGAAGATGGAACAGAAGACATCCACAGTAAGACCCATTTGGGGGCTTTTCTCTATATTTTTTCTCCTCTGTGTGTGTGTGTGGGGGGGGGAAGCAGAGTCTCTCTGTGTGTGGGGAGGGAGCAGTTTCTGAGGGTGGGGGGAAGCCAAAGGGGGCTTTTGCCTGTTCTGTGGGGGGTGCCCCCTGAGTCTCTCTCTCCCTGTCCTCAGGTTTTCCCTCATTCATAAGATTGGTTAGGTCTATTTTGATGCTTGCTCAATACTGGTTTTCAAATTGTGACTTAAAGAATGCATTTGCCTGGTCCTGAGTCCGATGTAAAAGGGGAAATTCCACCCCCTCCTGCTCCTTATGCATAGCTAGCTGCCTCTGTCTTTTTCCATGGTTTGCAAACTCCCAGGTGTCAGGTGTTGTTTTGCATAGTTGCAAACATGTTGCTTTGCATGGTTTGCATGATTGCAAACATGTTGCTTTGCATGGTTTGTATGGTTGCAAATGTGTTGCTTTGCATGGTTTGCATGGCTGCAAATGTGTTGCTTTGCATGATTTGCAAACTTCTTTGCACCTGCCCCGCCCTTTCTCCCCACAGCTCAGCTGTTTGTCGGGGCTGGGACCTTTGGGAGTGGGCGGCAAGCTCTGCTAAATACAACCCCCATTGTCAGAGATGCACATTAAGGAGGGGGGACCCCTTTCAGGGCCCATATCTCAGCCCCCCCGACCCAATCTTTACAAAACTTGGGGGTTCTTGCAAGAAGGGTCCCTTCAAGATACTCTGAAAGTTTGGGACCTCTACCCCAAAAAATGCCCCCCCCGGAGCAGCGGAAAGGCGCGATTGTGTTTTTAATGGCTTTATTCGGCTGAATTTTTCCCCGAACTCTGGATCTCATGCCGAATTGCACGGACCCGAAGCGGGGGAGTTCGGATTTTGGCATTTCCCAAATAAAAAAGGCCGAATTTTGCCGAATCCGAATTTTACTGCATTTTTTTTCAACAGCCCTAACCAACTTTTTAAAAAGTGGCAGAGAACCATGATGGCAACATGAGAACAGTATGCACCTGGTGTGAAAGGGAAACCACAGATAACAAAGAAGAAAAGCTAAATTACTCTGTGATATTTGGAGTCTCTGCTGACAATGCAAACTAAGCAACAATTGCACCAGCAACTAGGGGTGTACAAAAGGGGTTTTTGTTTGTTTGTTTGCATTTGTTTGTTTTGTATTTTTGGGATTTTAGTTCATTGGACCTGAAAATTTTCAGAAAAGCCAGAAAAAATTGAATACCTATACCAGTAAATGTTTTTTTTTTTTTTTTGCGGGGGCGGGGTTCAGATATCTGAACAGTTTTGGCTCCATTAAAGAATATGGGAAATATTTTGGGGGCTATGGGAGGGCTGTTTTTCAAGGTAGAAAAAACAAATTTGCAGCATAGCCACAGATGACTCTCCTTAGAAAAATCCCCACGTTCAGTGAAGTTTGGGTCAGGGGGTCCAATTTTATGGGCCACAAAGGGGGTGCCCCATCTATCCAATTGTGTTTTCAATTGTTTCCAATGGAAGATGGTGCCTTCATCATAATATCTCCTCATTATGAAACTCTCATCCATTGATCTCACCAATGCTAAATATCTTTGGGGGAAGGAGTACGTGACTGAGGTTTAAGGGCTTTTGGGGAAGTCGCTTAGTGTCCAGTTGTACTATTGTGAGTGCAAGGGGGGCATGGATTGGAATTAGTTTTGAAATAGATGTGGTTTATGGGGGATAATAATTACTGAATCATCTGTTTGATTTCACATATGTTCCCTAGTTAAATTGGGCCCAAGTATAAATATTAGTTATATGCCACACTGACTTTTAATGTTGTGTTTTCTATTTATGTGCAATCTTTGCAAAGAAAATAATGTAACTTTCAATGGAAGCTGGTGATATTATACTGCCATCCTTTATTAGGTATGGACAAACATTAAATTGCTCTCAGGAAGGTTGAATTCTAGAGAAAATTGGAATAGATACAACTGGTGAGATTTAACTCTGCTCTCAAATTATAAAATGGAAGTTCCCTGAATATGATTTATATGTTAATTACACTAGAGGCATTTTTAATAATTATGCATCTAACATACAACTCCAGAATAATGAACTGCAAATGAAAACATTTAAAATCCTTCTAAAATAAAATACAATACTCTAACAAAAAAAAAAGATGGAGTTAAGAATTTAGCAAATGTACATAGCAAATAGGGAGAGCAGCATTTTTGCCAACTCTTGGAATCCTAAATTCTCGTTGCATATAGTGCTCCCTACCCTTCCCAAAATTAAAATAATGGTTTTTATTTTACAATTTAGAAAATATGTACCAAAAAACCTTTGACCCCATATCATTTGTATTACATATGTTAAAACAACAACAAGAGGTGGTACATATAAGGCAAAGGCATGGCATAATATTGTGAAAATATGTGTGTGCTTGTGTGTATGAACAAAATTACCATGAATAACACTTGAATACAGTGCACAAGGGCTGCACCCATATTCAGCTCCCTCCTCCCACTGCTATTCTACTGATACAATAGGCTAAACAGGAGAATTGGGCAAGATGCATTGCCTCTGGTGCAGTATCTTTCCTTTCCTTCCTTCGATTTAAATTTAAATTTCATGTATTTTTTCAAAAACATTATATGTTAAATTTATGTGGTTTTTATCTTTATTTAAAAAACACTACAACTAGGGGTGTGCACCATTTTGGGGTGCATTTCTCAGATTCAGGTTTAATAGATCCGAAATTTTCAAAAAATCAGTAAAGAGGACTTGGTAGATGGAAGCTCAGAGCTAAATGCTGGACTCAGCCAGCCACCAGGTAAATGAGGGGGAGAGGGGGGAGGGAGGGGAGAGGGTATTCCCCCCAGTCTTTTAAAAAATTGTGGCAGGGCAGAATCAGGGCAGAATCAGCTCGAAAAATGCCCCCCAAAATCAGCATTATACAAAATCCACTTTTCAGCTCCCTTAAATCACCACCATTTGGGGAGGAGATACCCCCCCCAATAAAGATATGGTATTTTTCAGGTTTTCTTCAGTTCAGCTTTGCCAAATGAACACCCCTATCTACAGCTACTATGTAGGGGGTTTTTAAGTTTTCAGTTCTGTTTAGAACCAAGAAACAACAAACAAATGCTGCAGCAAGGTATGGAGGAACAGGTCAAATACTTTGATTTTATAGAAATAGAATGAGACAGCAACGATGCCCACCCTAAGCAGTGTTATACCTTTGCATTGAAGTTGATGGGCTTAGAAAGATATAACTTTGCACAGAAAGAGTAAAGCAGCTACAATTATGGAATAGTACAAATGTAGCTGGTCATCAGTATGTCAGCACTTATAACACGCTTAAGAAGAAACTTCCCCATGATAAACAAGTGTTTAGGTGGTTAGTCCCATTGGAATGGGCCCAGCGTGGTGTAGTGGTTAAAAGTGGTGGACTCTAATTGGAGAACTGAGTTTGATTCCCCACTTCTACACATGAAGCCAGCTGGGTGACCTTGGGCTAGTTACAGTTCTATGAAGAGCACTCTCAGCCCCACCTTCCTCACAGGGTCTCTGATATGGGGAGGGGAAGGGAAGGTGATTGTAAGCCGGTTTGATTCTTCCTGAAGTGGTAGAGAAAGTCGGCATATAAAAACCAACTCCTCCTCCTCTTCTTCAAAGGCTAACTTTATTAAGTAACATCATCAGCATTCCTTTATTGGTATAAAAACACAATTCAAAAGGTTACAAAAGAAATAAAAATGTTAAAAGGTGCCATTTGTAAAATGGTTAAAAGGCAGTTACATTGAGAAATACAGTTTGTTGATGCTGCCACCTAATGAGCTGTTTTCTAATGGGCTTTTAAAACAAACTTTTAAAACTGTGCCACTGTCTCCAAACTTTATTAAGTAAATAAAACAAGAATAAAAGGGGGGATTGAAAAAAGCAAGGGATCTACTGGAAAAACAGTATATGCTACAATGTACAAATTAGCTGTGCTATTCAAGCTTTGGGCAAGCTGTCAGAATGACTACTGTGCATCAATAAAAGATGAAGCGGTTCACTATTCAGACACAGCACCAGTTTATTATTGGTAGGCTTTCCATTTCTTTTTCCTCTCCTCCTTTTGCTAAGAAATCAAGACTAGACCACAGTCAGACATATTAGGAAAGCACAGAATAATAAAAGAAGCAGCAGGAGTCCTGTGTAGAGTTGGCATCCAAAGCATTTACATTTACAAGGACTTGTGTTTCCATTGTAGAATAAGCCATTTGCTCTTAATCACAACAGACATAGTAGAGATTTTGAAGGTCCGGCTGTATAGTTTTATTAGGTAGGGAAATGGTTCACCTGTCTGGTTTACTCTTGTAGCCAGGTGCAAAATAGTGATCTGTAGAACAATGTCATCATCACTGCTTTTTTTGTTAGTTTTATAAAAGCCAAGTTTCTACATTAAATTACTATTCCTCTTGATCACATGGGTTAATTTCCAAAGCAGTAGCAGTAAGGCTAAATGCCCAAAGGACCACGTTCAATGCAATTCCGCACTGACTGTGAGCTTGGTGATGCCAGCTGGCTACTGAGTCTGGTGCTATGGAGGATATTTATAAGGCTGCTGGCTTATGATGCTTGCTAATTCTTCAAAAGAGTTTGTGGTTTGTGGAAGAGGTTTTTCACATCACCTACTACTGGATGTTTTTAAATGGAGATGCCAGAGATTGATCCTAAGACCTCCAGTAAAGCAGAGACTTTATCACTGAGCCACAGTCCTTCCCTATATTCTTGCCACAAGGATACTGGAAAAAACTGGCACTTTCATGACAACTATTCCTCACTTTTCTGTTGTAAAATGAAGAAGAAGAAGAAGAAGAAGAAGAGTTGGTTTTTATATGACAACTTTCTCTACCACTCAAGGGAGACTCAAACTGACTTACAATCACCTTCCCTTCCCTTCCCCTCCCCACAACAGACCCCATGTGAGGTAGGTGGGGGCTGAGAGAGCTCTTAATAGAACTGTAACTTGCCCAAGTCACCCAGCTGGCTTCATGTGTAGGAGTGGGGAAACAAAGCCAGTTCATCAGATTAGCCTCCACCGCTCATGTGGAGGAGTGGGGAATCAAACCTGGTTCTACAGATCAGAATCTACCACTCCAAATGAAGTAGCATTCACTGAACGAATTCAAGCCACCATATCATGAGTGCCCCTATAACCTGGAATGCAGGGGTATACATGAACATTCCTTCACAAATGCACTTCCATGCACTTCCATGATCCTGGGGCAAGAGACGTTTGGTCTGTGCTTGAATGTGTGCAAACCTGGGCAATACCTCAGGAAGGGATTTGGAGAAGCATATAATATAGAATATTTTTATACATATAAAATTTAATATTTTTGAACATATAAAATTTACAGAAGAAAAAGTAGTAGAAAGTAGATAGACTGAAAAAGGAATGTGGGTAATTATGTGTTACTTAATGTGGGGAATCATGAGTTATGAGTACCTAGATGGTATATAGAATCACACAAATATTTGAGGAATAAGAATAATAAGTAAATCAAATGATCCCTAATGGAAGCCATCCCAGTTATTCTAAAGGTGTGCTTCCTCAGGCTTGTCCAGTCAGAACCTATCCTCAGTGTTATGATTGTACAGCGTCCCCAGAGAGTGGGAGGGAGTTAGGAGGGTGAGGATGGAGGTGTTTCTCTGAGCTGAACTCAGTAAGAGAGGGGGGTCAACCTAAGAGGACCTGGGGAATTGGCTGCGGACCTGAGCTCAAGCATGGAAGGGTTGGTGTGAGCTGTGACACCGGGGAGGAGCAGACTGTGGCTGGGTCAGGAATGTCTAAAACACCTGGTGATGTGGGCATCTCTGGACCGAGACATTGTCATCCCAATGTCTCCATCCTTGAGACAACAATTTCCCACCTAGCTGTTATCCACCAAATCAACCAATAAGGTTTCAAACTTTTGGCTCTGATCCAATCCCATTTGAGTAGCATTTTATTTCATCTCTATCTAAACACATTTTGGGGGCTATAAAGATAGCCTCGGGGGCCCCCAGAACAGTAAGCATAATTCTGACAGTAACAGTAATGAAGCCTTAGTCTTCCATCAATTCCCAGTTTCTGCCCCTGAGATCTCGTCCAAAAGATCATGAGCTGGTTTCCATTCCACTTCTACCACCTCTTCCAATCCTTTCATCAACCTTCCTGAACATCATCCAACATACAGGTTTGTATGTTTACTCCCCCCTTCTCTTTCTACTAGTAAACATTCCTGGGTTTGAATCTAGCAGAAGTTTCGATTTATAGATCAGTTATTCTGTAGAGTGTGTATGCATGTGTTTATGCATGTGTGTGCATGAATAGGTGTTCTTTGCACCCCACCATCCTTTCACTAATCCTGTATGTTATTAGTTTTCTTGAAAACTTTCAATTTACAACCTATGCCTGTTTATTCCTGGGGACTTCCCCATTCTGATACGAAGTGCTGCTGAGATCCAGGACCCTGGTATACACCTGGCAGAAGGTCCCAAATAAGAATGGCCCAGAATACACGTATGCAAGTATGCTTGACATGCAAGAGAAAACACTCCTAGAGTTGAGGGATGTTCATGTGTAGGCCACTTGGGTAACACCGAATGGTTATAGAAGCTGGTTGTTATCATGCAAACCTTGATTGTTAATCATAGCCCTAATTTTGATGAACCCTCAGGAAGCCTCTATATACAGAAATTGTCAGTGTGGGTCCAAGTCACACTGGAACCTGGCTACTCCCTTCCTCGTAAATACCTTGATTGCCTGTAGCCGGATCTTAATTTCTCATCTTTAATATCAAACATGGATTCTGTCTGGCAGTTCAGGCATCATAAGGCCTGAAGAGCCGGGGTGGGGGGCACTCAAAATCATATCTACTGACACAGGGTTCTTGGGGGGAGGGGTAATATCACATTAAACATATAATGACATAATAGTATATTAAAAGTTAAGAACCACCAGTCTCAAGGGACATGCATATGTGCAGTGATATAGTGGGTAAGAGACTGAGTTGTGATCTTGAGAAGTTTCAGATTCAAATTTCAGCCACAAGCTCAGGAGCTTATATTAGCCAGTCTACCCGCAGTAGTCCCCTCTCTGCAATGTGGGAGTAATAGCTTACTATTACAAGTCTGCTAAAAGGATTACTGTGATAATGTAGCTGAAGTGTTTTGAACATTGAAAGTGCAGTATAAAGGCTAAATATTATTGTAGTATATGCAGTCTCTCCAGCATAAACTATTTTCTTTGCTTCAGAAGATTTTAAAATGTTTTTAAGAACTATTATCAGCATTATTTTTAAAGGAGGCAGGAATGAAATTTGAAACACATCCTTCCCTAGTTCAGTGTATCAGAAAACCATGTTTTTGCTTAAAAGCTGGACTGCATATCTGAGAGGCTTTGGAAAGTTTGATTCAAGCAAATTACCAGATGTGGAGGATGGTTCTTCCATCTGCTCTGAAGAGGAATGTGAAGTGATGGGCTAAACAGTGCAATTTATAGCCAATATTATAACCGTCTACCAGTGGGATTTTTTTCTAGTGGAGACTGACTAGTTGGCAGTACACCAAATTGGCAGTATTTTCCAATGAATAACAACAGTGCTTCGTGTGCCTTCTGTTTTCAAATGTATGCTCTTTCAAAAGAGAAAAGCTTAACTCTAAAGGTTCTGTTGGCAGATATCCTGATTTTTACTTAGTCACTTTAAGGCAGACATCCCGGTCTTCAAAGTGTTCTGCTGGCGCAGACCCCAGAGGACTAGAGCCTTCGTTTGTATTGCTCCTACTCATTTGCTATTCAGTCATAACCCCATTCGGTAGATGAAAGCAGATGGCATTCTAAAACAGTACATCTAATTTAAGGTTGTCAGCTAAGCATTTTTTAAAAAATATGTGCACAAAGCTGATCAGATTGGATAAAAAAACAGCCTAGATAACAGAATGGAGAATCAGGGAGTGACTATAGGGAGTTAAGAAGAGAACAGAGGCAAGGGAACATGCAAGTCTGTAGAGATCCAGATAAATCTGGCAGAGATAATGTGAAAATCTAAAGGAAGTGATAAAAGATAGAACATTAATCTCTGTTATGCTGGTTAAATGCACAGGACTTGGCTCTGAAACAATTCAGTCCCACTGAAGCCAACAGGGCCAGGGCCATTTAAGTCAAAGTACCTCCACTTCAGTGATGAGTCTAACAGTGCAGTCCAAAGTAGAGTTACACCACTTCTAACGCCACTGAAGTCTTGGAATGGTAAGTCTGGTTAGTATTGCACTGTAAGTATGTAGACAGCAGGTAATAAAATACACTTAGGGATAAAATAAACTTCTAACTCCACTGAAGTCAATGGGCTTGGCATTGTAACTCTGAGAGAAGTAGGAAAAATGAATCAGAAAAAGAACTCCTTTAACAGTAAATAAAAAAGATAAATGCATAGCAGGTCTTTGTCACATTGAGTGGTAAAACTGGTTTTAGATTTTGACAATTAAGATGAAGCAGGTTCACATATTGTATTATAAAAAGCATGATGGGAAATAATCCGCTGAACCTACTCTGCCCCTCGACCTCCATTTTCAAGTATTCTGTGCGCACAGAACTTACGTACATAAGGCAATGGCTCCCATCCTTTTTGGTATGGTGACAAAGAAGTCCAAATTTAATTGGTATAGTGATTCCCAAAAAACAACAACAGAGCATCATCAAATCAACAACACCACAAAATCATGTGACTCACTTTCACAGGCTTCATGCCCTACTTTTGGGTTGGGACCCACAGGTTTGGAAACACTGGTATAGGGTCTCATGCATGTGATCTCTTCACCATTTACTTTTTAGTAATTGCATTTATATGTATATTATTTGAGCGATAATTCATTTTGATTTTCACAGTAAAAATAAAACAAAGTGTAGGGGATTTAAACAGAATATTATTTTGAGTGACTTTTGTGGTCTCCATGTAATCTGTGGTTGGCACAATGAAATAAGACCCCAGCACTGTATGTTGTAGAAAAATTCCTTCCATGGACACAAACATGTACATGTGAGCCATTGTGTGCTTTGATGTAGTTTGATTTTCAGCATAGCTGTTTCAACAACTACAGTGAAAATGTTTGCATTACAATTGGCCCTATGAGAAATTACTCAAAATTAGCCTTTTGTTCATTTAAAATGATGCATACAAATTCAAGGTACTTTGGAGATTCTCTAAACTGTCAAATATTTTGGGGCAATGTAATGTGACAAAACCTCATATAATTCCCCAAATTTTAATGCACATCATTCAGATATAACAATATAACAATACATATTAACATCAAACAACAACCATTGGTGCTTTTATAGCATTAAAAATGTTTACTCATCTTTGTAGAAGTGAACACGGAATAAAAGAATACATTAAAAGAGACTCTCCTATTTTCCCCCACGCCCATACTTGCTCAGTATCTCAAAGTTGTGCTATGTGAGAGCAATTTATAGTGCTCTAACAATGGCAGGTTTCTTTTGTCTAAACCATTTGCACATCACAAATGCAAAGAGCAATTCACAGGATTGGTTCTGAATAGAGCATTTCTCCCTTCAATTTACATATGCCTTTAGCAGGATTTATTCATCAAAGTTTCCATGAAGCCTGATTTACATATTCAGAAAGGGAGAAAAATGTTGCTTTTCATGAAGGATGTGATCTGTGGCATGGGTATCATCTCGGCAGTAAAGACCTGTGTTTATATCTAAAGTCTTTAAAGTCTAATTACCTCCCCCCCCCACCAAGTAGCATTTTGTTTCAATACCCTATTTATTTAAATATTTAAAGGATTTAAAGTATTACAAATTTTGGATTTAGTGTTCATAATTTATGTATTTAAAATATGTTAGCCCCCTTTCTCCCTTGCAGAACTGAGACTTACAATGTAAATAAAACATTATAAAAACCCAATAAAAACAACTATTATAAAATCCATAGAAATCACAGTTTAAAAACTCTGAATTAGGACTGCCAATGATAAAAGCCAAATCTATCAAAATGCAGTCCTAAATAAAACTGTCTTCAACTGACTCCAGAAGAAAAACAATGAGGGGCCCAGGTGCACCTCCCTGGTTGGTTGCTCCATAATTGTGGGGCCACCACAAAAAAGGCCACAGAAAAGACCCATCAAATGAGCATCTTTAATTGCTAGGACAGTCAGGAGGGCTTCTTCCTCCAATCTTAATTCCCAGGCAGGAACATCTGGGAAAAGAAGTTCTTCACATATCCTGGTCCCAAGCCTTGAAAAGGCTTGAAAGGACAAAACTTACACCTTGAATTGGGTTCAGAAGTGGATCGGTAGTCATTGTAATTGCTGTAATATTGGGAACACATGCTCCTGAAAGCTGGCCTTGGGCAGCAGTCTAGATGCAGCATTGTGCACTAGCTGCAGCTTCCGAACACTCTTCAAGGGTAGCCCCAAGTAGCCCATTGCAATTGTCCAGTCCAGATGTAAGTAAGGCATGGATCATTGTGAATGACACAGGAATTGATGCAGTTGACACAAAAGCCAGATCTGGGCAAATGCACTCTGAACCACACCAGCTAGCTGGGTTTATAAGGTGACTGCTGTATCAAACAGCACCCACAAGCTGTGAACCTGGCTTTTCAAGGGGAGCATAAACCCATCTAAGACAGAGGAAATCTCAAGTCCTGTTCTGCCTTTCTACTATCACAGAAAACCTCTGTCTTTTTAGTATTAAATTTCAGCTTGTTCACCCCCATCCATCTCATTAGTGACTGATCCTACAGTTAGGTAAAGGAGTTACTGCATGTCCTTGAGCAAGTCATCCATCATCATCACTAGCTTTCTTTTGAAAGCTCATTCCTGACATCAACTTATAGTCCTTCCTGTACCTACTTCCTGTGCTGTGTGAGAGTATGGAGTCCGGGGGGGGGGGACTTGGGGGGCACCATCATGCAATGGTGTTATGTGACTTCTGAGGAAGATCTGTAAGTGATGTCATGTCTCTCTATGTGAAAGCAGAGCTGAGTCTGTGCACAGCGGGATTCTATCGTTTGGCTGCTTGAGGAATAAGTTCACACTCAGGCTTATTACTTTAGAAAAGAAATAAAAGTTCTTTATTGTATTCTCCATACTGGATAGGAAAGGCAGAGTAAATGCTTCGAACTAACTAAGCTAAGATGGAGAGAGATCGTAGAACACATATCCAGGCCTCATGGTGGACAAAAGGGAAAGAGAGAAGGAAGGAACTGGAAGGAAGAGAAACATCTAAGAGCAGCATTCTGGGTAACAAAGGGACAGCAGTGGGAGTGGGAGTGGTTAAAAGGAAAAAAGGTCCTATCTACCCCTATACTCTCTACTGCCCTCCCCTGTAGCCCCAAGGCCTGTGCTAGCATTAAGCAACACTGCACAGTCCATTCCTTCCAACACTAGGAATCACTGGAAACTCTATGGTAAAACCATGGAGCTTCCAGTGATTCCTAGAGTGATGTGATGTTAATTTCAGGTTTGCCCCAGATGTGAAGTAACACTGTTACACAATGGAAAGTGTGTTTTTTTTTTCCTTCTCAGAGTGCTTGCAGGCAATGGGAGTTCAGAGCAGGAGATCTCCCACCCCCAGCAGGCACGTGGCAAGCTTTTGTGAGAATCTTCCATGACAAATGTTTCTTTTTCTTCCTTCACGGAATCTGGCCATGCAAAAAAAAAGGTATCAGTTCATTATTGAATTACATTGCTGCAACTCACGAACAGCCAACAGCCAATTGTGGCCAATTATATTTCTAAAATGCATAAATCCTGTAAAAACAAATGCACCAGTTTTTCGCAGTGGGAACTGACACGATGCCATCATGATTGCGTTTTTTCTTTTCCAAGATTAGTTGACATCTATGGTGTGACTCCGTAAACAACAATAAAAATAAAATCATGAAGTTACTGCAATTATAACTGAGCAATCATTTTAGCATTTTTGTATCTATTGCCCTTGCCATGTATTTTGTTTTGCTGTTTGAATGCACTAACTCCTCTTTTTGACAACGCCAAAACAGCAAGTCTACACTTTCTATTCCTTGAGTGAACTACAGATTGTTATATAAAGTAAGCTCTGAGCTACTTCTTTTGTTTTCTCAGGAGAGGAGGATTTCATGTTTCTTTTTAAAGTCATAATGAAAACAGATTACACGGCTAGATCATAAACTCCAGTTCACCTTAGTTAACTCCCCAGGTTCATTTTAAATGAGGACAAAGATTAGCTTGCTTTAGAAATGTCCAGACTCAGCCAAGATTGTGGGATGCTGATGCAGATAGCAGAGGTTAGTGATCACTAATTTAACGCAATATATATTGTTGCTGCTTTTCATTAATCTCCATAAATATACTCCAAATTAAAGCAGCCATTCCACACACTGGATTATATGCAAACAGAGTGGGTCCTCATCTTGATGAACACTAAACATGTAAATGTAGGGCTCTTTTAAAAATTAACTTGAGTGCTCATGCATCAGGAGCAATGTAAAAAACATTAAAGGTGTTAGCAAAATCCAGTGGTACCTGCTTCTAGTGCATCAAGATAGGAGCCAAATCAGTCCTTCAGAGTGCTTAATCTTGTTAATCTGTGGTGGCTAATGGAAATTTTTTCTTATTATTAAAAGGCAAGCTATATTGAATTTTAAGTGCTGGAAAAGATACAACAATAACATTGATATAATGTTTTCTTTAGATATCTCCCCTCTCAGAAGTTGAACCAACATTTCAAATATGAACATAAAACTACTGTTTATTACTTTTTAATGTGTGTAAAAAGTCTGTTTCTTCAATAGGTTTTTTTAAATAATAATTTTGATAGTGTGATAGCACAATCCCACACTAAAAAGCTAAAGCTAAATCACATACAAATTTATCATTTGTGGCATGAATACTTTCCGTAAAGAAAAGAGTCAATGGAACACAGATGCTTTGTATTTGCTGTAACAATACTTTCCTATATTAGATATGATACTCAATTTATCTTGCCAGGCCCAGAAATATATAGTCTTGGGATTTGTTCAGCCAAGAACACAGAAGCTGCCATTGCAGAGAACTAAAATCAGGTGGTTCCAACTGGTTACTTATCCAGGGAAGGCTAGAAAGAGTCAGGTTTCTACCACCAAGTAGTGTTTGTTTTCGTTCCCCGTTACTAACTGAAGAAATGCATTCTCTTTCCACTATACTACCTTGCATTCCTGCAAAGAACAGACAGTAAATGGAGTTTTAGAATTAGTTTTTCCCCTTATGCTTGCTATGTACTATTGACATTCTTCCTATCAGTTCTTACCTTTGCTTTCCTGACAAATAGTGATCATGTCTATAACTGCTTGAAAATGTTCCACGTGGCAAATTATTTGTACAGAGCACAACTAGCCACACAGGTAAGTAGTTTTTTTTTTAATGTCCCAATTTCTGTTGTTAAGTATTCTAGACAACTTGTTCCAGATGTGGCTCATGTGGTAACAGTTTAAAGCACTTTCATGTGTTGGCTGCAAGATATACAATTTTGAATCTCAGGCCTGTGGGTCCAATGAAGAATAAGAAATCATCCATCATCAACTTTTCCAAACAAGGGAATCCAAGGAAAAGCAACAAGTTCCTGCAATTTATTACAATACAATCAATAGGCCGGATTCTGCAGATCCCTTCTACAAATGATTGTGCTTTCCTCTGGCACAAAAAAGTTCCCACTGATACAAAAATTTCTTTTGCAGACCAAATAAACTCTTGCATTGGGAAAAGGTCCATAGAGTTTCCAGTGATTCCTAGTGTTGGAAGGAATGGACTGTGCAATGTCGCTTAATGCTAGTACAGGCCTTGGGGCTACAGGGGAGGGCAGTAGAGAGTATAGGGGTAGATAGGACCTTTTTCCTTTTAACCACTCCCACTCCCACTGCTGTCCCTTTGTTACCCAGAATGCTACTCTTAGCCACCACTATATTTGCTATTTGGTGAGATATGTGAGTGACTTAACTGACAGCAGACCTACCGATCAAATCATGGAATTAGATAACTCCTCTCCACTTATTGGGTTCAATATTTCATTGAAACCTCAGACTACTAGTTACAACAATTCATTTGAAGAAGCCCTTTTTGAGTCTTGTAAAGCCTTGCCTGAGTGAATTAAGTCCATATGGTAGCTCGCTTGGATTCCTTGTGAGGGAAGTTGGATTCCTTGTGAGGGAAGTTGGAATGTTTATGTAACAAACTTGATGTGCATTTGGAGACATTACTCTCACAAAATACTGCCTTAATTCCCCCATGAGTAAGAAACCTGTGCAAGGCTATAATGTTTTTTAAAAGAATGTTGAAATTCTTAATATAATCAAGAACCCTGCTCAAATCGAGAGAATTGGTCACCCTGAGAAGTTGAGTATGTAGAGGTTGAAGTGCATCTTAGATTTAAGAAGGAGGGTGCAAGACCCATATAGTAGCTCAATAAACCCTACTATAGCCATTGTCTCCAATGTTTCAGTTCCAGATTCAGTAGTTAATTTTTTAGAGGAGCAAGATTAGGTAAAGGAATGACCCTATGCTTTTTGTTATGGAATATGCAAGCTGGAAAGTAAGAACCACTAACAGAATGGTGTTAGATTTCTTACACCATCAATTTGATATCATGGTCCCTTGGGATAATAACACTGCCTAGCTAACAATCATACTCAGCAGAGGCTGTCAAGACAAATCTTAGAGGGAAAGGGAAAACTATGACAAATTCAAAACTCATATTGGTTGATCCTTCAATAGCTCAAGCCTCTTTAATTTCTGTTGGGTCATTTCAATTAATTGTAATAAATGTTTATTTCCTTCCTCAATCTGTTTTGGTGGCAACTAAGAATTAGTGAGACAAACCTACAGCTTTTCCCCCCAAAAAATATTTGATTGCTTTGTTTAGGTATTCCAGTTATAATGGATGGGGATCGGAATGCACACATTAGATCCTCTATTGAGGCATTTTGGGCTTTGGCTTCCTATCCAATAGATATTCTACTTCTTGAGTCTTTATTAGGCCAATGATCCTCTAAAAATGGCACCTTAAATTCTAGTGGTCACTTCTTAATAAAGTTTATAGCTCCGTTTGGTTTGATTGTGGTCAATGGGAATTTGAAGGTTGATAAAGCAGATGATTTTACCTGTTTATAAGGGGATACAGCACAATAGATTATATTTTTGTTTGCACTTCTATTTCAGGTAGAATAAATTTGTTTTCTTTGGGAAACCGACATGATAGTGACCATATACCTCTTCAATTAGAATTGATGCCAGATTTTGGCATTGTAGTACCTTGTGTCTCACACTTCAGAAAACATCTCCATACCACCTCTCCTAGGCCTTTTGTTTTCTCTCCCAGTTCTCCAGTCCCAATAATCTCTGTCACTTTCTGCTCAATTGTTGCTTCAATTTAATGAATAATCAGTGAAATTTGTGTGGGGGAAAGTTTCCAGTTGCTTTTAATTTTACTGGGCAGTTGTGGGGGGTGTTCAAATTTTGTGCACTAGAGTATGTAAGTTTTGAACCTCTGGATTATATAATATCATCATCTGTTTCTGCATTAACAGAATATGCATTCTGTCATGAAATTGCTTCATCAGGCATTTAACTGTAGGAAGAGGACATGTGGAGGGGAAAATGATCTACTTTGAAGAACACAGGTCTTTTGAAGTTGAGAAAAAGTGACCCAGAAATAGTGAGGTGGAAGAAACTTCATGAATAAAGAAAGATTGATACCGAAACCTAGTGTTGGTGTGCATGGGAGGGAATTATATTGAGAAAATTGCTATTTCAGTTGGGATGTCATCTTGAATATAACTAAAGATTCAAAATTTTGGGAAGATGAATTGTAATACCTGGAGAAGAAGCTGTTCGTGTCTTTAGCTATCTTATTTACCTTATGATGTTCATGGTCTCCTTGACCATAATGTGACATTGCTATAAGTGTATTGTCCTTTTACCTCATGGTATCCATTCTTGACAACTAGCCTAAATATCATCATATAACATTAGCTGTTGGGATGCATGGCCAGGATTCAAAGAACTACTTTAGGAGTGCCCCCAAGATTTTTATTTTCTTTGAACAGAAGACCCCTATGCAAAATGTTTTATAAAGCTCTTCAGTTTCAAAAGCAATTTGATGAGACTGTGGGGTACGTGGCCTATAGGTCGGCTGGCACACCACCACCTAGCCACACGGCTTTGTTCCTAACGAGCTGGCAGACCACCGTCAGGGCATTGCCATAGCATACCCCAGAGCTCACTCCCGACGGGTTGGCATAGCACCGTACCACACAAGGCCTTGGGCTAGTCAGGCATACTGCGTCAGTTAGGCTGCCCCTCAGCAGAGGGGTTTAGAACAATAGACAAAGGCTTCTAGTTCCTGCTATCTCTGCCGCTGCCATGGTTACTTACAACAGTTGCAAGTTACAAGCAGATTATTTACTACTTCCTATAAATAAAGCGCAGCTCTGTGACCAGAGGTCTGTTTTCCTTGACACCGAGTCTTTGTCTTCATTCTCCCAATTCCCACATCTGGTGACCTCCGACGTGATTCACTGGATCCCGCCCGCTTACCACGACTGGAAAAGGTTTACGAGTACTCTCAGCTCTTTGGCTCCCTCAGCTCATTGGCTCCCACAGCTTCAGCTCCCATTGGTAAGTATGGGTGAAACATTATCTTCAGAGCAGGTAAAGCATGCTGAAGAACTTTATCAATTGGTGAGACATAGCGGGGACTCAGTGTCGACAGCAGACCTTAAGGATCTCCTTCGGGAGATTGATTGTCAGTGTCCCTGGTATCCCCAGGAAGGCACTTTCAAATCAGGAGACTGGGAAAAGATAGGAAGGGAATTGAAGCGTGAGCCCCATGCACCAGTGCAATATATTCTTGCCTGGCAAAAGGTTTATAGAGCTGTCTGCGCTGGGACGCCAGCGGACAACATGCTCTTGAAACCTGCTATGGAGGTGACACCGCCCCCCTATCCGGCTCTCCTCCCTGCAGCCTCGTCTTTGGCTCCCTTATCTCCTTCTCCCGCTTGTCCACCGCCTCGATCAAAAGTGGCGTTGGCAGTCCAGGCAGCCCGCTGTAATGGGGACCTGGATCTTTCCGAAGAGTGGGAGGGAGATCCACCTGCGTAAATCTTTCTCTGCCTTGAAACAAAGTCCCAATGAGTCATATGCAAGTTTTGTAAATCGGCTTAAAAATGCCATCTCACTGTTTTCACTGCCAAAAGCCCAATCACTTTAGGAGTAAGTGCCGAGCCCCCGGTGGGGGAGCCTACCGAGGGAGTGGTGCTAACACTCCTAACTCTATGTTGCACAAGCACTTCAACAAACCCTCCCTGGAGAGGTTGCCCTTGTTTCCATGCGTGCTGAGGCTCCTCCTGGCACATACCTGGCCTTACCTACCTGTGCAGCCCAGCAACAGGGGATCAATGTACCACCAGACAAGGTTGTGGTCCAGGACAATTGTATTTGTTGTTTTGCAGTGTTGGAGCGCTCTTCCTTTGAATTTAAAGGAAGGTGCTTCCTGTGCACACCTTGTGCCGCTCCCGCCCTCGGGAGTGGACAAGGGGGATTTTTCTTCTGATTCCTTGCAGATTGCCTTGGTCACCAAGAACATCTGGCACCAGAAGCCAATTCGTGAGTATAAGGTACTAGGTAAAAAATTAAGAGGTCTTCTCGATACTGGTGCTAATGTTTCTGTGATCACCCCTCAGGATTGGGACCCCTCCTGGCCTCTAGAACGGTCAGCTGCTGTCTGGGGGGTGGGGGGTTCCACGCCGGCACAGCAAAGTGCTCGGCCTCTCCTTGTCACTACCACAACTGACCAGCAGGTGGGGTACGTGACTCCAATTGTCGTCCCACTTAAAGTCAATCTTTGGGGGCGAGACCTTTTGTCTCAGTTGGGGGCTACTTTAGTCACTAATGACTAAGCCTCGTGCCCTTGCCTTATCATGGCTTTCTACAGACTATGTGTGGATCGACCAATGGCTACTGCCTGGTGAAAAATTGGAAGCTTTGCAACGCCTAGTTGCAGGGTCATTTGGTTCCTTCCACTAGTCCCTACAATACTCCAGTGTTTGTCATCAACAAAAAAATCTGGCAAATGGCGTTCAAAGCATGATTTGCGCGCCATCAATAAAATTATCAAACCTATGGGTGCCTTACAGTGTGGCTTGCCCAACCCGAACATGATCACTCGTAATATGGCTATCATTGACCTTACAGCCTCAGGATCAAAAATATTTTGCCTTTAAAATCAGCAGTCACATTGTCTATGTCCATTTTTGTGCATAAATTAGGTCACCTCACACTCCCAAAATATCCATAAGTGTCTGCAACGGCAATAGCATGCACCAGATGCTCAAAAATCACATCTCCAGGCCATTCCGGGAGAATCTCCAGGCCATTCCGGGAGATTCTCCAGGCCATTCCGGGAGACACCCCCATGTCCATATTCCGGTGGAAGTTATGAAGGTTATAATATGTACAAATAGTGTAGAGAAAATAATGAATTTACAATGTAGTTCTTCAAAGGAAGGTGGGAACATGAGACTGCAGCTCATGGTACACGTGGTAAGATGGAATCTTAATAACAAAGTCAGTGAAAGAAATGGATTGTATAAATAATGTGAATGATTCTACAGTGGTAACTATGTTTAATTGGACTACATCTGCATCGAAGCAAATAACTGCAGAAGTTTCCCACCAGCCATTAAAATGTATATATTTGAATGTTTATGCTGTCTTTGTGGGTGTGACACCCAGGGCACTTTGGCCTCTGGATCTGCATGCCATAAACCTTTCCCCCTCTTTCTCTCTCCTGCTCTCTGTTTCTCTGCTACACACTTCACTCAGTGTGCCTAAACAGCACACAAACACGTTCACATTCTTAAAGTTGCAACAATTCTATGCCAGCCAGCTCGCTGTACTCCCCTCCCGTTGCTACGGCAAAGACCTTCAGTAGCATCTCCTGACCAAAGAATTAGTTGTTTAAAAGGTTCTATTGTTCCTTGGAAATAACTTTCTGTGCTTAAGTCAACTGCAGTTCTAACACTTTTTGTCCTTTTAGGGTCCCTTTGTATGGGCCCATTTTATTTTTGCGTTTTGCAGTTCTATACTAAAATTAATGGAAATTATAAAAAATCTCCACATTTTTTTCTTTTGCTTAGTCCTTTTTTTTTTACTTTTTCAAATACTTCTGAAAATTTGTTTCATGTCTGTCACATTGGTCTTTTTCCTCATGATGCAGTCAATCTCATCTCTGATAGTTTGTATGTGTGTAATGTCATTTCTCAGGTGGAAGGAAGCTACGTGTCTCCTTCCTGTGATGACAATCTCCTGAGTCTGTTCATTGCTTTGCGCAATCAATTGGCAAAGCGCACTGGATTGCTGTTTGTTGCTCATATTCGCAGTCGTCAGCCCTTTCCTGGCATAATCTCTGAAGGAAATGCCCGGGCTGACTCCCTTGTTTCCTATGCAGCTCTCTCCCCCATTGAGAGCCATGCCATGCATCACCAAAACGCCAAAGCCTTGGCGAAACAATTTCACTTGCCCCTTGCAGAAGCCTCTGCCATCATTCAGCAATGTCCTCAGTGTGCGGGACAGGCTTCCTTTCCTTCCACTGGTGTCAACCCTCGAGGTTTTGGAGCCAATCAATTGTGGCAAATGGATGTTACTCAGTTTTCTTCATTTGCTCCCTGGAAATATCTCCATGTGGTTGTGGACACCTACTCTGGTTACCTGTTTGCTACTCCCCAAAAGGGTGAGAAAGTTAAGCACGTTTGCACCCATTTAATTCGTGCCTTTTGGGTTATAGGTGTTCCCTCTGCTCTGAAAACAGGACAATGGCCCTGCCTATTGTTCCTCCGCCTTTGCTGCCTTTTGTTATCGGTGGCAAGTGCGCCATACCTTTGGCATCCCATATAATTCCACGGGCCAAGCCATCGTGGAACGTGCCAATGGCACTCTCAAAAGAATGCTTGAAAAATTGAAAAAACAAGGGGGAGTCGGCCTCTCCCTCTTGGACAGAGAGGGCCTACTAGCTCAGGCTCTCGGGCCTACTAGCTCAGGCTCTCTTTACCCTCAACCATCTTAACCTTCTCTCTTTTAATTCACAATTTGTTACTAGGACTCAGCGGCACTTCCAAATTGACGTGCCGCTGCCACAGCCCCTGGTGCGCTACCGCCGCCTCCCTGACCCCCGCTGGCACGGGCCGGTGCCTCTCATCACGTGGGGCCGGGGCTACGCTGCAGTCCAAACATCTACCGGACCGTTGTGGGTGCCTGCACGGTGTGTTCGCCCTGATCTCCATGGCATGGCATCAGAGTCTCCCCAACCCGAGTCCTCAAGCCAACCCGATTCCTCACTTCCGCCTTCAGTTGGCGGACCCTGAGCCTATGGCCGAGAGGCGTCGTGGTCGTCGCAGATCGAGCCCTCCAGTAACTTGGGGGGCCCTCAAAGGCTTGTCTGAGCAAGCCCAACAGGAGTTGGCTAAGCAGCACCTGCCTATGACCCCAGAGAACTTTCTGGCTGCTGTTTTTGCTCAGCTGACTGTGAACTCAGTTATGATCGTCTTGTGTTTTTGCCTCCTGAGCTCTGGGGTGCAGGGGGTTAAGCATGAGTCCTCTGCTCCGAACTTATGGGTTCGTCATGCTTCTTACATGTTTGCTTTTCATGGCAAGAACGTTTCTCTGATTTATGAGCCTCCTCTCTCTGCCTCTGCTATGTCCTTTTTGCCTACTCCCTTTAACTCTCCTGAACTGGTTCTGTCTGAACTACAACATTTGAACCACTCCATGCTGTTTGCCTCCACCACTGACCCTCACTGGAACAGTACTCCTTTCCAAAGGTTTCGCTTTCATCGCTACCTACCTGGGTTGTGCTTCTGTTGTTATGCTAGCAATCCTCTGTTTTCCCACTGGACTTATAAGACTGCTGCTGATCAGATGTGGGGAAATAATGCAGCCAATTATACTGCTTGTTCTGACCGCTTTTACCTTTGGGGTACCTTTAACTCTTCTTTCCAACCCAATCTCCATCTCATGAACACTACCACACAACAGTTGTATCACCGTTTACCGATGTTTTCCCCAAATGCTTCCCTGCTCACATCCGGAAGCATTTGTGGCAATTGGCTCATCCGCGATCCCAACCTTTGGTTCTTTTGGGGGTCAGGGTGGGCTTCCAACTATCATCCTGGAAAATATCAGTGTGCAGCTCTTGGGTATCTTACCTTGCCAGTCCAAGTCCTGGATGCTTCTGGGACTCCTTTAGCCAATCACAAAGTGAGGCGTGCCGCAGCGGCCCCCCTTGGCCCCGGGTGTTCAGATGAGGTTATTGTGGATGCCCAACTCAGTGGGGGAAGCGACTGGGGTCGCGCCATGGGGGCTGGTCTTACTGGGATTTTGACTCTGGGGAGCTACCCAGGGATCATTGCCCAGGAGAACCGCCGTTCCATCTTAGGCCTCACTTGTAGGTTAGAAATGACTGTTAATGCTACAAGCCGCTTAATTCAAGATTTACAGCAAGAGATTTCTGAATTGCATCAAATCACCTTACAGCATCGCTTTGCCTTAGATTTTCTCTTGGCTCGACAAGGTGGGTTTTGTAAAATTGTTGGTCAGGCAGGTTGCAAGGTCACATTCCATGACCTCAACAAAACCATTGAGGACGAGCTGGAGAAATTGCGTCATATGCTCACTAACAATGTTATTACTTCCGGAGCTCCTGGTCTTTTTGATTGGTTGACCAGCTGGCTACCTGACTTTGGGTGGCTGCGAGCAACTTTTTTAGCGTTACTTGGAATCATTGCTGGTTTTATTGCATTGGGGTGCTTTGTCCACTGTCTTCCTGGTCTTTACAATATGTGTGCTTTCTCTAAGGAGCATGTTCAACGCCGTGTTATGTACTACGCATATCATCAGCTTAAAACGAAAAAGGGGGAGCTGTGGGGTACGTGGCCTATAGGTCGGCTGGCACACCACCACCTAGCCACACGGCTTTGTTCCTAACGAGCTGGCAGACCACCGTCAGGGCATTGCCATAGCATACCCCAGAGCTCACTCCCGACGGGTTGGCATAGCACTGTACCACACAAGGCCTTGGGCTAGTCAGGCATACTGCGTCAGTTAGGCTGCCCCTCAGCAGAGGGGTTTAGAACAATAGACAAAGGCTTCTAGTTCCTGCTATCTCTGCCGCTGCCATGGTTACTTACAACAGTTGCAAGTTACAAGCAGATTATTTACTACTTCCTATAAATAAAGCGCAGCTCTGTGACCAGAGGTCTGTTTTCCTTGACACCGAGTCTTTGTCTTCATTCTCCCAATTCCCACATGAGACCATATTATTTACCATATTTAAGGATAATTCAACAATTTCTGCATTGGTAATGCCGGTGTTCCAATTCAAAGCTGAATAGGGGGCACTATTACTTTGTCAATTGCAAGAGTCCAACATCCCAATGAAAAGGTGGCTATGAGAAATGGGGGTGGCTACATTTTACTGGAAAAAAGCACAAAATTAAGGGCAGACACACCATGCCGTCTTCCCTACCCTACCATGCAGGCCATCATTTCCTGAATTACTTTCCTGCCAGCTCAGGTCCAATACTAGAAATGGGCCACATACTGTACTGTCCTCTGGATATGTTCAATGCTCTTCAAATTCTCTCATATAGCTGTTCCTAATAACTCACTTAGTGCTTTTAGAAAGGGGAAATACCTAGTGCTATGGTAAGTAGCCTCACAGGTTCTGAAGACTTTACAAATCCTGAAAATAGGAAGTATTAAGTTTCCATTTATACACCCTGTACTTCTGCTGTGAAGTAATGGAAAGACAACAGAAGCTTCCAGCAAAATTGTTTTGGATACTAACTCATTAGGAAGCTTCTGTTCTGAAACTCTCCACAGGGCTGACAGGAGAACTCACACAACCAAATCAATAAGCTTTTAGAGCTTCTTTTAAATAAAAACTATTAATGGTTCAGGACAATATATGGGTAGGGGTGATAAAAAAGAAGATACAGGAAGCAAAAAAATAACAGAAAAGACACACATATGCAAACAACCCCATATATCTGACCTTAATTCTGACAAACCATCAAATAAGAGGAATAAAAAAATGCTGGAATAACAAAAGAAAGAAGATAGCATTAAAATAAGAAAAAAGTAGGACGCAAAATATAATTCTAACAATCCATAAATGTTATCAACATTATATGTATATTCTGTATATTCTTGTATAAACACTCATGTTTACTTTATAAAATAAAAGAGAAAACTGCTAGCAGTGTTGCCATGGTTACCACTTCTCAAATATAACAGAATGGCAGCAGTGTTCTCCATTTTTCACTTTACAATAATTGAGGTACATGATATGAACTATTTTTGATGCTTTGTTTTTCACATACAGTACAGTTTGTGCTGTATTCATGCAGGGAAATCAAAGAACTTGTGTTAATTTTACTTGTTCGAATGGATCTGGAATACAGGCTTTGCCTGAAGCATGCTTTGTGTCAGATGAAGTTAAAAAAACACACACACCCAATAACAATGAGGCTTACTGAATAATGAAAGTACTAAACTCAGAAGAAACTGTCTAAAATATTTGAATACAATTATTCAGGATCGTCTTGTAAAAGCACTACATTACTAGCTCCATTCACTCATTACAGTTAATGCACATACATCCTGCCTGTACATACACGTATCTGTTTGTAAAAAAAAAAAAAGAAGAGCCAATAAGCATTCACGGTACAAATGAAACAAAAATAATACCCAACAGTAGAATATCCACATTAAGAGTCGTGCATAGGGTTGTGCCAAAACATTTTTATTTATTTTTTTGTAAATTTCGGGTTCAGGTTTTTTGGCCCTATTTTTTTCCAGTAAGCCCGAAATAAGCTGAATACCCATACCAGTAAATATACTGGGAATATATATATAAATTTTATTTGCAGCTAATATGCCAGATAAAACAGATAAATACCAGTAAATATGGGTATTCAGCTTATTTTCGGGTTTCCCGAAAAAATTCAGGCCCATTATAGTCAATTGGATTTTTGGGGGCGTTTTTGGAGGTACAGTCCCCACATTTGCAGCATGGCAGCAAGGGACTCTCCTTCACTGGTCACCAAAGTTTGGTGAACTTTGGGATAGGGGGTCCAATTTTATGGGTCCACAAAGGGGTCAACCCATCCCCCAGGCATTTGCGAGCCAGGCTGTCCATCAGGTTCAAAAGTACAGCATTGCTGAGGACTGGCAGAGAGAGGCAATTCCAGGCTGCCACCTCAAAATCTGGGCTCTTCCTTTGTTTCTTGATTGCATTGCATGATGTCCATGCAAATGAGCTTCCAAACGGAGGAAAAAGGCTTAAATGCAAGATAAATGGGAAACATTCCTTTTGAATGATTCCATCTCAAATCAACTCAACAAATAAAGAACTGTTTCAATATGGAATGACAGCGGCAAGAACATTATTTGCAAAATACTGGAAAGAGAGAAAGATCCCATCACTAAAAGAATGGATTGCAAAAATGTTTGAATATGCATCCATGGCGAGACTGATAAACCTGCTTCAAAGAAAAATGATGGATCAACATCAACAAAGTCGACAAACTTTTTATAATAGATATGTGACCAACTAGTAGACACATTATACTCATATGTGATTAGAGAAGTTAAGATGTTAAGAAGGTGTTTTGAAATGTTTTACTCTTTTTAAACTTAGAAATAAGAGAAAAATGTATAATCCAAGAAGCACCAGAAATCTTTTTATTAAATAGTTAGAACTAGGATTAAAAACTCCTGAATCCGTCGCACATACATTAATTTGAAATCGTTTATATACTTTTTTCTATTGATGTTAGTATGACTAGATTGAAGAATGGGTTAACCACAAGAAATATTAATGAATATAATAAAAATGGATGTTTCTGAGGGCTTGGTCTGGAGTGGACACTGACCCTAAGATGTATCTCATTTCCTATTTCTCCTCTTTTTTTTCCTTTCTGTATCCCTAAAACTAAATTTTAAAAAAAATTAAAAGGAAAAAATTCCTTTTGGTGACAAATGACATCCTGTGAACAGTCTTTTATTGTGGTCATGAAAAATCAGATTCAAAGAGATGGTCACGGTGTGGGGAAACAAAGCCTCTACTTAGGGCAACCTTCTTTTGGAAAGCGGGTTTTCATGGGGGGGGGTTGTGATATCAGAGCCAACTGAAGTCATGACCATGAGGGCGGTCTGAAGGAGATTGCTCATCCATGTGGATGAAGAAATCTCCTTCGGAAGCCTGATGGTTTGCAGCTGTCTGGCTCTTTTTAGTTGGAGGGTTTATCCCTCCAGATGGGACTGGGGGTGCCTCATATTTGTCAGGCTGTTATCTCGGTTACTGTGTTGCCTCTGTTCCTTTGCTGAACCGTCCAGACTTCAAGGACGGCTCCACATACCAAAGCCTGGGAACGCTACCCCTGGGAAAGTGTGCTCTGTTTATGCTTTGTGTGCTTTGTAATCTCCCGCCGTTTTCAAGCTTTATATTGCCAACTACCGAGCAAGAACCTCATAGCTGTCACCTTATCCTCAATGCACTGTATTGCCTATTTGACCAGTAAAAGCCATCTGCTTGGATTCTAATTGTCTCTGTGGTGATTTCTGGTTCTTTGGGTCAAGAGCTTACATTATGACATGATAGCCCCTATTCGATTCGAAGTGGTCCTGGGAATTAACTGGATTAAAGGTCATTGTCCCAGTATTGATTGGGACACGAACACAATCTCCTTTGACAACCCTAAATGCGACCAGCACCGACAGCAAGTTGCGGTGCTGTCTCCACCCGCTTCGGCATTACTCTCCGAGGTCCCATCACCATCAACCTGAGATATACCAGGACTATGCGGATGTCTTTAACATTAAAGAATGTGATGCCTTACCTCCTCACCGGGCTACTGACTGTGCAATTGAAGTGGTGAAGGACTGCACATTAACCAAAAGTAAAATCTACCCAATGAGCGCTTCCGAGCGCACTGTGCTTCGGGACTTTTTGGACAAAAACCTTGCCAGAGGGTTCATTCGCCCATAGAATGCTCCCAACTCAGCCCCCACGTTTTTCGTCCGAAAAACGGAGGGCGACCTACGCCTCTGCATTGACTTCCGAAAACTCAATGCAGTTACTCAAGCCAACGCCTATCCTATACCACTAATTTCAGATATCTTGGGACAACTACAAGAGGGACGTATTTTTTCTAAATTGGACCTGGTAGAAGCCTACTACCGCATTCGTATCCGCGAGGGGGACGAACCCCTCACTGCCTTCTCTAGCTGCTTTGGAATGTTTGAATTCCTTGTGATGCCCTTCGGTTAAAAGGGGCTTCGGGGGTCTTCATGCAACTCATCAATGAAGTCCTTCATGATTTACTATACCGCGGAGTGGTGGTTTATTTAGACGACATTCTTATTTATTCGAAAACCATGGACGAGCATGTCACATTGGTCCGAGAAATTCTACACCGCCTACGCTTTCTTGGGATACATAATTTCCCGCCATGGCCTTAGCATGGACCCGGCCAAGGTCCGTTCCATCCTCGAATGGGCACCTCCTTCCAACCGCAAGCAAGTACAACAATTTCTGGGCTTTGCTAATTTCTACCGCGGATTTATTCCTAACTTCGCCCAAATAGAACTTCGCCCAAATAGCACTGCCCATCACTGACCTTCTAAAAACCAAAGGTAAAGAAAACTCTGCCACTTTACCCTCCGCTAAAATACTGTGGACTGATCAATGCCAGACCGACTTTGTGGCTCTCAAACGCCTTTTCACATCGGAACCTGTGCTACGGCACCCAGTAGGGCTGTCAAAAAAAAAAAATTCGGTACAGTTCGGATTCGGCCGGATTTGACCCTTGTGGGGTCGGTACGGTCCGAAGTCCGAACTCCCCCGCTTCGGATCCCCGGTAATTCGGGGGGATCCGGAGTTTGGGGGAAAATTCGGCCGAAGCGCGCCTTCAGGGATTCCCTGAAGGCGCGCGGGGGCCCTTTAAACTGATCTGAGCCTCCCAGCTGGGAGGCGCAGATGAGTTTAAAGGGCAGCCCGCCCCCCTTCAGCGGGCTCCCATGAAGGGGGGGGGTTGTCCTTTAAACTCATCTGTGCCTCCCGGCCGGGAGGCACAGATGAGTTTAAAGGACAGCCCGCCTCCCTTCAGCGGGCTCCCATGAAGGGGGGGGGTTGTCCTTTAAACTCATCTGTGCCTCCCGGCCGGGAGGCACAGATGAGTTTAAAGGACAGCCCGCCTCCCTTCAACGGGCTCCCATGAAGGGGGGGGGTTGTCCTTTAAACTCATCTGTGCCTCCCGGCCGGGAGGCACAGATGAGTTTAAAGGACAGCCCGCCTCCCTTCAGCGGGCTCCCATGAAGGGGGGGGGGTTGTCCTTTAAACTCATCTGTGCCTCCCGGCCGGGAGGCACAGATGAGTTTAAAGGACAGCCCGCCTCCCTTCAGCGGGCTCCCATGAAGGGGGGGGGGTTGTCCTTTAAACTCATCTGTGCCTCCCGGCCGGGAGGCACAGATGAGTTTAAAGGACAGCACGCCTCCCTTCAGCGGGCTCCCATGAAGGGGGGGTTGTCCTTTAAACTCATCTGTGCCTCCCGGCCGGGAGGCACAGATGAGTTTAAAGGACAGCCCGCCTCCCTTCAGCGGGCTCCCATGAAGGGGGGGGGTTGTCCTTTAAACTCATCTGTGCCTCCCGGCCGGGAGGCACAGATGAGTTTAAAGGACAGCCCGCCTCCCTTCAGCGGGCTCCCATGAAGGGGGGGGGTTGTCCTTTAAACTCATCTGTGCCTCCCGGCCGGGAGGCACAGATGAGTTTAAAGGACAGCCCGCCTCCCTTCAGCGGGCTCCCATGAAGGGGGGGGTTGTCCTTTAAACTCATCTGTGCCTCCCGGCCGGGAGGCACAGATGAGTTTAAAGGACAGCCCGCCTCCCTTCAGCGGGCTCCCATGAAGGGGGGGGGTTGTCCTTTAAACTCATCTGTGCCTCCCGGCCGGGAGGCACAGATGAGTTTAAAGGACAGCCCGCCTCCCTTCAGCGGGCTCCCATGAAGGGGGGGGGTTGTCCTTTAAACTCATCTGTGCCTCCCGGCCGGGAGGCACAGATGAGTTTAAAGGACAGCCCGCCTCCCTTCAGCGGGCTCCCTTGAAGGGGGGGGGTTGTCCTTTAAACTCATCTGTGCCTCCCGGCCGGGAGGCACAGATGAGTTTAAAGGACAGCCCGCCTCCCTTCAGGGGAGCCCGCTGAAGGGAGGCGGGCTGCCCTTTAAACTGATCTGAGCCTCCCAGCTGGGAGGCGCAGATCAGTTTAAAGGGCAGCCCGCGCCTTTCAGCGGGCTGCCCTGAAGGGGGGGCCGAATTGGCCGAATTTATTCGTGAACTCCCGAACTCGCTGAATTCGGCCCCCCCGGTTGCCCGCCAGATTTGAGTTCGGATCCGTCCGAACTGAAAATCACCGAATCAGGGGAAATTCGGTTGATTTTCAGTTCGGACCGAACCGAATTGACAGCCCTAGCACCCAGACCCTAACCGAATGTTCATTGTACAAGTTGATGCCTCCGACGTAGCTATGGGGGGGGGGCCCCTGCTGCAAAAAGGACCAGATGGTCTCCTTCATCCCTGCGCTTACTTCTCTAAAAAATTTGCGCACTCCCAATTGAACTGGCCTATTTGGAAGAAAGAAGCCTCAGCTGTTCACCATGCTCTTACTCTATGGCGACAATTCCTAGAAGGGTCTAAATACCCCTTCGAAGTTTGGACCGATCACAAGAATCTAGCCGCCCTCACAGGAACCCATAAGTTATCCGCAAAACAACAACTTTGGGCGGAATTCTTTGCTCAGTTTCGTTTTGTCCTGAAGCATGTCCCAGGAAAGCAAAACGTTCTCGCGGACGCTCTCTCCCGATTGCCTCAATACCCGGCGAAACTCGATCGGCCAACAGACTCTTTATTTACACCCGCACAAAGAGAAGCCCTACCCGTATTGGCTGTACAAACTCGATCCCAAACGCTGCCCCAGCGACAGCACACGGTCACCAGCGTACAAACTCCTCCAACCCTACCGGCTGCCCTGCTGCCTCCGCAACGGAACACCACGATAACCGACGCTCCGGCTCCTCCAACCCAACTGGCCGCCCAGCCGCCTGCAGTCTGCGCACCGCAACACGTAAGCCCTTCCCCCTCATCAACCCCCCTAACTGCTCCTACTGCCACTTTAAACAAGGGGGGGGTTCCCGTCTCCGATTCTTTCTTAAAGTCCCTGCGGGAACACTGCCTTATGGAACATTCTAACCAAACCCTGCCTCCTGGTGTAATTGAATACGGAGGCTCTTGGTACAAAGACTCGAAATTGTATGTGCCCAAAGCGCTGGACACTTTGGGTTCCTAAAGACCCTTCACCTGTTGCGCAGACAGTTTTGGTGGGGGGGAATGCATTCTGATATTGACTCTTTCATTCGCAGCTGTCCTATTTGCGCCACGGTCAAACGATCTCAAGGCAAGCCCCCAGGACTACTGCAACCACTTGAAACACCCTCCAAACCCTGGGAAGTGATTGCTATGGACTTTATGACAGATCTCCCTCTCAGAGGGGGAAAAACTGTATTATGGGTTATCACTGACTTATTTTCTAAGCAAATACATTTGGTTCCATGTGCGGGGATCCCCTCCGCTCAGAAATTGGCCCGCCTCTTCGTGTCACATGTCTTTAGACTACATTCGTTTCCGCGCAAGATAATCTGCGACCGTGGCAGTAGCTTTGTTGCAAAGTTTTGGAAAGCTTTTCTCAAATTGGTGGGGGTGGAACACGGGTTGTCTAGTGCATACCATCCCCAAACGGATGGCCAGACCAAACATGTTAATGCTGTACTTGAATGTTATTTGCGCTGTTATGTCAATTACCACCAAGATAACTGGGTAGAACTGTTGCCTTTTGCAGAATATGCTTACAATAATGCTGTACATCAGTCCACTGGTTTCAGCCCATTTTATGCAATCTATGGACAGGACTTCGGTCCTATCCCCCCAGTAGAAGATTTGGAGGGGGAGGGGGATGCCGACATTGCCTCTTGGGCACACACCCTCCGCACCACATGGCCCTGGCTGATTAGCAACCTTGACCGAGCCAAGCGCAAATACAAAGCACAAGCTGATAAGCATCGGTCCCCCGGTGGGGACCTACAAGTGGGTGACCTGGTATACCTATCCACCAAAAACCTGCGTTCCACCCGTTTGTGCCATAAGCTCAACCCTAAGTACATTGGCCCATTCCCCATCACTCGCATCATAAATCCTGTCACGGTGGAACTATCTCTCCCCAAAACCTTAAGGCGTGTGCACCCCGTTTTCCACATCAGCCTCCTGAAACCCCATAGTGCGTCTCCGCAATGGCATCCGGAATTGCCTCCCGAACAACCCATAATGGTGGGGGGAGAAGAACATTTCGAGGTCTCCAAAATCCTAGACTCCCGTATTCACCATGGGGTCTTGCAATACCTGGTCCGCTGGAAACACTTCCCCCCTGCCTATGACGAGTGGGTTCGCGCACGAGATGTCTCCGCCCCCAAGCTCGTCAATGCCTTTCATATTGCCTACCCAGACAGACCAGCCCCCTTGCAGGATGGGAGGGGGCCTTAAGGGGAGCAGGATGTCAGATTTCTGGATCTTTGGGTCAAGAGCTTACAATATTTTAAATAACCTTATCTCAAAAGGATCCAACTATGGGGCCCTAACAAAACCTGTCAAAAAAGCAAGAAAAAGGAGAGAAAGCACAGAGCCATGCCTCTGAGCAAAGATGAATAGGCGAACCTGAAAAGCCGAATATCTACTAGGCTTTTTTGGGAAACAGCTATTCAGCTTCAAGTTTATCCCCAGGTTTTGGAGTTTGGTAAACCCGAATCCTGAAATTCATCAAAGGCTAATTTCAGGTTTATTTTCAGTTTAGGTTTATTGATATGCACAACACACTATGCAAGGTGCTCCAAAAAAAAGGGTACAGTGGGCTTTACAGCCCATTCCTGAAAGGGCCCCCCGAAACCTCTTAGGAGGCAGAATGACCCCGCCATCAGCATAAGAGTATGTAAAACCATGATTGCATGCACTTATGCTGGTGGCGAGGCCAGTTCAGCTGGCGGCCAAGCACCGTGGGACTGCGCCTCGCCTCCGCCGGCATGGCCTCTCTGTGGCACAGGCCACAGCATGGAGAGGCTGCTCCGGTGCAAGAGGGTGTTCCAGGGGGAGGAGCCACCAGTTAGGTGGCTTCCTATCCCGGTTCAGCCGGTTACACCTCACTGTTTTCAATGGGGCTTTTAGCCTGGGTAAAACAAAACAAAAAGCTATGAAACGGCTTTTTTTTTTTTAATGGCATACACGAATCGGCTTACGAGAAGGCGCCGCTGCACCTCTTCCCCACCAACTCCGCACACCGTCATTTCAGGAATGGGCTGTTAGTTACCTATCTGTGCAGGTTCCCAAAAAAGTTAAAGAATACACTTTAAATTATAAATTCTTGAGCTTCATGCTCAATACTACAGGGGGTATCAGACTATCTATGAAAGCCCCACCAGAGGAGGTATATATACTTTTTGCTGAATTAAACCTTTTTGCTGAATTTTTTTCCCCTGAGGGCACCATTTTACTGCCAAGTCAAGTTTAATTAAAAACAGTCATAGACCAGAATATAAATAAGAACACAATTAATCCATAAGTAAAATAGCTTACATACTACCAATATACATCTTATTAAAATACGAATTTACATAAGGCATCTTTATACGCCACTCCGCCTTTTCTTAATTTTAAGAACCAGCCAACCAAATTTGGCAACTTTACAGGTAATCTCCTTCTGCTTATCCAATAGCAGGGTTGAAAGAAGAGATCTTCTATTTTCATGAGGGTAACATGCAATTATAGGCACAATCAGGGATTCTCTAATCTGCCTATATATTCTACACTCAAAAAGAATATGTTCTAAAGTCTCTACAGAACCATCACCGCACTCACATAGACAACTTCCATATGGCATGCCTCTATATCTTCCCTCTAGAACAGCTGTGGGTAGCATGTTATATCTTAATAAGGTAAAAATCCTCCTATATTCCTGGTTATCCAATAACTTAATATATGGCATCATGACCACCCTATTCAACCCACTTATATCATAAAGAGGGCTCCTTAGCCTATTCATATCATGCTGTCTTTCGACATCCAATATACGGAGTTTAACAATTTCTCTTGCCTGAGCATAGTCATTTGTTTTGTAGAGTTGTTTCGACAGGCCATGGTAGCTCAGTTTTTGCTCAATCATCTTACTCCAAGAGGAGACAAAGGTATCTGCCAGGGTGAGTGAAACAAGTCGCCCAGGGAAGTAAATCAGCTTAAGCCAGTAAAAAATGGCAGCAATCCAAACTCTAGCCTTGACCGTAACCATTCCAACCTCCAGTCGAATGGCAGCATTTGACACTCCAGTAGATACTTGGAGGATATTTCTTAAAAATTTTGATTGAGTTTTTTCAAGCAACATCTTATTTGCCGTTATACAGAGTTGGGGCTCCATATAATAATTGAGCCAAGGATTTCATATTAAAAAGCTTAATAGCGGCCGCCACATTCCTACCCCCCTTAGACCAATAAAATATTTGAATAGCCCCCGCACTCATCTGAGCATTCAGTGAGACTTGGGCTAAGTGAGCATTCTTCGAACCAGACTCTTGTAAAGTTACACCTAGATATTTATAGGTATGTACCTGTTCTATCGGGGTAGTATCTATATGCCATGAGTGGTTTTTTGGCCTCTTAGCAAAGGCCATTATTTTTGTTTTTGAATAATTTATCTCCAAGCAGTTCTCCTTGCAGTACTGGTTAAATGCATGGAGGGCCCTTCTGAGACCAATGGGAGTTCTAGATAATATTACTGTATCATTAGCATAAAGAAGAAGATGTAGGTGTTTGTCAGCTAACTTAGGGGGATGAAACGCTGGACTTCTCAGATAATCCACTGCCTTGGAGGCATGTTGGTACCATTGTGTACGGACTGGCTTTCTGCTGTTTCATCCTTCCATTGGCTCAAGAAAAGGCCAGCAACACACACAGATAAAGCAATCAGCAGCAGATCTACTCAGAAGTAAGCCCCATTTTTTTGAAAGAGGCTTGTTCCCAAGAAAGTGTTCTTGTATTGTAACCATACACAAACACACAGGGGGAGACAGAGAAAGATGATATAATTAATTTTTTTAAAAGGTGAATTTCAAAACCACTACATGAGCCCATTCCTGAAGGGGGTGCCATCTTATCATGGAATAAGGTGATACCTATGCAGGCGCAGGGGCAAACATGCCAGCATCCGGGAGCCGCTGTCCTCCACTGCCAGCACAGCAATGCCAGGAAGACTTACCCGGAAGCCTGTGCCAGCATGGCGGGGCATTCCTGTGGTGTTCTTGGGGGAAGAGCTGCCATTAGGCAACTTCTTCACCCCTTTCACTCCGTGAACACCCCCTCACTCTGTGGTGGTGCTGCACCACCTTTTTGGTGGTGCAGCCCTGTTGTAGGCAATGGGGAATTTACCTCCTTTTTCAGTTTTTAAAATTTTTAACCATCTGTTTTTGTCTCCACTGTGGCTGGGAATTCTCCAAGGAGGCGGAGTGGCTGGACTGCTCCCGGTTGCTGCAGATCTGCCCCTCCCCCATTCAAGATTGGGATGTTAGAAAAAATTTCAAAAATTTACAACATGACATTTCAAAAATGTTTCATTTTATTTTTATAACATTTCAAAATGTGTAATATTTTTATTCTCTACTTTTCCCTGTAATTTTGCCCCTCCCCCCAAACAAAATCTATAGGCATAGTCTAGCATTTATTCTGACAAAACACTAATTGCTCTGTTCTGATATTCAGCACACACACAAAATCATTATTTATTAAGGTTGCCTTTAACAAAGCACTCTAGTAAGAAAAAGAATAATTTAAATCATCAGTAAATACAATTATAATTTTCAGATAATGTCAAAAAAATTAAAAATGGGGAATGAAGGTAGATTTCAGCTAGACTTAAAATGGATAAATGAAAAAAGTATATTGTGTTTGTGGTTATACCTTTATTTTTACTTAATACAGGTGCATTTCAAAGTACATTAACCATGGATGAAATATAGTGCTTTCCAATGCATTATAGTTAATTGTGAAGAAACAAATGTCTAGATTTAAACCTTGTCCTATACATTCCCCAAGGAACATCGCATGCAATGTAAGTATGACATTAGCTACATATTCCATGTTCATGCCTATAACATTCAGTGGTTGAATTCAATAGGTTTAAGTATGGGTTTAAGTATACCTAGCTCTATGCTGGATTGTGACGAATGTATGTAAATATCAAAATGTGGATTACTTACAGCTTCTGAGGAGCCTTTCACTAAATTACTATCTTGAAAGGATGAGGATACCATTTGCCATACCCACAAATTTAAATATCATTGATTTGATATGCATGAAATCTCCCTTCTATGAGAAGATCGCTGTATAAAGATGATTTTTGCTTTTCACAGTGCTTTCTGTTCTTTCCAGGAAATGAAGTGTTGATTTAAGCATCCACAATGATTACTGTATTGTTCCTGCTGATGAAACAGGACTGATAAATCATTATGAAGCACATGGGTGAAAGCACTATACTGGATATGCTTAAGCATGACTCAGAACAGAAAAAGTGTCTTTTCCTCTAGCTAAAAGTTATGTCACAGCATATTATTTAAGACAGAATCATTATGGTTTTACTTTCCTGTAATACACATTGAAGCTTGCAAACTCATTTTAAAATGCAGCTGGAGTCCAAACTCTGAAAAGAATAAAAGAATCATAGAGTTGGGGCCACTGAGGACATCTAGTCCAACCCCCTGCTCTATGCAGGATCAGCCTAGAGCATCCATGACAAGTGTCTGTCCAGCCTGTGCTTGAAGACTGCTATCATGATCCGTGCGTACCGAGTGAGAGAGAGACTGCTTTCCAAAATGTTCGATTGGAGCTTTAATTTTTCTCCTTAGTCCCTTTACTTATTTTACCTCAGTAGAAATGAAACACCAGAGTAGGGTTGTGCATATCAATAAACCCAAACAAAAAATAAACCAGAAATTAGCCATTTCAGTAATTTTCAGGTTTACTGGATACCAAAACCTTGGAATAAAGCCAAAGCCAGATAGCTGAATAAGTATTTGGCTTTTTTTGACTTTCCTCAGACTTTTCCCTATGGGAATTTTTTAAAATGAGCTCTGGGAGAGGCATTTTTGGAGGTAGAGTTGCCAAATTTTCAGGGTAGCTTCATGGGACTCTCCTTGCATGAACCCTGATGTTTTGTGAAGATTAGGACAGGGGGTCTGATTTTATCAGGTCTGGAAAGGGTCACCCCTCCTCCATAGGGAAACATTGCAAACTTTGAAAATTTGGTGCCTCTATCTCAGAAAATGCCCTCTGAGAGAATTTTCAAAGTACTACTCACTTTTCACAGTGTGCAATGGTGGCATCCGCACCCAAGATTTGTGGGAAAACTCATTTTCCCATGAGGTTTGCAATGCAATTGCAAACATTCATGGGAAAATGAGTTTTCCCATGACTCTTGGGTACGGATGTTGCCATTGCACACTGTGAAAAGTGAGTAGTACTTTTAAAATTCTCCCTGGGTACACTTTTCGAAGTGGTGTCACCAAATTCACAAAGTAGCTTCAAGGGACTCTCCTTGCATGAACCCCAAAGTTTGGTAAAGTTTGGAACAGGGAATCCGATTTTTGGGGCCCAGGAGGGGTCACCCCCTCCTTCATAGAGAAACATTGTGAAGTGGCAATGTTTCTCTATGGAGGAGGGTGTGACCCCTTCCGGACCCCATAAAATCGGACCCCTGACCCAATCTTCACCAAACTTTGGGGTCCATGCAAGAAGAGTCCCTTCAAGCTACTTTGAAAATTAGAAAACTCTACCTACAAAAACGCCCCCACAGGAGTTTTGAATCCCCCCCCCATAGACTATAATGGGCCTGAATTTTTTCGGGGAAACCCAGAAATAATCTGAATGCCAATATTTACCAGTATGGGTATTTGGCTTATTCCGGGTTTACTGAAATAAAAATGAGCCTAATAAACCTGAACCCAAAATTTACCATTTTTTTTGTTATTACTCAAAATATAAATCAGAGGCTTTTCAAGTTAAGAACAAAGTAACAGAGATTTGAGGAGAAACCATAGGTAGGGAAGGTATAGAATCAGAGCTGGTTTATAAATTTTACTACAGAGAAGGAATATATGGTTTAGTTAGTACAGAATTACAATTCTTAAATTAAGTCCCCAAATTCAGCTCACAGAACTTCCTATAGATGGTCCTATTCAGGCTTTGCTCCCTAACTATCAGGGGAGTATAGAGATTACACAATCTCTCCCCCCCTAGAGAACAAAGAAGTATGGAGATTGTTCCTCAAATCTCTCTTCCAGCTCTCTCTATAGATCCACCCCACTTTTGTGCCAGTAATCTCATAATAAATTCCCATATCTGGAATATCTCCTTCCCAGAGCCTATTCCCTTTCAGTGACCTAAGAAAGGCCCCCTTTCCTCCCAGTCTCTGCCTGTCACTCCACAGGAGTTGTTTCACAACCACTTAGTCCCCAAATTTGCAGCGTGGCTGCAAGGGACTCTCCTTCCACAGTCAACAAAGTTTGGTGTACTTTGGGACAGGGGGTCCTATTTTATGGGCCTTCAAAGGGGTCACCCCATCCCCCAGGCATTTGTGAGCTGAGCTGTCCATCAGGTTCAAATGTTCAGCATTGCCGAGGACAGGTGAAAAGAAGTGACTCCAGGCTGCCGCCTCAAAGTCTGGGCTCTGTCTTCATTTCTGGGCCACTTTACATGATGTCCATGCAAATGAGCTTCCAAACAGAGGGAAAAGGCTTAAATGAAAGACTAATAAGGCCCAGAAAACATTTGTTTTGATGGCTAACGACATCCTGTGAGCAGTCTTTTATAGTGATCATGAAAAATCAGATTCCAAGAGATGGTCACAGTGCAGGGAAACGATATCAGAGCCAGCTGAAGTCATGACCAAGGCAGCTCATGTTAAGGAGATTGCTCATCCATGCGGGTGAAGGAGTCTTCTTCAGAAGGTCCATGAGTAGCTGATGGAAACAAACATTCTCCAGACTGGGTGAGCCCCATCTTTTAAAGTGCAGATCAGCTGTTCTCAGTTGCCAACTATGGGGCCCTAACAAAATCAGTTAAAAAAAGAAAGAAAAAGGGGAGAAAGCACAGAGCCATGCCCCTGAGCAAAGGTGAATAGCCAAACCCAAAAAAGCTGAATATCTATTTGGCTTTTTGGGAATCGCCTATTCGGCTTTGGCTTTATTCCCAGGTTTTTGCGTTCAGTAAAGCCAAATCCTGAAATGTTCTGAAACAGCTAATTTTGGGTTTAATTTTGGTTCAGGTTGATAGATATGCACAAACCTATACCCAGATGTAAATCTCAGCACAAATCTTTGTTCAATTGCTTCTTGTTCAAATCTGTCCACTTTTCCAGTGTGTTCAGATCTCACTGAATTCTATCTCTGTCTTCTAGTGTGTTCACTGCTCCTCCCAATTTAGTGAACTGCAAACTCTAATGAGTAGTCAGTCCCTTAACATCCTCATCCAGATCATTTATAAAAATATTGAAAAGTACCGGGTCCAGAACCAAACTCTGTGGCACCCCATTGGACACCTCCCTCCATTCAGCTGAAATGCCATTGACAACTACTCTTTGAGTGCGATTCTCCAACCCTATCCACTTAACCATCCTGAGGTCCAGTCCACAGTCCTCTAGTTTACATCATGGAGAACCCTGGCAAAACATCATGGGAAATCCTGGCAAAAGCCTTATTGAAAGCCAGGCAAACAACTGCATTCCCTCAATCCAGTAAGCTGGCCACTCAATCAAAGAAGAAAACAAGGTTGGTCTGGCAGAACTTGTTGGGGACAAACCCATGCTGACTTCCCTGGATCACCAAGTTGTCCTTCAGATGCTCACAGATTGATCTCTTTAATATCTGCTCCAGTATCTTCCCTGGAATAGAGATCAAACTGACTGGCCTGTCGTTTCCTGGGTCATCCTTCCTCCCTTTTTTGAAAATTGGGATAAAGTTCGCTCTTCTCCAATCTTGTGGCACATCTCCCATCCTCCAAAAGGTCTGGAAGATGAACAAAGGCTCTGCAAGCTCTCTGGAAAGTTCTTTGAGCACGCTCGGGTGCATGCCATCATGCCCAGGGGATTTGCACTCATCCAATGCAACCAGGTGAATCTCATCTACCTCTCTGTCCATGTCAACCTGCATCCCGGATGCTATGGGTTACCCACTATCATCTCTAGATGAGCCCATTCTCTTTTTCAGGGAAAAAACTGAGGCAAAATGGGCATTGAACCTTTCTGCTTTCTCTCTGTCCTCTGTTAGAGTTTCTCCATTTTCACCCAACAGTGGACCCATGGCCTCTTTTCCCTTGTGTTTGTTCCTCACATATCTGAAGAAGCTTTTCTTGTTGTAGCAATCTTCCCTGACCAGCATCAGCTTACTGTTAGCTTTGGCCTCTCTGATGACTGATCTACAGTGCCTAGCAACCTGCAGAGACTCTTCTTTAGAGGTATAGCCTTGCCTACATTTCTTGAACATTTATTTTTTCTCCCTTAGCTCATCATAGAGTTCTTGGTTCATCCACATTGGTTTCTTGGATCCTCTACCATGTTTTCTTCTTGTTGGAATAGTGAGTGCTTCGGCTTGCAAGAGCTCTTGTTTTAGGAGAGCTTACCCTTCACTTGCTCCTTTCCCATCCAGCAGTCTTGCCCATGGAATGATTCTCATCATGCCTCTGAGTTTACTAAAGTCTGCTGTACAAAGGAGGACATGGTCACTTCCCCCTAAGGTCCCTGCCATCTTCACCTCATCTACCATATCTTGCCTGTTGGTCAACATTCAGTCGAGTTTGGCTGAGCTCCTCATAGTGACCTCCACCATTTGATGAAAGAAGTTTTCAGCGAAGCAGGTGAGGAACTTGAATGACTGTGGTAACTTAGCAGAGTTAGTCTCCCAGCACACATCAGGGAAGTTGAAGTCATCCATAACTACCAGTTCTTGTTGTTTGGATATTCTGTCAAGCTGCTCAAGGAGGGCAGCATCCACCTCCTCAACCTGGTCAGGAGGTCTGTAGCTGACTCCAACCAAAATACTGTTTTTCTTTCTTTCCTTTATCCTCACCCTGATACTCTACACTGGGCTGTCACCCTCCTCCTCCAGTATTTCTCGACAAGCAAACCCTCTTCTCACATATAGCACCACTCTGCCACCTCTTCGACCTTTTCAGTTTTTCCTGAAGAACTCATATCCAACTAGTACATTCCAGTCATGGGACTCGTCCCGCCATGTCTCTGAATACCTACTAAATAATACCCCTCTAACTGCATTAGAAGCTCAAGCTCTTCCTTCTTATTGCCCAAGGTTTGGGCATTGATACATAGACACCTGAAGCCCCACACCTTCATCTCCTTTAGACCCATTCCTCCCAGGTGGGCCTCTGTTTGCTCTCCTTCATTTAAATCCCTATGTTGGTCATCTCCTTCCCCTTGTGGTATTAGTTTAAAGCCCTCCTGATGAATCTCTCCAGATTTCTTCCAAAAACATTCTTCCCTGACCGTGAAAGTGAATTCCATCATGTGCTAGCAGGTTGCCATCCAGGAAACCTAACCTGTGGTCCCAGAATCCAAATTGCTCCTGCCGGCACCACCAACACAGCCAATGATTCACCTCCCTTACCTTATGTTCGTGTTGCATTCCCTGTCCTCTGACAGGAAGGATCGAAGAGAACACTGCCTGTGCCCCCATTCCCTTCAGCTTTCTCCTGAGATGAGCTTCAGAGTCAAATGTTTTTGATGGTGTTCACTGGTGTTCACTGTTCACTGCCCTCTCCTGAGCCCCAGCAGTGTTGTTACATAACCAAGTCAAGCCAAATAACTCAAACCACCTTTTAAATGAAAAGGTTTATTAAGAAATAAAGTCAAAACTAATTAAAATGCAAGTATAGTGATCTTAAAGGCACACTGGCAAAGAAAATAACAACGTCTTTCTAATAATACTTACTACTCTAGTTCAGGCCTTGGTTTCTTGCATTACGGCATTGCTGTAGTCAAGCAGAATAATGTGCAAAAGCAGTTCAGGTGATGAAGAAAGTTAACCAAATAAGCATGGCTAAACTTACAGCAATCTGGACCCTAGTCAGATGACCCATGACTTCCAAGAAGAGGTCTCTAGTTGGTTTAAGCCGGTTCAGGCCGGACTGGGTCCTAGGAGTGAAGAGTGAGATCATTCCCCCCTCCCAACTTCCCACAGATAAAACTAACTAACAATTAGGCTGATATGTTGGCTCAGCCTTGAACGGGTCTTATCTGCCTGGTAACAGGCTGCAGGTGCATCTTGTTATCCATGGTCTCTACTAAGCCTCCACAACTACAAGGCAGAATTTTCTAGGCACTCAAAATGGAGAATAGTGATGCTAAGCTAAAAGCTAACATAAAATGGCTTTTCCGGTCTTCACATTCCCAGCCATGTTGTTGGTTTCCACATGGACCATCACAAATGGGACCAATGCAAGTCTTTAGGTATGACCAGCTTTGGTATCTGATCTACAATATCTTTAATTTTCACCCCTGGCAAGCAACACACCTCTTGGGCCATGGGGTCAGGCATTGGACACAAATATGATGATGATTATAAATGTTATTTGTATCCCAACCTCCCCACAACCAAACTGGGCTCAGGGCAGCTAGCATCATAAATAATAGTTATTATCATTATGGAAGTATTATGGAAATATGGATGTGACATATTTCTAATATATGTAAAATACACATTAAACTAAACATCATATTCAAAGAAATCTACAAGAAATAATTAAAATTGTGAAATGGAATAGTAAAAACACAACCACAGAACAAGTTAGAACAGATTGAATGAAATTTGCCCAGCTAAAGTATAGAAGTATGGGAGTGTTGCTGGAAAGGGAAAGCATGGTGTTGTATGAGTCGTGCTATTTCAGGATGTTGCAAATGGTCATCCTCAAAATCTGTGAGGAAATCCTTGAGTTGAAGCCCACAACTTCTCTGCCTTTGCAGCTAGATAGAAAATTTCTTCCACAGAACAAAAGCAGTAATAGCCAACACAGGAAAAGAGATGTTTCTATCTTCTTTCCTGCCTCGATGCTAATGGTTAAAAAATAATAATTTGAAAATCTTTGCTATCTAGCTGGAGCAAAAGCCATTCATGCTGTTGGGATTCATATGTATTCCACTTATGATGGTTCACAGAGAGCTTTCTGCTGATGGCTCTTTGGCCAGTGGCCATGATTCTTCTATCAAGAGAACACTCCTTGTAGTGTGGAAAAGCACCACCATTAGCAGAAAAGATCTGCAGGATTTAATCCATATAATAACTTTCTTGTGAAATCATGATCTATCAAAATATGATAGGATTAATCAGTTGAGCACTTCTCTGGAACCTGGAACAACTGAATATTCTTCCTGTCTCCTCTGCAAATCGATCAAGTAATATCTCACTTGTTATACTGAGATGTCAAACAGATCTGTCAGTAATATGATTTATGTTAATAGTTCTATTTTCAATGTCTTTGATGACTCTTCAAGTTTTTATTCAGGTGTCATTTTTGAAGAAAGGAACAATACTGCAGTATAGTGCAAAAAAAGAATGACTTTATGCAACAACTATGGATGTGGTATAGGTATAATGCAGTCTATGGCTGTGAATCTGGAAAACAGGAACTTCAGGTTCAGGCTGCATTTGAAAGCAGGACGATGGAGTGAAACGGCAGTTTAGGGATATGCTTGCATATTGTTTCAGTCCCACTGACTAGGTTGCCTAGGTTGACTAGTTTTTCCAGTCATGTGCTTTGAATCCCTGTTTGAAAGTAAAATACAAATAACTTTTCTTTTTAATGAAACATGACAAAAACATACCATTAAAATGCCCAGCAATGAATGCATGTTCAGTCCACTTTGTTCCAAAACATTTAAATACATAGTAAAAGTTATTATTAATCCTACTGTTGTCCTTACAGGTTATGCCTTCCCACAGGGAAAATGTATGTAATCAATTAGAATAGAAACAACCAGGTTCACTGATTTGATCTAATTGGTTATTTAAACAACCGACTGAGTGACTTGGAAGTTGAGATAATGAAGAGACTCTATTTGTCTATCTATCTATTGCAATTGTAGGAAGAACATGTTTAAAGATACACATCTCTCTTTAAAGAAGAGACGTATGTACACCTTATTAGCATGCAGCAATGGGAATTATATATGCTGGCAGAATTGGCCTTTTGTATCTGGTACATAAACTGCAATTCTCCTTCTCAAATTACCTTTATGTATTGCAAAATATTGTCGAAGGCTTTCATGGTCAGAGTTCATAGGTTCTTGTAAGTTATCCGGGCTGTGTGACCGTGGTCTTGGTATTTTCTTTCCTGACGTTTCGCCAGCAGCTGTGGCGGGCATCTTCAGAGGAGTAACACTGAAGGACAGTTTATGTATTGCCTTTCACACTGTGAGAGCTGCTGGTCTGTCTTGTATCACTCATAATTGTCAGAAGTTCAAAAGCATGTGGAATAAGTCCAGGCTGTGGAGTGTTCCCACACCGATGTTTCTCTAATTTGATATAAACCACTTTGAATCCCATTGTTTGGGAGAAAAGCAGGCTATAAATGTTTTAAATGAAAACAGGTGTGTGCATGGTGTAACACCATAGACCCATTTCACATGACTTCAGTTTTCCAATGTTACAACCTGGCATGAAAGGCCTATACATGGTACATATTTGTGGAGCAGGAAAATGTGGTGTAGTGGTTAGAGTGTCAGACTAGGATTTGGGGGACTCAGGTTTGGATCCCCACTCTGCCATGGAAACTTGTTGAGTGAACTTGGGCCAGCCGCATGCTCTCAGCCTAACCTACTACACAGGGTTGTTATGCAAATAAAACGAAGGAGAGGAGAACAATGTAATCTGCTTTGGGCCTCCATCAGAGAGAAAGGCTGGGCGTAAGTAAGTAAGTAAGTAAGTAAATGTAGTGCAGGAGTGGAAGCAAGTGTCTTTATTCATTTAAAATTGTACAATCTTTGACATCTTATTTTTCAGAATTGGAATGTAGATTGAGCCTTTCTACTCTGTGGGCCGTTGTTTTGTTTTCCATATTTGTTGGCATATTCTTGCTAAGATTTTGATAGACTCCATTTCTGTGGCTTGGAATGGCTCTGTTGGTATCCTATCTACTTCACTTTCTAAAACTGCAGCTTCTACTTCAAAAGATTTTTCTTTGAAGGATTTTGTCATCCTTTCAACTTCTGTATAGTTCTTCAGTGAATTATTCCCATCTTTTATAAATTTTGTCCTGTTCAGTTAAATTATTTCCATGTTGATCTTTCATCATGCCTAACTAAATTTCCCTTTGCTTTCTTGGATTTTGTGGAACAGATCTCTTGTTCTTCTTTTGTTCTCTACTATTTTAGATGAGTCCCATGGTGCAGAGTGGTAAGCTGCAGTACTGCAGTCAATGCTCTGCTCACAACCTGAGTTCAATCCCAACGGAAGTCGTTTTCAGGTAGCCGGCTGAGCCTTCCATCCTTCTGAGGTTGGTAAAATGAGTACCCTGCTTGCTGGGGGTAAAGTGTAGATGACTGGAGAAGGCAATGACAAACAACCCCATAAACATAGTCTGCCTAGTAAACATTGTGATGTGACATCACCCCATGGGTCAGTAATGACCTGGCACTTGCACAGGGGATGACAGTTACCTTTACCTCTTTTTTCACACTGGTTATTATAATAGTTTTCCTTGTCTCTATGGCACTATGAATGTTTTGGTGTTTAGAATGGATAGTAAAAAGGGCCATTTGGACATAGATTGCCAGCTATAAATCTGGCAATAAACGCCTTTTCCCCCTGCAAACTATGTATTTGGCAACACATTTCCCTGTGGATCATAAATAGATAGTCCCTTATCCAGAAACAGGCCCTGATCACAGCAAAGCACTAGTAACCAGCCTTTCCCATCTGATGGGTTGGCAATGAGGCTACAAAGTGTCAGATAGGGCTTCTGTCAGCTCCGTCCTCAAACAAGATGGTTCCCCCGCAAACAAGATGGAGTTCTCCGTGCACTCCTTCCCCCCCGGTTTTGCACACGAGCTCCGGTCAGAGATTTACAATTGTATTGGGACCCGCCCGTGTAAACCTTCGATCTGATATCGGGTCCCACACACAAAGCTGAGAGCTCGGCCATCTCCTCCACTGATTGCTCATGATTGTTTCTGTTTCAGTTTTACTTAAGTCGTTACCGGCAGGAAATGACTACATTGTCTCTTTGTTTCTGTAACCCTATTGTATCAGCCCTATAAATGTATCCCCGCTCCCCCTGTCATGTATTCCAACCTTGCGTGTCTCTTACTGAAATCACTGACTTCTGAAATAAATCTTTGGATCACTGCTCTGCCTGGATTGAAGGTCTATTGCCTGAAACACTGTGAATTTGCTGAAGCCTGACACAAAGCCATTCTGAGCGTTTTGGGAGAAAAGCAAGACCCAAATGTAATAAAAACTTTAAGCTAATAGCTAGTTACATTGAGAAAAAAATGTGATTATATGTATTTCTCAAAACAAGTCCCTTCAGCAATTTTTTTGGTTAATGTTGTAAAATAAAAATAAAAGCCATGATTCAGAGGTATATATCTGCAAGAGTTCAGAAAGCAATATAGAAGTTTAGAGGCAAGTTTCTATGATCCCAGGAGGGCTTAGTTCCAAGTAAGGCAGCTTAGGACTGCATGCTTGAATACTGACTACTAGACTTGCCAAATGCTACCAAGTGCATTCAAACAGTAATCTACATTTTGATAACAAACTAATTTTAGAAGTATATCAAGTGCATCACAGCTGTTTGAGACTACATCTGTGCTCATCACCCTGCTACTCCATTATCAGCAGGCAAGAGTATTTGTGAGTCCTGCACTTTGGCACATTTGCTGTTAAAACCGCAAGCAGAAATATAAGAGTTTTTCCAAGGAACTGAGCAATCAAAACTAATTCTTAAATAATTAAAGCCACAGCTTTACATCAGGAAACAGCAAGCCCCTAGATCCTGGCATTTGTTTTTGCAATGGGAAATTTGGCTCAATGACCAGTCCTTTCCAGTATTTCTAAACTAGGAATGGGAAAGAACAGTATCTTCATGAAGCAGAGGGTTATAAGAACAGAATAAGTAGAAACTAAGGTAGATACCCATGCAAATCTTGAATGGAGTCATAGAGGCAGGGAGAGGCAGAGGTGTGAAAATTGAAATGGCCCAACTGTATTATTTGTTGCTTTATTTCTGTTGTTAGCTGCCATGAGTGAAGTTTTTAGAAAAGCAAAGTAGAAATAATAAGTAATATTTTAAACATTAAATGAAAGACCAACATAGCTGAAATTATTCTTAAATTATCCTTCATTAACCACAAATTTAAAAAAATACTGAGGGACGAGCTGAGCATTGTAAGACATAATCTATCAAATTTATCAAATTCAGGAAGCAAATAATATTGTTAACGAAATAACTCATCACTTTGCCATTTTGAACAATCATTCCTTTTTAGCATTTTTTAAAGAAAAAGAATCCTCAATTTGAACAAATCAAAGACAAAGTGGAATTGAATAGGTGGAAAAAGTGCAGGAAGAGAGAGGCAACCTCTGTGTCCTTGTTTCTGTGTTGTCTTGAGTGAAATGCTCACATAAATGAAAAACCTAGTTGGAACTAAGTCTGTAATCCATAAATTATTTTATTGTGATCAATAAAATAAAACACAGGAGAATTGCAATAAATCCCAGCAATGTTACAATTTGCCTCTTTACAGTTTTCTACTCTGTTATCAGTACAGAAAATTTTAGTATGAATAGTTATTAATAAATTTGCCAATACTCCAGTACTGAGACAGATGGGGAACCAAAATAATTAGATGAAGATATTGCTGGCTAGAATGATCTCATACTGGTCTAGATCCTACAACTCCACTCAGCTAAGTGCAGAGCCTGATGCAAGGAGGCTTCTTCTAAAATAGGAGTATCCTGTGCTGAAGGAAGAGCCTCTTCACTTGGAGGAAAGTTCTGTACTTAATTGAGCACATAGGATCTAACCTTCTAATTTCCTTACGCCACATCAATAGAACACATATAGTAATTTAAGCTGTACAGCTGGAGGGCACATTCACACTTGCAATATACTTTGCAGCTGGATTTTATTGTTTGAAATGTCAAAACCCACTTGCAAACTATCACTAAAAGGCATTGAAAGTGAATTGAAAGTGCATTATTCAGCATGTATGAAAGCACTGGGAGAGAACTCAACCCTGTGTCTGCAGTTTTGGTGGTAGCCATGTATTTGTTTTGTGTGCACTTCTTCTTATGGTCTTGATTCTTTTAGGAGCATAGGTTTTCTCCACTTTTTAAAAGTATAATGAACCTCCATGCACTACATCAGAGATGCTGCTGTCACCGTCACAAAAAACTGCTGAAGTGACAGCAGTTAAAGCTTTCCACTCATATGCCTCTCCACTCTGTGCTTTTAATGAAGACAAATATTGTTTCATTTTAATAAGACATTTATATTTTAAGTTGATGGCTCTATGCAATAATGTCCCAGAGCAAAAATATGTTGTACAGTTTTCTTCTCTTCTTTAATAGCAGTTTCTAAAGTTCCAGGGAAGCCTTTCATTGTATGAAGCACTACACTTGACCATTTGTGGTTTTTCTGGTCCTGGGGCTAGCACTGTATGTATGTGCTTTATGGCAATTTCACTGATTCATTTTTTAAATGTATAGAAGTCAATACGTGCCAAGGCATCACTTTGTAAAGGGTTCACCCACATGTAATTATAGGAAAGCAGTAACTGATGGTGGATTGATACCTAACCTAGGAATGTTGAAAGCTGGCCGGGAGGCTTAAGAGTTGGTTGGTGGAAGTTTAGCATATTTCAAACACAGATATAGAAATTGCTTTATCCCTATGTATTATCCCTATGCATTGTGCCCTGGTAAGATCTTTGCAGAGGTGGTGTGGATGATGACCAAGGATGGGGCTTTTTCCAATGGTGGCATCTCATCTGTGGAATGCCTTCTCTTTTGAGGCTTACCTGGCAACTCCCCTACTCTCATTTATGTACCAAGACAAAACATTTATTTTTAACCAGTTTTTTAATGGGTCTGATCTTTTAAAATTGTTTTTACAGTCTGCTTCTTCAGCATAGGGCATGCAGAAGGCTGTTGGGTAAAGAGAATGTGAGGTACATCTTAATGTGCAATTTCCTTCCATTCATACAGCCATACTATCCAACCCACCTAAGCAGGTAAATTTAAAGAGCAGTCAGAAAAGATTTTTGTGGGTTTAAAAAAAAATCAAAATACCGATTTACTAGGAGATACTAAAGGTCTACAACATTATCAACTGCAGTCCTTCCTGGATATGAAAATACTTGAAAGACTTTCTGAGGAATAAAATAAAATTTGCCAGAAGGACCTCCGCAGACAAGATGTTGGTAAGGAAAAGCATCACCAACAAGAGATCCTAGTCCTCTTAGAATTCTTCAGGAAGTGATGATGGTCACCAATAAGATCACCCCATATGGTTTTAAGGCCTCAAAGGGGGGACAGAAGGAGAGAAATTCTGGGTGCAAGATGCAATTATAAGTAAATTATAGTACCGTAGTATGCTGTAATAACGGACCAGATGTTTTTAACTTTGTAGAGATGGAGCATTTCACTCTGAACCTTTTAATGAAAAAGCCCTGTTACATCTTGGTATACCCTCTAATTCAAGTTATTACTTTAGGGGGATTAAACACATGTGTATTTAACTATCAGGTTCTGTTCTGAACATTCATTCTTCTTTGACATCTTCCTTAAACATATTTTATAAAATTAACAATTTTTCCTTTACTATATCTTGGGGACTGTTGCTGAGAATTTAAATGCACATTTCTGTAATATAAAATACAAGTGAAAAAGATACCAAAGGAGAGTGTTTCATTAAGTTTCATTATGTATTTTTTCTTGCCACAGGAGAATCTCATTACATATCCAGCAAAGGAAAAGTAAATGAGCCGTGAAAGACCCCTGTAGCTTCTTTCCTGTTGAAAATAGCACTAAAGATTAACAAAAATGTTAATATTAGATACAGATTTTAGTTCAAGCAGTCATTGGTTTGCTAATAGCATATTATGCAGACAACCTTTGAAATAAATTGAAGGGATGCCCATGGAGGTCCCACACTAAAAACCTGTTAGAGGAAAGGTTGTTTTAGAACTGCCATTTTGAACGTCCTCTATTTTTCAAACTTACAGAGAACAAATGATAATGTACGAACGAACGAGATAATGTACGAACGAAGAAATCAGTTAGGGTTGCCAGGTCCCTCTTCACCACCAGCAGGAGGTTTTTGGGGTGGAGTCTGAGTAGGGTGGGGTTTGGGAAGGGTAGGGACTTCAATGCCATAGAGTTCAATTGCCAAACTGGCCATTTTCTACAGGTGAAATGATCTCTATCGGCTGGAGATCTGTTGTAATAGCAGCAGATCTCCAGCTAGTATTAGGCTGGCAACCCTAATAACAGTGCTGCATTAACCTTTGTGTACCATACTTTTTTCATGTTAACTGTAAACAGTTACTGAACATCCACAGCTGTGAGGGTCTTTTGACATGTAACATTTCTGGCACAAAGATTAAACCCAATGGTAGCAATAGCATGTATCCTATAATATGTGCATGGCAGAAAGCTTAACGGGTAAAATTAGATTTGGAAAAATATCAAACAAACCCCAAATCCCTGTAAATGTACAAAAGCTGGCTCATCAAATTTTTCTGATATAAACAAATCCTCAAACACATCACAATTCAGATGCTAGTAAGTTACATGTTTCTGTTCACAATAATTTTATTTCTTTTTCCATTTCTTGGATTTTACTTAATTAAGTTCAATTTTAACTGCTTAATTTCCCTGTACTTTTATCATTTGCAGGGAGTTTTTAATGCTGTAGAGTATTAAAAGTAATCCTCTACCTGATACTTGAAGCAGTACAGTCAGATATACCACCTCATCACATGTTCATTCCCTGGGTTTATGGACCCAGTTTTGAGAATTCCTTAAAAATAACCTTGAGTCAAAGCTATAGGTTTGATTTGGACTAAACTTTTCCATTAATGGACAGAAAGGCAATTTCTGCTAAGACCCCCCCCTTCCCTTTACAGACCCCTGAGCGCCAACGGAACTCATGCTCCTCCTGAGTGTTCCTGGTCTCCTAGTAGAAGTATTCCTGAGGTATCAGTGATCTTTAGTGGAAGGGGGAGGCAAAAAAAAATCTGTCTGAGGAAGTGTTTTCTGTTAGTGAAAATCTGACTTTGGATCCAACTCCAAATATTCTATTAATGGGGACCAGGAAGAGCACTGATAGTTTTTGATTGTTTTGTTTAGGTTTTCCCCCAAGATTTTAATAGAACACACACACACCCCACACACAATTGCCTACATAAAAATGAACCAATGCTTATTTCTACTTGTAGCCACACATGAGAATAGTTTCAGGCACTTAACAAGAATTCTTACCATGCATTCCTGAGATTTGGCGTACGGGAATGGTGGGGAGAAGGTGCAGGTGAGTCGCCTCCTAAGGCCATTCTCCGTATGCAAAAAAATGGGGCCTTTTGCTCCATAGAGAACAGCCGAGCTGCACCTGCTAAAAAACAGATGCAGCAATGCTGTTCCCGGCGCCTGCATAATGGGGCAAACGGGGACAGGAAATCGCCTACCGGTGGCGCTTCCTCATGGCCCACCCCAGGAACGCCCTCCATGCCGGCACAATTCTCTGCCATGGCCTGCGTCACAGAGAGACCTTGCCGACGGAGGGGCGAGGCCCCGCTCTGCAGGATTCGAGTGCCAATGGAACTGCCCTCACCGCCAGTGTAAGTGCGTTTTGTTGCTTGATTAGACTTACACTTGACTGCACTTACACTGGCAGCGAGGTCACACAGCCTCCTAAGAGGACTCAGCCCCCCCTCAGGAATGGACGGTTATTGTTCTTTCACTGTCCACAGCATCTATTTAGTTGAGTTATTTTTTAAAAAAATCACAGGTAGATACTATTGTGGCACTACATACCTAGTACATAGAATTCAATTTTATTTATTATACTTTTGCCCTGTTTTTCAGTGAGAATTTATTCCTCAAATGGCTTACAAGAGTTGAAAACCAATTGACAATTAAAAATGAATACAAATATTCCTTGGGGAAAGAGAGAATTCTATGATGGAACTGATGGTTCCTGCCTTACTGCTTTATGCCCTCTCTCTCTCTAATTATCTCATTTATGGCAATGGCCTTATTGATTGCATTACTTTCAGTCTGAGGGCATTACTATCTCTCCCAGTATTTGTCTTGCTTTTTTGCAAGAACAAGCATTTCTGAGTATGTCTTGCACTCACCTGGAAAAAACAGTAGAAGGCGCTGGCTGTTTTTGTGTTTTTTGTTTCCAACCTGAAATACATGATGATGTGTTGAATGTGCATTACAAATTTTACTGTTCTGCTTAACAATCAAAAAAGAAATACAAAGAAACAGACAAACAAAACATGTCCTATATGTGTCTTAAGCCAAAAAACACCATTTTTCCAGCCAATTACAAGGTACATGTTTTTTTCTAAAACAGATTAATCTTTGAATTCCAAAAAGTATAGTGTTACATTCAGTCTATCAATTTTTTTAATGTCCACTCAAATCATGGCACAGACTTTGACTTCATTAATGTACTGATTAATCAGATGAAAGTAATTCATTTTTGTATAGCAATATAATAAAATGGTTGATAAAAGAGCACTGTAGCATACTACAAGCAACAGCAATAATTTCAAAGCACTATATGCAAGATGTGAAGGAAGGAATCACACACAGTAAAATGCTCAATGTACTTGCAGTAAAGTTTAGAAAGGATTTTTTAAAATCCTACTGTCCCTTAGACTGAGCCTAAAGGGACAGGTAAATTCTGTCCCTTAGACTGACCTATCTCACAGTTTTGCAGAGCTAACATGGGATGGGCCTATGCACTCTTCTGAGAGCTGATAACTGAATACACAACCCTTTTATTTAGCCCTGAGAACTTTTATTTAATGTTATATGGAAGCCAGGTGTTTGAACAATGGAATTCAACACACAAGCCTAGAATTTTTTTGCTTAGCTTAATGTAGTGCCATCTAGATCTCTCGTCAATAGTAATATTAATTATGTCATTCTCTGCTTTTCTGTAGACATTCAAGTAGTTATTTAATCAACCTTCACATAATATTGTATAGTTCCTTTGGTGTTAATATGCGAGATGAGTAAAATACAAATTCTCTAAGCCTCTTCCTCATTATAAATAGTAAATTAATTATAAGTAATAATGTTCAGATTGCTGCCTGCTTAGACAGTTTATCCCTGTAATTTCTGAGTGGGATATTGGATGAAACCTTGGATTAAATGATACTCTTGAAAGTATATCCAATTTCACAATACATTGCCCTTGCACCATGGCATGCACTACTGGAAACTGGTGTTGGCTACCATCTAGAATGTTACCAAATGCTCTAAAAACATGGAGGGCATTGTGTTGCAAGTGGGAGAAAGTATTTCTTATTGACTCTGATTTTAGGTCAAAGTATTTATGCAAGATCTCTATCTGAATGTTTTTATCAGGGCATATTATTTTTGTCTGAATATATAGTATACAAATGCATGTAAATTATTGATTCTGTCACTCCTGGTTTCTATACACTTGGGCTGTGTTCAGACAATCAGATTTATCCCTTGCTGTCTTGCAGATGTCAGTGGACCACTACAGAAATTATAGAACCACAGATAAAATTTATATTACATCGCACACAATGTTCAAGGTAAGCTTTCTCATTAATTCATTAGTTATGATAGACTGGTTTATACAACCATATTAATCACTTGATCGCTCTCTATTTGAGCCTCAAATCATTCCTGTGGGTCACCATGCTTAGAATTAGGATAACTCTAGTTTCACATCTTTAACAAAGGAACAGGGTAATAAAACAATTCTGACTCCGTGCCTTTCTGCACGTTTGCAATGGCAATTCCCTAGCCAATAGAATACTTACATCTTGTCATTTCATCATCACCTTGAGACGATCTAAACTGTTGATATACACAAGTTAACTCTTTAACTGCCCTGACAGAAATAGAACTCGCATTGAATCCCTAATACCGTATATACTCGTGTATATGCCGAGTTTTTCAGCCCCCAAAAAAGGCCGAAAAATCCCAACTCGGCTTATACACGGGTCAATACGGTAATTGGGCGGTTTCTACTTCGGAGCCGCCTGAATCGCGCTCCCGCCGGCCAGCTGATTGCCCCCACCCACCCCCAGCGCGCTCTCCCCGGACAGCTGATTCCCCCCCACCCCCAGCACGCTCCCCCCACCCCCCCAGCGCACTCCAGCGCTCCAGCTGATTCCCCACCCCACCCCCCAGCGTGCTCCAGGGCGCTCCAGCCGACCAGCGCGCTAACCCCCACCCACCCCAGCACGCTACAGCACTCTCCAGCTGATTCCCCACCACCCCCCCAGCGCGCTCCAGCTGATTCCCACCCCCACCCCCCCAGCGCACTCCAGCTGATTCCCCACCGCACCCCCCAGCGCACTCCAGCTGATTCACCACCCCACCCCCACCCCAGCACGCTCCAGCTGATTCCCCACCCCACCCCCCAGCGGCTCCAGCTGATTCCCCACCCCACCCCCCAGCGGCTCCAGCTGATTCCCCACCCCACCCCCCAGCGGCTCCAGCTGATTCCCCACCCCAGCGCGCTCCAGCTGATTCCCCACCTCACCCCCAGCGTGCTCCAGCTGATTCCCCACCCCACCCCCCCAGCGTGCTCCCCCCCACACCCCCAGCGCTCTCCCCCGGGGCCAACTGATTCCCCCCAGCCCACCCCCACCGCACCGCGCCTTCTGCTGTGTGGCAGCAGTGGCAGTTTCTTCCCCCCCCACCTCGCCCACCTCACCAGGGCTGGTCCTCCTGCTCTACAGCTGATCCGCGGGCCTCCAGCGGGCCTTCTCTGGGCCTCTTCCTCCCGCTCTAAAATGGCGGCCGCCATTTTAGAGCGCCTCTCCCGGTGAGTAGGGGGTTCAGGGGCTCTTCCCCCTCCCCCCCTTGGATGGCACTGGGGTCAGGGTGGGTTGGGAGGGCCCGGGAGGCCGGTGGGAGGGCGACCTGGGGCAGGGGCGAGACCATCCCTGTGTTCTAAAATGGCAGCCGCCATTTTAGAGCGAAGCATTACCAGTAAAGGGAATTTCTTATTGACCCTCGGCTTATACATGGTTCAATAAGAAATTCCCTTTTCTGGCCTCAAATTTGGGGGGTCGGCTTATACTCAGGTCGGCTTATTCCCGAGTATATACGGTAAGCCCCTTTTTGAGTTACATTGCAGTCAGACTTATTAATATATCACACATCACATTTATCAACACATTATTTCCCATCAATTAAGTCCTCTTTGTTGCTTGTCTTTCACTGACTTAATCTTGAGTTGAAGATTTCTTCCTTGTCTTGCTTGTGCAGTCTTGTAATTTCATGAACTTGAGAGATTCCAGTATTTTGTCTCTTTGACTATTTGTAAATCCATCACTCTGGTCTCTTTCTGTTTCCATGTCAAAACAGTTCTTTATCTTTACAAATGGTTTGGATCCTGTTGACTTGTTCAGTTGTTCAGCAGTTTTCCTTGCAGTTGATTCAGTGTCACAACAAATTAAAACATTGTCCATTAATATTAAAATGTATTGCCATAGTCCATTTTCCTTTCTGCTGAATAGACACTTCTCTTTATTTCCCCCTTTGAAGCCTTGCTTCTCTAGTATTGAGGTAAGCTCATGATTAGCTGTCATGTTAAGCATCATCACTGGCATTTTCTTTGAAGTTGCAACATTCAAAAATGTGTTTATCGCTGTATATTGTTGCAGTGATTTCTTCTCCCCACTGAGAAACTTTTCTTCTCTGTTCTCCCAGCTTGAGAAGTCACTGTTCACTTCAGAATGGTATAAAGTGGTTGAAACATTTACATCTCCATCAGCTTCAGGACTGCCCCCTTCTGATGCTGTATCCTGTAGACACTTCGTTGCATCAGGCGGCCTAAGCTCCCATGCTGAGGATGTAACCGGCTCGGTTTCGCCTCTTCCAACCTTCGCATCACTCATTCTGTCAAGCTGTACAGCATTCATCTCATTCACAATGGGAATTTCCTGTCCCCTTTTGTTTCTCAAGATGCTAGCATTTCCTTCACCAGTAGATGGCGCCAGAGGTTCTGTTGAATCACTCTGCACACGCATCAGCATTTCGGCTTCCAATTCACTTGCACTCTGCACACGCTCTGAAGTTTCAACACAAATCTCACATTGCTCATAACTCTTCACACAGTCCTTTACTGGTAAACCAAACTCATGTAGTTGCTGCCTTACAGATTGCATATTTCTGTGTGCTAATTTCATATGCCAAAATACACACAATCTTTATGCTTACAATCCTCAGTATTTAAACTTTTGATCTCCTCACTGTAGCCAACAAAGTATTCTTTCTCATCATCAACAACTTCATAAGCATCATTTCCACATTTTACCATACACATGGCTACATCCTTTACAATTCTTTTGTTCTGCTGGCGACCCCTTGTGGCCGAATCTGTTCTCTGCTGCTCTCTCTCTGGCCTTTGTTTAAAATTGGCACCTTTTCTAGCAGCATATTTCTCTGACTCAGACTGGCTGTCTTGAAAATGTGATCTCTCCCGATATCTAGCACAGTCATCATCAAATCCTTCTTCACAATCATAAGATTTATGTCCATATTTGTCATATTTGAAACATTTTACAGATTTCTTTTCATGTACATGCATTGCTGAGATCCCATTGGCCACTTCACCTTCTAATTCATCTGCTTCATATTCACATAAGGCAGTTATCATATCTTGCAAAGTTATATTGTCTCTGCCTAGCAAGGCCCTCTTTTCAGAATGGAGACTTGCTAAAATACTGTAATGAACTCTTCCTCTAAGATTTCTCCGCCTGCTAAATTAATTTCAGCTCGAATATTTTGCATATCCTGTAAATGCTTTGTTAAAGAAACATTTGTCTCCATTCTTTTAGAATAGAAAGTGGCCTTCATGGATCTTATTTGTCCTTTTGTTTTATTTCCATAAAGATATATAAGCGCCTCCCAAATCTCCTTAACTGATTTGTGGGACAGAATGATGCTATTTTCAGAAGAGCCAAGTGCATTTATAAGTATACATATAGCATGAGATTCATCCTTTAAGAACTTTGCATATGCAGGGCTTGTAGCATCAGTTGGCTTGGGATCCATCAGGACATATCCAACACATGAAAGGCATTCTCAACTGAGGAGGTTTTCCATATAGAAAAAGGAATTTCGTCTATAGGTGGAATTGGTATATTCTGGCTTATTTTTGCACTCACGTTACTTGATTCCGTCATCTTTGTAGGTTGATCCTCTGATTTCGTCTTTGCGGAAAACATGATCCCTTTTCAATTCTCAGAGTTTCCTGCTGGAAGTGCTGAGAGAGAGAGAGAGATTGCAGGCTGCTTTCTTTGATCCTTTGTAATCCTCAGTTGCCCGATGGGACACGATTCAAAAAATCAAAAGTTGTGCTTTTAGACTCAGCTTTCATAACCAGCAATCATAAAGATCATAAAGATCAACAACCGTCACTCTGCTACTATTTGTTGGATTTGATCCAGGCCCAATGGATCGTGATTGTGGTTAGAGAGAATCAGGTCAAGCACACAATAAAACAAAGACTTTTCTCTTAATCAAACAAAAATCCTTTACTTTCCTAAAATAGGGAGGGTTACATGGAGTAAAAACACATAACAATCTTTCTATCTAGTTCCCTATAAATCTTTCTAGGAATGCTAGCAGGTACTAAGGCTTAAACCCCTTTGTCTGTGTCCCAGCTCAGGAGAGCTAAGAACAGGCATCTTGCTTCTGTGAGATTCAAAAGTAACTAACACATCCTGCCCAAAAGTTTCACACCTTTAACAAAGGAACAAGGTAATAAAACAATTCTGACTCCATGCCTTTCTGCACATTTGCAATGGCGATTCCCTAGCCAATAGAATACTTACATCTTGTCATTTCATCATCACATTTTTTTTATAATTTTTTATTGAATTTTTTAAAACATAAAATAAACAAATACAACAATAATAGTAACAAAAATATAATAATAATAAAAAATATAGAGATAAACACAAAAAACTCAAGAGTATCTGTATAAACTCATTAATACATTCTTGATTATGCAAGTATAAAGTCTATTATGATACCCCCTAGACCCTCCACCCACCAACAACAGTGACCCATCACTCGACTTCCACAGAAGTGTCTGACAGTTTTGAAAATTTACCCATAAAATATAAAGATATTAAAAAAAACTAATTTCTATAACTCACTAAGTAACTTAGTAAAATCCATTTTTGCCAATTTATTCCAATATGTGGTGGCCTTTATCCAGGTAGTTTTGAATTCTTCCATATCCTTTCCATGTAGGAATTCTGTTAGTTTGGCTATCCTCATAAAGTCCATAATTTCTCTCTCCAGTCATTAATTAAAGGCTTATTCACTTGTTTCCAAATGTTTGCAATTACAATTCTTGCAGCAGCAAAACTATATTGGCACACAACTCTATCATTATTATTCAAATTATGTTGTGGGATTCCCAATAAACAAAATGCTGGCTTTCTTTTTACTCTGCTGTTAATCAAATTATTAGCTTTCCTAATAACTTTTTTCCCAAAAGCTTTTAATTTTTTTACATGTCCACCATGCATGCATAAATGTACCGTTTTCCTTTCCACATTTCCAACATAGACCTATCTCCCCTTTTTTTCATTTTAGACATCATCACTGGTATTATATACCATCTATAGAATATTTTGTACAAATTTTCCCTAATTTCATTCGTAATTGTAAATTTGAATTCTCTCTTCCATAATCTTTCCCAAATGTCTAAATCAATATTAAATCCTAATTCCCTCATCCATTTCATCATTACTGGTTTGATTCTTTCTTGTACTAAATTAGTTTCAATTAATAATTTATATATTCTTCTGATCAATCCTTTATTTCCCTTCAATAATATTTTTTCCTATTCTGATTTGGTTTTATTAAATCCGAGATTATCTTTATTAAATATATCTTTTAATTTATAATACACAAACCAATATTTAATATTAAGTTCTTTACTTTTTAAAACCCATTGCCCCTCTTTAAAATCTATAATTTCCCTATATTCTTCCATATCTAAGTTTAAATGGGCTCCTCTCTTCATATTTGCTTCAACTGGATTAATCCATCTTGGTGTCTTATTTTCCAAAATCCTTTTATATCTTTTCCAAATTTGAAATAATCCAACTCTTATAGTATGAAAATTAAATTCTTTATTTACCTTCTCCTTTTCATACCATAAATATGCATTCCATCCAAAATGTAGATTAAAGCCTTCTAATTCTAAATTTTTAATATTTTCTAACAATATCCAGGACTTTAACCAAGTAAAACAGGCCACCTCATAATACATTCTTAAATCCGGTAACCCTAATCCTCATGTTTCTTTTAATTCAATTAAATTATTATATGCTATCCTATGTTTTTCCTTTCCCCATAAAAAAATTAAAATATCTCTTCTCCAAATTTTAAATATTTTAACCCCCTGTATAATTGGTAAATTTTGAAATAAGAAAAGCATTTTGGGTAAAACCATCACTTTAACTACCGCAATTCTACCCCATAATGATAAGGGTATTTTTTGCCAAATTTCCAAATCTATTTTAATTTGTTGCCATATCTTAATATAATTATTTTTAAACAAATTAAAATTACTAGAGGTTAACCAGATGCCCAAATATTTTATTTTCTGTTCAATAGAGAAGCCTGAACGTTGTGTTAATTCTTGCTGCAGCAACAATGTCATTTTCTTAACCAATATTTTTGTTTTGTTTCTATTTATTTTAAAACCTGCAAGTTTTCCATAAACCTCTACTGTTTTGTTCCACTCTTCAATTTGGTAGTTAGGATTAGATAAAAAACAAACTAAATCATCGGCATATGCTTTACCTTAAAATGATTTCTCCCAATTTTACATCCTATCAATTCTGTATTATTTCTAATCTTTCTCAATAAAATTTCTAATAAGGGTGAAAGAGGACAACCTTGTCTTGTACCTTTCTGAATTTCAAATTGTGATGTCAAACTACCATTAATTAACAATCTAGCACTTTGATAAGTATAATTTTTTCCAATCGCTGATTGAAAATTTTGTCCAAAACCCATGTATTCTATTACTTTTTTCATAAATTTCCAATGTACATTATTAAACTCTTTTTCTGCATCCAAAAATATCATTGCAATTGGTATAACACTGGATTCTGCATATTCTATGAGATCCAATACTACTCTAACATTTTGACTAATCTGTCTACCTGGGAAAAAGCCAGCCTGATCTTCATGTATGACTTATTCAATACAATTTTCAATCTATTTGCTAAAATAGCTATATAAAGCTTATAATCATTATTTAATAATGAAATTGGTCTATAGTTTTTTACATCCAATAAATCCGAGTTAGGTTTTGGTATTAACACTATGTTTGCTTGCTTCCAGGTACATGGGATGGATCCATTCTGCAAACACTGATTCATCACTCTTAATAAATGCGGAGATAATTGTTCTAGGAAAGTTTTATAATAAATTGCTGTGAAACCATCTTCACCTGAAGATTTATTTAATTTACTTTTACCAATAACCATTTTTAATTCCTCCATAGTTATAGTAGAATCCAGTAAGTCTTTATGTTCTTGTAAAATTCCATCCCAATCTAATTTGCTTAAATAAACATCTATTTTTCTCTCTAAATCAACATTTTGTTTATATAAATTTGAATCATAGTCTCTGAATGCTTCCATAATTTTTTGTTTATCTGTTATTATTTTACCATCTCTCTTTATTTGTAATATTGGTAATTTCTTCTCTTTAGATTTAATTTGCCACGCTAACAATTTACCCGGTTTATTGGCATGTTCAAAGAATTTCTGTCTATTAAACATATTTTTTTCCTCTATTTCTGAGGTTAATAGAAATTCATATTGGTATTGTAATTTTTTTAACCTTTCCATCTGATCTTTTCTAAATGATTTATCTTGCATATTTCTAAGCTGCCTCTCTCCTTGTTTAATTTCCTCTAAAATCTTTTTCTTTTGCATCTCCTTCTCTTTAAACCATCTTGAATTTTGTTGTATCAACAGTCCTTTAATTACCTATTTGCCAGCATCCATACTATTTCATCTGATACTCCTTTATCTACATTTTCTGAAAAATAATTCTGTATATCTATTTTTAATTTATCCACTATTTTTTTATTTTTCAGTAAATATTAATTTATAAACCAAGGTTTATTTCTTTTATCCCCCAAATTAATTTTAATCATTATTGCATTGTGATCAGATAATACCTTGGGTAAAATTTCAGGAGTTTCAGATAATCCTATAATACTTTTAGAAAGTCAAAACATATCTATTCTTGAATAAGAAAAATGCCTAGATGAATAAAAAATATATCCCTTTTTATTAACATTAACCAGTCTCCATATATCAAACATTTCCCATTGTTCTGTAAGATAATTAAAAATACCTGGTAATTTACCCTCACATTTACCCTTTTTCTTCTTTGATGATCTATCCAACCTGGGTTCCATAACTCCATTAAAATCTCCCATCCATACCATTTTTTCTTTCGCATATTCTGCTAGTATCAATGCCAAATTATTATAAAATATTTTTGATTATTATTTGATGCATAGATACCAACTAACAATTTTTTTTGAAAACCAGAAACAATTTCTACCAAAAGAATTCTCCCCTCTTTATCTGTATATATCATCTTGGGTTCCAATGTTAAAGGAATATACATGGCTATACCATTTGTTTTTTTCTTCTCATTACATGAAGTAAATAATTTACCCAGTTTTACTTGCTCCAACCTTACTATATCCTTTGGTAAAATATGAGTTTCCTGTAAGCAAAATATATTAGCTTGTGATTTTTGTAAATGATAAAAAAGTTTTTTCTCTTATTGGGAGAGTTCAAACCATTAACATTCCATGACAATATTTGTAGTATTTCTTTTTATATATATAAATATTTTTATTAGTTTTCAATGTTAAATAGGGATGCAGGAAAAAAGGAAAGGAAAAGGGAAAAATCCATCAGATAAACCATCAGTTAACCGTTCATCAGACAGCCTTGAGTAGAATATATATATATATATATATATATATATATATATATATATATATATATATATATATATATATATATATATATATATACACACGTATATATATGTATGTATAGTTGTACCCCCTTATACAGTTCAAATTACCATTGCTTATTAACATAATATATTTGATCATCCACTTAGCTTTCATATTGTTCATAAGATTTTATTGTTATTTTTTGATTTTGATATATTCATAGAAGGAATTCCATTTATTTTTGTTTGATCTTTGAGTGTCTTTTTGTAATATTTCTGTTAGGTGTGCCATAGTTATAAATTCGTACGCTTTGTCAATCCAGGTTTCGATTTTTGGTATTTTATCTGTTTTCCACAGTGATGCTAACACTATTCTCGCCGCTGTGATTAAATATTTTAATATGATCTGTTGGTCTTTACTGCATTCGTCTGGTGTTTTGCTCAGGAGGAATAGTTTAGGATCATATGTGATAGGTTGACCAATGATAATTTCTAGATTCTTATGTATTTTCTTCCAGAATTTTTGGACTGATGTACAAGTCCACCAACAGTGATAAAAGGTGCCCCTTACTTTACCGCACTTCCAACATAGACCAGATGACAAACTATTCATATTCTGAATATCGCTCGGCGTGATGTACCACCTATGCAACATTTTCAGCCAGTTTTCTTGGATCCCTTGACAGAGGGTGAATTTAAGATTTCTACGAAATAGCTGTTCCCATTTGTCCGTTGTTATAATCTCATTAAAATTTTCCATCCATTTAATTTGGCATGACTTTATCTGTTCGTCTTCTGTATCATATGTAAGCAATAGCTTATATATTTTACCTAGTAGATGTTCTGTTGGCTTTCTTATCAACTGTTCAAAGTCTGTTTTTCCTTTTAGTACTCCCCGAGTCCAGCAGTCCTCTTTAAGTCTTGAGATTAATTGGTGGTATGTCAGCCAGGGCATCTGCGGATAGTTAACTTACACCTCTAGAAATGCCTTGAGAGAGCCATCTGTTTTCACCAAGTCCTGATATTGTATTGTCCCATAGTTTTTCCAGACTGTTGCAGAACCATAAACACTAAAGGGCACTATCAGTAATGACCCTTCAAAGCTCAATCTTGATTTTAGTTTCCGCCATACTGCCACCACATTTTCTACAATTGGGTGGCCTCCTATTTCTTCTAAACTCTTCCTCCAATTTTCCCCCATAATAAATAATGTGCACCACCTTGTAGGCTTGCCAGCTCTAGTTTAGTAATCCTTTCGTTAGTCTGCATAATCCAATCTTTAATCCATACCAGGGTTGCCGCTTGATGATATATTATTAAATTTGGAAGTGACATGCCCCCTCTTTTCTTCTCGTCAGCCATGATTTTAAATTTTATTTGGGGACGTTTTTTGTCCCGTACAAATTTATTAATTTTTTGCTGCCAGGATTTTAAAGTCTTGTCTGGAATTTTAATAGGAATAGTTTGAAATAAGAAGTTGAATCTTGGAAGTATATTCATTTTAACTATAGATATTCTGCCCAGCCAGGAAACCTTCAATTTGGTCCAGGTTTGAAGATCACGTTCAATCTTACTCCAGATCATCTGATAGTTGTGAATAAATAAGTCTTGATTTTTTGGGGGGAAAGTTATTCCCAAATACTTTATGGGTTTGGTTGGTATTGTGCATCCTGAGATAGTTGATATTTCTGCTTCTTCTTCTTTAGTTAGATGTTCTAAAAAAAATTTGTTTTGGTTTTATTAAGTTTATAACCTGCCAGTCCTCCATATACCTGAATATCATTCATAAGCTCTTTAATACTTATTGCTGGTTGTGTGATTGTTAACAAAACATCATTTGCATAGGACCTTATTTTAAATTCTTCTTCTTGTACACGTAAACCAGTTATTTTCTGATTTGTTCTAATTCTATTTGCTAATATTTCTAGCGTTAGATTAAATAACAACGGGGACAAAGGACAACCTTGTCTGGTTCCTTTTTCAATTTTAATATCTGTTGTCAGAGTGCCATTTATTATAAGTTTCGCCTGTTGCTCTGTGTATATACTGGATATCCAATGAAATAGATTGCCTTCATTACTTATGCTATGGATTACTTGTCTTATAAAATTCCACAAGACATTATCAAAGGCTTTCTCTGCGTTGACAAAAATAAAGGCCATTTTTTTCTTTTCTAGATTTTACTAGCTCTCTCGCATTAATCAGAAATCTGATGTTGTCTGCCATATGACGTTTGGGTATAAAGCCTGTCTGATCTGGATTGATCAGTGTGTCTGCATTTGCTAGCAGTCTCTGTGCAACTATTGTTGTGAATATTTTGTAATCCGTATTAAGCAAAGATATTGGCCTATACGAGGAAGGTAATGTTGGATCTGATCCTCCTTTGGGGATAAGCGTTATATATGCTTCTTTCCAAGTGTCTGGTACCTTCTTTTTCTTATATATTTCATTCATCACTTTCACTAACATTGGGGCCACTTCTTCTATGAACAATTTGTAATACATAGCTGTAAAACCATCAGGCCCAGGAGCCTTCCCACTCTTTAATTTCTTGATTGCCTGTTTTCTATAGTAATTTCTTGATTTAAGAGATTTATTTCTTCCTTGGAAAGAAGGTTTAGATGATACTGTTGAATGTAGTTATTTATCTCCTCTGTTAGTTCGTTTTGTATCTTCTTTTTGTACAGATCCTTGAAATATTCTAGGAAACACTGTGCTATTTCATCTTCTTTGTGTGTTATCTGCCCTTTTATTTTTGCTGCGATTATTGTTCTTTTCTGTTTTAATCATAGATGCCAAGTATTTGCCTGGCTTGTTTGCATAAGCAAAGTGCCTCTGTTTTACAAATTTTAATTTTTTGCCATCTCATCTGTAAATAGTAAGTCGATTTCATGTCTTATCTTTTTAAGCTCTTTTAAAATTTTCTTGCTATTTGTTCGTTGGTTTTTTCTAACTGTGCAAGATTTGTTTGAAGATCTGTCAAGTGTTTTTCCCTACCTTTTTTATTTTTTGAGTTTATTGAAATGAAGATGCCTCTCATATAGGCTTTCGAGCAGTCCCAGATCGTTGCTTGACTCATTCCTTGAGTTTCATTTCTCTGCAAAAATTCCTTCAATTCTTCACGACCTGTGTTAAGGTCAATCTCTTTATTGAATAGAGCATCGTTTAGTCTCCATCTATATTGCCTTTTTCTGTTTTTGCCATTTTATTACTATAGGGTTATGATCTGACAATTCGCGGTAATATTTTAATATATTCTAAATTTTTCAGTAAAGTAGTCGAGATCCAACACATATCGATTCTTGAGAAGGTCCCATGCCTGTCCGAGTAGAATGTGTAATCCTTAACAGTAGGATTCTTAGTTCTCCAGATGTCCTGCAGATTAAGACGCTGCATATCCAGTTTTACATTTTTTGGTAGTTTACCGCTTTTTTGGTTTTTGGACCTATCCAATTTAGCGTCCAGAACTCCATTCATGTTCCCAATAACAATAATCTCATATTCCAGTTGTTCTTCTAATATTGTAAAGAGCTCTGCGAAGAATTTTTCTTTTGATGTCGATGGTGCATATATGGAGGTTAATATTTTTATTTCTCCTGTTGGGAGTTGTAACTTAACTATTAATTGTCTACCTTTTGTATCCTTTATAATTTCCAAGACTTTAATGGTGGGATCCCTAATATATATTGCTATACCGCTTTTTTCCCCAACGCTGAAGATGTATACACTGGTCCGAGTCGTTTGTTATTTAGTAAATAGTTGTATTTTTTTTATGTGCGTTTCTTGGAGACATATATTTGCTTTATATTTAGAAAGCGCATGAAAGGTCTTCTTTCTTTTTTTGTGGTGTGTTCAGGCCATTTATATTAATAGATAAAATTTCTAGGCCTTCCATCATGTTGTATTTTTTTTTTATTTATGAGCTGCTGCCTCATCCATTAGACCTTCTTGATCTGCAGTGGCATTTTTGTCCTTATTCCGGGGTGAGCCTGATCTGCCAGCTCTAGCATCTTTTTCCTTGCTCTTCATTTTAAGTTCTTCCTCTAAATCATAAGCTTCTTCTACAGTTCGTATCAATATTCTGCCCGAGGAGAGTTGAACATTTAAAAAGTATGGTCCAACCCATCTGTACCTTATCTCACGTTCACGTAATAACTTGCGTAGAGAATCAAAGTCATGCCTTTTTTTCCTAACTGAGAAAGGCAAATCTGGGAAGATCTGTATTTCCTTCCCTTTATATATCAATGGATCTTCTCTTTGCTTATTCAGTATGTCCTCTTTTATTCTTTTATCTGCAAATTTTATTAGAATTTCTCTTGGTAGTTTTTTAGAAGTTGCGTATTTAGAATTAACCCAATAGATTTCTCTGATATCAATAGCTTCCTCCTCGATCTCAAGATACATAGCAAGCAGCTGCGTCATATCTTCTTATAGGCTTTCTTGGGGCATGTCTTCTGACACTTTTTGAAAGCGAAGATTGTTCTCTCTTACTAGCATTTCCATTGTAGCTAATCTGTTTTCTGTTTCATCTGTCCAGGCCTTATGTTCAAGTTGTATTCTCTCTGTCTTCGTTTGCCTCATTTTAATTCTCTTTATATCTTCTCTGTTATCCAATATATCCTTGGTGTTCTTCTCTATTTTTAGTTTAATATCCTGTAGTCCTGTAATCAATTCCTGTTTGACTGTCTTCATTTCCATCTGTACAGTAAGCACATCTGTTCTAACTGAATTACATTCTTTGGTCAACCTTTCTAGCTCTTTATTTACCTTATCCATCATGTTATTTATTTGATCCACTTTTGCCTCTAATCTTTGTTCTGTTTTCGTTAATTGATTTGTTAGGGCCGTCAGTTGGGTAGCCAGTTTTTCCAAAGCTTTCTCCATATTGCCTTGTGCTTTACTAGGTCTTTGTTGTAACAATTGATAGCTTGCAGTCTCTTCCGCGCTGTCTATCTCTTCTTCCTTCTCCTCTTCTTCCAGATTATTCCTTGGGGTCGAATTGCTGGTTTTATTTATTTTTCTACTTTTCTTCATTAAATTATATCGATATGTTTTCCTTCTAGTTTGTAATTCTGTATAAATACCAGACATACACAGTTATTATAGTATTGATTAATCTTATTTAAGTGTTTGGTTATTGTTTGAATCAAATCACTTATATTAAATGTGGCAATCTAATCAGTAGAACTACTTTGATTTTTACACAAAAAGAAGATTGCCTAGCTTATTTAAATTCAATAAATAGCCTTAAGTACATTCACCACAATATATATAAATTGCTATCAAAGGCACACTTAATTATTGCAGCCTCCCTTCTGTGCCATTCATCAGGGGAAGTTATCCCAGCCAAGTTTCCCCAGTTAGTTATAGGTGTAATCCTTCTTCCCCCGGAACTCTGTATTGGATTCGTCAGGACTGATTGCAAGGGCTCTTGGGAGTTGTAGTGTCTAGTAGTGTGGGTTTACGTCACCAGAACTACTCAATGCAGGCTGACCCTGCTCATCCTCGTCGCCACTAGGTGCTGCCTCCTCAGGAGTCAGCGCTCCTCAAGAGTCACCGCCTTCTTTCACACTACTGGTCTCCAGGGCCTCCTCGCACTTCGGCGCCACCCCCCTCGCACACCGGCGACTCCTGGGGCCTTTGTCTCCTCCTCAAAACTCCATGCCGCCGCCCTCCTTTGCACCACCAGCCTCCGGGGCCTCGTCTTCTTCTCGAAGGTCGCTGCCCTCACTCACTTTGCCGGACTCCGGGGCCTCGTCCTCTCCTCGCGAGTCAGCGCTGCCGCCCTCGCACACCGCCAGCCTCCAGGACCTTCGTCCTCCTCGGGGGGGGGGGTCTATGCTGCCGTTCTTGCTCAGCAAAGTGGGTCCTCGGCAAAATCAAAAAAGAAAAGGTTAGTGGGGTTCTTATCGGTTTAATATCTTATATCTGTTAATTTCTATATGCAAAAAAGAAAGAGAAAAGAAAAAAGGGGGTAGAGTTGTTGGAGAGGGGAGGGAGGAAAGGGAAAAAATGGGGGGGGTAGGTGGTTGGAAGGATGGAGATATACAGGACTTGCCTGAAATTTGCCTGCTGGTATGTCCAGAACCCTTTCTTGGGTGGCGACGTTCCTCCTCTCTCGTGAGAGTTGGGTTTCTTGAAGATAATCTTCTGACCCAGGGCCAAAGTATCGAGTTTTTGGCCACAAAACAGGTATTTTTCACTCCCGCTCCTGTAAGGTGCGGTCACTCCGCCATCTTGTCCAACCGGAAGTCGAATATTTGTAACATTTCAATATTCAATCAAACCCCATAATTTATTTTTATTCCAAATCCATTTTCCCTCCCCCCTCCTCCTTCTCCTACTGTAATTTCCCTTTTACATAGTTCAGCCCTCTTCTTCCTCCTCAGACGATGATGGTTTTGCCCCCCCCCCACTTGCTTCTGTTGCCTTTTCTTCTTTTGGAAGATCTTTTCCTGTTAGTTCTTTCGATGATTGTTTTGGTTTGCGCAGTTCTCCTCCATATCTTCTTAAAAATTGATCAGCTTTGACAATATCTGTAATCCTGAATCGTTTGGCTTTGAAGAGGAAAGAGATGCCCTGCGGATATTCCCATCTATGTTGAATTCCATTAAATCTTAGTATTTCTACAATCTCTGCAAAGTCTTTTCTTTTTCTCAGCAGTCTTGCAGGAATCTCCTTCATCAATCTCACAGGGGTACCTACTATAGTGAGTGGATTCTGGTAGTGCTTGTTCAGAATTAAATCCCGATGACTTCTTGAGAAAAGTTGCACCAGACAATCCCTTGGAACTTTATATTTGGTTGCATATGTAGAGTTGACTATACGCTGTTACAATCATTCCTTCAACAATCGCTTCTTCTTCTTGGAGAAATTCCGCCAGATGCAGTTTCAAATATTTTTTTAAATCCTTTCCCTCCACTTTTTCTTTGAGACCACGTACAAGGATCCAGCTCTCTTTTATCTTTAGTTCTAACATTGCTGTATGGTCGTAGCATTTTTCTTCTCTTTCTAGGCCCGCCTCCATTGACAGCTCTAATCCATCAACTCTTTTTCTGGTGTCTTTATTATCTTTTGCAGATTTCTGAATTTTCTCTTCCAACTTATCCTGTCTCAGTGTCAAAGATGATATGGAGTCTTGCAGTGCAGAAATGGCAGCTGTATTTTCTCCAACAACCGCAGTATTTTGGTTCAGGCCTTGTTTGACAGATTCCACCTCCTGTTTCACTGATGTAACCTCCTGCTTCACTGATGCCATCTCTTGCTTCACTGATGCCATCTCCTGTTTCACTGATGTCAGCTCCTGAAGTGTTTTTGCCAATAATTCTTGTATAGAGTTCAACGTGGCATCAGGTTTCTTTGCCATTTTTGCTGTTAGAGGAACCAGAATTGTTGGTGATGTAGCTGGTGACACAGCTGGACTGGGAATAGAGGCTCTTCTATGAGTCAGAGATGGTTGTTGGAGCTGCAAATGTTTAGGTTTCTTAATAAGTCCTTTGGGGAGTTTTTCTGAGTCTTTCTTTTCTTTCTCCTTGTCCTTATCTCCCATGCCAACTTGCAATGGCTGTTTTTTGTAATCCACTAGGAAACACAGGGGAGGGAGAAGCTGTTGTTTAAAACATCAGTTTAACAACATTCAGCACTGGAACATAAACTTGCTTCAGTGACCAGATTTGAGAGAGTACATTAGCACATCTATTTCTTCATTCATCTATCCTTGCCAACATATGTTCTCCTTTAGCACTTCACCTGAATTAGTTTTCTTCGTTTCACTTGGCAAGTCAAACTGAATTCTAAGTGCGCAACCCCTGGCAAAAAGCCAAGTTTCACTTTTGTACTATTTAGCGAGTCTTGAGTACAGTCCAGTATTCTTTCACACTCTTCTCAATTACTGACAGACACCCCAGTGTAATTGTTATTCACAGCTTCTTGAAGTAATGAAAAAAGAAAACCTTTTGCATGATCCAAGCCTCAGCGCCACTTCCCCAGCTCTTTAAAAATGACGCCTGCTCCTGCTCTCTCTCCCAAGCTTACCATCGCCGGTTTTAAAGGCATCAGCCGCTCTCAGGGCGAGGAACCTGCTGGTGCGCTGACAGCATCCCCTCTTCTCCCAGGGGTGCTGCTTGCCCAGTGTCGGGGGGGCGGATTCCCTGCCGCCCGGCCACTTTGAGTACGGAGGGTGATTGATCATCCTACCACGGTATTCATCCCGGATCCGGAAGTCCATTTCATCATCACCTTGAGACTATCTAAACTGTTGAAATAAACAAGTTAACTCTTTAACTGCCCTGACAGAAATGGAACTCGCATTGAATCCCTAATATTAGAGGCTGAAGCTAATTTTATAATAATTAATATAAATTGAAGTTTATTATTTACAGAGAGGTAGTTAGATTCATTGTTTTTCTTCAAGAGAGGCATAGAGCTTAGTTGGTTATGAGCAGTTCTCAGTACAGTCTCTTTAGGCTATTCAGTAAATGTATTCAAACTTTGTTCAATATATTGTCGAAGGCTTTCACGGTCAGAGTTCATTGGTTCTTGTAGGTTATCCGGGCTGTGTAACCGTGGTCTTGGAATTTTCTTTCCTGACGTTTCGCCAGCAACTGTGGCAGGCATCTTCATAGTAGTAACACTGAAGGACAGTGTCTCTCAGTGTCAAGGGTGTAGGAAGAGTAATATATAGTCAGAAAGGGGTTGGGTTTGAGCTGAGTATTGTCCTGCAAAAGTATTGTCCTGTAAGTATCAAGATAACAAGTTATTTCCTATGGGATCAAGAATTTTATGAACAGATTGATGGAGTAGCTATGGGAAGTCCACTCAGTCCAGTAATAGCAAACTTTTACATGGAATATTTTGAAAAGACAGCATTAGAATCAGCACCTTACAAACCTACAGTCTGGTTCAGGTTCGTAGATGATACATTTACCATTTGGAGCCATGGTGAAGAAAAATTAATGGACTTTCTAAACCATCTTAATAATATCCATCCAAACATTCAGTTTACCATGGAAAAGGAAATTGAGGGTAAACTCCCATTTCTTGATACCCTTGTCATCCGTAAATCAAACCTTCAGTTAGGTCACAAGGTCTACCGGAAACCAACTCACACAGATCGCTACTTACACAAAAACTCCAACCACCACCCCCGACAGAAAAGAGGAATAATCAAAACATTAATGGACCGTGCAAGACGGATCTGTGAACCATAGTTTCTCAAGGAAGAAACTAACCATCTAAATCACGCACTGCTAGCAAACGGCTACTCCAAGAATGAAATCAGAAGGGCCATTGAACCAAACAAAAATCAGAAAACTCAAGAAAAACAGTCTCCCATAGGAAAGGTTTTCTTGCCATTTATTAAAGGAGTCACTGATTGGATGGAGAAACTTTTGAAAAAACATAACCTACAAACAGTGTTTAAACCCACCAAGAAAATACAACAAATGCTACGATCAGCAAAAGACAAAAGAGACCCCCTCACCTCTGCAGGAGTATATCGTATACCTTGCAGCTGTGGAGAAGTTTACATCGGGACCACAAAACGCAGCATACAAACAAGGATAAAAGAACATGAAAGATACTGCAGACTTGGCCAACCTGAGAAATCAGCAGTGGCTGAACATGGACTGACACAAACAGGACACAGGGTCTTATTCCAAGACACTGAAAGACTGGACAATTCTACCAACTATTTTGTCAGATTGCACAGAGAAGCCATTGAAATTCATAAACATCAGCACAACTTTAACAGAAAAGAGGAGAGTTTAAGAATGAATAAGGCTTGGCTTCCTGCCCTGAAAAACCTCCAGACAAAGACAACATTCAACAATAGCCATACAGATTAGTTTTGGATTACACACATTAACAGATCACTTCAGGATACAATGGTTCCATATTAACATACCATACCCTCATTAGCACATTATCTTGATACTTACAGGACAATACTTTTGCAGGACAATACTCAGCTCAAACCCAACCCCTTTGTTCAATATATTCATTAATATACTCAGTATGGACTCAGTTTACCCTTGCACACAGAATACCAGAGAGTGGAGTTTTATCTGCAACCTTCCGCACTCCTCAGATTTGCCCATCTCCTGTGGAAAAAAAATCTTTCTCCCCCAAAACACTGAATCAGGAGTCCTCCTATTTCAGGAGCCACCTCCCACTTAGTGACTGAAGAAAGGGTTATCGCTCTACCACAATCTTCCCCGGGTCACCACTCAGGTTTGGTTTATACACGCTAGGTAATATACACAGGTTCTTAGAGTCTCTATACACAACCACACAGTTCAGGAGCTCAGAGATAAAGGATCAAGAACTTCTCTCTCCCTCCAAGAAGTCTCTTGTCAGCTCACCAGACTCCACCCACTGCCTGCTGGCATTGGCTGACAGAACTCATTAGCCTTAGTGCTTACATTTAACCCTGTATTCGTCACAGAGGTAAACATAATTTATTATATCTTTTAAAAAGATTGTTGATTATATATGTATATATAAAGAAAAAATATGTACATAATATATGGGGGGCATCATTTTGTATTTTCTCCCCTTCGAAATTTTTTTAGATCTGGCCCTGTGGATAGTAAAATTAAAAATATTGAGACAATCTACAGAATGAAGAACAGATGAAATTAGGTAAACTATTCATAAAGATAAAACATCAAAATTAATCAAGATATATTGCAGAAAAGGGTTGACCAGATGATATCTAAATGCCATGTCAATAAAGTACTGGGACTGAAAAATAATGATAAATTAAGGCTGCAAACTTGAGGACACCTTACTGGAAGTAAGCCCCACTGGATAACATGGGACTTACTTTTGGTAGACCTACTTAGGATTGCTCCCTCAGTAACCTAGAAGATATCATTGAAGACCTGGATAACAACAACTATACATGTGACAGGTGAATGAGCAGTTTGTCTGACCAGGTATAGATCACAGTGTGCTGTGATCAAAGTCTGCCTCAGTAGTGGTGCTAGGCATCTCAGCAACAGGCCTTTATTTCTGGTATTCATATATTGGAAGAACAATAAGACATACTGAATTACATAGTTGTGCTCTTTATGAGAGGCAACACATTCTCTGCTTTATTCATATGAAAGGAATAGGTCATTTGCACATGAATTTCATATTTAAAGATGCTGAAAGTGCTTTGCCATTCTCATGACCATTTTATACCTGCAACATATTCCATTTACATACTCTCTAAATTGAGCCAATTGGTTCGAACATCTTTGTAACAGATCTTTTTTCTCGATAGTTCTGTAATAACAGTATGTCATTTAGAGTGGAAACTTTTTCCTTTTAAATGGACACAGCTATACAAGCACAGTAGCTGTATTTTTATACTTTGAAATCATAATAAAAGATGAAATCCTGATGGCATTTAGTGGCAATTTTCCTGCTACCAGTAACCAGAACACAAGTTCACTTGGATTACTTATTCATGCAGTCCCCTGAAGTGGTGCATCAGGCTCCTTCTTTCTCCTTATTTCCCTCTTACATTTGTTTACTTATATAAGCAATGCAAGATCTAAGAATGAAAATTATGTAGTTAAAGGCCCATTCTGCTGGCCCACAGCTGCACTTCTCTCCATCTACCTTATTTGCATTCAGACATAGATCCTATTTTTGGAATTCCTTATGCTAGATTTTTCAAGATCACTTGCAAGCCTACAAAGACTAGCAGCTACTTTTATAACCACACAAAGACCAGCTTATCTGCACAAAGGTAAAGGAGCCTATTTGCTCCTTACTTATTCTTCAATTAACTGAACAATTTACATACTATTTTTAGAGTTAACTAAACAGCTTAATACCAGTTTGTGGCAGCTTTACACATTGGAATGCTATCCCTGAGCTTGGTCTTAGTTCTAGTTTCCTTTCTTCATATCTTAAGCAGTATTTGCTCCCTGCTGTGGAAGGGCAGCTTCTTTACCCTCCTTTTCTCACCTCTTATTCTGGCTCCCCCACCCCAATTATGACAATTCCTCTTGTCTGAAGTAGGCAGAACTATTATTTGTTATTGGTTCTTGTAGGTTGTCCGGGCTGTGTAACCGTGGTCTTGGTATTTTCTTTCCTGACGTTTCGCCCGCAGCTGTGGCAGGCATCTTCAGAGGAGTAACACTGAAGGACAGTGTCTCTCAGTGTCAAGTGTGTAGGAAGAGTAATATATAGTCAGAAGGGGGTTGGGTTTGAGCTGAGTCATTGTCCTGCAAAGTATTAAAGGTAATATGCAATTCATTGTCCTGTAAGTATCAAGAGAATGTGCTAATGAGGGTGTGGTATGATAATGTGGAACCATTGTATCCTGAAGTGATCTGTTAACATGTGGCATCCAAGGCTAATCCACATGGCTATTGTGGACTGTAGTCTTTGTTAGTCTGGAGGTTTTCAGGACAGGAAGCCAAGCCTTATTCATTCTTAAACTCTCTTCTTTTCTGTTAAAGTTGTGCTGATGTTTATGAATTTCAATGGCTTCTCTGTGCAATCTGACAAAATAGTTGGAAGAATTGTCCAGTCTTTCAGTGTCTTGGAATAAGACCCTGTGTCCTGTTTGTGTCAGTCCATGTTCACCACTGCTGATTTCTCAGGTTGGCCAAGTCTACAGTATCTATCATGTTCTTTTATCCTTGATTGTATGCTGCATTGTGTGGTCCCGATGTAAACTTGTCCACAACTGCAAGGTATACGATATACTCCTGCAGAGGTGAGGGGGTCTCGTTTGTCTTTTGCTGATAGTAGCACCTGTTGTATTTTCTTGGTGGGTTTAAACACTGTTTGTAGGTTATGTTTTTTTCAAAAGTTTTTCCATCCTATCAGTGACTCCATTAATAAATGGCAAGAATACCTTTCCTATGGGAGACTGTTTTTCCTGAGTTTTCTGATTTTTGTTTGATTTAATGGACCTTTTGTTTTCATTTCTGGAATACCCGTTTGCTAACAGTGTGTGATTTAGATGATTTATTTCTTCCTTGAGAAACTGTGGTTCACAGATCCGTCTTGCACGGTCCATTTATGAACATTCATAAATACAATTAAAATAAATAAAAATTATCAGTTTTGGGAAAGGGGTAGGGAAGCAAGTGAGACAGCAGGGGAAAGGTCTGATTCAGTATAAGACAGCTTCATGAGTTGAGACAGTAGGGGAAAAGTCATGGTGAATGATAAGGGAACCGGGTGAAGCCTGTGCTCCTGACTCTGTGAAACTACCAGATAAGCTATGCAGGCACCGAATGTTGAAGTGCCATGTCTTAACTTGGAACTAAGATTAAAGTTGTTGCCCCAGTACAATCAGGGCTCAGTCTTTGTGCTTGTTAATGCGGGCTGAGCCACAGCTGCAATAGAACTGTTTTCTCGACAAACGGTCTTGGGTCTCTACCCTCCTCGAACCCCCGTTTTTCCGCAACATTCCTTGGTGCCAAAACCCGGGACCGAGGAGAGATGGGGTTTTGCACCCCTCCGGCCCACCCGGCTTGGGGTGCCATGGGTACAGATGCCTCTGAGTCCTCTCCGACACCACGAGCATTTTTGGTCAAGAGAGTTATGCGCAAACACCCTGACCTTGGTCTCGGTTGTGGTGCCGTCTGAACCCAACAGGATTGTGAGAACCAGTCCTGCATCTCCAGAGAGAATCACAGAAGCCAGGTGAGAGTCAGAAGGGGCCCTAGATTCTGGTACCCTCTGCTAACGGAGGAAGGGATCACCTTCTGGTCCTGCCCGAATAGGTCATCAGGTTTGACCAAAACCATGGAACCTCAGGTCTGTCAGGAAAAGGGGGGAGGCGTGTGAGTGTGATTGGAAACCGGTTGTGTGATTTTGTGTTTGAATGAGGGGTGGTCTCTCAACTTAACACCCCAGGTGAACGTCTGTGCAGTTTCTGGCCAGGAGACCGTGACCAGGTCGTAGACTAAGCCGCGCTTGTGTGTGAGACTGTTGGAACTCTTTTGCACACATCCTTCATTTTGGGAGGCTCATGGGTGGACGGGTTTCCCATAGTGACACCCCACAACTTCTCAAAAGTCTATCAGGACTATCCCGAATGTGACCCGAAGACCCTCTGTATTTTCTGTGAACTGGACTGGGTTGCATGCGGGGTCAGCTGGCCCCCTGAAGGTAGCTTCGGCCGGACCCTGGTCCAGCGGGTCTACCAGGAAATTACCAGGGAAGGGCTTCTCCATCCGGACCAGTTCCCATATATTGATGGGTGGAGCAGCTTTGTTACAAGAAAGTTGCCGAAGTCTGTCCTCTGCGCTTACAAGAATCAATGCCACATCATAGTTCTGTTGTGCCGAACTAATGACATTCAGACATACAAGTAAGCTACACGCAAAAGCCATTAGCTGACTGAAGCTGCTTCAGTGGCCCCTCTTCCCTTGCATACACTTCAAGTCAGCACCAGACACACGCTCCAATAGGCTCCCTCTCATATCTTTCCTCTCGGAAGACCTCTGCAAGCACACTCTCTCTCTCCTACATGTTTAGCAGCCCTCTGCATACCAGAGAGAGAAAAAGAGAAGGAGAAAAAGAAAATGTCTCTCTCTTGGCTGCAGCCATTTTTCACAGCGACATCAAGGACTCCCCGAGGCAGAAAGGGGAGGGGGAGGTGGACAAGGTATTCTCTGCAGTCAACACGGGCATTTAGAGGAAGGAGTGCCCCCAGAGCCAAGCAGAGCAGCCTGCCCTTTGGCAGCTGGCAGCAGCCTGGAGGCTGGCAACCACAGCCCCACAATGCAAGCTACTGACCTCGCACACAAACACCCCAGGCCCCTCCACCTTCAACAGGGCCTAGCTCTTTCCTTAGACTGTGTGTCCTGGTTGTAATTTGAGAGTGCTCAGACTGAGCAAAGGAATGCTTGGCTCAAATAGGGAAAAAGTGCATCTCAAAAGGGGCAAATCTGGAGAAAAAGCGCTCTGCTTCCCCAAAGCAGCGGTGGCCTGGGGCGGGGGGGGGGCACCAAACACCACCCCCATGCATAATCAGAGCTGGCAATAATCACACACAGTGACCTTGCCTGTGAAAACTGATGTCTCTCTTAAAAGGGAAATGCCACAACTTTCTCTTAAAAGGGAAATGCCACACAGACACTTTGCAGAGCCCCTGCCCACATCAAAAAGCCTGCCAGTTTGTACAGGGAGCTACCATCTACCTCCTTGTACTGCACTCTCATGTAAGTCACTGGCATAAATGCAGGTTTTGAGGCTTTGACAGGCAGCAGTCAAGCCTCTCATAAATGAAGTCCGTGCTTCAGACACTGATGGATGTCCTTTGGTTGTGAGTAACTTTTTCTGGTCACCACACACTCAGCACATGTCCACAGGTGTCTGGAAAAGTGAAACACATGAACCAGATGCTCAAAACTCAAAACCCCTGCCCCAGCCCGGGAGACATCACTCCCCTGGCTCTCACAAGCATCAGAGCAGCCCAGTCACCCAGACCCCTCCGACCCACCTGAGTAAAAAGCCACCCCCACCTCTGAGCAGCAGCATCACACCACCCCGTGAGAGCACCACTCCCTGTGAGAGCACCTCTTCCTGTGGGAGCATTACTTCTCCTCAAGGCAGCACCTCCAGTCCAAGCACTCCACAGACTCTGGTTAGTGAACTGTCTACCGTCAGCCCCTTACAGACTCTGGCTAGTGAATTATCCACCATCAGTCCCTTATCACATGGCTCTTTGGGACCTGAAGTCCCAGACATCCAAACTCCAAGTCAGTCTTTCCTGACAGGGGCAATGGCTCATTTGGAGCAGGGGGGAAGCCTGAGCACCACCGCGGTAGCCATTATGCCTCCCCGCCCTACCGCTGGCCCCATGTTTTATGATGGGACGGGGGCCCTACAACAAGGAAACCCAGTGTTTGTTTATAACCCGTTTACTACCACGGATCTGTTAAATTGGAAAACCCATACACCGCCCTATACTGAGGAGCCGCAGGCCAAGGTTGATTTATTTCAGTCTATCTTTGCCACTCACGATCCAACCTGGCCAGATTGTCGGCAGCTCCTCCTTACTCTGTTAAATACAGAGGAGCACCGGAGGGTTACTTCAGCAGCCCTTCTCCATCTAGAGGGGCAAGCCCTGAATGTACAGGCAAATACTAGGTGATAGGCAGAGTGGGCGTTCTCAGATGAAGACTCAAGGTGGGATCCAAATGATCCTAGGCAATATGGGGGACTGACCATGTACCAGGACGCTCTCCTGGCCAGGTTGCGGGCAGGAGCCCAGAAGGCGACCAGCATTAGTAAGGTGGGGTAAGTCATCCAAACGAAAGATGAAAGCCCGGCTGTTTTCTATGAGCTCCTGTGCGAAGCCTATCGACTGTACACCCCTTTCGATCCAGAGGCAGGAAACAACCAGCATATGGTCAACACGGCTTTTGTTACCCAGTCACCGTTAATGTTTACACTGATTCCTAATATGCTTTCCTCACTCTACATGCCCATGGAGTCCTGTACAAAGAAAAAGGGCTTCTCACTGCGGGGGGGAAGATCCTGGCCCACAGTACTGGATCCTGGCCCTCCTAGATGCCACGTGGACCCCCAAGCGCATAGCTGTGATACACTGCCGAGGCCATCAGAAGGGGAACACTTTCGAGGCGCAGGGGAGAGCATGTGCCTGTAATCCTGAGCAGCACGGGAGGCCGCTCTTCTGCCCGCAGCTGAAGCTCATGTTGGAGCCTTGCTTCCCGTGCCATTGTCTGACTGCGAGCCCCAGTACTCCAGCATGGAAAAGAAATGGTTTGAAACAGAGCCTGGAGCATATCAAAGTGATAAGTGGTTCCGCCTGCAGGACGGTCGTATTGTGGTACCCCAGGCTCTAGCCTCGACTGTCATCCAAGCTTTCCATGTAGCCACCCACAGAGGGAAAACAGTGCTTACTGCAGCCATCAACCCTGTACTCTATGTCCCCCGACTGGCTACCCTAGCCCAGGCAGTGTGCCAGCAATGTGTAACTTGTGCCAAATTCAATGCTTGGCAAGGACCCCAGAAGCCCCCGCTGATCCAACACTCAGGAGGGTTACTGTTTCAGGACCTGGTGATTGACTTCCCTGAAATGCCTAGGGCACAGGGAAAGAAATATCTACTGGTGATTGTCTGCTCCTTTATGGGATGGCCTGAAGTATATGCTACATGTACTGAAAAAGTTACTGAAGTGTCAAAAGTACTGCTGGAACAGATCCTGTCACGTTATGGAATCCCTGTCTCAACTGGATCAGATAATGGTAAGGAGTTCGTGGCTACTATAGTTCAGAATCTAGCTCAAGCTCTGGACATCACATGGAATTTGCATACAGCATATCGGCCCCAAAGTTCCAGGAAAGTGGAGAGAATGAATCTGACTCTAAAAGCCCAGCTTGCTAAACTCTGCCATGAAACTCAGCTGCACTGGCCCTCCTTACTCCCCATTGCGCTTTTCTGGATACATTGCATGCCCGGCCATTGAGGTCTATCTCCCTTTGAACTGAAGTACAGCCAACCACCCCCTCTTACCCTGGGCCTAAGGGGGGGACTTACAGCAAGTAGGGGATTTAACATTGCGGGAGCAAGTGGTGGCCCAGGGAAATTCTCTGTCTTCTCTCCGTAAGTGGACCCAGGAGTGGCTTCCAGTAGCACTCCACACTGATTTGCATTCTGTGCAGCCTGGGGACTGGGTGGGGGCCAAGGAGTGGGTTAAGGAGACTCTCTGGCCTCAGTGGAGGGGTCCCTTTCAAGTCCTACTTAGGGCTGTTGAAAAATTTTGGGGTAAATTTCGGATTCGGCAAAATTCAGCCCGTTTTGATTTGGGAAATGCTGAAGTCCGAACTCACCCAATTTGGATTCATGGAATTCGGCACCAAGTTCTGAGTTCAGGAAAAAGTTTGGCCGAATAAAGCCATTAAAAAAACATTCGTGCCTTTCCGTGGCTCCGGGGGAGGGGCATTTTTGGAGGAAGAGGTCCCAAAGTTTCAGCATAGCTTGAGGGGACCGTTCTTGAGAGAACTCCCAAGTTTTGTAAAGATTGGGTCAGGAGGTCCCGAGATATGGGGCCTGGAAGGGGTCCCCCATCTGCCCATTGGAATAAAGCCATTAAAAGGGATGTACTAAAACAAATGACAAGTCAGCCATTGGAAGCAATGGGAGAGGCTGCCCAGCCCATTGAAGATAATGGGAGAGGGGAATGTCGGTTGACTTGCATTGACTCCACTGAAATACATTACAGGAGATGTAGTAAAACTAATGACAGGCTAGCCCATTCGAAACAACAGGAGCGGCTGCACAGCCCATTGGAAACAATAGGAACCAGCCAGAGAGAGACTCACTGATCCACAGTTAACTCCACACGAAGTTGGCAACCGGTGAAAACAGTAGAAAGCACAGTCCCACACAGAGGCAATCAAGCCCCCCCCAGCAGAACAGGTAAACCCACCCCCTTTGGCTTCCCCCCTCATACACACACACACACACACACACACACACACACACACACAGAATCTCCCCCCCCTCCCGGCCCGGTAGGGAACCACGGGCAATGAGACAACCGGCCTGCTCTAGTCACTCCGGACGCTGACTAGTCTACGCATGCCCGAAGATAATAGGACATCAGTTAGTGGGAGGGCGGTTTTACATAGGCTTGACACTTGCAAATCCAGATAGGGGGCGTGATCGTATAGTGGTTAGTACTCTGCGTTGTGTGTACATACAGGATTTTCAGGTGGACATTAATAAAACTGTGCATAGTATGGCCCAAGCTACCGCTGATCATGCCCGGGAGCGAACTGAAGGAGCGAACTGACGGAGGAGGATGGGAATTGGAAGGTTGGCTGAGTGAGTGGTTTACTAAGATAGGAGGGTCCTAGGATGTGCATTGTTACCATGCATACTGCCATTAATAAGCAAGGCATGGCAGTCCACGATGGAAGATATGGGAGGTACCCTGGATGGGTACGGAGGCTCAGAGGGGCAGGAGTGATAATCAAGTCCTGCGCAGGGACTTGTATCAAACAATATAATACATAGTGAAATACTAGTGAAACACTGGAAGGACAAGCCATACAGCTTCCTGCACTTCCACCCCTAAGAAAACTCTCTCCTTTGTAAATTGATTTCCCCCCTGTTGAAGATAATGGACAAAAGATGGGGTGGGGTGGATGGGATTACCTAGCAATGAATTTGTGATCTGAACTACACAAACATCAGAAAGGTAAATTGAATGAGGCTAGAACAGAGAGACAAGCCACTCAGCTCTACACCCTCAAAAGCTATTTTTCAAAATTAATGTATAACAAAGATGAGGGATATGGACAGGCAAAGCAGTGTGACAATGTTCATGCACAAACATTCTAGATCTGATTGCAAACAATCAACAAACAATTGAATATATTTCTGAGATTTTAGGGTCCTGTTATTTGCAATCAAATTAAAATAAGAACAGAAGGGTGATGGATCTGAAACTGTCCATGCAACATTAACCCCATATAAACCAAAACAGCATTAAATACTTTAGTACAGCACTGCTTTATTTATTTATTTAAAGCATTCCTATGCCTCCTTTTGATACAACTCAGTGGCCCCAATGTGGGAAACATTAAAACGTCATGAACATTAAAAACATTTAAAATACAATTATATAAACATATTTAAAACAATTAAACAAAACACATGAACATATAAACACAAGCATGGAGGAAGGTTAACTAGATTTAGCAATGAAACGCCAAACAAAAAAAAGTCTCTCCCCTTGGTGGAAGATGAGTCAGAAAAATCTCTCTGGAGAGAGTTGCAGAGATTTGGTGCCACAACTGAGAAGGCTCTTTCTTGGGTTGCCACCCTTCTAGTTTCAGATGGTGAAGGCATTCAAAACAGGGCCTCTGAAGATGACCAGAAAGGTTAGGTTGGTTCCGATGGGAGTAGGCAGTCTGTAAGCTTCCTTTCTACAGGAAATTGTGGTGGAAATGCCATTTTATCTACACATTTGCTTGGAACATTTCTTTATTGCTATTATTATTCTTTAATACTTTTTCACATACACAGTACTTTGCACTTACTGGGGCATTTGTGCTTCAAACAAATTCTTGAAGTACTTTTTGTTGAGAGAAAGGAACTGCCCACATTTCAGTATAAAATTCACAGTGCATTCCTCAAATGGTGGTGTGCAGAGTCAGCGGGGATTTGCGCATGCTGCAAGAATGAAAAAAGTCTTTTTAAGGTTTTTTTTGTTTTCAATGGGGCTGAAAGCAGCGAGGCTGTTGAAAACAGCAGGCGCAGCACCGCTGTTCCTGCCACCGGCGTAACTGGCCACACCGGGATAGGGAGCTGCCTAAGCGGTGGCTTCTCCCCCCCGGCCCACCCCAGAATGCCCCCCTGCACCAGCGCAGCCTCTCTACGCCATGGCCAGCACCATGGAGAGGCCGCGCCGGTTGAGGGGGGAGGCGTGGTCCCACAGCACTCAGCCGCCGGCGGGACTGGCCTCGCCACCAGCATAAGTGCATGTAATCACACACTTACACGCACTTACTCTGGCGGCGGGGTCAAGCCGCCTTCTAAAGACTTTCAGCCCCATTCTCAGGAATGGGCTGTAAGTCTGTTTAGGCCTCCTTTTCCAGTTTAATATTTGTACAATCAAATGTAATGCTATCTGTCTGTCTATAAAACAGTTCTAATAGAACATGTTTGCCAAAGAATGATAATGTGAATGTATTCACGTGACTGAAAGTACCCGTTTACTTGGGGGTACCGAAAAAATACCAGAGTCTGTTGTACATAGATGCTAACATAAATGATTATTTACTTTTTTAAAAAATCACAGCTGGAAGGAGATAATATTTCCTGACTTTTTCCTACATGCCTCCTGAGGAGTGAAGCATTCATGTGAGAAAGGTTATTAACAACATTACTTGATTGTGAGCCTCTTGGTGTTTTTGTAATGACCTTGTCACAATGATAATGTCAGAGAAGTAGAGAAGAAGGTGAGTTGTTCAATTAAAATTACAATCACTCTGAGCCAAATGGTTACTGATAATATTAAAAATGTATTGGGTCATTTAGCTACACTTCAAGAGTTAAATAATGACTTTATGAGATTAATTTGACACTGAGAGGTAGATATTAAAATTGTAATAAGGTTTATATAAGTTGCTGAATCAATTCACATGTTGGATTCTGTTCTTTATTTTTTTGTGGGTTTTTTCTAGGTTTTGAGTTATGTTGATGGACTACTTCAACATAATTCAAGAGTATCCTTTAACACCATCCACCAAGTCACTGGTCTGAACCTCCAAGATTATGTGCAATTATGTCCTATCCAAGAGATATGTCCCAGAGTTATCCATGATATTGCTACTCTTGGGGTGCATTTCTTGAAAAACAGATTACAGTTGTATATAGAGAACTGTGCTAACATCCTTGGCAACATGGTACAAAACCCTGGGGTGCAAAATTCCATTTTAACTAATGCCCCTAAAAAATATTACAACCCAAAGCAAGTGCTTTGTAAGAACAGTAAAGGGTTGTTTATCTGCAACCCTTTTATAGCACTGTGATTCTATTAAATTAATGATGCATCCAGCATTTGGAATGGGGACTTGTATTTGAAATGCTGTTCTTCTTATAAGCCCACTATAGGCCAAAACCACAACTCCGCTAAATTTGGAGTTTGCTTATAATGAATTCACCACCAGCCAGTCAGCCTTTGCTGCTAGCCCTCCTCCTTTCCCAAGCAAACTTACCCTTGTGAAGGAGAATAGGCACTGGCGGTGGGGAGAATTGACTGGTAATGGCAGATGTGTCCTCAAACACTGATGCTCCTGAGCATGTTTTGGCATGTCCAGGGCTGGATCTACATTTTTTGAAGGGGGGCAACAGGACAAAATGATGCCCCCCCATATATTATATAAATATTTTCTTCTTTATATATACGTATATAATCAATGTATACAATACACTAACCTATTTGATTCAATATGTGTATTACATAGTTCAGATGACCTTCCAGTAAGCCCAAGATTTTATTTTATTTTTATTCATTTCAATTAACTTCACAATTTATTCGGTCATTTAAAAGAGTTGTCAATAGTGTATGTATATTTTGTCTCAAATCTGTGAAGCCCTCCTATGTATTTGCATCATATACTATTCAGAAGCATATGATGCTACTATTCAAAGTGTTTGCTTTTTCTGATAGTTCACTATCCTTATTCCAAGAGTACTGAGCAAGTTTATCACTAGTATCAAAAAATGTCTTTATGATTTATTATCAGTAAATGAGGAAATTGAAATTGTTCAAGTTCATATTCCTTGGCTCCACCATCAACCAAAAGGGAGACTGCAGCCAAGAAATCAGAAGGAGATTGAGACTGGGAAGGGCAGCCATGAAGGAGCTAGAAAAGATTTTGAAGTGTAAGGATGTGTCACTGGCCACCAAGATTAGATTAATTCATGCCATCGTATTGTATGGGCATAAAAGCTGGTCATTGAAGAAAGCTGATAGGAAGAGAATAGATTCCTTTGAAATGTGGTGTTGGAGGAGAGTGTTATGGATACCCTGGACCGCCAAAAAAACAAATCAGTGGGTTATTGACCAAATCAAGCTGGAACTGACCCTAGAAGCTAAAATGACTAAACTGAGGCTATCGTATTTTGGGCACATCATGAGACTACAAGAGTCACTGGAAAAGACAGTCATGCTAGGAAAAGTGGAGGGCAGCAGGAAAAGAGGAAGACCCAATAAGAGTGTCAGGCCTGCTCTCTGCGTTTAGGGATAGTTTTGGTTTCACACAGATGCTCTGCTGTGCTCAAGGACTGTTTTCCTAACAATCACATTCCTCTAAGGCTTTGAAGCTTGCGGGAGCTCATGGGAGCCTGGCCTGTTGGACTGAGGGGTTACCATGCCAACCTGTGCTATCATGATATGAACTATTCCCCCATATATTCTGTCGTATGTCCCTTTTGCTCCATTGCTGCCTTTTTATTTTTGCAAGCTCTGTATGCCTGTGTGGTCTCCATTAAAGTCAACTCTATTTCGGACTTCCTGTCTGCGAGTGTTGCTTGGGAGTGCATCGGGAACAAGTGCTTACAAAGAGATGGATTGGCTCAATAAAGGAAGCCACAGCCCTCAATTTGCAAGATCTGAGCAAGGATTTCAAAGATAGGACATTTTGGAGGACTTTCATTCATAGGGTCACCATGAGTCAGAAGCGACTTGATGGCACTTAACACACACACACACAAAATGTTTGATTTGTATACCTATCTTTATACCTATATACGTGGGGTCGTGTAAAAATTTCTCGGGTAAAAAGAGATAACGAGTGGAAAAAGTTTAAGAAGCCCTGGACTAGATGACCCTGGTGGTCCCTTCCAACTCTATGATTCTATGATTTCATAAGTCATTTCCAAAAATATGTGAGGCATGATTCAGCCACTATTAAGCACTTTAATATACTACTGCTTTTCATGGGAGAGTGAGGCACACTGGCTGACTAAAATAGCTAACTCTCTGTGTATCATAGCCATACTATGTTCCCTGGTGAGAACAAGAGAAATGTTGTGCTACAACATTAAAGTGAAAAACTCTTTCACCTTATCCTTAAACTTATTGAAAAACCTGTTCAACCAGCCATGTCATCAACATTATTTTCTGAGGTGCTACTATTATCCTAAAAATAATTTATTCAGATTGGGTAATGAGTTGTCCAGATATCTTCAGATATCTACTAAACAAACATCATAGGTTCTTCTATTGTTGTGCATCTATGCACCATGCAAACTCCATGTACATCAGTCTGAACATTCTAAAAAAAGAATGGGATAAAAGGATTTTTTAAAAAAATGTATCCTACTATTAAGGGGTTAGTCTGTCACACCACAACTTTTTATTGAGGTGAATCTGCCCATTTCTCCTCTCTCTTCCTCTTGCTCCATCTGACAGAAAAACTGAATCTAGCTTTTTCAATCTGGCCCTTCCAAGGAGAGACAGAACCTCCTGGCACCTGTGCAGCCAAGGAAGGAGCACCATGCCTCCCCCTTCTTCTTGACTCAGTCACAGCCAGCCTCCTAGCCTCAGCACCACGTGTCCACCTGCCTTCTCCTCATGCTGCTGGTTGTTTCCTCCCAGCAGTAGCAGGTGTGGGCCAATGACGAGACCATCGGCCCACCAGGTCTCTCCCCCTGTAGCTCAGGTTGTTCAAGAGCAACTCAAACCTTTGCCCTCATGCAGTCACAAACAGTTCATGTTAACCCTCCAAACATTTCCAACACTCTGTTGCCAATAGTTTAGTCAGCTGTATAGAAATAATGAGTAATTTTTAAAGTCTTACTGTTTGGTGTTTGTCTGAGTCTGATTGATACATATCAACATTAATGGCTAATATGTCTAGATCTGCAGCAGTGTATTCATATATTTTGTCATACACCTCATGAGAGTCATAGTTTCCCACACACTCACACAATGTCATTTAATTACCTAACTCAACCATGGTCTGGGAGAAAACTGATTTCACTTACTATGCAGGCACAAAAATGGCTGCAAGGCAGGAGGAAACTCCAGCAGCATAGCTACTGTGAAGTCACAATGGTGCTCAACACAGTGCTAGGTCAGGCGGCAAACCCTAAAGGCAAAACAAGTCACAAATGTTCATGTCTGTGAAAACTTCACTACACCTTTCTCAGCATACCTAAATCCAACCACTGATTTCAACAAGATAGTTAAGCATGTGAGACATAAGGTGCTTAGGTGAAATTATGAGTAACAAATCTTTGAATAGCAAAAGTTTATATTCAGAGGTAAGCATATGAAGATTTAAATTGAAATCAAGGTTCCACACAGGAGCATTTCCCACAAACTGTTCTGATAATATCTGTTTGAGGAATTTCAGTGAAAAAACCATATGTTGATGGATATTTCATCACTGATCTGTATGTTGTGCATATTGATATAACTGAACCGAAAAACCCCCTGAAATTAGCCGTTTCAGCAACATTTGGGCTTTTGGTTAACTGAATACCAAAACCTGGAAATCTGCCCGAAGCCAAATTGACGATTCCTGAAAAAGCCAAATAGATATTCAGCTTTTTGGGGTTTCGACTATTTACCTTTGCTCAGATGCACAGCACTGTGCTTTCTCACATTTTTCTATCTTTGACTGGTTTTGTTAGTGCCCCATAGTTGGGGCCCTTTTAAGGAAGATGTTGTGTAATCGAGGCCAGCTTGGTCAGACCAATCTAGTCTGGAAGGGTCATTTAAAAAGATCACCCAGTCCCATCTGGAGTCATATACCCACCAACTAAAAAACGGCCACTTCTACAGCTACTTATTGGGTTTTTGCAGAATACTCCTCACTTGGATGGATGAGCAATCTCCTTCACAAGAGCTACCTTGCTCATTACTTTGGCTGGCTCCAATATCAACCCCCACCCCCACCCCCCCAAAAAAAAACCTGCTCCCAAACTGAAGGTCACCCAAACTGAAGGTCGCCCCATTTCCCCGCACTGTGACCATCTCTTGAAATCAGATTTTTGATGACCATAATAAAGGGTTGTTCACAGGATGTTGTTTGCCACCAAAAGAAATGTTTTCCATGCATTATTTTTCTTGCATTTAAGCTGTTTTCCTCAGTTTGTAAGCTAATTTGCATGGACAGCATACTATGCACCCCAGATACAAAGGGAGCCCCCAGACTTTGAGGCACCAACCTGCCAATTGGCTCTTTCTGCCAGTCTTCGGCAACGCTGAACTTCTGAACCTGAAAACCAATTGACAGCTCAGCTCACAAAAGCCTGGAGGATGGGGTGACCCCTTTGCAGGCCCATAAAATTGGACCCCCTGTCCCAACATTCACCAAACTTTGATGTTCGTCTAAGGAGAGTTGCTTGCAGCCATGCTGCAAATTTGGTGACTCTGCTTCCAAAAATGCCCCCACAGGAGCTTCAAAAAAATCCCCATAGACTATCATGGACTCATTTGGGGTGGGATGGGGGTAAACCCAGAAATAAAACCAAAATACCTCTTTACCAGTATGGGTATTCAGCTTATTCCAGGTTTACAGGAAAAAAATCAGGCCCAATTAATCCTGAATCGGAAATTTACCGAATTTTTTTGTTTGCAAGACCCAACTGAAACCCCAGATCTCCTCATCTATGCTGAAGGTGGTTCTGTTCGTTGACATTTGTGGAGGAAAGCCTCTGCAAACATTTTTTTTTTAAATGAGCTAATATATACGATTACTTCATGGCAACATATTTCATGCTCCTGTTAAGCAGCAAATCCACTAACCTTGTATCCAACTCTCAAGAAGCAACTTGGAAAGCCATCTTTACCTGTAAGGCTCCACTCCAGTTTCAGCTTACTCTAGCTAGAAACTTTCAACTTCCCTCTCAGTTTGCTTCTTGGAACCATACATTGAGGAATAATATTAATTCGTAAGTGTGATTCAGTTCAGTTTATTTACAATAATTTGACCAGCAGATAAATGTTGTTACAATTGATCAATACAGAGCCAGGATTAGAGTTTTGATGCGCTAACCCGAGCTCTTCGTACTCTAGTGGCAATGTAGCAAAACTTTGCCACTGTGTAGGAAATGTTGGCAACTTTATCCTCAAGTAAATATTTAATAATAAAATCATCTGAATGTCTAAACACTCTGGTCAACAAGTGCAAAATCAGCCTATTTCTGACATTCTGATAATCGTAAGTGTGATACTGTCATTGAAAAAAATGTATAATTTGGGCAAGGTGTTGCTGCAGAGCAAATGGTAGCCCAAAGACCATACAAACTGTAGAAATTAATTCTTGTAGGCTATCCAAGCTGTGTGACCGTGGTCTTGGTATTTTCTTTCCTGACAACCACAGCTGCTGGCGAAACGTCAGGAAAGAAAATACCAAGACCACGGTCACACAGCCCGGAGAGCCTACAAGAACCAATGAACTCTGACCGTGAAAGCCTTCAACAATATTTTGTAGAAATTAAGTCTCTGTTCCATAAAAATAGTAAAAATAACAAATCAGCTGCTGGAGAAAGCAGGAATGTAATGTAAAGTTATTCTAGATTTTTACCACTGCCACCTGTGACCATTGTTATCATTCCATAAATTATTTTTGGAATTGTGCCATAATTGGCTGGTGTGGAACTATCCTAGGCATTAAGCCTGGCAAACACATTGGCTCTAACATTTAAAGGGTTGACAGATGTGTACTTTATTCTCCTTTGGATGTGCTCTTTATATGGAACCATCTGTTTGATTTCTGCAGGCTTTTCTTAAACATCAGGATGTCCTTACTTCATTTCTCTTGATATGCTAACACTATTAATCTCAACTCACAGATTTTAAAATTGTTTAGGTGAAATACTGAAGAATAAATTAATGATATCTTGCTCAGAAGAGTAAACACTATTAATGCTGCTGAAAGTCCCATCTATGATGACCCATTTTTCCCATCTGTGAGGTCAGCAGAGAATATTTTGTAAATTAGCAAAATTCCCCTTTCTCCCTTCTTTTAAATAAAGTTCTTTGCTACTGGGACCTTTCATCTGACAGCACTGTATTATAAATCATGTATTCCTTAACAATGCATGCTTTATCACTTTATAGGAGACAAGACAGGTTTATTTTTTGTGAGTAGGAATGCAGTTTGACTTGCCTCTAATTAATGGAACATTTTCATACAGTACCAATGAAAACTTGTTAGGAGCCAAATCAGTACAATAGGCTGTACATTTCTTTCTTCCCTCAAAGGCTCCTCTGACCTCTTTGCTCTTGCAACATGCTCCCTGTCTGTGTGCCCCACCTCTCCTGACCAGCTTATCCATTATTTTGTGACAGTGGGGCTTTACACTGGCCAGTTGTCACATACCTTCTGGCTCCCATTGACTGACATCATTGATGTCTAGAGGCCTGGCAGATGATGGTGGACTTCAGAATTAGATGAACAAATTAAAGGGAGAAGTGCTTGTTATATTATTGCATAAATATTATCCAGATATCATTTGCTTCCACCTCTTTGATGCAAATCTACTGAGGTTTTAGAGTCTTGTGGTTCAAAGAGACTGATGTCATTTTCTATATGTGAAACAAACTATCATTTAAAATTGTATCATTGCCCTTCAAAGGTGTAAGTTGCATATGTACATTTGCATAAATGCCAGTTATGAAAATACATGTAATTGAGATTATATATCTAGTACCATTTACAATTTGCACTCAATTTATGCACTAAATTTCTCCTACTCTTTTTTGTGATTGCTCTTCCTCATTACTAGGCTTGTGCATATTGATAAACCCGAACCAAAAATAAACCCCAAAAAAGCCATTTTGGTAAATTTCAGGTTCAGGTTTACTGAATGCCAAAACCTGGGGAGAAAGCCAAAGCCAAATTGGCAATTCCTGAAAAAACCTGGGTAATTTGGATTTTTCGGGTTTGGCTGAGGTACAGCCCCAAATTTGCAGTGTGGCTGAAAGGCACTCTCCTTGCATGAACCCCCAAGTTTGGTAAAGATTGGGTCCAGGGTTCCAATTTTATGGGGTCTGGAAGGGGTCACCCCATCCTCCTCCATAGAGAAAAATAGTTAAGTGGCTGCAGTCAGATTCTCTATTGTGAACGTTGCGAACTTTCCCACCATTAAAAGCAATGGGCTTCGCTCAAACTCCATTTTTTGCCATTTCAGACTTCCTGTGAGGGCCATCTGGTTTTGGCTCTTATCTGTTTCTATCTCTACCCCTTTGAACTCGTACAAGCAGTTCGCACCTCTGTGTATCTTCCTGAGTCCCCCGCCTCGTCCTTCTTGCCCAGGTGCCACCTCTCCTCCCCTGCTGTGCTTTCTGTCTTCACTCCCTCGGGCCGAGTCCGGCCTTGAAATGCAGATAGCCCTCACTGTCTCTCTAGGACTGTTTGATGTTTTATGCTGCACCGGTTTGCCTTGTAACCTCCCATGCCTCCCATGCGTGTGAACCTTCGTGCCCTGTAGTAGATAAATACTGTAACCCCGATAAGCTAGTCACTCGCAACTTTGTATCCATGAGCCTGTCTTCTCTACCTGAAGCCTTCAATAAATCTTTTGTTTCTGCATCCAAGTCTGAGCAATTGATTTGGCGAAGTTTGCCCAGCTAGATTGGGGACTCTCACATTAAGTTGCGAGTCCTTGCCTCTTCGTTCTGCATCTGTACCCTACGGGACAGCCATGTCAGGCGACGAGGACAAAACTACCCCTCCGGCCTCGCCGGACGGAAGCGGTGCACCGGACAAGCCGGCCCTGAAGGACAGACCGGACCAGAAGGTGCCAGGTGCGCCCCGCCCGGGTCCGGGACCGGGCACACGTCCCAAGACCACCTTTAACACTTGGCTGGATTCGCCTAAAGGTTGGTCGCTTTCCCGGACTGAGGCAAAGCACCGCCGTTTGGCCTTAACCGGTACGGGGTTCGAAGACGACCCCGCCCGTCGGGACGCTCTGATGGATGAGGAGCGGAGACAGTGGCAGGAGGAACGCCAAGCGATGGTGGAGCGCATAGATGCCATGCAACTTGTGATGGAGGAGATGGCCGCGGCCATGGACGCGCTGAAGGTACAGCCCCCGCCGGGTAACCCTCCGGATGGGACACCGGCGGCTCCCCCCGCGCCTCCTCCCAGCACCCCGGCCCGCCGGGACCTGAAGATCACGTATGATGGGTCGGGGGATCAGTTGACCTTTTTCATGGTCCAAGTGGACATTTTCATGCGGGAGCAGGGCCGGACCTTTACCTCCGAGGAGTCCCAGGTCCAGTATGTGGCCTCCCTCCTGCAAGGCGAAGCGGCCGCGTGTTACAGTACGAACTCCGCTCCCCTGTGCTACGGAGTTTGGATGACTTTATGATCGCACTCCGTAACCGGTTTGAGGACCCGAATCTGGGGGAGCGGGCCAAAGCCGCTCTGATGCAACTGCGCCAAGGGACCAAGTCGGTGGCGCAGTATGCGAGCGAGTTCCAGTCCTTATCGAGTCGGATTCTGGACTGGAGCGAGGCTACCCGGGTGCAGTTGTTCCGGGAGGGCCTAAACCCGGACCTGCAGCATTGGGCCTTCATGCAAGGTAACCCCCCTGACGTTGAGGGTTGGGTGCGTCACGCCGCCGATATCGAGAATAGGAAGCAGCTCCTAACCTTGTCCAAGCAACGATCCGGCCGCGACTTTAAACCGAGAGGAGACAAGGCAAGTGGGATCTGTGACCCTCGCACCCCAGGCGGCGGCGGCCCCACGCCAGCGGAGCGCCGCAAACGCCTCGAGGCAGGGGTGTGCCTGGTTTGTGGAGGAAAGGGTCACTTCGCCTCCCAATGCCCATCCCGCTCCGGACGCCCGGCTTCCATTCGTCCCGTCCCGAGCGAACCAGAGAAAGCCCCCGCAGAGGGTCAGCCGCGACGCCGAAGCAACGCTCCAGGACGACGGAGCACTCCCTCGGCACTACACGCGCACGCCCTGGATGGGATCGCCAGTTTGACCGGTCCATCGGGACCCCGGATTGCCAGTGCAACCTCTGACTCTGCCGAGTCGCGGATTACAAATGCCTCGTCCCCCTCGTCCAGCGAGGAGGAAGAGTGGGATGTGCCGGCAAAAAACGCCGTCGGTCTGCTGTAAGGGGGGCTCCTCAGCAGACCGCACCGTCCCTTGTGCAAGGAGCTCCACCGATGGTAAGCGCCCAGGAAGATAATGTTTATATCCGGGTTCACCTCTCACTACCCAAGGGGGGCCCAGTTTTAGAATTCCCCGCGCTCGTGGACTCGGGGTGCGCCCGCACTTTGATTAGTGAGGAGGCGGCTCGGAAATTGCAAGTCCGCCGCAAGCGCCTCCCGGGTCCCCTCCGCTTCTCCCAGATGGACGGGAGTGACTTTAAAAAGGGGCCTGTCACCCACCGGACTACCGCGATAGTCATGTCTGTAGGGGAGCATTGGGAACAGCTGTACTTTACCATTGCCCCCATAGTTGCCCCTGTAGTGCTGGGAATGAACTGGCTACGGGGCCACAACCCTTCCATTGATTGGGTCAAGCGGACCCTTACCTTCCCAGAGGATCCCTGCGCCATGCATGACAGGGACCGCATGACCGGGACCCCGGCGGCCGCCCTAGTGGGTTCCCCAGGACCCGTTTCCAATACCCCCAACCTACCCTCGGAATACTCCCAATATTCGGATGTGTTTGATGTGCGGGAGTGTGACGAACTGCCACCGCACCGGGAGACCGACTGTGCGATTGAAATAGTTGGAGACGGCAAGTTATCCAAGGGAAAGGTGTACCCCATGAGCCCCAGTGAAAAGGCAGTGTTGCGGGACTATTTGGACACTAACTTGGCGAGGGGCTTCATCCGCCCCTCCAAAGCTCCGTACTCCGCCCCCGCCTTTTTTGTCAAAAAGAAAACGGGTGACTTAAGACTGTGTATTGACTTTTGGAGGCTCAACGCTGTCACGCAGTCTAACGCTTACCCCCTCCCTCTCATTCCAGACCTGCTAGCACAATTGAAGGAGGGCCGGATTTTCACCAAACTGGATTTAGTGGAAGCCTATCACCGCATCCGCATAAAAGAGGGGGACGAACCAAAAACGGCTTTTTCGAGCTGTTTCGGCATGTTTGAGTATTTAGTCATGCCGTTCGGACTTTCTGGGGCTCCGAGTGTGTTCATGCAGTTAATCAATGAAGTGTTACATGATTTGTTGTTTCGGGGGGGTGGTGGTATTTTTGGACGATATACTCATTTATTCTGAAACCATGGAAGAGCATGTCCGACTGGTGCGGGAGGTCCTCCAGCGGTTACGGGACCACAAGTTATATGCCAAAGTGTCTAAGTGTGAATTCCACCAGCCTTCCATTACCTTTCTAGGCTATGTAATCTCCCACCAGGGGTTGGAAATGGACCCCGGAAAGGTTCAGGCTGTGCGAGATTGGGAACCCCCTACTACGCGCAAGCAACTGCAGCAGTTCCTGGGGTTCGCCAACTTCTACCGCAATTTCATTCCCAACTTTGCGCAAGTTGCTCTTCCTCTCACTTCCCTTCTGCGCACTAAGGGAAAGGGTGCCAATGCCGCCTTGCCTTCGGCCCGACTGCAATGGTCCCCTCCCTGCCAACAGGCTTTCGAGGACTTGAAGCTACTCTTCTCGTCCGAACCGGTCCTGGCCCACCCGGACTGCACCAAACCGTTTGTGGTCCAGGTGGACGCATCCGATGTAGCTATGGGAGGGGCCCTCCTGCAGCGGGACGAAAGCTTTAAAGCCATGCGCCTATTTCTCCAAGAAGTTTACCCAGTCCGAAATCAACTGGGCCATCTGGGAGAAAGAAGCCGCAGCAGTTAAGCACGCCCTCACTGTGTGGAGGCATTTTCTAGAGGGGGCAGAATTCCCGTTTGAAGTGTGTACTGATCACAAGAATCTGGAGGCTCTCAAAGGGGCTAGAAAGCTCAACGCCAAGCAAATACGTTGGGCCCAATTCTTTGCCAAATTTCGGTTCACCCTCAAACACGTGCCCGGCAAGGAAAACGCCCTAGCGGATGCTCTATCCCGACTGCCTCAGTACCGCAACGATTTTGACCGTCCTGTGGACTCTCTATTCACTCCTGAGCAAAGGGGAGAGATCCCGGGTTTGGCGATCTCCACCCGGTCTCAAACCCACCACCCCAGCGGTCCCTCGCTCAAGGGAATCCCGGAGGCTTTCCAGCAACGCCTCCGGGAAGCGTCCCTACAGGAAGTGGAGCAGCAGACGCTCCCTTCCGGTATGGAACAGCAGGAGTCCTGGTGGGTGCAGGAAGGGAAACTCTATGTCCCAGCCTCTCTTCGCAAGGAGGTTTTGGGACTGGTCCACGGAGCCAAGCTGGCCGGTCACTTTGGGTTTGTCAAGACGTTGCATTTGGTACGGCGGCAGTTCTGGTGGCCGGGCATGAGAGGGGATGTAGAATTGTACGTTCGCAGTTGTCCCATATGCGCCACTGCCAAAAACAGGGGGGGGGGCAAAACCCCAGGGCTTCTGAAACCTCTGGAGATCCCCACCCGGCCATGGGAGGTGATCGCCATGGATTTCGTCACCGATCTACCCCCCAGCAGGGGCAAAACTGTACTGTGGGTTGTTACAGACCTCTTCTCCAAGCAGGTCCACTTTGTCCCCTGCGCTGGACTCCCGTCGGCGCAGGGGTTGGCCAAAATGTTTGTCACCCATGTCCTCAGGCTTCACTCGATCCCTAGGAAGGTCCTCTCCGACAGAGGGGCCCAGTTCGTTGCCAAATTCTGGCGGGCCTTCCTGAAGCTTATGGGGGTAGGGGAACAGGGTCTCTCGTCTGCCTACCACCCGCAAACTGATGGCCAAACTGAACGGGTGAATGCCGTGGTCGAGTGCTACCTCCGATGTTATGTCAATTACCATCAGGATGACTGGGTGGACCTGTTACCCTTCGCCGAATACGCATACAACAACGCCCCCCACTCCTCCACGGGGTTTAGTCCTTTCCGGGTGGTATACGGAACCGATTTCGGCCCTTTCGGTGCCGCCCCCGTCTCCCCCGAACTCGAGGCAGTGCCCGAGATGCAGGAATGGGTACAGGCGGTCAGTTCCACTTGGCCCTGGCTACAGAAGAACCTTGAACGGGCCAAGCGGAAATACAAGGAACAGGCTGACAAACACCGGTCGCAGGGATGGGAACTCCGGGTGGGAGAACAGGTTTATCTTTCCACGAAAAATCTGCGTTCTCTCCGACCCTGTAAAAAACTCAGTGACCGTTATGTGGGCCCCTTCCCCATTACCCGGGTGATAAACGAGGTAACTGCGGAGCTGGATCTTCCCAAAACTCTTCGCGGGGTACACCCCGTTTTTCACATCAGTCTGCTCAAACCGTTCGTCTCCGCACCCCAGTTCCACCCCCCTTCCAAGCCAGAAGTGCCCACTGTTGTGGGAGGGGATACCCACATGGAAGTATCCAAGGTCTTGGATTCCAAGTGGAAAAAGGGAAAGCTGTTTTACTTTGTACGGTGGAAACATCTAGGCGCTGCGCACGATGAATGGGTTGCAGCCCCCCATATGGCCGCCCCCCGGCTCGTACACGAATTCCACTGTGCTTACCCCGAGAAGCCTCGACCTCCCGAACTCGCGGGAGGGGGGCCTTAAGGGGGGCAGAATGTGAGGGCCATCTGGTTTTGGCTCTTATCTGTTTCTATCTCTACCCCTTTGAACTCGTACAAGCAGTTCGCACCTCTGTGTATCTTCCTGAGTCCCCCGCCTCGTCCTTCTTGCCCAGGTGCCACCTCTCCTCCCCTGCTGTGCTTTCTGTCTTCACTCCCTCGGGCCGAGTCCGGCCTTGAAATGCAGATAGCCCTCACTGTCTCTCTAGGACTGTTTGATGTTTTATGCTGCACCGGTTTGCCTTGTAACCTCCCATGCCTCCCATGCGTGTGAACCTTCGTGCCCTGTAGTAGATAAATACTGTAACCCCGATAAGCTAGTCACTCGCAACTTTGTATCCATGAGCCTGTCTTCTCTACCTGAAGCCTTCAATAAATCTTTTGTTTCTGCATCCAAGTCTGAGCAATTGATTTGGCGAAGTTTGCCCAGCTAGATTGGGGACTCTCACACTTCCTTCCTCATGGCCCTCCGCCTACTGCGCCTCCCCTCAATACCAACACACCTGGTGTCTTGGGAGGAGCCCTCTCACACACCTATTCACCTCTAGGGCTGTTGATTTGGTTCATCCCGAACCGAAAAACAGCCGAATTTCCCCCGATTCGGCTGTTTTTCGATTCGGGATGAACAGAACTCAAAAAAGGCAGGAAACGAGGGAGCCGAATTTGCTGACTTCGGGGGTTTGGAGAATAAATTCGGCAGATTCAGGCCCTCCCGTGCCTTCACGGGGCTTCTATGAAGGCGCAGGGGGGCTTTAAACTCCCGGTGGGGAGGCGCAGATCTGTTCCACCCCCCCCTTTTTAACAGATCTGCGCCTCCCAGCTGGGAGATGCAGATCTGTTTAAAGGGCCCCCCCGCACAGAGAGCACAGAGGGGCTTGACAACCCCCCGCCAGCCTTCCCGGGAGTCCCTTTAAACAGGTTTGTGCCTCCCAGCCGGGAGGCACAAACCTGTTTAATGCCCCCCCCCCGTGCGCCTTCACATGGCTCCCTGAAGGCATGCGGGGGAAGCCTTTAAACGGTGTGTGCCTCCCGGCCGGGAGGCACAAATCTGTTCCACCCACCCCCTTTAAACAGATCTGTGCCTCCCGGCCCTGTTTAAAGGGCCCCCCGCGCGCCGTCAGGGAGCCACCTGAAGGCGCGTGGGGGGGGGCTTTAAACAGGTCTGTGTCTCCCGGCTGGGAGGCACAGATCTGTTCCACACACCCCCTTTAAACAGATCTGCGCCTCGTGGCTGGGAGGTGCAGACCTGTTTAAAGGGCCCCCCGCGTGCCTTCAGGGAGTCCCTTTAAATAGATTTGTGCCTCCTGGCCAGGAGGCACAAATTTGTTCCACCCCACCCTTTAAACAGATCTGCGCCTCCCAGCTGAAGGCGCACGGGGGGCCCTTTAAACAGGTTTGTGCCTCCCAGCCGGGAGGCACAAATCTGTTCCACCCCCCTTTAAACAGATGTGCACCTCCCAGCTGGGAGGCACAGATCTGTTATAGGCCCCCCTGCGCGCCTTCAGGGAAGACCCCTGAAGGAGCGCGGGGGGGCCAAATTTTCCCCTGAACTCCAGATCTTGCCTGAATTTCGGGGATCTGAAGTGGGGGAGTTTGAACTTCGGCACGGCCCGAATCAAAATGGGCCGAATTTTGCCGAATCCAACCGAATTTTTTTTCAACAGCCCTATTCACCTCCCATCAGGGTCCTGACTGAGAGCCATGCCACTCAGAGGCCATCCAGCCATTGATGAGTCCTGGCCACAGGACTGTCCCAACACTGACGCCTGGCAGTCTCAGCCCCCTGAACTGCCCTTGACAGATGATGAAAACTGCTAAGACAATCCAGCAGAGTGCCATGGTGGTCAGTGAAAGCCACCCAAACCCTAGGTCTTAGGCCCTGGATTTGGGGGAGCAGCCAGAGGGAGGCCGCCAGAGTGCGAATCAGAGTCTCCAGGGCCCCCAGCACTCGTGTCTGCCCCTCCACAATAGTCTGGGTCAGGCTAAGCATGGTTGACAGATGGCCTCTGGAGGTGGTCACCTCAGCTACCAGCGTCTCTATCCAGTGGTCTTCCCGATTGGTGGTATCCTGCCACTCTCACCAGGCCTCCAGCTGCTCCCTCTCTATGGCAGCCCACATGGAGGAAAAGGTTGGGGGAATGGGTTGTGTGGGCCTGGGGCCATGAGCTCAACGTCCAAGGGGCCCTCCTCAGTGGGTGGGGCGGCTTCTGACCCCTGGGCCTCAGTGCGTGGCTTCCTGTGGGTGAGGGACTGGGGCTGTTGAGGGTGACTTGTCCCCTCCAGTTCTCCCCCCAGAGAGCTGGTGGAGGTCACAGGCTTGCTTGGGCAGGCGGCGAGGCTATGTTCAATGAGTGCAGGATTGTCTTCCCAGCTTGATGCTCTGTTGCAAGGAGCATCACATGTTGGCCCCTCCTCCCTCCCTTTGCCTTCCCAACTACAGAGAAACACACTGCTTTTCTTGCTTACTCCAGCAAAAAAGCATGGCTGGACAAAAAAAAAAAGGTTTGGTGGTGTGGGGTGGGGGATTAGCCTATATAATCCTCCTCTGTTTCTCTCATCTTTCACCCCCTTTGCAGAAGTTTGAAAGGGAAGTTTGAAAAGGACAGGGGGAGGGGTGAATATAGCAACTTTGTGGGAAGCTGTTTTCTCAGCCTGTGAGGGAAGGAAAGAGGAGCTCTCTCTCATCTTTCACCCCTTTGCAAAAAAGTCTGGTGGACATTTGAAAAGGACAGGGGGAAGGGGAGAGAGCTGATAATCTATTTAACTCTCTCTCTCTCATCTTCTCGTATGGCTGGGTGGCTGTCTGTCTCATGCCTCTCAGCCTGTCACTTATCTTCTCCTGCTTGTCCATTTGCTTGTCACATAGGGGTAGGGGAGAGAAAGGAAAACCTGTGTTTTTTGTTTGACTTGGAAACTGTGTTTCTGTCTACCTATCTTCTGTGGAAAGATCTAGTGGATACATTTCTTTTTTTTACAAACTGTTTCACAACTTTGGGCAAAGGAAGGAAGGGGAGGTTAGTAATGTGTGTTTTCTCTCCTTCTGCCTTTCAGTAAGTGTGTGTCTTAGGAAATACTTTTGCAGGCAGAAAACAGCAGCAGCTATTCGGTCACTCTGCAGACAGGTCCTCTCTCTGTCTCTCTCTGCTTTTCATGCTTGCCTCTGTCTCCCCTTCTGTGTTTTACTAACTGAATGGAAGGCTGCAGAGGAGGAGGAGGGGGGCATGGTCATGTAGACAATGTCTCTGCAAGAGGGGCTGGTGGAGAGGGAAGAGACCTTCCAGGACTCTAGTAGTTGCACAAGCATATTCCTCTCTATTCTACATTAAGTCTTAGGGTCTTTGCGGTTCAGCAAAGCCTCATGTTTCACACAAGCACCTTTTCAGCCCCAGCCCCATCTTCTTCTTCACAAAAAAGCCCCCCTGCTCCTCACATAAAAAAATAAAAATGTCCCCAAGCATTATTCCCTCTTAGACACTGAGTCTTCGCACTCAGACCGCTTTTGCTCAGGCTTTCTGGCCAGGTGCCCACAAGCACCCTCTAGTGGCCACATGCGGCATTACATGACTCAACAATATATATATATATATTTAGGGAGCCTCCTGCCACAATGATGGATTACAGAGGACTACAAAACTGTCATTCTGTGCAAAACAAGCTGATCAGAGGGGGGGTATAATAAACTACTGAGTTACTCCACCCTTCTGACCACTCCAGTTTAGGTGATTCACATAGATCAAAATATTTGTACAGATCATATTAACTTGATTTCCTTTTACTAAATTCCTAATTACTGCTTTATAATTATAACTTGCTGGGGGTAAAGGGAAGATGACTGGGGAAGGCACTGGCAAACCACCCCATAAACAAAGTCTGCCTAGGAAACATCGGGATGTGACGTCACCCCATGGGTCAGGAATGACCCGGTGCTTGCACAGGGGACCTTTACCTTTAATTATAACTAAATGCAATACTATAGCAAGTTCAGGAAAGGAACATTATTTTGTGTTTCTCTGTTGGAAAGATCATTTAGAACCCAGTAAGTGCTCCTCTTTGAAAGTGATTGTGAAAGGATATATTTTCTAACAGTGGTTATGATAGTGAAATGAAAACAAGCTGTAGGTTTATTAATAACATTGAAGAACAACTGCAGTATCAGCAAAGCCTTTGTAACTTGCTGTTTTAGGTCATCACAACTCAAGCATTATGTAGTAAATCTTGAATTAATTACTAATTCAGGCTCAAACTGCATCTGAAACAGAGTCTCTTAATCCTTTTCTCCTTTTATTTACACAAAGTACTTGGAAGTTTTGTCTCAGTTGATGAAGGGAAGCTGGATGCAGGCTGCCGAAGTACGTCACTGATGTGCGTGTGTTTCTGAGCTCAAAATCATCCACATGGAAAAGATTTAGGGACTTCATATTTCCATATCATATTTTCTTCCCAAAAATAAGAACACAACTTGAGTAGAGCATTTTTGAGCCAGAAAACAATTGGAAAGAAATGTGTTAACTAGGCTGTCATCCACACCTTCTTCCATTCAGATTCAACCTGTTGTTGAAGGCTTTGGGTTAAAAAACTGAGGAGGAAAGATTCAGAGGATTCCATGTAGTACATAGTTTGTATCTCAGGTAATATTTTCTATTCATTTTATATTACACTGTATATGTCTAGGTAAATAAATAAAAGAAATCCTAATAGATTTTTAAAATGTTTAATTAAATCTAGCAATCTACTTAGAATTTTCCTAAACAACCAAATGTAATAGTTAGTTTATAGTTCAAAACAATGTGGTATTAAGGTAAGGAACCTAATAAAAACTCACTGGCAATTAATCTGTCTTCATACTACATGTAATTAATGTGAGGAATTTGTTGTTGCAAGCTGTGGTATTGCTATTGATAACCTGTTCTTCATAAATTTATCAAAGCTATTAGTTATGATAGCAAAATGGACCATTTATTCAGTCAGCATATCTCTGATCAACAGAGGCTGGAGACAAACAGAATATCCATGTTATGTCTGGTCATCAGAAACATCTGCTTTGGTGAGACTGTTGGTGTTAGATGACCCATAGCTGATTTAGCAAGGTGTTTTTCATATCTTTTCTTATTCAGGCAAGAGTTTGGTTGTTGTAATGATTTCTTTTCTGGGGGTGAAAAATCAGTGATGCCATGACCTTGGCGAGACATGAAGATGAAAGCTATTTAAATATCTGACAGCTGGCGGTGATAGAGTTAGAATACATTGAAAAAGGCGTATTGGAACCAAAACAAGGAACTCAGCTGGTGCTGCAGGCTGACCCCAGTATTGTGCCATTGCTTGACCATTCCAAGTCTCTCTGAAAACAGAGCTGGAAAAGAACCCTGTATTTTATTCCAATTTGGAGCTGGAAGGATTTGTTAATGATAGATTTGCTTATAGTTTGCTTATAGTGATCTTCAGTAGTCTATCTTCTGAATCCATCAGATCTGCTTTTCCCCAAGGGTCTGTTTTTTTCATTTAGTACTTCAACATTTCTGTTGAACAGAAACTACTCATAGAGACCAAAGTAAAGGAACTTTTTTTTTGTTGCTCTATTAATATAGGGGGAAAGAGTGATAAATTTCCTAACGCCAAAAAGATGTGTAAATAGATAACTCAAGGACATAAAAGCTAAAAGTAACAGCCATTGTGGGAAGCATATTTGCCTCAAGAGGAAGCATATTTGCTTTAGTTACAACAATATGGTTTTTAAAGATGTACTGTGGTGTAGATGTAGAGGTGTTGGAAATCAATAGTTTTGCATACGTTTGCCGTCAGTGGACTTTGTCTACTTGAACACATCAAGTTGCAGTGCTTAGCAATGTTCATATTTCTTTAGCACTGCCTGCATACACTTTCAGTAGTCACCCAATGAGAATAAATCAGTATAAATAGATCACCCTAGAATAAATCCCATACATGCAACTGAATTACTCTACACCAATATGCCTGTAGAAATAGATCTCCTGTTTCTTCCCAGGTAACGCCACTGAGCAGTTCAGGGTTTGGACCAGCGGACTTCATCAATGATAGAAAAAAAGCATTATTGAGTATAAAATTAAGCAAAAGCTTTAAAAACACAGGTTACAGGTCAGTGGCTGAATACAACAAAGAAAATAAGTAATCTGTCTAGCTAAATAATTACTTTAAGATGTTACATAGTACAGCTGGTAATTAAAACATGAGGTCTCTTAAGCAAAGCATGGTTCAGAGTGACAGCATAACTGGAAGCAAAGGTGGGTAAAGAATGGGGTGAGCTAATTTCTGGATACTCAAACTGGAAAAGCTGGCAGGTAACATCTAGCAACCAATCACAGGGGTGTCTAGCTGGAACTTTCTGGTTGCTTTGGGCTGGTTCAGGCAGGATCTGTGTTCCCAGGGGAAGATGAGCAAGTTCCCCCCTCCCATCTCCTTACTCAGATGTTTCTCATGAGCTAATAAGCTCTGGTCTAGGAAAAAGACCTTGTGATGCACTCGGCCTCATGATGGAAAATTACAGGCTGACCAGCTAGAGAGAACAAAATGAATGTTAAAGAAATAACATGGTTTCTGTCTCGACAATGCCCTCCATTCTTTCTCTCAGAAAAGAAGATTGCTTGCTTTCCCAAGAAAGAGGAATAAGCTTGCATTATTTCCTTCTGTGGAGATTGCAAGTAAAAAAAATACTTCAAGCACTCAAAAGCAACAGATTTCAAGGTATTATCATCTAGAGGATGTAAACACATAGTTCAACTCAATTTCAAATAAGTCTCTCTCATGAAGTGGTATCTTGGTAATAATAAAACAGTAGGAATACTGACCACTTCAGTAAATCGAGTCGCTCTTTGTCCTTTACTGAAAAGTTCAAGTTTCGTTGTAAAAAGTTACTTGAGATGTAATGGTTCTGAAGGAAGAAGTGATATATCTGTATAGTATTTTTTTGTTAATGAAAGGGATCTTCTTCTCTTACTCCTTACAGCAAGTTGTTTCCTATAAGAGCAGGAAGCAAAGGACTACTTACGTTCCATCGATGTGAGAAATTCTTATACCACAGTCATGCCCACTCCAAGACCACCCCCACCCCCCATCTATATCATCACCTGGCAAGAGCAACAGAGATGGCAGACCCACAAATAAGCAACCCAGTAGAGATGCAATGCTGGGGTGCTGCCTGTGCTTCAGCTCTCCAGCCAGGTTTCAATGCTAGACATAATTTTTTGAAGAATTTTGTCCCCAGCCAAGCCTTGCTGATCAAGTCCCAGGTGCTGCATCCAGAGCAGCTGGGGCTGCTTCTTTCAGCCTATTTAATCCGATAATCTTGCTGGATCAATCAGTTTGCAAGGTTCTAATCTTTTTGCTCTAGCCCTAGCTCTTGTACTCCAGACCAAGGTTCTAAACTACCTAGAAAGACCCCCTGAGCTACTGTGCCTGGAGTAAGAACAGGTAAAGCTTGTCTTGAGCCAATGGAATGTATTTCCGTTAACTTAGCAGTGAGACAGGATAAAATCCATTGAAGCTATCATTTTAGGGTCAGTAAGAAAGGAGATCACAGCTCAATCATGAGTATTAACATCAGTCATTTGGTACCATATATATCAATTCAGCTAGGTCCTTCTAATTATGGGTTTCATGAAACAGCAGCATAAATTAGTGCTTCCTGGCTCTACAATTTTAGATGTAATTAGCATGTGTTATAGTTGATATAAAATAACAAGAAACTTTTGAATTATTGGTCTCCAGCTGTGCTAAACAGTTAAATGGGCATGCCCTGAATCTGAAAGATTTGGACAGAGTTGCTTGGTGTCACTTCCCTACCAGAGACCCTGCACTGTGTGCCACAGGGAGACCATGAGGTGAGGTTGGTGATCGATTCTTCCTTTGGCTAGCTCCTGCCCCCCTGGCCACCGGCACACCAGCCTCTCTCTTCCCCTGAAGAAGCACCACCTGGAGGTGCTTCGTCAGATGGTTCCAGAGTCCAGAGGTCAAGAGATGAGTAAGGTCTCTCCCTCAATGGATCCGGGCCCTACACAGCTGGCATTGTGTGTAATGTGGATCCTCCACCACCTGGAAATGCTTCCAGACCGAGGATGTGAGGGGGCACCCATGCTGCTGAGCAGCTACGGGCACCACTTTTGAGGAGCTCAGTGCAGATACGCTGGGTCTAGGGGATGCAGAGGGAGGTGATGAAGGAGGTGATGAAGGAGGTGAAGGTGATGGTTGGCCCAGCACTTCTGCAAGCTCCTCCACCACTCCTTCTGGACCTTGGGGTGAGTTCCGAAGGACTCACATCCATGAAACTCATCCCAAAAGAAAGCCCAGGCTGCTGCTGGGAAGGGTCAACAACAGGAGGATGAGGAGGAACAGCCTGAGCAGCAGATTCCATTCCAGTGCCATCACCTGTGGTCACCTGTGCAGGTGGGGCAGCTCCAGAGGCCCCCTCGACAAAGAGTCCTGCATGGATTCTTCATCGCACCACTCCAGCCAGAGGCAGTTCTGGAGCTGGTCTCCGCGTGGGTTGGGGGAAAGCTACAGCCCTCCCCTCCACCCCTTTAGAGTCTTCTCCTTTGCTTTGTCCCCGGGGCCCTTCTGAGCTGCACCCATGCCACTGATTGTCCCCCTGGGCCAAACTCTTATCTGTAATGCAGGGAAATTAAGGGTCTAGCTCCCTTTCCTGTACGACAATCAGTCACTGCCCTGAAAACCTTTTATGCCAACGAAAACTAAGCAATGGAGAAATAGAAGCACCTCCCCCCCCCAAAAAAAAACTATCAAATAACCCCCTCCTTTCAGGTGAAAGCCAGTAGTGGAACTGCTGAACAGTGGAACTGTGAATCAGCAAGCAATGGAGAAGTGGAAGCAGGTCCTCCCTGCAAAAATAATAAAATCACCCCTCAAACTAGCAAACCCCCACCAACCAACAGGCCAAGGCCTGCTGGCTTCTGACAAAATTTAGGAAATAAGCCCAAAATTTAAGAAATAATTCCAAAATTTCAGAAATAAGTTTAAATGGAAAATGATGATATCCCAAACCTTTCAATGTCTTCTCCTCTAGGCAGCAGGCAAGGAGTCCAATCCAAGCAGTACGTTGTAGTCCAGCAGGTCAGGATGAGGCACGAGGATCCAGGAACGCAGAGGGAGAATCAGGCAGCAGGAGCTAAAGCCAAGCTTTGCCACCAAACTCAAATCTGTGTGAGGAATGGCCTGAGCTAGGAACCAGACTTGCTTTTATAGTCTTTGGCCAAGCACAGATAAGTTTGAAAACAATTCCAGCCAAAAAGCACCTTCTGTGATTGGCAAAAGAACACTGTTCTTCCTTACCTGGGTTCCTATTGGCCGCTGAGAATTCCTGGCCCTCCTCCCTCTTCCTCTGTAGGTTGTCCTCTGTTGCAATCCTGGTAGACTGCACCAGCTGGCTTTGCAGCAATGCAAAATGCATTGCAGCCATTGGCCACATGGGAAGCTCAAGTGAGCCTTCCTATTGGCCACTCCAAGGTGCCTGCTCCCTCCCTCCTGCTGCTCTGCAAACTAGCCTGGGGGCAGGATTACAAAGAAAGGAGATTGCTCTCCTTTAAACGCAACAAGGGCCACAAAATGGAGACTCTGCAGAAGGCATATAGCCGAAACCTGAAAAAGCCAAATACATATTTGGGAATCATGTATTCTGCTTCGGGCAGATTCCCACGTTTTGGTATTCAGTCGACCTGAAACCCAAATATTGCCGAAATGGCTAATTTCAGGTTTATTTTGGGTTCAGGTATATCAATATGCACAATGCTACTCACAGTACCCCAAATCCTGTTTGGTCAGAAAGCTACTGGGGCAGTCAGACTTTGCAATCAATTGGAACCAGTCTTAAATTTTAAAAGGTGGGTTTTCCCTTTTTGACCTGTGAAGTTGCACACCTGAGCCCCCACCAAATTCCCTCCTATCTTTCCAGCCCAGAAAAGATAATTAATTTATTTTCATGTGTCTTATAACTGGTCAGAAACTTTCCCAGCTTGTCGCCATTTATGCATGGGTAGTTTAATTGTGTGTTTTTTTTTATTCTTTCCAAGTTCAATATTAGTGATTGAGCACTAAAATAGTGCAGACCACACAAAGTAGTGGATCCACCCCTCCAAACCTGTTGGAACTTTAAGTTGACAAGCCTGGTGGACAGGGATTCAGTTCAAATGAAAGAATCCCCGCTGCAGCAATTGTGGGGGTGTCCTGCCAAGGCAGGGGTTCTTTAAGATTTGGAGGCAATGAGCACTCTGGTAATTGAACGAAAATCAACAGTTTAATTACCAAACCACACATTCAGCAGGCAAAACAACACAAAGTAGCTCAGTACAAATACCACTGTACATGAGTGTCTCTCTCTCCTTCTTGGGTGCAGGGGGCTCCGCGTGCAGCATCCAGAGAGATCCCAGGGTCAACAGTCCAGTCACACAGCATCCAGCCTGATCTGTGTAGAAGCCCATTGTTCATCTCCTTTCTTGGGCTTTTCACTCCGGCCAGGTACTTTGGGTTGACTTAGGACACCTGGCCCACAGCCCTGCCTTCCTAATCATGCACACCAGCTGCTGCATGAGCCAGCATAGACTGCCTAATCAACCAGTAAGCACACCTGGCGACCCAACACACTACAGAAACAAACTAAACTAACATTCATTAATATGGAGGAATATGTGACATGTCACCCTAAAACTCCTCGTACAATATTCTTCCGCATATTGCCACTACAGGGGGCTGGTGACATATTTCATTTTTTTTAAATGAGTTTTCCCTTTTTGACCTGTGAAGTTGCACACCTGAGCCCTCACCTAGTTCCCTCCTGTTTTTCCAGCCCAGAAAAGAGAATTTTTAAATGTGTCCTATAATGGGGCAGAATCTTTTCCAAAGTGGGTTTCAATATGCGTAAGTGCCATCAAGTTGCAACTGATTTACAGTGACTCCAGCAGGGGCTTTCAAGCCAAGTGAGAAGCAGAAGTGGTTTGCTGTTGCCTTCTTCTGAAGAGCCTTCATTGGTGGTCTCCCTTCAAAGTACCAACCCTGGTTAGCTTCCAAGATCTGATGAGACTGGGCTATACCATTCTGGCTTCTCTCCCAAAATGTATTTTTGCTGGCTCAAAACCTTCTCTGTTTGTGCAGCTGGTAACTTCACACTTGAACCATCAGTATTTCAGTGGACTATCCACAGCTCTCATAGGCAGATCCAGTACCTTTCTGTGCAGGCTGTTTGTGATGGATCTTAATGGATGCATTTGCATTTATATTTTACTTTTCTCCCCATGTGGGACTCAAAACTGCTTAGAACAGTCTTCTTCCCTCCTCCAACCCCACAACAACAACCCTGTGATGTAGATCAATCTGAGGGTACATGACACGCCCAAGGTCACATAGTGAGCTTCCATGGTAGAAGTGGGGATTTGGACCTGGGTCTCCCAGGAACCTAGTGCAACACTCTATCCACTGTGCCACACCAGCCTGTCCCCATATAATGTAATACCAAAAATATAGATTTAAAAGATTTTGGAATAAGATATATTGCCTTGATGAATATTGATGCTTACTGCTTGTTTCCTATATGGAGTACAAAATGGGGGGGGTTAAGTTGTTTTTATTGATATTATTCTCTAATCATTTTCAATGTTTGGATTCAATAAAATCTCCTTGGAATATTGGTGAAGGCTTTCCAGTTTTAGAAAAATAAAATATATTCAGACATTGTCTTTCTTGCCACTTCTCCCAAATGATAGGAAATTAAAGGCAGCCTGAGCAGGGTCAACTTCTTTTGCAGGAGGGAACATTAGCATCTTGTGGGTTTTTAAGTGAAAAATCTGCTTATTTAAAAATTGGGAATGATAGAAAAGCAGGAGCCAGCGTAGGCAATTCTAAATCCAAGCAAGTATAGGCTCTGGTTCCAAAAAGCATATCAGGAAGATGCTGCCAAACCTCTAGTTCCAACTTCCAAGGTATACAGTTGGAAACTGCCATTTTTTTCTTCTCCCAAGCAGGCTTTTGATAGAGTCAATTGAAGAAACTCCTTTTAGTCATTTGGTTTTTTGAGCCTGTGGTTTACCTGATTACTTTAATTCATGTACAGCACCCACTATCATATGCACTTTTATAAATATTAAATTATTATGATACCCACATTGGCAGAAACTTGAGGCCCGCTCTCACAGAGTTTCTGAGCCAGATTCCATATCTTAAGCCAGAAGATACGTATGAACAACAGTGCATAATATTCTATTATTTGCTGCATTTTGATTCAGCTGAGCTGGGGACTGCAGGCAGGAGTGAGTTTTTTTAAAAGCTGGGAAGCCTAACTAAACTGAGGATTTAATTGAGGTTTGCTGGGAGAGGGTTGTGATTGTTGTGCCAGTGGGTGATTCAGGTTGATTGCTGCCTGAAAGCTTGATTGTTCCCTTGTTAAGTGGGGTTGTTGTGATTGGAGCTTGTGTCTGAGAGGTGGGGGCTGTGTGCATTTAAATTCCAAGGCTCCTGCTTGCCAGAGGCTCTTGCCCTGTGGCTCTTATCCTGTGGATTGTGACTGGGGATCTGTAGGTGAGTATAAAATCTTTTTATCTTGGAAGAGTAACTCTCTCCATCTGGTTGGAGTACCAAGCAACTTGAATATCTATGTGAATTAGCAGCAGATAGCTACAGGGCAAGGAACTTCGACACTCAGTTCTTATTTAGTACAGGAAGAGTGCAAGAGGGTAAAGGGCAGGGTTACAACACCAAAGAATAATATAATAATAAATTAATTAATAAAATACCAGTTATGAAGGTAGAAAGCCAGCAGGGGTTGGGGGGCTATCCAGTTTGCTGCATGGAGTGTCACATGTATGATTATCTGCCTGCTGGACAGAAGTCGTGGGTGTGTGCTCGGTGCAGGGAGCTCCTGGCTCTCAGGAAGCAAGTTCACTTCCTTGAGGCCAAGGTAGCTCAACTGGAGGAGCTGAGGCAGGCAGAGAGAGAGGTGACTAAGGACTCCAGGGATGAAATAGTCACATCCCAGTCCCAAGGTGATGGCAACCTGCCAGTCATGGATGATGGAGCCCTTGGGGAAGGAGGCCATCTCACTGAGGTAGGGGGATGTGGTACCTTAGAAGGGACCTCTTCCTTGGTGGATGAACAGATATCCTCTCATACTGAGGATATGCCTCATAGGGGAGGGGGGCTTCTTGTAGTGGGGGATTCAATCCTTAGGAATGTAGATAGCTGTGTTTCTGGTGGGTGCATGGACCGCATGGTGACTTGCCTGCCTGGTGCGAAGGTTGCGGACATTACCCATCATAGGTAGTCTGGTAGGTAGTGCTGGGGAGGAGCCATTGGTTGTGGTGCATGCTGGCAGCAACGACATGGGGAAATGTAGTCCGGAGGTCTTGGAATACAAATTTAGGTTGCTAGGCAGAAGACTAAAAGCCAGGACCTCCAAGGTAGCTTTCTCAGAAATGCTACCTGTTCCACGTGCAGGACCAGCTAGGCAGGCACAGTTGGTGAGTCTCAATGCGTGGATGAGACGGTGGTGCAGGGAAGAGGGCTTTAGATTTGTAAGGGACTGGGCAACATTTTGGGACAAGCCGGGCCTATACAAAAGGGATGGGCTCCACTTGAACCAGGATAGAACCAGACTGCTGGCGTGTAATTGTCAGGTCTGTGTCTCAGTTTCGTTTTCTCACAGACTCTCCTTCAAGGACTGTTTTCCCAAAACCGCATTCCTGTTCCCTTTGAAGCTTGCAGATGTCCGTGGGAGCAGCGGCGCCTCTGTACTGTTTGTAATGTGTTCAAAATAATCTCATGAGAACCAGGAAATTACAGGCCAGTTAGATTAATGTCTGTTCCGGGTAAATAATGAAAGCATTATTAAAGTTAGAATTGTCAAGCATATAGAAGGGCAAGGTTTGCTGGGCAAAACCCAACATGGCTTCTGTAAGGGTAGGTCCTGTCTCACTAACCTATTAGAGTTTTTTGAAAGCGTCAATAAGCATGTGGACAGGAATGAGCCTGTGGATAGATTTCCAAAAAGCTTTTGACAAAATCCCCCACCAAAGACTGCTAAGCAAACTTCATAGTCACGGGATAAGAGGACAAGTCCTCTTTTGATTGAGAGCTGGCTGAAAAATAGGAAGCAGAAAGTAGGAATCAATGGTCAGTTCTCACAATGGCGGGATGTGAACAGTGGGGTGCCTCAGGGATCTGTGTTGGGACCAGTGCTTTTCAACCTGTTCATCAATGACCTGGAGTTGGGGTTAAACAGTAAAGTAGCCAAGTTTGCAGATGACACCAAATTATTTAGGGTGGTTAATACACTCATGGGATCTATGCTGGCAGCAACATACCAAGAAAGGGATCTTGGGGTGGTAGTGGATAGCTCAATGAAGATGTCAACCCAGTGTGGGGCTGCTGTAAAAAAGGCAAATTCCATGCTGGCCATAATTAGACAAGGAATAGAGAATAAAACTGCTGATATCATACTGCCCTTGTACAAATCTATGGTGAGACCACACTTGGAATACTGTGTACAGTTCTGGTCACCACACCTAAAAAAGGATATTACAGAGCTGGAGAAGGTGCAGAAAAGAGCAACCAAAATGATTAAGGGACTAGAGCAACTGTCCTAACTGTCCTAGGGCTGTTTAGCTTGGAAAGAAGGCGGCAGAGGGGAGACATGATAGAGGTCTATAAAATTATGCATGGTTTGGAGAGTGGACATGGAGAAGTTTTTCTCCCTCTCCCATAATACTAGAACACGGGGTCATCTGCTAAAGCTGGAGGGTGAGAGATTCAAAACAGATAAAAGGAAGTATTTTTTCACACAAAGCATAGTCAAATTGTGGAACTCCCTGCCCCAGGATGTGGTGATAGCTGCCAGCTTGGAGGGCTTTAAGAGGGGAGTGGACATATTCATGGAGGAGAGGGGTATTCATGGCTGTTAGTTAGAATGGATACTAGTCATGCTGCGTACCTATTCTCTCTGGTATCAGAGGAGCATGCCTATTATTTTGGGTGCTGTGGAACACAGGCAGGACAATGTTGCTGCAGTCCTCGTTTGTGGGCTTCCTAGAGGCACCTGGTTGGCCCCGTGTGAACAGACTGCTGGACTTGATGGGCCTTGGTCTGATCCAGCAGGGCCTTTTTTATGTTCTTATAGGGAAATAGAAAATATAAATGACCCAAATATTTTCTACCGCTAGTTTGTCACTGTATTTCTTGAGGTACATGGAATCATAGCAGGGTGGTAATACTGGAGTGCTGGGGTTGGATCACACATTTTGAGAAGGGAAAATTTCTTTTTAAAACCCTTGCCACACTGTGCAGATTGAGACATGCAGAATCTTGGAACTCAGCTGGCAGTGGGATGGGATCCATATTTTATCTGAGATAAGGAACTGTGAAATTGTTAAGAACAGCAGGATTTAGCAGGATTTTGGATTGCTATTTTGAGTTTCAACTGCAAATGACAGAAACAGTTTAACATATCAAATGAGATTTTACCACACTAAGGAAGGAGGGCATAGAGACAATTCCACCAAGCTAGGCAGGATGTTTTACTACAAGTAAATTGAAACAGGATTCTATTGGTTCTCTCAATTTGTGTGGTAAATACACTGAGGCAAAGACATCTGGTTTATATACCCCACAAGGTTTATTTAACTGAGCCATACGGAATTTAAAAGCTTTCAAAATGGATAAGCACAAGTTCTGCCAGAGCCGTCCTAAGCCTTAAGAATTGTTGAGAATTTGGATAGGATTGAGACAGGGGTTTGCATTGATTCTGTCTGGAAGAAGAAAGCAGTAGCTGTAATCCTTGCTGCTTCTTATTCAGTTCTCTTCCATACCTTTCTACAACATAAGTCTTCATGGTGTCCTTCGAAGAAGGCCAAGATTGCCATGGCTGTCAAACGGGGATGACTAATCCAAGAGCAATTTAACTTGATCCTGAGAAACAGTTTGCCCAAACTGAGGAGCCAGGATAGTATGAGATGTTTTACAGGACCAGGTAAAACCATACAGTCCCAATTCCTGCTCAGTGAATAGTTGCCAACTGGTGGGTAGTATGGTACCAGACAGCAGGCTAGCTGCTGTAACTGTAAGCAAGCCATCAGTATACTATAAAGACTCCCGTTGCCTTCCAATGGCCTCGCCGGCTTCCCCAGCTTTCGCCTGCCTCCCTCCCTGCCCAGGCCAGCAATTGGGGCTCTGGGGTAAGCCCCCATAACCCTCTCTTGCTGACCTAGGGCAGTTTGAAAATAATTCCAGCCAAAAAGCACCTTTTGTGATTGACAAAAGAATACTGTTCTTCCTTACCTTAGTTCCTATTGGCCACTGAGAATACCTGGCCCCCCTCCCTCCCCCTCTCTAGGTTGTCCTCTATTGCAATCCGGGTAGACTGCATCAGCTGGCTTTGCAGCAATGCAAAATGCGTTGCTGCCATTGGCCACATAGGAAGCTCCAGTGAGCTTTTGTACTGGCCACTCCAAGGTACCTGCTCCCTCCCTCCTACTGCCCTGGAAACCAGCCAGGGGGCAGGATTACAAAAAAAAGGAGATTGCTCTCCTTTAAACGCAACAAAGGCCACAAAATGGAGATTCTGCAGAAGGTGAATAGCCAAAATCCAAAAAGAAAAAAAATGTTTGCCTTTTTTGGGAATCATCTATTTGGCTTTGGGCAGATTCCCAGGTTTTGATATTCGGTCAACCCAAAACCCAAATATTGCCAAATTTTGGGTTTATTTTCAGTTTGGGTATATCGATATGCACAACTCTACTATTAAATTATGTACATTGCCTGTCTGTTTTCTGGGAGCAGAGGTAAGGGAACAGAAAGAACAGTAGCAGCTAGGTGCCTGCAATTTTGCACCTCTGGTGATGTAATGGATTGTCCACATCTACACTCAGACTGAGACAAACTTACTTTAAAATACTCCATTGTATATTGATCGTCTGAGGAAACACTATTATGATAAAACATGCCCACATTAACAATGTCAATGACATTGCATGGCAGATCATATAAATTACTGATATTAGTCTGTCATCTTTGCACGAGGGCTTAGGAAAATTAGTTGGGTGAAGTATGGCTTCAGAATGTTCCATTCAAGGTCTAATGATTTTTTTCATGATATTTTGAAGCTCTTACTGTTGAGTCAAAGGTGATGCCTTCTACTGAAAACTAATTAGGTCAGTGATGAGGGTGCTGCAGGGAGGTTTTGACTTTTAGAAAGGGGGAAAATAGAAAGTTTGTAGTTCACTGTTGTGGTGAAGTACTGCTTTAAAAAAAGAATTATACTGTTAGCTTTAGAAGGGAAGCCATCAACATCCCTCCATACTACAGAAAAAATGTGACACAATCTGGCCAAGGTTAAGCACTTATAAATTGCATTGATTTCAATGGAAAGGGTAAAGACATGCTCCACTTAAATAAAACTATTCAATTAAATTATTCAATTAGATAAAATTATTTAACAGTCCTTATTTTTGGCTGGCTCATGCCCACAGTCTTTTTGGTATGTGAGAATGAACAGTACAGTTGTCAGGCCCTGGGAGATTAGCAACCCTGATAAACAGTACTGGCATCCTTTTAAAGAAAATAAAGGTAAAGGAATAATTTTAAGTGGGGTGGGACTATAGCAGTTCCTAGCCATAGGGATTTGTCCCTAAGAACACAATAATGATGCAACTGCAAATATTTGATTTAATATTACTCAGTCTATGAACCAGAACCAGGCTCACTAAAATTTAAGTCAGTCCAGACAGGAATCCCCACATTTAGTTTGGCATCCGGCAACTCAGCTAACTTACAAAGTGCCCAGTCTCCCACTCATTAAAGAATATCATCATATTCATTCATAATGTGAATCATTCACCAAGTATAACAGGAAAATAAATTACAAATATACCGTACTTTGAGATCTAGCACAGCAGTGACTGAAACTAAGCTGTGAAGTGGTTCAAATTTTGCATCTGCCATGCACATATTAGACAAGTTGTTTGTGGCCATATTGGTCCAAAAGTAACATCTGGCCTGATGAAGAGTTCTGGGAATTTCAAAGCTTGCACACATTATGTGTCATTGGATTGGTCCTAATAAAGGTATTATTATGTTCATTAGGCTGTTCAGACTCCGTTTCCTTTTGCAAGAGTGAAATAATAACATCAACTAACCTTAAAAGATTGTTGTTAAGACAAAATATATGAAGTACTTTAGACTCTCTGAAACAGTATCCAGAAGTTAAGAACATTTAGTGCTTATTGTTGAGGTTCAAGTAATTACCAATAGGCCTAAGACACCTCCACAGCTGCTGGTGAGCAAGCAAATTAAGAGTAGAGGCATTCCCAGCTGTTGAGCCAGGGATTGATTTGCCCCAGTTCCTCTTCAAATGAGGCTTGAGGCCAGATTGACTGCAGACAAGAGATCAGCCATCCAATGGGAAGGCAGAAGTCATATATTGTTACCTTTCCCTCATGGCTCAGTCTTTGCTGCTTGCTGGGCACTTCTCAGCACATTATGTGGGGCTGAGGTCAAGCAAGGTCAGTGGCAGCTACTGGCCAAGTTTGGAGCCAGGATGGAATTGCCAGAAAAAGTGCATCCCGTCCTCAATTAAATATTAGCAGAGTTAAATGATGATGTAGATCAGCTGATTTAAATAAACTAGTTAAAACCACTCTTTGGTCTAGCATCTTCAATCAGGGTACTGGGGCAAATGTTCTTAGCTACTAGTACAAAATAGAGATGACTTCTTAGGTTTTAAAGGCTACCCACTATTGTCAGGTTTGAATGGTCTCCATATAGCAATGGCCTAAATGTATAAGAAAGAAATGGCTAATCTGAAAAACAAAACAAAAAGAAAATTTAACTCTCATGGTCAATGGAAGAAGAGAGAAAAATTAATTATGACTCCGGTTGCGCTCGCACTCTCATCAATGAGGCCACATTTGCAGCACTCAAAGTCAAGTCCGAGGCTTTACCAGCCCCCGTCCAATTTGCCCAAATGGATGGAAGCCATTTCAAGGGGGGTCCAGTTGATCATCGCACTATAGGGGTGGCGATGGGAATTGGCTCCCACTGGGAGCAAATCGACTTTACCATAGCCCCTATTCGATTCGAAGTGGTCCTGGGAATTAACTGGATTAATTGGGACACGAACACAATCTCCTTTGACAACCCTAAATGCGACCAGCACCGACAGCAAGTTGCGGTGCTGTCTCCACCCGCTTTGGCATCACTCTCCGAGGTCCCATCACCACCAGCCCTCCCTGAGATATACCAGGACTTTGCGGATGTCTTTAACATTAAAGAATGTGATGCCTTACCCCCTCACCGGGCTACTGACTGTGCAATTGAAGTGGTGAAGGACTGTACATTAACCAAAAGTAAAATCTACCCAATGAGCGCTTCCGAGCGCACTGTGCTACGGGACTTTTTGGACAAAAACCTTGCCAGAGGGTTCATTCGCCCATCGAATGCTCCCAACTCAGCCCCCGCGTTTTTCGTCCGAAAAAAGGAGGGCGACCTACGCCTCTGCATTGACCTCCGAAAACTCAATGCAGTTACTCAAGCCAACGCCTATCCTATACCGCTAATTTCAGATATCTTGGGACAACTACAAGAGGGACGTATTTTTTCTAAATTGGACCTGGTAGAAGCCTACTACCGCGTCCGTATCCGCGAGGGGGACGAACCCCTCACTGCCTTCTCTAGCTGCTTTGGAATGTTTGAATTCCTTGTGATGCCCTTCGGGTTAAAAGGGGCCCCGGGGGTCTTCATGCAACTCATCAATGAAATCCTTCATGATTTATTATACCGCGGAGACGTGGTTTATTTAGACAACATTCTTATTTATTCAAAAACCATGGACGAGCATGTCGCATTGGTCCGAGAAGTTCTACGCCGCCTACGCAATCACCAACTCTTTGCTAAGTTAGCTAAATGCGAATTTCACCAAAGCAAAATAACCTTCTTGGGATATATAATCTCCCACCATGGTCTTAGCATGGACCCGGCCAAGGTCCAATCCGTCCTCGATTGGACTCCTCCCTCCACCCGCAAGCAAGTGCAACAGTTTCTGGGCTTTGCTAATTTCTACCGCGGATTTATTCCTAACTTTGCCCAAGTAGCACTACCCATCACCGACCTTCTGAAAACCAAGGGTAAAGAAAGCTCTGCTACATTACCCTCCGCTAAGATACTGTGGACTGATCAATGCCAGACCGCCTTTGTAGCCCTCAAACACCTTTTCACGTCGGAACCTGTGCTATGGCACCCAGACCCAAATCAAATGTTTATTGTGCAAGTCAATGCCTCCGATGTAGCTATGGGAGGGGCCCTGTTCCAAAGGGGACCAGATGGTCTCCTTCACCCCTGCGCTTACTTCTCAAAGAAATTTGCGCACTCCCAATTGAACTGGCCCATTTGGGAGAAAGAAGCCTCAGCCGTATACCATGCACTTACTCTATGGCGACAATTCCTGGAAGGGTCTAAGGTCCCCTTCGAAGTTTGGACCGATTACAAGAATCTAGCCACCCTCACAGGAACCCATAAGTTATCCGCGAAACAACAGCGTTGGGCGGAATTCTTTGCTCAGTTTCGTTTTGTCTTGAAGCATGTCCCAGGAAAACAAAACATTCTCGCAGATGCTCTTTCCCGGTTGCCTCAATATCCAACGAAACTCGATCGGCCAACAGACTCTTTATTTACGCCTGCGCAGAGAGAAGCCCTACCCGTACTGGCTGTACAAACTCGATCCCAGACGCTGCCCCAGCGAAAGCACGCAGTAGCCGGCGTTTCAGCTCCTCCAGCCCAACTGGCCGCCCAGTTGCCTGCAATCTGCACACCGCCGCACGTAAGCGCTTCCCCCTCGTCATCCCCCATAACTGCTCCTACTGCCACCGTAAACAACGGGGGGGTTCCCGTCTCCGAATCTTTCTTAAATTCCCTTCGGGAACAATGCCTTATGGAACGCTCTGATCAAACCCTGCCTCCTGGTGTAATCGAACAAGGAGGCTTTTGGTACAAAGACTCGAAATTATATGTGCCCAAAACGCTCCGAAAAGACGTCTTACACTTGGCTCATGGAATAAAAACAGCTGGACACTTTGGGTTCTTAAAGACTCTTCACCTGTTGCGCAGACAATTTTGGTGGGGGGGAATGCGTTCTGACATTGACTCTTTTATTCGCAGCTGTCCTGTTTACGCCACAGTCAAACGATCTCAAGGCAAGCCCCCAGGACTGCTGCAACCACTTGAAATACCCAGCAAACCCTGGGAAGTGATTGCTATGGACTTTATGACGGATCTCCCTCTCAGCGGGGGAAAGACTGTGTTATGGGTTATCACTGACTTATTTTCTAAGCAAATACATTTGGTTCCATGTGCGGGGATCCCCTCTGCTCAGAAGTTGGCCCGCCTCTTCGTATCACATGTCTTTAGACTACATTCGTTTCTGCGCAAGATAATCTGCGACCGCGGAAGTAGTTTTGTTGCTAAGTTTTGGAAAGCTTTTCTCAAATTGGTGGGGGTTGAGCAGGGGTTGTCTAGTGCATACCATCTCCAAACGGATGGTCAAACCAAACGTGTCAATGCTGTACTTGAATGTTACTTACGCTGTTATGTCAATTACCATCAAGATGACTGGGTGGAGCTGTTGCCTTTTGCAGAATATGCCTACAATAATGCTGTACATCAGTCCACAGGTTTCAGCCCGTTTTATGCAGTGTATGGACAGGACTTCGGTCCTATCACCCCAATAGAAGGAGGGGAGGGGGAAGGAGATGCCGACATTGCCTCTTGGGCACATACCCTCCGTACAACATGGCCCTGGCTGGTTAGCAACCTAGACCGAGCCAAACGTAAATACAAGGCGCAGGCTGACAAGCATCGTTCCCCCGGTGAGGACCCGCAAGTGGGTACCTTAGTATACCTTTCCACCAAGAACCTGCGCTCCACCCGTCCGTGCCATAAGCTCAATGCTAAATACATTGGCCCGTTTCCCATCATCCGCGTCATAAACCCTGTCACGGTGGAACTGTCACTCCCCAAAACTCTGAGGCGTGTGCACCCCATTTTCCATATCAGCCTTCTGAAGCCCCATGTTGCTTCCCCCAATGGCACCCGGAACCGCCTCCTGAACAGCCCATAATGGTGGGGGGGAAGAACATTTCGAAGTCTCCAAAATCCTGGATTCCCGCATACACCATGGGACCTTGCAATACCTAGTCCGCTGGAAACACTTCCCCCCTGCCTATGACGAATGGGTTCGCGCACGAGATGTCTCCGCCCCCAAACTTGTCAATGCCTTTCACAATGCCTACCCAGTCAGACCAGCCCCCTTGCCGGAAGGGAGGGGGCCTTAAGGGGAGCAGGATGTCAGGCTATTATCTCGGTTCAGTTGTTTTCTTTCGTTTCTCTGCTGAACCGTCCAGACCTCAAGGACGGCTTCACATACCAAAGCCTGGGAACGCCATTCCTGGGAAATAACGCTATGTTTATGCTTTGTAATCTCCCGCCATTTCTCTGCCTTATATTGCTGAATACTGAGCAAGACAGCTCATAGCTGTCATCTTATCCTTGATGCACTGTAATGCCTATTTGATCAGTAAAGCCATCTGCTTGGATTCTGTGGTGATTTCTGGTTCAATGGGTCAAGAGCTCACAGGTCCCAAATGGGCAAGCACCAGTGGCCATGGATATTGCCAGTAAATACTTCAAACTAGTGGGGGATGGATATGCCTCCTGTATCAACCATGAGCTAGCATTCTTCCTATGTATTGGCTGAACTTTGGCCAGTTGTTCCATAATGTTTGGGTGGGGGAGGGACAAAGACTGTTATTGCTTCACCTTCATCCATTGTGACCAACATAAAGGAAGGCTGAACAGTCAACCTTAGTGCTACAAATTGTTTGTCTTGTGACAGCAAGATAGATTTCTCCTGAATGTGGAGAATGTTTTTCTTGATAATGGTTTTGGGTCTCTTCCCCCCCCCCCCATGAATCCTGGTTTCCGCTACATTCCGCATAGGCTGATGTATTATCTTTGAATTCAGGAAGGGAGAAGAGAACATCTCAGCAAGCAATCATGAAACAAACTAGACAAAATACAACATTTTCATGTATTCTCCACACCTCCTGCAATAAAATCTTCCCATTAGGGCTGTTGGAAAAAAAAATTCGGTAAAATTCAGATTCGGCAAAATTCAGCCCATTTTAATTTAGGCCGTGCTGAACTCCGAACTCCCCCGCTTCAGATCCCCGAAATTAGGGCAAGATCCAGAGAAAATTCGCCCCCCACGCACCTTCAGGGGGCTTCCCTGAAGGCGCATGGGGGGGTGTGGAACAGATTTGTGCCTCCCAGCCAGGAGGCACAGATCTGTTTAAAGACACCCCCCCACGCGCCTTCAGGGAAGCTCCCTGAAGGCGCGCGAGTGGGGGGGGGGACAGATCTGCGCCTTCCAGCTGGAAGGCGCAGATCTGTTTAAAGGGCCCGACTTCACCAAATTTATCTGGGAACACTCCGAACTTGCCAAATTCAGCTCCCCGTTTCCCCCCTTTTTTGAGTTCGGTTCAATCTGAACCGAAATACCACCAAATCGGGGGAAATTCGGCTGTTTTTCGGTTTGGGCCGAACCGAATCGACAGCCCTACTTCCCATATTTAATTGAATATGAAATAAATTGAATATATGAAATTGAATATGAAATAAAATCTCCCCATATTTAATTGAAAGGAAGATGACCCTGAATGTAAGAGGACACCCTTACAAATGTTATACACACAAAATATAATTGGACATAAATGTAGCTTGTATAGAAATGTCAGACTACCCTCTCTTTTTAATGGCATACCTGGAGGGGGGGATTAATCTTGCATCTGAGCAAATATCGTAAATATTTCATGTATGGGAAAATGCTAACACCCAATATACTCCAAGATATGGGGATTTATTCATAGACTATTTATTGAGACTAACATAAACCTAATTCTTATGCAGATGACAAATCAGGAAGTTTATAATGAAGGCAGTGATATATTTTCCCTGTCACATACGCACGCACAAGCACACACACAAGAAAATAAGACACTTTCCCTATTTATGGCCCCTTCAAGTAGAGTTCTTTTCAGAAGCAACATGACGCATTTCCTAGGGCTCCACCAAATGCCCAAAGGGAAGGAAAATGTGTGTTCATCACTAAGAAGTAATGATTAATGGTGATTATGGTGATTAAGAATGAATAATAGGTCCTGAATATTTTTGGGCTTCTCATCCCACTCCCAGCTCTTCAACAGATGACAAATGCGGCACACAGCTGTAGTGCTATTTATGTGTCTTCCCCTTGCAGAATTAGAAGCTAATGTTAAGCAGCTGTAATCTTCCATAGATTTATGCGTGCTCTACATCTCTGAAAAAAGCAGGTATTTTAGATCCTTGAATGACAATTACATAACCAGAGCCTTTGTATGTCTACATCTGTTCCCCTCCTACTCTGATTTTCAAAATGTTATTTCAAAACTCCTGAAGATGAATTAGGCAACAGATGAATTAGTAGTATAGATTTGTTCTCTATTAAAATATGTTTCTTACAGGTGAATGGCTCAGAAGGAATAAAGGATACCTCATAGAATCATAGAGTTGGAAGGGACCACCAGGGCCATCAAGTCCAACCCCCTGCAAAATGCAGGAAATTCACAACTACTTCCCCCCACACACACCTAGTGACCAGAAGGTGGCCAAGTTGCCCTTCCTCTCATCTGCCTAAGGTCACAGAATCAGCATTGCTGACAGATGGCCATCTAACCTCAAAAACCTCCAGGGTAGGAGAGCTTACCACCTCCCGAGGAAGCCTGTTCCACTGAGGAACCGCTCTAACTGCTAGAAAATTCTTCCTAATGTCTAGACGCAAACTCTTTTGATTTAATTTCAACCCGTTGGTTCTGGTCTGACCTTCTTGGGCAACAGAAAACAACTTGGCACCATCCTCAATATGACAGCCCCTCAAGTACTTGAGCATGGTTATTATATCCCCTCTCAGTCTCCTCCTCTTCAGGCTAAACATACCCAGCTCCTTCAACCTTTCCTCATAGGACTTGGTCTCCAGACCCCTCACCATCTTTGTTGCCCTCCTCTGGACACGTTCCAGCTTGTCTACATCTTTTTCAAATTGTGGTGCCCAAAACTGATCACAGTACTCTAGTTGAGGTCTAACCAGAGCGGAGTAAAGCGATACAATCACTTAGCGTGATCTGGACACTATACTTCTGTTGATGCAGCCCAAGACTGCATTTGCCTTTTTAGCTACCACATCACACTGCTGACTCATGTTCAGTGTTTGGTCTACTAAGACCCCAAGATCCTTTTCACACACACTACTGCTCAGACTAGTTCCCCCCCATCCTATAATTATGCATTTGATTTTTCCTACCTAAATGCAGAACTTTACATTTGTCTTTGTTGAAGTGCATTTTCTTAGTTCTAGCCCACTTCTCCAGCCTGTCAAGATCATCCTGCATCTTGGCTCTGTCTTCTACCGTATTTGCTACCCCTCCCAATTTAGTATCATCTGCAAATTTAATAAGCATTCCCTCTATTCCTTCATCCAAATCATTTATGAAGATGTTGAACAACACAGGGCCCAGCACAGATCCCTGAGGAACTCCACTAGTCACTTCTCTCCAAGTGGATGAGGAACCATTAACTAGCACTCTTTGGGTACGATCTGTCAACCAGTTGCAGATCCACCTAACAATAATAGGATCTAACTCACATTTTCCCAATTTGTCAACTAAAATACTATGCGGAACTTTCTCAAAAGCCTTACTGAAATCTAGATAAACTATGTCTACAGCATTCCCCTGATCCAGCAAGGTAGTAACTTTCTCAAAAAGAGATAAGATTAGTCTGACATGACGTATTCTTGAGAAACCCGTGCTGGCTCTTAGTGATCAGATTCATCTGAATGCTCAAAGAGTGACTGTTTGATGATTTGTTCGAACACTTTTCCTGGTATAGAAGTCAAGCTGATGGGTCGGTAGTTACCCGGATCCTCCTTTTTTCCCTTCTTGAAGATGGGGACAACATTTGCCTGCTTCCAGTCTTCTGGTACCTCACCTGTTTGCCAAGACTTTTCAAAAATAATGGACAGAGGTTTAGAAATTACATCTGCAAGACTTCCGGGCGGAGACTGAACTTGCCAGACACGAGCTCTTCGCGGCTTCCCAACCGCTTCCGTGGAGCCCCCCCAGGCCTGGGGGGAGTGGGCCATATAGGAGGGATCCTCTATAAAGCCCCCCCGGTCCAACTCCGGGGTCCAACTGCCAGCAAAATGCCTGATGTGCATCTGGTGAAGAAGGAAGCAGCTGGGGGTGAGTCCACTGAGACCATGGCGGCCATCCACCCAAATCTTCCCCCCCCACTTCCGTTTTTTAAAGAACTCTTTTAAAACAATATAAAAACAATTCAAGAACTACAACAATATTAGAACCCATCCTAATACTGAACCGAGTATAAATACCTGTTGGAGGGGGTCGCGTTTGAGCGAAGATAACCGGATGGGAGAAGAGAGGGGGGGGAATTTCCTGCAGCTGAATATTCCAAGCTGGAAGTGGCTGAGACTTCCTTTCTGTGTGTCCGTGCCTGGAATCCATCGCAGGTCTCTGTGCGGCTGCCCTGGTCCTGTTGGCCCACCCAGGTGCGGGTGGACGGACGGGGGCAGGGCAGGCTGTAGGAGACCGGGTAAAGAGGCGGCAGCGCGGCGCAGCGGTAGCTCCGGCCAGATACATCGGTACCCTTCCTGCTTTCTTCCCGACCCCCCCCCAGAATCGCAACGTTCCCATTGGATTTAGCTCCGCGCCCCCAGCATCATTTTTTTTGTTTCTTTTACTTTTCTGCGGTAAGGCTTTTGACTTGGAACGGACTTGGAATGATGCAAAGGGGAAAAAAATGGAGTCTGATTGTTAAAATTAACTTTCGTTTCTCCTGCTGAAAGAATCAATGAACGCTTTGCTGCCCTCCTGTGGTTTTTGGATCAACTGCAGTTAACCTCTCCATCCATATACCTGATTGAGACCCTGTTTTTTTTTACTTTACAACGACAAACTAATTTTTAAAATAATACATCACTGACAATCATACTTTGAACTTCAAAAGGAAATAAAAAAATAAATTGTTATTGACTTTTTTTACACGAATCCATCTAACCTCCTTTTTAAAATATACTGATTAATCTCATTGTTGAATATCTTTGAAACTATATAAATTAATTAGGTGATTGATCAAGTATACTGAGTCCATAGTAAAGTAATTAACTGTTAAATTTAAATATATTTGTTTTTTATGCTCTGTGGGAGGGAGAGTGAAGAGAATAATCACAATTATAAGTGTATGTAATTTGACATTGAATTGACATTTTCTCAGGGTTTTTTTTTGAATACTATGAGGACGAGATTTACTAGCTTTGCTCACCGACAATCTCAGAAGTTGAAAGGCAAACAACAACAAATTTTTTTAGAAGAATTTGTAGTTTCCGAAGAAGAACAAGAGGTTAATGTTGCAAAATTTAAGCCTACATCAGAGACTCCACAGGACGAAAAAAATAAAAGTTTGGTCATGGCCAAAGAAAGTCAGGATTTTTTTCTGTGTACACAGGAGATGATATTGGATATGAAAACTTCTCTACAGAAATCAATACAAGACTCCGAGCAGAAGGTGCTTCAAATTATTTCTAAGGTTGAAGAGAAACTTGAACTCAACTCTCAAGAAATTGTTAAAATTAAACAGAAGCAAGACGAAATCGAGACTTCAGTAACACAACATACTACAGAGCTTCTGGAACAATCGAAAATAATTCAAGATCTTTCAACCAAAGCTGATGCTCACGAAGTGAAGCTCAGGTATAAAAAGATTAAATTTCGCGGGATTCCTGAACACTTCAGGAAAGAGAGCCTAGAATCAGATATCAGGACACTACTCCATGATAATTACGATTTTGAAGACGACGATACCCTTTTGGAATTTTGCTACAGAATAAACTCATTCTACGCCACCAAGTATAAAAAACCAAGAGATATACTGGTGAGATTTGTTCATAAAAGAACCAGAGATTTGCTGCTAAAGACACAAAGAGACGATCCACTGATCTGGAAAGGGAACTCAATACAGATCTTATCTGATCTTCCGAGAAGCGTTTTAACAAAAAGAAAAGAGTAGAACAACTTGAAGCAAGAATTGGCTAAGCGACAAATTAGGTTTCGTTGGCTTATTCAATATTCTTTAGAGATCTCCTTGCCGCAAGGGAAAAGAACAATCCATAATCAACTTCAAGCAAAAGATTTACTTGAAGAAATAAAAACTTTGAAAGACACTGTTTCAAAAGAATCTGAAGACACCCCAGAAGAAGGCCCTAGTAAATCTCAACTGACTCAGAAGGAAAAAAAGCAACCGCTTGAGAAGAGAGAACTCAGAAAACACAAGAAGACTTCTGAAGAAGACAAATTAGATCAAGCAGCTGCATTGTAGAAATTGAATCTTAATTCTATCATGAATCATCTACAGATAATATCATTGAATATCAATGATCTTAATTCCCCTAACAAAAGAGAGTTTTTCACAGTTTAAAAAAGCAAAAGAAAGACATTGTCTGTCTTCAAGAAACCCATATTAAAAAAAATCACGAAAAATTCTACAAATAAATCACGTTGGAACTCCCTATCTTGCATCGGCTCAAGTGAAGAAGAGAGGCCTAGCTACTTATATTAACGAGAAAGTTCTGACAGTAAAAACCCACATCGCAGACCCAGACGGACTTTATCAGATTTTAATCCTTTTTGGATCAGATGGAATTTGTTTTACAATAGCACATATCTATGCTCCGAATGCTGCCAAATAAATTTTCTATGAAACATTGTTCAAGAATCTTACAGAATGCCATCAAGGAGAAATTATAATTTTAGGAGATTTCAACGCAGTTGTGAATCCTACGATTAATAAGACCCACAGCAGCACATCCGGAAAGTTGCCAGAAAATGTTTTTAAACTAATGAAATAATTTAATTTGATTGATATATGGAGAATGAAAAATCCAAAAACAAAAGATTTTACCTATTATTCAAATTGTCATGGATCACACTCAAGAATTGATATGTGCTGGGCTTCCAGATCAATGATAACAAGTGTGGAGAAGATACATATTGCACCCAGGATACTGTCAGACCATAACCTAATTGAACTGACTTTGCTAAGAGGAAAAATAGGGATCAGAAGATGGCGGTTGAATGATCAAATACTGTGGAATAAGCAAACACTTGAACAATGCAAGCAAGATCTGAAAGAGTTTTTTATTTTAAATAAGACTGAAGACATGTCTGATTTTGTTATATGGGACAACAGCAAAGCTTTTATAAGAGGCAAAATGATAGCCCTGAATTCCAAAAAGAAAAAGGATAGACAGAAGAAACTTAAAGAATTACAAGATCAATTAAGAAAACTGGAAAAGAAAGTCCAAATTAAGCCAGATAAAAATATTCTACATGATATTAAGATGACCAAGCACCAAATTGAGTTGATAGAAACAGAAGAAATCAAAATAAAAGTCAAATACGCCAAGCAAAGGTATTTTGAAAGAGCAAATAAACCAGGTCGTTTCTTAGCCAACCAACTTCGACAACAAGAGAAGAAAAGGAAGATAACTGGTGCCAAGGCTAACGGGATAACTTACAACAAACAAGAGGAAATCGAAAAAATATTTGTGGAGTACTACAAGCAACTTTATGCGAAAGATGATCTGCAAGAACATGGACTTTCAACTTATTTAGCAGATGCACAATTACCTAAGTTATCATTAGAAGAACAAGAAAGTCTTAATCAGAAGATAACAACTCAAGAAATTGTAGATGCTATTAATAATTTGAAACCAGACAAGGCACCCGGCCCGGACGGTATAACACCACAATTTTATAAGTTGTTAGAACAACAACTAACACCGGTTCTACTCTCTCTTTACAACGAGGTAATTGAACACGGTAAGATCCCTTTGTCATGGCAGGAAGCACATATTTCTCTGATTCCAAAAGAAGCTGCAGATCAATATCTTCCTCAAGCTTACAGACCAATATCATTACTGAACATTGATTATAAAATTTTTGTTTCTATAATCACCAAAAGATTTCAAAAATACATTGGTAACTTGGTACATCCAGATCAAACTGGTTTCATTCCAAAGAGATTAATGAGAGACAATGTGAGATTGGTTCTCAGTGCAATTAAATATGCAAAGTCAAAATCATTAAAAACTGCAATGATATTCTTAGATGCAGAAAAAGTTTTTGATAACGTTTCCTGGCACTTCATTTCTAAAATATTACAACAAATGGATTGTGGAGAAACTCTTCTCAAAGTTTTCAATACGATATACTCGGCTCAGAGAGCTCGTCTTTTGATTAACGGTTCTTTGTCGACAGAATTTAGCATCACAAAAGGTACAAGACAAGGCTGTCCACTCTCTCCACTTCTATTCGACTTATCAATGGAGGTCCTTTCAAATCATATAAGAAATGATCCAAAAATTAAAGGTTTCAAAATAGGAAATGAAGAACACAAAATTAAAAGTTATGCAGATGATGTTGCCCTAATCTGTCAAAACCACGGACAAACACTTCCACATGTTTACAATCATATTATTGAATATGCAAAGTATTCCGGTTACAAACTTAACAAAACAAAGACGAAAATTTTGACTTTTAATTTAACAACTGATGAAGATAAGCATATTGAAGATATTACTGGGTGTCGAATTACCAAAGAACCAGTGAAATATTTGGGTGTTAACATATCTTCACAAAACAAAACACTTCTAAGGTCAAATTACTTGAAAATATGGGGAGAAATAGAAAAAGACCTGAGTTTATGGTCCAAAATGAACATTTCATGGATAGGAAGGATATCAACAATAAAGATGAATGTGCTTCCCAGACTAAATTTTTTATTTCAATTTTTGCCGATCGATATTCCTGACAGATTATTAGAAAACTGGCAAAAACAAATTAACCGATTTGTTTGGAATGGAAAAAAACCGAGAGTTAGATTTAAAGTTCTTCAAGACGAAAAGAAAAGAGGAGGGCTGGCATTGCCTAATCTTAAATTATACTACCATGCTGCCTGTTTAACCTGGATTACAGAATGGATAAAATATCCTAAAAGCCGGCATGTTATTTTAGAGCTGGCGGACCTTGGACAAGGTTTCCACAAAGTTTTGTGGGACCCCAAAACAAAAACTCAAAAAAACAAAACATTGCGATGTCAAAACAGCGTTATTGAAAGTGTGGAAAAGATACAAGAAGAGAATAAGCCCTTCTCCGCCATCTATAATGTCACCAATCGAAGCTTACCACGACAATGTTAAACTGAAACCGGGTGTTTACTTTACTTACAATGACATGATAGAGCCTACGGGAGAAATTAAGACTATGATCAAGCTTCAAGAAAAATTTCAAAAGCTGAATTGGCTGACTTATCTACAATTGAGGTCCAATTTGCAAAAAGTCTGTCTATACCCTCAGTCATTTCGTGAATTAACAGAATTTGAGCTGCTAATATCTAAGGATGATTCACACGTATTAGGGAAAATTTACAAGCTTCTCTTGAAATATGATACAGAAGAAGAACAAGTGAAAATAAACATGATAAAGTGGATGAAAAACTTTGGAGAAATGATCAATATGGAATTATGGTAAAAACTTTGCACTACTGAATTGAAATATACTGTCTGTCAAGAAGTGAAAGAAAATTGGTATAAAACTTTCTACAGATGGTATTTGACTCCTAATATGCTTTCCCAGATGACAATTCCAGGGGAAAAAGGCGCATGTTGGAAATGTCAAGTCACAGACGGTTCTTATTTTCATGTTTGGTGGACGTGTCCAAAACTACAACTATATTGGAAAAGAATTCATCGAGAACTACAGTTGATGTTAGATATGAAGTATACATTCGATCCTAAATTCTATCTACTCAGTATAGTGCCGCCAAATTTACCTTCGAAATCGCATGATGTTTTCAAATATACTACAACAGCTGCTAGAACAGTGTTAGCAAGAACCTGGAAACAAACTCATACACCTGAAATCGATGACTGGAAAGAAAAACTTTTGGAATATGCAAGTATGGCCAAAATGACTTTCGAATTAAATCCCAAACTTAGCGAATCTACTGAGCAATTTGAGGAGAAGTGGGCGTCTTTTTATATTTATATAAATTGCAGCTAATTTAAACGAAGCATGTTTAAACATTTACAATAAACCATGTACCATATTTTCTTACTCCAACTAACTGCCAAGTAGAATATGAATTTTTTAGATACCAGAAATTAGCCTGACACAAGTATAACAAATTAAAGATACTCTGTAATTATGTTTTATTCAGAAACCATCCTAATATTGTATCACTGTATTGTTTTTATAAATATAATGTTTACCCCTTCCCTTTTTCTCTTCCTGTACCCTTTAATTATAAAATAAATAATAAAAAAAAGAAATTACATCTGCAAGTTCTTTGAGTACCCTTGGGTGCAATTCATCTGGCCCAGAGGATTTTGTTTCATTTAAAGAAACCAGGTGTTTGTGCACTACCCCAATGACAATTCTAGGCTGCAAATCCCTTCCCTCATCACATGTTTTGTTTATGCCATGTTGAGCATCACTTCCCACAAGAGCAAAGACTGAGGAAAAGTAGGAATTGAGGAGTTCTGCTCTCCTGTTACAATTTCACTTTCCGGTCCACGCAATGGGCTTATCTTGTCCTTGTTCTTACTCTTACTCTGTAAGGAAAAGAACCCTTTTTTGTTGTGTTTAGCATCTCTCGCTAGCCTAAGTTCATACTGAGCTTTAGCTTTCCTAACACTCTCCCTACAAGCACTAGTTATTTGCTTATATTCCTCTTTGGTTATAAGGCCCTCCTTCCACATCCTAAATGAGTCTTTTTTATTTCTCAACTCTTTAAAAAGCTGTTTATGCAGCCACCCTGGCCTCTTTAGGCTCCTCCCATTTTTCTTTCTCACAGGAATGGTTGGGGATTGCGCCTTCAGTATTTCATTTTTAAGAAACACCCACCCTTCTTGAACTCCCTTCTCCTTAAGTATTTCCGACCATGGGATTCTACCTAGCATAAGGTTAAGTTTGTTAAAATTTGCTCTTTTAAAGTCCAACCTATATGTCTGACTATGTACAGGTTTTTCTTTCCCCAAGACTGTAAATTCCAAGAGTATGTGGTCACTACTACCCAGGATGCCTACTACTTTAACCTCATCGACCAGTGCTTCCCTGTTGGTGAGAATCATGTCTAAGATAGCAGACCGCCTTGTTTCCCTGTCCACCTTCTGGAATAGGAAGTTGTCAGCAAGACAAGTCAGGTATTTATTGGATCTTGCGTTTTTAGCAGCGTTGGACTTCCATATCCGGGTAATTAAAATCTCCCATGACCACCATGTCCCTTCTCTTTGAGAACTTTGTGATCTGGTCTAGGAGCATCCCATCCAAGTCCTCTGCCTGGTTTGGTGGTCGATAGCAGACCCCCACCAGAATATCACGATTATTTCTTATTCCTTTTATGTTTACCCATAGATTCTCGACTGCACTACCATGCTCAGATTCATGCACTTCTTCACAAGTGTACACATCTTTGACATACAGTGCTACTCCTCTTCCCTTCCTTATCTGTCTATCCCTTTTAAACAAGTTGTACCCCTCAATCTTAATATTCCAATCATGAGTGACATCCCACCAAGTTTCAGAAATGCCTATTAGGTCAAAATCCCATTCCTGTATTAGGGCTTCGAGTTCTTCCTGCTTGTTTTCCATACTCTGTGCATTAGTGTACAGACATCGGAATCCATGGTTTATGTGCCCCGTGGATTTCGTTTCTGTACTTACCTGTGAGTTTATGTTTCCTTGCATACATGCCACTCCCTGCAAATCTTTATTGTTCTTGTCTCCAGGTGCTGTCAGCATACAAGACTTTAAGTTGTTGTCTCGCTCCCCCATAAGATTTAGTTTAAAGCCCTCCTGATTAGGTTTGCAAGGCTCTCACCAAACACATTTTTTCCTACCCTCGTGAGGTGTAAACCATCCCCCGACAGAAGAGCTTCTTCTCAAAAGCGTAAGCCATGGTCCAGAAATCCAAACCTTTCTTGACGACACCACCTACGCAGCCAGTCATTAATTTGAAGTATTCATCTTTCCCTTCCTAAGCCACGACCTTCAACAGGCAGAACAGATGAAAACACAACCTGCGCCCCCAGGTCCTTCACCTTCTCACCCAGAGCCATGTAGTCTCTTTTAAGATGTTCTGGGCTGTGCCAGGCAATATCATTTGTTCCCACATGAATGAGCAAGAAAGGGTAATAATCTGTGGGCTTGATGAGTCTTCCTTCCCTTTCTGTCATATCCTGGATGAGTGCACCCGATAAACAGCAGACCTCTCGGGACAACAAGTCAGGTCAACATACTTTAGACTCTACCCCTCTCAGGAGGGAATCCCCAATCACGAGAACACGCCTCTTCCTAAATTGTGGAGCGGAAGATCGAGTCCTCTCATGTACAGGAGCCTGAGAAGTTTCTCCCACGCTTTGGGGGATAGCCCTTGTTCCAGTGGTCCAGAATCAGTTTCTATTGGGAGATCCTGGAACCGATTGCTGAGCAAGAGAGGATCTGGATGTGTCCTGATTTTCCTACTCCTGTGGGCCACATTCCTCCATGCATCCTCCTCCTGTGTTGCTTGTACCTCCACTTGTTCAGATTCCTTACTCTCCTGCTCCTGTTGCTCGCTAAAGAGAGCTTCATGAGTTCTGTCCATGAACTCTTCACCTTGCTTTAAAAAATGGAGTGTGGACAAGTGTGCCTCAAGACCCTGTATCTTCTCCTCCAGCAGGGCTACCAACTTATACTTGCTGCAAGCGTAATTAATGTTACCCTCAGGTAAAAAGACAAACATGCCACAGATCTTGCATGTTACTGCCTCAGCTCCTTCACTAGCCATCATCCTGACCTGCTGGATTACAACCTGATGAAGAAAATTTATCTGTAAAAACTAGTGACTGTGAGAGTATGCCATCTTCAGTTTCAAATTTAAGAGGTAATGATGTTAGGAATGTATAGGTGAGATTAAACACTTGCTGGTCATTCAAACTTTGTATTTCCACCTTTGTAGACCTCCTGGGCCTGTTCTTTGCTATTCATCCACCATAGGAAGCAAGATACATTTACCTGCTCACATTTGTGGACAAATTTTCTGGTGTGATAAAGTTTACAGAACATATCTGTGAGGGTCTCTGTCTTTGTGTCTCTGCTTTCCATCACCTGCGGTGTTTCATACGCCCCTCCAAGGCTCCTTATTCAGCCCCAGCTTTCTTTGTAAAGAAAAAGACGGGAGAATTAAGACTGTGTATTGACTTTCGCAGACTGAACGCAGTCACCCGTTCTAATGCTTACCCCCTCCCTCTTATTCCTGACCTTCTAGCACAATTAAAGGAGGGCCGAATCTTCACCAAACTGGACTTGGTAGAAGCCTACCACCGCATTCGCATCAAAGAAGGAGACGAACCCAAAACGGCCTTTTCCAGTTGTTTTGGGATGTTTGAGTACCTGGTCATGCCGTTCGGACTTTCGGGGGCTCCGAGTGTCTTTATGCAATTAATTAATGAAGTTTTGCATGATTTACTGTTTCGGGGGGTGGTGGTATTTCTCGATGACATTCTTATTTACTCTGAGACCATGGAAGAACATGTGCGCCTAGTGCGAGAAGTGCTCCAGCGGCTGCGGGAGCACAAACTGTATGCTAAGGTGTCCAAGTGTGAATTCCACCAACCTTCTATTACATTTCTGGGGTATGTGATTTCCCACCAAGGGTTGGAAATGGACCCCGCCAAGGTCCAGGCGGTGCGGGACTGGGAAACCCCCACTACCCGCCGCCAACTTCAACAGTTTTTGGGGTTTGCCAACTTTTACCGGAATTTCATTCCCAACTTTGCCCAAGTTGCGCTTCCCCTCACTGCCCTGTTGCGTACCAAGGACAGGGGGGCTAGCGCCGCACTCCCCTCAGCCCGTCTGCAATGGTCTCCCCAGTGCCAGCAAGCTTTTGAACGTTTAAAGCTACTTTTTTCATCCGAACCCGTTTTGGCTCACCCGGATTGCACCAAGCCCTTCGTGGTGCAGGTGGATGCCTCGGATGTAGCCATGGGCGGGGCCCTATTGCAGAGGGATGAGGGGGGACGGTTGAGGCCATGCGCCTACTTCTCCACGAAGTTTTCCCAGTCCGAAATCAACTGGGCCATTTGGGAGAAGGAGGCAGCAGCGGTCAAACATGCCCTTACCATATGGAGACACTTCTTAGAGGGGGCCGAGCTGCCGTTCGAAGTGTGCACAGATCACAAGAATCTTGAGGCTCTCAAGGGAGCTAGAAAACTCAATGCCAAACAAATTCGGTGGGCCCAATTTTTTGCAAAATTCCGGTTCACCCTCAAACATGTCCCTGGCAAAGAAAATGCCCTAGCTGATGCTTTGTCACGACTTCCCCAGTATCGCAACGATTTCGATCGCCCCGTCGACTCCCTGTTCACTCCCGAACAGCGAGGGGAAGTCCCTGGCTTGGCCGTCACCACCCGATCCCAAGCCCGCCAACCGGAGACCCCCCCTACGCTCAAAGGTATCCCGGAAGCATTCCAACAGCGACTCCGGGACGCCTCCTTACAGGAGGAGGAGCACCATCTCCTCCCCACTGGCTTGGAACGAACCAACACTTGGTGGGTGCAAGGGGGGAAACTATATGTCCCATCTTCCCTTCGCAAAGAAGTATTGGGACTTGTACATGGGGCCAGGCTAGCGGGTCATTTTGGTTTCATAAAAACGCTTCACCTGGTTCGAAGGCAATTCTGGTGGCCCGGTATGAGATCTGATGTAGAGTTGTATGTGCGCAGCTGCCCCACCTGCGCCACAGCCAAGAAACGGATGGGAAAACCCCCGGGGCTTCTCAAACCGCTTGAGAACCCCTCCCGTCCCTGGGAAGTCATCGCCATGGATTTTATCACCGACCTACCTCCAAGTCGGGGGAAAACGGTTCTCTGGGTTATCACAGACCTCTTTTCCAAACAGGTTCATTTCGTTCCATGTGCAGGTCTTCCTTCAGCCCAGGGCTTAGCTAAACTGTTCATCACGCACGTCCTCAGGCTACACTCGATCCCGAGGAAGGTCCTCTCCGACCGGGGGGTCCAGTTTGTTGCCAAATTCTGGCGGGCTTTCCTAAAGTTAATGGGAGTGGAGGAACAGGGCCTTTCTTCCGCCTATCACCCCCAAACGGATGGTCAAACGGAACGAGTAAATGCGGTAGTAGAATGTTATTTGCGTTGCTATGTAAATTTCCACCAGGACGACTGGGTCGACCTGCTGCCATTTGCCGAATATGCGTACAACAATGCGCCTCATTCCTCTACCGGCTTTAGTCCCTTCCAAGTTATATACGGGACGGATTTTGGCCCTTTCGGTTCTGCCCCCGTCTCGCCAGAGCTCCAGTCTACCCCTGATCTTCAGGAGTGGATTCAGGTGGTTAAATCCACCTGGCCATGGTTGCTCAAAAATCTGGAAAGGGCAAAAAGCAAGTACAAGGAACAAGCAGACAAACACCGGTCTCCGGGATGGGAACTCAAGGTGGGGGAGCAAGTCTATCTGTCCACCAAAAACCTCCGCTCTCTTCGCCCCTGCAAAAAACTGAGCGACCGTTATGTAGGACCTTTCCCCATTACCAGAGTAATCAACGAGGTTACCGTGGAACTGAGTCTCCCTAAGACTCTCAAGGGAGTTCATCCAGTCTTCCATATAAGCCTCCTCAAACCTTATGTAGCAGCTCCCCAGTTCCACCCCCCTCCCGCTCATGAGATTCCTACCGTAGTAGGAGGGGATACCCATTTGGAAATATCCAAGGTTTTAGATTCCAAATGGAAGAAAGGGAAACTGTTTTACTTTGTTCGCTGGAAAAACCTTGGCTCCGCTCATGACGAATGGGTGGCCGCACCCCACATGGCAGCTCCTCGCTTGGTCCGAGAATTCCACCTCGCTTATCCCGATAAGCCTCGTCCTCTCGGAGGGGGGCCTTAAGGGGGGCAGAATGTGAGGGTCTCTGTCTTTGTGTCTCTGCTTTCCATCACCTGCGGTGTTATCAGTGAACTCGTAAAAGCAGTTCACACCTTCTGGTCTCAGGCGCCAGGCCTGATGGCCCATGTATCTTCCCCCCCGCTGTTCTTCCTGCCAGTACTCCCTCAGGCCGGTGCGGCCTTGGAAGTGTGATAGCCGCACCAGACTTCCTGGGATCCGTCTGATGTTTTGTATTATGCCAAGCTTGTAACTTCCCATAACAATAAGTGTGAACCCCAGTGCCCCAGTGCCCTGGAGTCAATATATTCTGTAAACCCGTATAGCCCCTCACTTGCAACTTTCTACCTGTGCCTGTCTCATCTCCTGAAGGCTTCAATAAATCTATTGTTTCTGTATCAACGTCTGAGCAACTGATTTGGAGAAGCAAACTCAGAGAGGGGGATCTCTCACAATATCTGTAGAAGAAAGGACAACTTTATCTTGGAATCAATTGAAAATAATGAATCCCACATAACATGCTTAGATCTTGCAAGAATTTAATGTACATCATTCTCCTTGGATTCATTTATATTGAATGAAATGTAAAATTGCATAATAAATATAACTTACAGCACATTCCTAAGAGGAATGCCCGCGCCGGGCGTTGGAAGCAAACTAGTGGCGTTGCCTCCTAAAGAGGTTTCGGCACAGCCAGTTTTTAGCTGATCCTGGGGCATAACTGTTCCCCAGTGTTCCTGGGGCTTTTAGCTGGCGTATCTTTGCAAAAATAAAAAGGGGCATTCCTGAGCCGAAAGTGCTCGGGAGGCCGACTAATGTCGGCCCCACCCCGCGGTGGGCACCGTTATGCCCCAGGAATGCCTCCCGGGGCGCTGGATTGCCTCCAGACTCACCTCTTTTGGTTCATGGTAATTGTGAATGAGGCTCTCTGGGAGTTGTGTAGTGAGTACCACTGGCTTTAAAAAGTCAGGTTGTTGGGTTTAGCTCCAGTTCCCCAGTTCACATGCTGCTGCAGGAAATACTTAGGTGCACGTTCTTCCTTCATAGCCACCAATGAAAGGTACAGATGAGCTAAGAGATGCTGGGAGAATAGCAGCAGCTTTAAATTTTCTTTTACACACCAACCATGAACACAGCAGCAGTCATAGTGTTATGCGCTAACACATCCATCTATTTAAATAATTTGTGGCATTCTATAGCAATCTTTAAAAATTGTGCTACCTTTTCCAGAACAAAGGGTGAACAGTTATTCAAAAGAAAGGAAGCATTGCTGGAATTGGAGCTGTTCAGTCTACATGTATGCAAAGGGCTTAGTAGTTCATTACGAATTTCTGAATAGAACCTACAATAAAATAAAACATGGACAACTGTTTCAATACACTTACTGCCACAGGGACAAAGTCTGTCTGACTGAGGGATTTTGCTAAATCTTCCATCAAGTAATGACTCAGCTCAAACCCAACCCCCTTCTGACTATATATTACTCTTCCTACACACTTGACACTGAGAGACACTGTCCTTCAGTGTTACTCCTCTGAAGATGCCTGCCACAGCTGCGGGCGAAACGTCAGGAAAGAAAATACCAAGATCACGGTCACACAACCCGGATAACCTACAAGAACCAATGAACTCTGACCATGAAAGCCTTCAACAATATATACAGGACTGATTCAAATCTAGCACCTTCCCACTTTCAGAACCACCAGCAAACTAAAATTTTGATTTACTTTAAGCAGTACAGAAGCCTATTCTGAGAAAAACCCTTTTAGTATAAAATTGATTGTACAGTCCCCAGTAAGTAAATATGAGTCTTAGCATACATTCTAAACTATTAATTTATACTGATTTTTTTTTAAAGACTGTCTTAAGTGTTGCAAAATTTTCTGTCATCTCAACCCATAAACTACGGGTAAGAAGTTTCATTTTTAAAAGCTGTTACTTTACAGTTTCATTTGTTGCCATTTTTTTCTTTTAGCATGCAATAAGGCCGAACAGATATAAATTATGGAATAGTAATTCACATAAACATGTGCATCAGCCATAATTCAACCTTTGTCATTTTTATTATGTAGTTAGCTTAAGGTAAGGTAAAGGTCCCCTGTGCAAGCACCGGGTCATTCCTGACCCATGGGGTGACGTCACATCCCGACGTTTCCAAGGCAGACTTTGTTTGCAGGGTGGTTTGCCAGTGCCTTCCCCAGTCATCTTCCCTTTACCCCCAGCAAGCTGGGTACTCATTTCACCGACCTCGGAAGGATGGAAGGCTGAGTCAACCTTGAGCCGTCTACCTGAAACCAACTTCCGTTGGGATCGAACTCAGGTCGTGAGCAGAGCTTTTGACTGCAGTACTGCAGCTTAACACTCTGCGCCACGGGGCTCCTGTTAGCTTGCCAAAGTAATATTTATGATGTGATTTCTGTTTCTAAGTAAGCTCCTGAATTCTCTGACAAAAGCAGATATATACTTATATTCTCTCTGGCCCTAAATCCACAAATGATCAACTTGTAAGTGCTCTCAGATTTGAACAGGCATTGAAGAAGGAAGGTAGAGCCTGGCTTAAGATTCCTTTCTACCAACAATGCACTGAAAGTGAATTGTACAGCTGTCTGTGAAGGGATAAGTAAGGAGATCAATGTGTGCACAACCTGGTGAGGTGTGGCTTTTAATTCTTATTTAATTTTGTTTTTTATTTATTTCTATTTAATCAACAATATATCTAATTCTCATTATTGGAGCCGCATTCAGAAAAGGGAGATTAAAAAACAATAACAACTAAAGAAGAGGAATGCAGATCATGTAAACTTACAGGGAAAGGAGGGAAAGATGGAAAAAGGAGAAGCAAAAACTGCCCCCCTTGCTGAACTCCAACCTGCCATGCTTCTTCTGGCCAGTGGATGGTAGAGGAGTGGCTGCTGCAGAGGGTTTCCCCTGAGGCAGCACCACAGCAGTACTTAAAGCAGGGGAAGGAGGAGGAGGAACAGCCCCCCCTCTAACTACCTAAGCCAGGCAGGTGAGAAAGTGGCCAGGAGAAGGACAAGAGGCAGTGGTGGAGCTGCTGGAGGGTGGGCAGCTTGGCAATGGAAGAAGCAGGATGGGTTGGGGGAAGGTGAAAGACAGAGAAGGTCAGAGAGGTGTGTGTGTGTGGGGAGACTGTGAGATTGTATGGAAGATGGAGAAAGAGAGAGAGAGAGAAATGGGAAATTGAGTTTTCCCACGTTTGTAATGACCACTTCCTTCCTTTCTTAAGAATCGTGGGGAAACTCAATTTCCCATGATTTATTGTAACCCTGCAATTAACCATGGGAAAATTAGTGTATTCAGGGAGGAAGCAGATGGCTGCCATTACTTACAAGTCTAAAATGTAAGTATTTTTGAAATTCTCCCAGGGGGCATTTTTCGAGGTAGAGCCCCTAAATTTACAGCGTAGCTTGAAGGGACTCTTTTTGCATGACCCCCAAAGTTTGGTGATGATTAGGTCAGGGGGTCCGATTTTATGGGTTCTGGAAGGGGTCACCCCCCCTCCTCTATAGAGAAATATTGTGAAGTTTTGCTTGATCTCCCCATAGCAGCTTGACAATGGCATTCAGGCATCTCCTTATTACAGAAAGATTAGCTTTCTGAGGCTTACTTAATAAAATATAAAGTGGGGTGTCACTAGCATACTAATGATACCCAGATTCAAAGCTACAGACAATCTAATTTAGTTGCCTGACACAACTATTAAACAACATGGGGAAAAGAAAAGAACCTTGGGGGACTCCATATGTCATTTTCCAAAGCTCTGAGGTGTCTCTCCAATGACAACTCTTTGTTTCTGCTAGGGCAAACATGACTGAAATGACCGAAAAACCACCCCTTTCATATCTCACTCTGTTCTGCAAGGAAGACAGAGTCTTCTACAATCTCAAGCTGATTTTCTATCTACCAGAATCAACTCGTAGACATTTCATTGATGCATTTATAGGCTGAGATTATCTACCATAGCAACCAATACTGCCTCTGACCCAAAGTTTGGTATAAAGTCAGATCAAAATGGATCAAAGGCAAATATGTAACTGAGGAAAACCTCTTGTCATTCGGCCACCTTTCTCCCAGAAAGTACATTTGAAACTGCCCTTTAATTATTTGGATCTTTGTATGCTACAACATATTTCTTTAGCAATCGACAAATAATTATCTCTTTCCAAGGAGCACAAAAGTAACCTTCTATCAAAGAAAAATTTATAGTTTGGCAAGAAGAGCAAAACTGTCTTGGCAAGATTGTATAAGCAATATTGTATAAGCTCTAACAATGCAAGGTGGTGGCTTTGAGGAGTATGAAAACAACAGAGCTTGTGGTATATCTTTGCCATACAGTGGTGACCTTTTCATCCAGAAGCATATATATTTTCCTAAATAAAAAAGATATTCTGTGCTTCCTGTGATCTGTGTATATGTCAGGATTTTGTTTTAGAAAAAAAAAACATATCTCAGGATTTGAACATGTAAACCTAGAGGCCTACATATATATATATATATATATATATAGAGAGAGAGAGAGAGAGAGGGAGAGGGAGAGGGGGTGAGGGGGGGAGGAGGGGGAGGGGGAGGGGGAGGGGGAGGGGGTTTATTAAATCTGGACTTTAAAAAAAAACTGAGATTTTTTGAAAAATTTTGGGTTTAATAAACTTGAACCCAAAAAATGCCAAAAAAAATTGGGCAAGGGGGGGTGTTCTTAGCCCCACCATTTGCACATCCCTGGAGTGGGATCATGCACACACTGGGGCTTTAAGGAATGCTGCAGCCTCCCTTTCCAAGGACATCACAAAGATCCATGCTTCGTGCACATTGTCCAAGAACTTGGCCAGGAGGTCTGTGAACATGCCTTGATGGTCGCACCTAGCTTGTACATTAATACCGTAGAAATTGTGTCACTTGTGGTAGACCTGTAGCTCCACCCAGAAGTGGGGAATGAACACCATGTGGGTGCAGCATTCCGGATCTTTCAGGAAGCTTGCAAATGCAGTGAACTTTGCATGGATGGGGACCAGCTTGGCCTCCTTTGTGGGGAAGCATACATGCTCCTCCAGGTGCAGCAGCATGGCATCTATGATTGAACTCCTTTTAATTTTTTTATTTTGTTCTCACACACACCAACCCTCACTATCTCTGTTAAGCCTTATAACTTGTTATGATACCATTGCCACTAATCATGAAAGATCTCTTATTTTCTATAAAAAGGTCAGAAATATTTGGCACAAGAAGAGTTTTGAAGTATAAAAATGGTTTTATTAGTCTCTTTTGAAGAGATTTAAAGTCAGGTTATCAAAGCTTTGTAACAGGAATGTGGTTTGTAACAGAATAACAGAATTGAGGAACTTGAGATGATTATGTGCAAGTGATGTTGTAATTCCAAATGTATCTTTTCCTTTCCTTCTTTGGTCCTATGACCCATAGGTCCTGAGCAGTTATTTCTTAGAGGAAATGTGATGGAGAGATATTTGGTCGTGGCCAATGTTATATTTGGATCTCTATCCAACAGCAAAAAAGGGACTATTTTGTCTTTTTTTTATGGGGGCAAGAATTCTCACCAATAACACCATTTATCTCAGTGGTGTTTAAAGAGAGGGCATTCCATCATCTTATGAAATAATGTGTCAATTTTCTTTTAATTGCATGGGTCATTTTTCTTTTAATTGCATGCAGTCTGTCAGAATGTGGTAGATTTCTATATCTTCTGTTTAATACTGCTGAGGGTGCAGCATTTAAATGGGCAAGCATAAAAGGGGAGGAATGCCAAAGAATTGAGTTGAACATACTCTCTGGGCACACATCGTGGAACTATAGTGGTCTAATTCTTTTATGCATCTCTTAATAGTTAGTATAAATTTCCCTTTCCCCATATTTAGTGTAAGGCTTTCCAGCCTCCCTGGGCAGTTTCCATAAAATCACTTGCTCAGACGACCATTCAGAACCAGGTAAGTTTATTGGAACGCATCAGGTATGACTAGGCCCCTACAGGGTCAAAGTTGCAAGTGCTAGCATTTCCAAAAGAGCAAGATTATAAACATTTCTACACAGCAGATGTCCATTACATGTTTTGAGAACCATGAGATAATCGTGTCAGGCCATGCCTCGCACAAGAACATCAAAAGGTCCCAAGAAGCTCGTTATTGCAATCTACAGAAGCCAAGGCCAGGGAAGCAGGAAGCAGGAGGGAGGCAGGGAGGGAATGAGAGTCAGCATGACATTCCAGCTTGGGGCCTGCTAGGAGTTACAACAGCCTGAACCAAAGTTAGCACAGATCTGCCTTGCTGCTTATACGAGCAAAAACAGAAGCACACAGAAAAGGAACATTACAATCCCTCACATTTAGTAGGGTATCCTTAGACAAACCAAAAAGTTGTACAATGTCTCTCACCCATGAATTGTATTTTGTAATAATTTAGTATTGATTAAGCAAGAGTTTTAAAAGCTTACAGTATGGCTTGTTAAAAAAATAACAAATAAGAAGAGTTAATTGTAGGTAGTCATTAATTCACGAGGAAATGACCTACCCTAAAGTCAATATTGCTTTTATCAATTTTACAATCAATTCCCCTTTCTTCCTAGCACCATCATTTAAACTTTGCTGCAATTTATGAGTATGACCTCATTGTACAGTATATCATAGACTTCCTGTTTTAAAATAAGAATTTGAATTAATTTCAACATGTACTTGTTTACTTTGGTTGTAATTAATAAATTAAGACAGAGGGCCTCTAGGGATGGGATATTTTAGCCACATGATTGCAAAACTTATTAATTCCTTAGTAATGTTATTATCTTAAATACCAGAAGGAAGCAATTATTTTCCCACATGTGGTTAAGTAGTTACTACTTCTTTATATTTGATACTGTCTGCAGTAGGGAAGGATGATAAGTTAACCTTTTGTGTAACAGCAATATTGCAAAACCAATCTGTAAACTCATTATCTGTTCAATTTTATAATAAAAGTAAATGGACAGAGACCAATTTGATAACAAGAATAATAAAACGTTTATAACTCACTTTTTAATTTTTTCCCTAGGCAAAAAAGCCACATCTTTTCATTGCATCAAATGTTGGAACTGGGAGCTACAAAAATACTTATAGATAAATAAGGTGTTTTCCTTTCTTGTAAAGTATCATGAGAAAATATTGAGGCAGGACAAGAGTTTGAGGAAAAGGGTTTTCAGATATTAAAATAATTCCAAACAGAAACATTATTCTGTGTAATGTAACATCCCATATTAATTCAAGCATAAAACCCATTAATATACATTGAAACATTTGGATCTCAAAATTAGAATCTTAACAAGTGGGGCACTGACAAGGACTTGTGGGGGCATCTAATTTCCCCCTCTCCCACTATTTCCTCTTCTCTTCCATGAATGCCCCCGTAGTCTCCCTCATTTTCATGCTTCCTTCTCTCCTTCCCACACACCAGACACCCTACTTTTATTTGCCCTCTGTCTCCAGCTTTCCCTCCTTCACTCCCCCTGCCAGCCTCTTCCTTGGACAACTGTGGCTGAGTTGCACAGTGCTGGCTGGGCTAAACACAGTTGTGCAGTGATGAACCTGGAAGGTCTTATGTGGGGAGCACCTTTTCCCTGTATCCCATGACTACACTATTGCCTCTTTCCCTCCTCCTGTCAGTCCCCTTACCTTTCCCTGCTTTGTTTTCTCCTTCCAAGCCACCAACCAACCTATCTTTTATCAACCTCCCTGTATAAGCTACATTTATACCCTACTGTTCTCCACAATGGAGACCCAAAACAGCTCACATCATTCTCATTGCCTCAGTCTTATCCTCACAAAATCCTCTGAGGTAAATCAGGCTGAGAATATGCAACTGGGCCAGCGTCACCCAGTGAGTACCATGGCAGAATGAAGGCTTGAAACTTGATCTCCCAGATCCTAGTCTGAAATTCTAACCACTATACCACACTGGCTTTAATGGGCTGGCTGCTGTTTAACAGTAGCAAGCAACTAGGCCTGGATGAGTCATGCAAGTCTTGTGGCAGCAAGTCACCTGGTGACTCAAAAGGGCCTTGCCCCTCCTCCTGCCTTTTACTGATAGAAACCAAAGCTTGAAGGCTTGCAATACTGTTGTGGTTGCCTAACAATGGCCATTTTTTAAAGCTACAGACACTCATTTTATCATTTGTGTGTGTGTTGGGGGGGTTAACCCTCCAATGTAATTTTTTTTTTTTAAGATTGCAGATTTTCCTGCCAACCTGGGTTTTTTCCTGAAATTTGTAGAAAGTTCATAGCTTCAGTCTCTGGAATTTTAGGTATCCACAGATGGGGCCACAGTGAGTATTAGATATATTGATTATTTAACTTGAATTTAGTTCTGATCTCGAGGTGGTACTTAAAAAATTGACTTGTGGACAGTAAGGGAAAGGAAAAGCTGCAGAAGAAATTCTTGCCACAAGGATTTCTGCTTTTTATCCTAGCACATTAGCCGTTTAGCAGGTACATGATAGGGTGAAAATCAAGATGGTATGGAGTATGCTCAACCTATTAAACGTATGCTTGACATGTAGCTTTCAAAAAGAAGTACCAGAAAAAAGGTAGCAATGCTATATACATACATGTGGAAAGTCATACACTATATATATTTTATACCTTGTAATACCAGATCTGTGAGACATAAAACTGTACTCCTCTCAGGGATGCTGGGGGAGGAGAAAATTAGTCTTACTTGTATAACTGAAAACTGATTAGATGAAAATGACAGGGTTTGTCTTAACTGAATTAACACCTCCTGGTTACATGGTCTTTCATCCATCCTGCAGAACTGTAGTTAGATACAGTTGATATGAATTGTTGCTCACTATGGCTTTGCCTCAGGATCAGTTTCCATGCCATGGATCAATCCTCCAGTCTGAAAAATGGTTGTACAGATTAATCACCCTAAGCCCTTTCCTACTTTCTTAACTAAGCATTCTCCTCCCCATTACACACATTTATGGCCCTTTTAATTCAGTGAGAAAAAGAAGGAACACATGAAGGAGAAAAAATCTAAGGAGCAGCACAATGTGGTCAATGAGTACACAAAAGGTTATGGAAGAGAGTTCCAAGAAGCAATTCATTCAGTGGCTGATGCAAGTGGAAGATTCCAGAATCAAAGTGGATTAATATGGAGCAAAAAGCTATAGGCATCAAATGTGGCTAAAAGCTGATAATGTCTCACATTCACGATATCAATTTTAATTTTATTTTGAAGTCACTGAGAAGATCCACATTCTGTTCATCTTTTAAATTAGAGTTGGTAAACTCAGTGCACTAACAAAGAACTCAAATAGGTTTTCAACTTCTTTCTGCAGTATAAGAGCACCTTTAAATTGAGATTCTCTCTGTTGTGTTACATCTTTTGACCTGTTTCCTAGATGATGTTCAGGAATTTACCGTATTTTTTGCTCCATAGGACACACCTTTCCATAAGGCGCACCTAGTTTTTAGAGGAGGAAAACAAGAAAAAATCTTGTTTTCCTCCTCTAAAAACTTGTCCTATGGAGTGAATGCCCTGGGAGGCGGGCGGGCGCACAGAGCGGGCTGGGAGGTGGGTGCGGGTGCCAAACTGGCTCTTTGCATCCCCCCCTTCCCAGCTGGGAGGCGGGCAGGCGCTCAGAGCAGGCTGGGAGGCAGGCGGGTGGGCGCTTGGGCTGGGAGGCAGGTGGGCGCTCAGAGCGGGCTGGGAGGCAGGCGGGCGGGTGCTTGGGCTGGGAGGCGGGCGGGCGCTCAGAGCGGGCTGGGAGGCGGGCGGGCGCTCAGAGCGGGCTGGGAGGCGGGCAGGCGCTCGGGCTGGGAGTTGGGCTGGCGCTCAGAGTGGGCTCTGTGCTCCCCCCCGCTTCCCAGCAGGGAGGAGGGCAGGTGCTCAGAGCGGGCTGGGAGGCGGGCGGGCAAGCCAAGCTGGCTCTATGCTCCCCACCTGCTTCCCAGCTGGAGGCAGGCAGGCGCTCAAAGCGGGCTGGGAGGCAGGCGGGCGCTCAGAGCTGGCTGGGAGGTGGGCGGGCGCTCCAAGTCGGCTCTGTGCTCTCCCCCCCCCCCGCTTCCCAGCTGGAGGCAGGCAGGTGCACAGAGCGGGTTGGGAGGCGGGCGGGCGCACCAAGCTGGCTCTGTGCTCCCCCCCCGCTTCCCAGCTGGAGGCAGTCAGGCGCACGGAGCCGGCTGGGAGGCGGGCGGGCGCTCAGAGCGGGCTGGGAGGTGGGCGGGCGGGCGCGCCAAGCCGGCTCTGTGCTCCCCCCCCCGCTTCCCAGCTGGAGGCAGGCAGGCGCACAGAGCGGGCTAAGCCAGCGCACAGAGCAGGCTGGGCGCGCTGGAACGGCGCGAGGCGGCTTTCCCTGGCCGCCTCCCAGCGCGCCCAGCCAGCTCTGTGCGCACATTCACTCCATAAGACGCACCGACATTTCCCCTCACTTTTGAGGAGGAAAAAAGTGTGTCTTATGGAGCGAAAAATACGGTATGTTGTGGCTGGTGTCACTTGCCTAGCAGCCCTTTAGCTTCTACTAGGTATGTCTTCTGTGGCATGTCTTTCTTTGGAGGTATTCTGTTAGGGCTTTGTTATCTCTGAGGATGGATTTCTTTAAGCTTTAAAAAGTACTTTTGCACTGGAGAGCATCCATTTGTTTTGCCACTGCCCCTGGCTTTCTTTGCCCTGCATATTTCTACTACACCCCCAGGGTTAAGTTTTGTCTGGTTTTTCTTTTCAACATGCTGTGATATTTAACAAGTGATTCACACAGCTCCCCAAATTCACATTTGTGCTCATAGCTCTAAATCAGTCACTGCTGGGGCTACTGTCTTTCACTCTGAGTTCTAGTGAAGACTTTGGGCCCTTTATATGTAACATTTCTTCTAGGAGTAGAAAAGAGCAAGAGTCCAGTAGCACCTTAAAGACTAACAAAGACTGGACTCTTGCTCTTTTCTACTACTGCAGACAGACTAACACGGCTACCCACTGTGAATTTCTTTTAGGAGTGCAGTATGCTTCATATTTATTAATCAAAATGTTTTGCCTGGGAACAATAAATATTCCTTCTAAGACACAGATACAGTGATCTTTATTTTCAGGAATTCAGGCAGCTTCCAAACAGAAGAGTTCAACAGTTGCTTGACAATGAAAGTAAACATATTTTGTATGCTAGAATGTGCCTCCCAGAATAGTTCAGTTAGTTAACTGTTGCTTCACATTTTACAACTTAGACTTTGTTTTTCCCTCTAATTTGAGCTGTCATCAAACTATAAAAGTATTAAATGTTACTCTGGCTACTTCAACTGGGAAACATACATTTTTTTTACCCTCTCATTGCCAATAAAATACAGCTCATACACCTCATTCATACTTCTTTGAAGAATTTTTTCCAAGCTTTTCTAAGTTATTTTCCTGGTCCTTTCCCTTCTTTCTTCGTCTTCTTTTTTTGTACTTCGCTTTACTTTCCACCTCCTCTGTCTTTATGTAAGATTTGTTGCTGGAAACCTCATAAAATGATGCCAAAGGAGAATAAACTGGAAATAAAAGAAAACTCATAGAACAAAATGGATGCTGTGCTAGTTTTCAGTTCTCCCATGACTTCCTCCCCAAACTGCTTCCTTTCAAGAACTCTTTAGTCTGTTGGTGGAAAATGTTGAAGAAAGAAAAATACTGTATCATCAAAAAAGAAAATGTATATATGCCTTCTCACAGCCAAAACAAATTGGCTTGAGCCAGTAGTTCACTGAAGAGCAGATTGTGATTAGAGGCTGTTTTCCAGTCAGAAGCAGCTGGACACTGCCACATGACTCTCATTCTTTGCTTTCTGGAGAAGTAGTACTAGTAAAGAAGTTCACAACATTTAGTGGAAGCATGCTTATGACAATTTTCTTTTTTTATTTCTCTGTTCTATATGTTTTAGAAGTTAGAAATAATGGTGGAGAGAGTGCGAAAGCATTATCTGGGGGAAGAAAGAAGAAGAGGTAGGGGGAAATCCTTAATGGTGGGGAAGAATTAAAGAAGAAACAGGAAAGAGACAAGAAAAAAGCAGTTTAGTCTCCTGTAGGTGTAGTGATGTAGGAGGAAAGCAGAGCATGGGAAGTTGATCTAGCAGATGTTCCAATAGTGTAGAGTAGTATAGTGGTTAAGAGAGGTGGTTTGGAGAGGTGGACTCTGATCTGGAAACCGGGTTTGATTCCCCACTCCTCCACATGAGCGGCGGAGGCTAATCTGGTGAACTGGATTAGTTTCCCCACTCCTACACATGAAGCCAGCTGGGTGACCTTGGGCTAGTCACACTCTCTCAGCCCCACTTACCTCACAGGGTGTCTGTTGTGGGGAAGGGAAGGTGATTGTAAACCGGTTTGATTCTGCCTTAAGTGGTAGAGAAAGTCGGCATATAAAAACCAGCTCTTCTTCTTCTTGTAGTTTCTTAAAACAATGGATTTTGGATACAAGGACTTATTATTACGTGTTTTGGGGAACATTTTGAGAAGACAGACCATGTATCATTATTCTTCAAGATCAATGAGTCTAGTCAGCTCAGCATTTCTACATGCTATTGTCAGAAACAATTATATAGGCCAATGTACTAAATGTGCATGTCAAAGATAAAGTCCTTTTTGCTTAAAAAAGATGGGTGAATGGGATTACGTTGTACATGAAATATGACAATAAAATCACATATGTGTAATGTATAAATAAGAAAAGCATAGACTATGTGAAGAATTTCAAAAATTGTCAGCTGGGCTTGGTGCTCATTTGCATATCTATGAGAAAAAGCAAGAAGAGGTTGACTGAATTCCAGAACTGTATTGGGGCAGGTGATGGTGGAACTTGGAACAGAAAACACATCCTGCCAACTTTCTGTTACAAGACTTACTCCACTATACTGTTGGCCAGCTGAGCAGGAAGTCTGGACTTGCAGTGGAAAGCAGGCCAAGCACACTTTTCCAAGCCCCCCATCACCTGGCCGAGGGGAGGGTTTCAGCAGAAAGCAGGCAGGATGACCACTCCTAGCCTCCCTTGCCCAATTTCTGGCTACATAATAGGGAGTCTGGGCATAGAACAGGAAGCATTATGGAAATGCTCCTCTCTCAGTTTCCTCACTGGCTGGCCAGCAGTGCAGGGAGAGGCCTGCAGTACATCTCTTCCAAGCTACCTCTGACCAGGCTGCTGCTGTGATGGCGTGTTGCAAGACCACATTCACTTTTGTTTGTTTGTTTGCCTTGGGGTTGCTTCTCTGTTTGGGGGTTCTTTTGAAATAAAACTCCATTTTTAGGGTTTTTTTTTTTTTACTTTTCTGGTAACCTGGGGATTTCTCCAGGTTTCCCTTTCTGTATCTGGCCCCACTGTATGTATTTTTATCCACTTTCTGTGGCCAAGTTCAGAATTAGATATATGATAGCTGTAGTTATACTTTTGAATATCATTATGAACCAGGACATCTCACTGTGCTGATCTTTGAGTTTATTAAATGGTATAGTACTACTGAGAGAGAACCATGATGCCAGCTAATTAGTGGGTTAGATCATCACCTTGGTTTGTGAGGTCAATGAATTTGAAATCCAATTTTTTTTTACAAAAAATCACTTCTTGCTGACTATATAACTGAAAAAGATCTGTACATTGACCTTGTGTGAGCTCTTGACCCATTGAACCAGAAATCACCACAGAGACAGTCAGAATCCAAGCAGATGGCTTTACTGGTCAAATAGGCATTACAGTGCATTAAGGATAAGATGACAGCTATGAGCTGTCTTGCTCGTTATTCAGAAATATAAGGCAGAGAAACGGCGTGAGATTACAAAGCACAAACAAAGCGTTATTTCCCAGGAGTGGCGTTCCCAGGCTTTGGTATGTGAAGCCGTCCTTGAGGCCTGGACGGTTCAGCAGAGAAACGAAAGAAAACACTAAACCGAGATAACAGCCTGACATCCTGCTCCCCTTAAGGCCCCCTCCCATCCGGCAAGGGGGCTGGTCTATCTGGGTAGGCATTGTGAAAGGCGTTGACAAGTTTGGGGGCGGAGACATCTCGTGCGCGAACCCATTCGTCATAGGCAGGGGGGAAGTGTTTCCAGAGGATCAGGTATTGCAAGGCCCCATGGTGTATGCGGGAATCCAGGATTTTGGAGACTTCGAAATGTTCTTCCCCCCCCCCACCATTATGGGATGTTCAGGAGGCGGCTCCGGGTGCCATTGCGGGGAAGCAACATGGGGCTTTAGAAGGCTGATATGGAAAACGGGGTGCACACGTCTCAGAGTTTTGGGGAGTGACAGTTCCACCGTGACAGGGTTTATGATGCGGATGATGGGAAATGGGCCAATGTATTTAGCATTGAGCTTATGGCACGGACGGGTGGAGCGCAGGTTCTTGGTGGAAAGGTATACCAAGTCACCCACTTGCAGGTCCCCACCGGGGGAACGATGCTTGTCAGCCTGCGCCTTGTATTTGCGCTTGGCTCGGTCTAAGTTGCTAACCAGCCAGGGCCATGTTGTACGGAGGGTATGTGCCCAAGAGGCAGTGTCGGTATCCCCCTCCCCCTCCAATCCTTCTATTGGGGTGATAGGACCGAAGTCTTGTCCATATACCGCATAAAACGGACTGAAACCTGTGGACTGATGTACAGCATTATTGTAAGCATATTCTGCAAAAGGCAACAGTTCCACCCTGTCATCTTGGTGGTAATTGACATAACAGCGCAAGTAACATTCAAGTACAGCATTGACACGTTCGGTTTGACCATCCATTTGGGGATGGTAAGCACTAGACAATCCTTGCTCAACCCCCACCAATTTGAGAAAAGCTTTCCAAAACTTAGCAATGAAACTACTTCCACGGTCGCAGATTATCTTGCGCGGAAACGAATGTAGTCTAAAGACATGTGATACGAAGAGGCGGGCTAACTTCTGAGCGGAGGGGATCCCCGCACATGGAACCAAATGTATTTGCTTAGAAAATAAGTCAGTGATAACCCATAACACAGTCTTTCCCCCGCTGAGAGGGAGATCCGTCATAAAATCCATAGCAATCACTTCCCAGGGTTTGCTGGGTATTTCAAGTGGTTGCAGTAGTCCTGGGGGCTTGCCTTGAGATCGTTTGACTGTGGCGCAAACAGGACAGCTGCGAATAAAAGAGTCAATGTCAGAACGCATTCCCCCCCACACCAGAATTGTCTGCGCAACAGGTGAAGGGTCTTGAGGAACCCAAAGTGTCCAGCTGTTTTTACTCCATGAGCCAGGTGTAAGACGTTTTTCCGGAGCGTTTTGGGCACATATAATTTCGAGTTTTTGTACCAAGAGCCTCCTTGTTCGATTACACCAGGAGGTAGGGTTTGAGTAGAGCATTCCATAAGGCATTGTTCCCAAAGGGAATTTAAGAATGATTCGGAGACGGGAACCCCCCCTTGTTTACGGTAGCAGTAGGAGCAGTTATGGGGGATGACAAGGGGGTAGTGCTTACGTGCGGAGGTGTGCTGATTGCAGGCGGCTGGGCTGCCGGTTGGGTTGGAGGAGCTGAAGCGCCGGTTATCGTGAGCTTCCGTGGTGGGGTGCAGACTGCAGGCGGCTGGGCAGCCGGTTGGGTTGGAGGAGCTGGAGCGCCGGTCATCGTGAGTTTCTCTGGTGGGGGCAGCTGGGCGGTCGGTAGAGCTGGAGGAGCTTGCGCACCGACTACTGCGTGCTTCCGCTGGGGCAGCGTCTGGGATCGAGTTTGTACAGCCAGTACGGGTAAGGCTTCTCTTTGCGCGGGCGTAAATAAAGAGTCTGTTGGCCGATCGAGTTTCGCCGGATATTGAGGTAACCGGGAAAGAGCATCTGCGAGAACATTTTGTTTTCCTGGGACATGTTTCAGGACAAAACGAAACTGAGCAAAGAATTCCGCCCAACGCTGTTGTTTTGCGGATAACTTATGGGTTCCCGTGAGGGCGGCTAGATTCTTGTAATCGGTCCAAACTTCGAAGGGGACCTTAGACCCTTCCAGGAATTGTCTCCATAGAGTAAGTGCATGGTAGATGGCTGAGGCTTCTTTCTCCCAAATGGGCCAGTTCAATTGGGAGTGCGCAAATTTCTTTGAGAAGTAAGCGCAGGGGTGAAGGAGACCATCTGGTCCTCTTTGGAGTAGGGCCCCTCCCATAGCTACGTCGGAGGCATCGACTTGCACAATGAACATTCGATTTGGGTCTGGGTGCTGTAGCACAGGTTCCGACGTGAAAAGGCATTTGAGGGCTACAAAGGCGGTCTGGCATTGATCAGTCCATAGTATCCTAGCGGAGGGTAATGTAGCAGAGCTTCCTTTACCCTTGGTTTTTAGAAGGTCGGTGATGGGCAGTGCTACTTGGGCAAAGTTAGGAATAAATCCGCGGTAGAAATTAGCAAAGCCCAGAAACTGTTGTACTTGCTTGCAGTTGGAGGGAGGAGTCCAATCGAGGACGGATTGGACCTTTGCCGGGTCCATGCTAAGGCCATGGTGGGAGATTATATATCCCAAGAAGGTTATTTTGCTCTGGTGAAATTCGCATTTAGCTAGCTTAGCAAAGAGTTGGTGATTGCGCAGGCGGTGCAGAACTTCTCGGACCAAAGTGACGTGCTCCTCCATGGTTTTTGAATAAATAAGAATGTCATCCAAATAAACTACTACTCCGCGGTACAGTAAATCATGGAGGATTTCGTTGATGAGTTGCATGAAGACCCACGGGGCACCTTTTAACCCGAAGGGCATCACAAGGAATTCAAACATTCCAAAACAGCTAGAGAAGGCAGTGAGGGGTTCGTCCCCCTCGCGGATACGGACGCGGTAGTAGGCTTCCACTAGGTCTAATTTGGAGAATATACGTCTCTCTTGCAGTTGTCCTAAGATGTCTGAAATCAGCGGAATAGGATAAGCTTTGGCTTGAGTAACTGCATTGAGTTTTCGAAAATCAATGCAGAGACGTAGGTTGCCCTCCTTTTTTCGGACAAAAAACGCGGGGGCTGAGTTGGGAGCATTCGACGGGCGAATAAATCCCCTGGCAAGGTTTTTGTCTAGAAAGTCTCGTAGTACAGAGCGCTCGGAAGCGCTCATAGGGTAGATTTTACTCTTGGTTGATGTGCAGTCTTTCACCACTTCAATTGTACAGTCAGTGGCTCGGTGGGGGGGGGGTAAGGCATCACATTCTTTAATGTTAAAGACATCTGCAAAGTCCTGGTATACATCAGGTAGGGACGGCGGTGCTGAGACATCGGAGATTAATGCCGGAGCTGGTGGAGACAGCACCGCAACTTGCTGCATTTGGGGTTGGCAAAAGAGATCGTGTTCGTCTCCCAGTCTATACTGGGACTATGGCCTTTAATCCAGTTAATTCCAAGGACCACTTCAAATCGGATAGGGGCTATGGTAAAGTCTATTTGCTCCCAGTGGGAGCCAATTCCCATCTCTACCCCTATAGTGCGATGATCAACTGGGCCCCCCTTGAAATGGCTTCCATCCATTTGGGCAAATCGGACGGGGGCTGGTAAAGCCTCGGACTTGACTTTGAGTGCTGCAAATGTGGCCTCATTGATGAGAGTGCGACCGCAACCGGAGTCAATGAGTGCCTTAACGGGTAGTTGGGGACCACCTTCATAGTGTTGTAAAACTGCGTCCACATAAACGGTGGTTTCCACTTCCTTTACTTTAGTGGGAGCTTTCGGTTTAGCAGGAGAATCTGCAGAGGTCTGTGGAGACGCTCCACTCACCACAGACCGGAGCCGTTTTTTGACAAGTCAAGGGGGGTATCCAGGTTTAAAGCTGGAGAATTCCATGGGTTCTCTTCGTCCGAAGAAGGAAGGTTGTCCCCCAATGGGGCATTTGTAATCCGGGACCCGGCGGGGTTATTTGATGTAGGAAGGATAGATGAATCCTCAACGTGAAGTGCAGAGGGTGTGGGTCTTCCCGGCGCTGCGCTGCGGGTGGCCGCGGTGCCTCTGCGTTGAGGTCGTCCTCTAGCTTGGGCTGTCATGCTGGGACGAAAGGGTTCAGGGCGATGTGGGCAGACTGCTGCAAAGTGGCCCTGTTCCCCACAAGTGAGGCAAGCACCTCTTTGAAATCGGGTTTCGCGGTCCTGGGGTGGACGCGCGGATTCCCGTGGATTGGGAGGCGGTGCCTTGGGCTGGGGCTTTTGGGCGCTTCTCTCCTTGTTTTTGTGGCGGACAAGGGAAATAAAGCGCCGGCGGCTTTCCACTTCTTCGGCTAATAGGATCCAATCCTCGAGGGTGTCGGGATCACCCCGCATATACGACCAGTTCAGAATGTCAGGGTGTAAGGCTTCCCTGAAATGGTGAATTAGGGTGGCTTCGGGCCAGCCCACAATTTTGCTTGCTAGTCTTTGAAATTCATCGGCAAACTCTTGAACTGGAGTAGAGCCCTGTCTTAGTTGTAGAAGCTCTGCTTTGGCTCGTTCCCCCAGAAAGGGGTCCTCAAATCTCCTCCGTAAGGCAGTCATGAAATTATTGAGGGAACGGATGGAGCGGGATCTGGTGTCGAACTGGAGGACCATCCAGTCGGCTGCTTTGCCTGTCAAAAGGGAAGCCACATAGCGAACCCGGCTGTCCTCTTTAGGAAAGAACTGTCCTTGTTCTCGCATATAGCTGTCCACCTGATGCAAGAAACAGGGTAGGGTTTCGAGAGATCCATCGTAAGTAGTTTTCAACTTGAGTTGTTTCCAAGGACCGGGCATAGGTTGGCCCGGCAGCACGGGTGCCCTGGGTGCAGGTAAAACGGGACCTCCGGGAGCCGGAGGCTGCGCAGGCACATTAGCAGGTGGCTGGGCTGGTACTCCCTGAACCGGTACTGCGGCCCCCTGTAGAACGGGTTGTGCCTGGGTTGTCAGGGCCTGCTGTAACTGCCTGTTGTCCTGAAGCAAACGTTCCATTAGCTCCTGGAGTTGATCAACACGGCCAGATAGCTCTCGATTCTGAGCTCGTAACAGGTGAATGTCCTCTCCTGGGCCACCTGTACGATAAGGTTTGCTTGTCCTAAAACTCGTGGCCCATTGAGAACTGTCCCCATACAAGTCCTCTTCCTCAGACTCGTCAGAGTCTAGGCGTCGTTCCGCGAGGCGGCGTGCGCGTTGGGTCGTGCGCGACGGGGCAAATACCGGGGAAAAGGACAGACCCACCGGAGGACCGCTCCATCCGGAGTCTTTGGGGCGGCCGCCTGTCCGCGCCCGATCCGCAGCCAACTGCAGTTCTTTATCCCTTGCGGCTTGAGCCTCGGCTTCCGCCTTAGCCGCTTCAGCAGCTTCCTTATCCACGAGAACTTTTGCGCTTTCAAGTCTCAGAGCTGCAGCTGCGGTAACGTGCGGTAAAAGTTCCGTTTCCAGGAGTGTGAGTAGGGGGTCGGGTTCCCCACCTAGCAATGGATGCACTCGGAACGCAACCGCGGGTGCATCGGCTCCGAACGTCAAGGCCAAACGTTGAGCCAAGGTGGCAATCGTGGTATCCTTTGTACAATCCGCAAAGAGGAGAGCCGTCTGGATAGCGACCCTTTTGGCTTCAGCTTGACAGCTAGCTGCATCGGGTATCAAAGAAAAACCTGCCGGTGCGGCTCCTGCGATGGTACCTTTTCCCAAGGCAACAGGACGCGTTAGAGCCGTGGATGGGAGAGTCTCACGGGCAATAAGCTTATCCAATAAATCGGTCAGTATTTGTAAGTCCTCAGTTGCCAGCCGGGCATCATCTAGCAACTGATCAAAATCCTGGAGGTCTAAACGAAAATTAGTATCCTCCGACGTTAACATCCAGAGATCCCTCACCAGAGATTGCCACTGTGTCTGGACCAGTCCACTCAAGCGGCAAACCGCTGAATTAGTCCTAAAGAGTTCAGCTACTATGTCCTGTAGAAGGGTAGGATCCTTAGATGAGGACTCCAGGGTTCCAGGAAGCAGTAGTCACGGTTCACTCGGAGAGCGCCCTCCTAGCTCCCATCCGAGTGGCAGGCGAACCTTCCGGGGCTCCAGCCTGACTAAAGAATCGATGAAGAAGAGTGATAGCTGTCATAATGTGAGCTCTTGACCCATTGAACCAGAAATCACCACAGAGACAGTCAGAATCCAAGCAGATGGCTTTACTGGTCAAATAGGCATTACAGTGCATTAAGGATAAGATGACAGCTATGAGCTGTCTTGCTCGTTATTCAGAAATATAAGGCAGAGAAACGGCGGGAGATTACAAAGCAAAAACAGAGCGTTATTTCCCAGGAGTGGCGTTCCCAGGCTTTGGTATGTGAAGCCGTCCTTGAGGCCTGGACGGTTCAGCAGAGAAACGAAAGAAAACACTAAACCGAGATAACAGCCTGACACCTTGCTTACTTGGACATCTTTTATGGTATCTGTGGTTAGTTGCCTGTACTTTCCCAATTTGATGAGCTTATTAAATGGCAACCTTTGGCATAAGTAACTTCTACTAGAAGATGTCCATGCTAAAATGTCAGTTATCACATTTGAAAGAACTAAAGTGGGTACCTTGATTATCTAAACTAGAGGCCGGATGGCTAGAAAAAATTGTATCACTAACAGATATTAATAACAGCTTTAACTAAAGAACCTTTAAAAAGGAATGTACTTAAAATATCAGCCATTATAAAATATGGTCAATAATTGTTATTCAAGTATTATAGAACTTCCTTCTACCCTATGAAACATATGCACATTCCTCAAGTTCTCATAGACATCTATTATTATTGCATCTTTCCCGCCACAAATTGGGAACTATTAAAGTAACATTATAGAGCCTTACTAACACATGGAGTTGAGGAAATATACTTCTCTATGGGCAGAGGCAGCAAAGCATTTTGTCCGCGGATGCGAAATAATAAGAGCTGACACCAGAGCTGGGATAATAAAAGGGCCAACTTTATTTTTATTGTTCAAGAGGGATCTGCAGCGCACACAACCAAAACATCCCCAATAACTGATTGCAGTGTGGGCCATTGCGGGGATGCTGAAGAGTCAGGCCTCCTCTTGTTTTTTGCATCCTCATTCTTAGGGCGAGACCCATCCTGGCTCTGAGCTCTGAGCTGTCACGTGTGGTACAGCTCTTGCTCTTCCTTGCCAAGCCTTTTTAGTGCTCGAGGGAGGTGTGCCACGTCCAATCCACCCTAGCTGCGAGGTCTATAGGTAAAGGATAGTGGCACCCCTCAAGGAGTTCCTGTCCCAGGTCCCTGCCAGGCACCGAGGCCCCAGTCCTGGTCTGTTACTCCTTCATCTTCCAAACTGATGCCTCAGGGTGCTCACCGGAGTTTATGAAACCACCTTTTCCTGCACTGCTCCTGCCAAAGGGGGCAGATCAGCTTAATTCTTGGTCTGCCCCATGGCCCCACTTGCCCTTAAAGATTGCCATGAGGCCACGCTTCGGATCCCCCAAGAAGATGTCATAGCCGACATCTGAAAGGTGGACACCATCAGGCCTGTTCAAATGTGGAAAGAAATGCTTGATTTCCAGATGAGCAATATGCAAACCACCCATGGAAACTATCCCACGCCGTATTTCGCCATTCACTTTGGCCCGCGCCCTTTCCAAATGCCCTGGGTTCCACACACCCCTCCAGACCTCCCGCTGGAGCATGTCCGACCAAACCAACCGTACCCCTGGCACCAGTGTCCTCAGGTGTTCCAAGACCATCATGGCTTGCCAAACAATGGACTTCCCATCCCGTTTTCCTATGTCATTCTCACCCAAGTGAACGACGATTACATGAGGTGGGGGAGACACCGTCAGGTGGTCCTGGAGGGTTGGCAACAACTGCTCTCACTGCATGCCCCTTCTGCCCAGCCATGTAATCAGCATTGTCTCGATTACACCCAGCTGCGAGCTGAGGCCGCCCATGGTTGCCCGGCAGCTAGCCCAAAAGACAATGCTGTGGCCACAGATGAGAACCCGCCTCCTCCGGTGGAGCCCACCTGAAAAAAACAAAATGTCAGTGTGTTGCTGCAGAGGGTCCCTGCCCCAACCCCTTTCCTTGCAGCTGGGCCACTGATACCACGAGCCTGATGTAAGACCTAAAGGCAGAGGAACGCCACCTGCCAACCGACTTTACCATCTCATCACCCTGTCCCAAGGCTGCTGCTGTGGAGGCTGCTCCAATCCAAAATGAATGCATGCCAAAAAGGTGAGGGGGGGGCTCCCAGACTAGCTAACACTTTCTTCACCACCGCCCAGAACTGGTAGCTGGTAAGCAGCCTGCCATCGGTGTGCTGGAATAAAGGCCCAACCCCCTGGTGTGAGCTCTTGACCCAAAGAACCAGAAATCACCACAGAGACACTTAGAATCCAAGCAGATGGCTTTTACTGGTCAAATAGGCAATACAGTGCATTGAGAATAAGATGACAGCTATAAGTGACTTGCTCGTTAGTTGGCACTATAAAGCTTGAAAACGGCGGGAGATTACAAAGCACACAAAGCATACACACTTTCCCAGGAGTAGCGTTCCCAGGCTTTGGTATGTGGAGCCGTCCTTGAAGTCTGGATGGTTCAGCAGAGGAACAGAGGCAACATAGAAACCGAGATAACAGCCTGACATCCTGCTCCCCTTAAGGCCCCCTCCCATCCTGCAAGGGGGCTGGCCTGTCTGGGTAGGCTAAGTGAAAGGCGTTGACGAGTTTGGGAGCGGAGACATCTCGTGCGCGAACCCATTCGTCATAGGCAGGGGGGAAGTGTTTCCAGCGGACCAAGTATTGCAAGACCCCACGGTGAATACGGGAGTCTAGGATTTTGGAGACCTCGAAATGTTCTCCCCCCCCCACCATTATGGGCTGTTCAGGAGGTAATTCTGGATGCCATTGCTGAGAAGCAAAATGGGGTTTCAGGAGGCTGATGTGGAAAACGGGGTGCACACGCCTTAAGGTTTTTGGGAGAGATAGTTCCACCGTGACAGGATTTATGATGCGAGTGATGGGGAATGGGCCAATGTACTTAGCATTGAGCTTATGGCACGGACGGGTGGAACGCAGGTTTTTAGTGGATAGGTATACCAGGTTACCCACTTGTAGATCTCCACCGGGGGACCGATGTTTATCAGCCTGTGCTTTGTATTTGCGCTTGGCTCGGTCAAGGTTGCTAATCAGCCAGGGCCATGTGGTGCGGAGGGTGTGTGCCCAAGAGGCAATGTCGGTATCCCCCTCCCCCTCCAAATCTTCTACTGGGGTGATAGGACCGAAGTCCTGTCCATATATTGCATAAAACTGGCTGAAACCAGTGGACTGATGTACAGCATTATTGTAAGCATATTCTGCAAAAGGCAACAGTTCTACCCAGTTATCTTGGTGGTAATTGACATAACAGCGCAAATAACATTCAAGTACAGCATTAACACGTTCGGTTTGGCCATCCGTTTGGGGATGGTACGCACTAGACAATTCCTGCTCCACCCACACCAATTTGAGAAAAGCTTTCCAAAACTTTGCAACAAAACTACTGCCGCGGTCGCAGATTATCTTGCGCGGAAACGAATGTAGTCTAAAGACATGTGACACGAAGAGGCGGGCCAATTTCTGAGCGGAGGGGATCCCCGCACATGGAACCAAATGTATTTGCTTAGAAAATAAGTCAGTGATAACCCATAAAACAGTTTTTCCCCCGCTGAGAGGGAGATCCGTCAAAAAATCCATAGCAATTACTTCCCAGGGTTTGGAGGGTGTTTCAAGTGGTTGCAGTAGTCCTGGGGGCTTGCCTTGAGACCGCTTGACTGTGGCGCAAACAGGACAGCTGCGAATAAAAGAGTCAATATCTGAACGCATTCCCCCCCACCAAAATTGTCTGCGCAACAGGTGAAGGGTCTTTAGGAACCCAAAGTGTCCAGCGGTCTTTACTCCATGGGCCGAGTGTAAGACGTCTTTTCAGAGAGCTTTGGGTACATACAATTTCGAGTCTTTGTACCAAGAGCCTCCTTGTTCGATTACACAAGGAGGCAGGGTTTGATTAGAGTGTTCCATAAGGCAGTGTTCCCGAAGGGACTTTAAGAAAGAATCGGAGACGGGAACCCCCCCTTGTTTAAAGGGGCAGTAGGAGCAGTTAGGGGGGTTGACGAGGGGGAAGCGCTTACGTGCTGCGATGCGCAGACTGCAGGCGGCTGGGCGGCCAGCTGGGTTGGAGGAGCTGGAGCGTCGGTCATCGTGGTTTTCCGTTGCGGAGGCAGCTGGGCAGCCGGTAGGGTTGGAGGAGTTTGCACTCTGGTGACTGTGTGTTGTCGCTGGGGCAGCGTTTGGGATCGAGTTTGTACAGCCAATACGGGTAGGGCTTCCCGTTGTGCGGGCGTAAATAAAGAGTCTGTTGGCCGATCGAGTTTCGTCGGGTATTGAGGCAATCGGGAGAGAGCGTCAGCGAGAACGTTTTGTTTTCCTGGAACATGCTTCAGGACAAAACGAAACTGAGCAAAGAATTCCGCCCAACGCTGTTGTTTCGCGGATAACTTATGGGTCCCTGTGAGGGCGGCTAGATTCTTGTGATCAGTCCAAACTTCGAAGGGAACTTTAGACCCTTCCAGGAATTGTCGCCATAGAGTAAGTGCATGGTGAACAGCTGAGGCTTCTTTCTCCCAAATGGGCCAGTTCAATTGGGAGTGCGCAAATTTTTTAGAGAAGTAAGCGCAGGGGTGAAGGAGACCATCTGGTCCTCTTTGCAGTAGCCCCCCCCCCATAGCTACGTCGGAGGCATCGACTTGTACAATGAACATTCGGTTAGGGTCTGGGTGCCGTAGCACAGGTTCTGATGTGAAAAGGTGTTTGAGGGCTACAAAGGCGGTCTGGCATTGATCCGTCCACAGTATCTTAGCGGAGGGCAATGTGGCAGAGTTCTCTTTACCTTTGGTTTTCAGAAGGTCGGTGATGGGCAGTGCTATTTGGGCGAAGTTAGGAATAAATCCACGGTAGAAATTAGCAAAGCCCAGAAACTGTTGTACTTGCTTGCGGTTGGAGGGAGGTGTCCAATCGAGGACGGAACGGACTTTGGCCGGGTCCATGCTAAGGCCATGGTGGGAGATTATATATCCCAAGAAAGTTATTTTGCTCTGGTGAAATTCGCATTTAGACAGTTTTGCAAAGAGCTGGTGGTTGCGTAGGCGGTGTAGAACTTCTCGGACCAATGCGACGTGCTCGTCCATGGTTTTTGAATAAATAAGAATGTCGTCTAAATAAACCACCACCCCGCGGTATAGTAAATCATGAAGGATTTCGTTGATGAGTTGCATGAAGACCCCCGGGGCTCCTTTTAACCCGAAGGGCATCACAAGGAATTCAAACATTCCAAAGCAGCTAGAGAAGGCAGTGAGGGGTTCGTCCCCCTCGCAGATACGGACGCGGTAGTAAGCTTCTACTAGGTCCAATTTAGAGAAAATACGTCCCTCTTGCAGTTGTCCCAAAATATCTGATATTAGTGGTTTAGGATAGGCGTTGGCTTGAGTAACTGCATTGAGTTTTCTGAAGTCAATGCAGAGGCGTAGGTCGCCCTCCTTTTTTCGGACGAAAAACGCGGGGGCTGAGTTGGGAGCATTCGAGGGGCGAATGAACCCTCTGGCAAGGTTTTTGTCTAAAAAGTCCCATAGTACAGTGCGCTCGGAAGTGCTCATAGGGTAGATTTTACTCTTGGTTAGTGTGCAGTCCTTCACCACTTCAATTGCACAGTCAGTGGTCCGGTGGGGGGGTAAGGCATCACATTCTTTAATGTTGAAGACATCCGCAAAGTCCTGGTATACAGGAGGGAGGGATGGCGGTGATGGGACATCGGAGATTAATGCTGGAGCGGGTGGAGATTGTAGCGCAACTTGTTGCCGGTGCTGGTCGCATTTGGGGTTGGCAAAGGAGATCGTGTTCGTCTCCCAGTCTATACTGGGACAATGACCTTTAATCCAGTTAATTCCCAGAACCACTTCAAAACGGATAGGGGCTATGGTAAAGTCTATTTGCTCCCAGAGGGAGCCAATTCCCATCGCCACCCCTATGGTGCGATGATCAACTGGGCCCCCCTGGAAATGGCTCCCGTCCATTTGGGCAAATTGGACGGGGGTTGGTAAAGCCTCGGACTCGACTTTGAGTGCTGCAAATGTGGCTTCGTTTATGAGAGTGCGACTGCAACCGGAGTCAATGAGTGCCTTAACGGGTAGTTGGGGACCACCTTCATGGATTTGTAAAATTGCGTCCACATAAACGGTGGTTTCTACTTCCTTTACTTTAGTGGGAGCATTCGGTTTAGCAGGAGAATCTGCAGAGGTCTGTGGAGACACTCCACTCACCACAGACCGGAGCCGTTTTTTGACAAATCAAGGGGGGATTCCAGGTTTAAAGCCGGAGAATTCCATGGGTTCTCTTCATCAGAAGAGGGAAAGTTGTCCCCCAATGGGGCACTTGTAATCCGAGACCCGGCGGGGTCATTCGATGTAGGCAGGATGGCTGAGTCTCCAGCGTGAAGTGCAGAGGGTGTGGGTCTTCCCGGCGCTGCGCTGCGGGTGGCCTCTGCGTTGTGGTCGTCCTCTGGCTCGGGTTGTCGTGCTGGGACGAAAGGGTTCAGGGCGGTATGGGCAGACTGCTGCAAAGTGGCCCATTTCCCCACAAATGAGGCAGGCACCTCTTTGAAATCGGGTTTCGCGATCCTGGGGTGGACGCGCAGGTTTCCGTGGATTGGGGGGTGGTGCCTTGGGCTGGGGCTTCTGGACGCTTTTCTCCTTGTGTTTTTGGCGGACAAGGGAAATAAAGCGTCGGCGGCTTTCCACCTCTTCGGCTAATAGAATCCAATCCTCAAGAGTTTCGGGATCACCCCGCATGTACGACCAGTTCAGAACGTCAGGGTGTAAGGCTTCCCTAAAATGGTGAATTAGGGTGGCTTCGGGCCAGCCCACAATCTTGCTTGCCAGTCTTTGAAATTCATCGGCAAATTCTCGAACTGGGGTAGAGCCTTGTCTTAGTTGTAACAGTTCCGCTTTGGCTCATTCCCCCAAAAAGGGGTCCTCAAACCTCCTCCGTAGAGCAGTCATGAAATTGTTGAGGGAACGGATAGAGCGGGATCGGGTGTCGAATTGGAGGACCATCCAGTCGGCTGCTTTACCCGTCAAAAGGGAAGTGTCAGGCTGCTATCTCGGTTTCGTTATTGCCTCTGTCTCTGCGCTGTATTGTCTGCCCCCCAAGGTCGCATACCTAGGCCTGGGAACTCAGCTCCTGGGAAACTGTATTCAGCCTGTGCGTGTAATCTCCCGCCTTTCCTGCCTTATAATATCTCCCAGCTAGTGAGTCTCTCATAGCTGTCATTTTATTCGTTTGCACTGTATGCCTATTTGACCAGTAAAAGCCATCTGTTTGGACTCTATCTGACTTTGTGGTGATTTCTGGTTCTGTGGGCCAAGGGCTGACATTATGACAGCTATCCCTTCTCTTCACCATTCTACTAGCCAGGCTGGAGCCCAGGGGGGTTCGCCTGCCACTTGGATGGGAGCTGTGCAGCTCTCCAGGTGATCTACACCCTGGAGCCCTTCTCTGAGGATCCTACTCTGTTACAAGACTTAATCGCTGAACTTTTCCGGACGACCCGAGAGGTTTGCCGCTTGAGGGGACTGGTACAGGAACAGTGGCAATCTCTTAAAGGACGTCTCTGGATGTTAACGTCGGAGGATACTGATGCTCGTCTAGATCTTCAGGACTTGGATCAATTACTAGACGATGCCCGATTGGCGACTGAGGATTTACAAATATTAACTGGACTTTTGGATAATCTTATTTCTCGAGAAACTCTTTCTACCATGGCGGGAGCCCCGCCGGAGGGTTTTTCCCTGATCCCGGATGCAGCCAGCTGTCAGGCTGAGGCCAAGCGAGTCGCTATTAGCACCGCTCTTCTCCTTGTGGAATGTACAAAGGACACCCCGGTAGCCACCTTGGCTCAAGTTTTGACCTCGACTTTTGGAGCCGAGGCACCCGCACTGGCGGTTCGAGTACAACCTCTGCTGGGCGGGGAACCCGACCCCCTACTCACACTCCTGGAGACAGAACTTTTGCCGCGCATTACGGCAGAGACTGCCCTAAGACTTGAGAACGCCAAAGTTCTTGCGGATCAGCAAGCCGCCGAAGCGGCTAAGGTCGCAAGAGAGAGAGAGGCTGCGGAAGCAGCCAGGGCGGCTGCAGCAAGGATTAGGAATCTGGCGAACGTGGACACGCGCCCCAAGGACAATGTACTAGGGCTATCGGGTCTGTCTTTTTCCCCGGCGTTTGTCCCGTCGCGCGCGACCCAACGCGCACGCCGTTTGGCTGACCGACGTCGAGACTCAGGAGAGTCTGAAGACGAGGATTTATATGGGGATAGCTCTCAATGGGCCACAAGCTTCCGGACCAGTAAGCCTCATCTTACTGGTGGCCCGAGTGAGGAGGTTCATCTCTTACGAGCCCAGAATCGGGAGCTCTCCGACCGTGTTGATCAACTCCAGGAAGTAATGGAACTTATGCTTCAAGAGAACAGGCAATTACAACAAACCCTGATAGCTCAGAGACAGCCCATTCCGATATCGGGTCAGGGGGTACCCGTACAGCCACCCGCTAATGTGCCTGCTCCACCCTTGCCTCCTGGAGCTCCTGTTGCTCCTCTGCCCGGACCACCCGTGCAACCACCCGCTAATGTGCCTGCTCCACCCTTGCCTTCTGGAGCTCCTGTTGCTCCTCCACCCGGACCACCCGTGCAACCGGGTCAACCTGCGCCCGGCCCTTGGAAGCAACTCAAATTGAGGACTACGTATGACGGATCTCTCGAGACTTTGCCTTGTTTCTTGCATCAAGTGGACAGTTATATGCGAGAACAAGGACAACTTTTCCCCACGGAAGATAGCCGGGTGCGTTACGTAGCTTCCCTTCTGACAGGTAAAGCGGCTGACTGGATGGTCCTCCAGTTTGACACCCGCTCTCGTGCTATTCGTTCCCTCAACAACTTCATGACTGCCCTGAGAAGGAGGTTTGAGGACCCCTTCCTGGGGGAAAGAGCCAAAACGGAACTCTTACAATTAAAACAAGGCTCTGCTACAGTTCGAGAATTTGCCGATGAATTTCAACGACTGGCAAGTAAAATTGTAGGTTGGCCCGAGACCACCCTGATCCATCATTTCAGGGAAGCCTTGCATCCTGACATTCTGAACTGGTCTTACATGCGAGGCGATCCCGATACCCTCGAAGACTGGATCCTATTAGCCGAGGAAGTGGAAAGCCGCCGACGCTTTATTTCTCTCGTCCGTCAAAAGCACAAGGAAAAAGGCACCCAAAAGCCTCAACCCAAGGCACCACTGCTCGTCCCACGAAATCCCCCACGTCCGCCCCAGGAACGTGAAGCCCGATTTCAGAGGGGTGCCTGTCTTACTTGCGGAGAAATGGGCCACTTTGCAGCCGTTTGCCCACGCCGCCAGGAATTATTTCGTCCCAGCACGACAACCCGTGCCCGAGGTCGTCCACCACGCAGAGGCACCGCGGCCACCCGCAGCGCAGCTCCGGGAAGACCCACACCCTCTGCACTCCATGCCGGGGACCCAGCCTCCCTGCCTACTACCAACGACCCCGCCGGGTCTCGGATTACAAGTGCCCCATTGGGGGACGACTTTCCCTCTTCGGATGAGGAAAATCCTTGGATTTCTCCAGCCTTAAACCTGGAATCTCCCCTCGACTTGTCAAAAAACGGCTCCGGTCTGTGGTGAATGGAGCGTCTCCACAGACCTCTCAGGATCTTCCTATCAAACCGAATGCTCCTACCAAAATCAAAGAAGTGGACTCCACCGTCTACGTGGATGCAGTTTTACAACAACTTAACGGTGGCCCACAAATCCCCGTCAAAGCACTAATTGACTCCGGTTGCTGTCGCACTCTCATAAGCGAAACCACTTTTGCTGCACTCAGAGCCGACTCTGAGGCTTTACCCGCCCCCGTCCAATTTGCCCAAATGGACGGAAGCCATTTCCAGGGGGGTCCAGTTGATCACCGCACCATAGGGGTGGCAATGGGAATTGGTTCCCACTGGGAACAAATAGACTTCACTATAGCCCCTATCCGATTTGAAGTGGTCTTGGGAATTAACTGGATTAAAGGACATAGTCCCAGTATTGATTGGGAAACAAACACTATCTCCTTCGCTAGTCCCACCTGCGACCAGCATCGGCAAAACTTTGCTCTGCTATATCCGCCCGTTCCAGCATTAACCTCTACTGCCCCAACACCACCGGCTCTACCCGCTGTATACCGGGACTTTGAAGATGTCTTCGACCTTAGGGAATGTGATGCCTTACCCCCCCCACCGGGCCTCAGACTGTGCGATTGAAGTGGTAAAGGACTGCACATTAACCAAGAGTAAGATTTACCCTATGAGCGCTTCCGAGCGCACTGTCCTCCGGGACTTTTTGGACAAAAACCTCGCCAGAGGGTTCATTCGCCCTTCGAATGCCCCAAACTCGGCCCCCGCGTTTTTCGTCCAGAAAAAAGAGGGCGACCTTCGCCTGTGCATTGACTTCAGAAAGCTCAATGCGGTTACCCAGACCAACGCCTATCCTATCCCATTAATATCCGATATTTTGGGACAATTACAGGAAGGCCGTGTGTTCTCTAAATTAGACTTGGTGGAAGCTTACTACCGAGTCCGTATCCGCGAAGGGGATGAGCACCTCACTGCCTTCTCTAGCTGTTTCGGAATGTATGAATTCCTTGTGATGCCGTTCGGATTAAAAGGGGCCCCGGGGGTCTTCATGCAACTCATCAATGAAATCCTACATGACCTTCTATATCGTGGGGTGGTGGTCTACTTAGATGACATTCTCATTTATTCGAAAACTATGGACGAGCATGTGGCTCTGGTCAGGGAAGTTCTGCAACGCCTGCGTAACCATCAACTTTTCGCAAAACTAGCTAAGTGCGAATTTCACCAAAGCAAACTCACGTTTTTGGGATACATCATCTCCCACCAAGGTCTTCGCATGGACCCCGCCAAAGTCCAAGCCGTCCTCGATTGGACTCCCCCCACCAACCGGAAGCAAGTACAGCAATTTCTGGGATTTGCAAACTTCTATCGAGGATTCATCCCTAACTTCGCCCAGGTGGCTCTACCCATTACGGACCTACTGAAAACTAAGGGAAAAGTAAGCTCGGCTGCCTTGCGCTCCGCAAAAATCCTATGGACTGAGCAATGCCAAGCCGCCTTTCTGGCCCTCAAACGCCTCTTCACTTCGGAGCCGGTGCTACAGCACCCAGACCCAAATCAAATGTTCATTGTGCAAGTCGATGCTTCCGATGTAGCCATGGGAGGGGCTCTCCTCCAGCAAGGACCGGATGGTCTTCTTCACCCTTGCGCTTACTTTTCAAAAAATTTTGCGCACGCTCAATTAAACTGGCCCATCTGGGAGAAAGAGGCCTCAGCAGTTCATCATGCACTGACTCTATGGCGACAATTCTTGGAAGGGTCTAAAGTCCCCTTTGAGGTTTGGACCGATCACAAAAATCTAGCTGCCCTCACGGGGTCCCATAAGCTATCGGCGAAACAACAACGGTGGGCGGAGTTCTTTGCGCAGTTCCGTTTCACCCTGAAGCACGTCCCTGGGAAGCAGAACGTTCTCGCGGATGCCCTCTCCCGTTTACCACAATATCCGGTAAAACTCAAAAGACCCACCAACTCTCTGTTCACCCCTATGCAACGTGGGGCTCTACCTATGCTGGCTGTGCAAACTCGATCCCAGCATCAGCACACCTTACCCAACGTACAAGCTCCGCCAGCCCAACCGACTGCCCAGCCGCCACCGCAACAAACCGGAGTTCCCGCCCTTCCTACCCCTCCGACCGCCCAGCCGCCTGCAGTCTGCGCGCCGCCGCACGTAAGCACTAGCCCCATAACTGTTTCTAAGATCTCCATGGCCGACGGGGGGGGCCCCCTCCAAAATCCCCATCTCCGAGTCCTTTTTAACTGTCCTTCGGGACCAGTGCCTTTTAGAACGCACCGCTCATACCCTACCTCCTGGTGTTTTGGAACAAGGAGGCTCCTGGTACAAGGACTCGAAATTGTATGTACCCAAAGCTCTCCGAAAGGACGTTTTACATTTAGCTCATGGAGCCAAAACAGCTGGGCACTTTGGGTTTCTGAAAACCCTTCACTTATTGCGCAGACAGTTCTGGTGGGGGGGAATGCGTTCCGACATTGACTCCTTCATCCGCAGCTGTCCCATTTGTGCCGCTGCGAAACGATCGCAGGGAAAACCCCCGGGACTGCTACAACCTCTTGAAACGCCCAGCAAACCTTGGGAAGTGATTGCTATGGACTTCATGACTGATCTCCCTCTCAGTGGGGGTAAAACTGTATTGTGGGTTGTTACTGATTTGTTTTCTAAGCAAATACATTTGATTCCATGCGCAGGGATCCCCTCTGCTCAGAAACTGGCCCGCCTCTTCGTGACGCATATCTTTCGCTTACATTCGTTTCCGCGTAAGATAATTTGTGACCGCGGAAGTGGTTTCGTTTCTAAGTTTTGGAAAGCTTTCCTCAAGTTGGTGGGAGTGGAACAAGGGTTGTCTAGTGCATACCATCCTCAAACCGATGGTCAAACTGAACGTGTCAATGCTGTACTTGAATGTTATTTACGCTGTTATGTTAACTACCACCAGGATAACTGGGTGGAACTGTTACCTTTAGCAGAATATGCCTACAATAATGCCATGCATCAATCCACAGGTTTTAGCCCATTTTTTGCTGTGTATGGACAAGATTTCAGTCCCATCGCTCCTGCAGATGATGTAGAGGGGGAGGGGAACCCCGACATTGCCTCCTGGGCACACGCCCTCCGTACCACTTGGCCCTGGCTCGTTAGCAACCTCGACCGGGCCAAACGTAAATACAAAGCGCAAGCTGACAAACATCGCTCCCCCGGGGGTGATCTGCAAGTGGGTGCTTTGGTTTACCTTTCCACCAAAAATCTCTGTTCCACCCAACCGTGCCATAAGCTCAGTGCTAAATACATTGGCCCTTTCCCCATCACCCGGGTCATAAACCCTGTCACGGTGGAACTGGCTCTCCCCAAATCCTTGAGGCGTGTGCATCCTGTTTTCCACATTAGCCTCCTCAAACCCCATGTTGCTTCTCCACAGTGGCATCCGGACCCACCTCCTGCGCAACCCATCATGGTGGGGGGGGAGGAACACTTCGAAGTCTCCAAGATCCTTGACTCCCGTGTTCACCATGGCAACCTGCAATATTTAGTCCGTTGGAAACATTTCCCCCCTGCCTATGACGAATGGGTGCGCGCACGGGATGTCTCCGCCCCCGACCTCGTCGACGCCTTTCACATTGCTTACCCAGATAGGCCAGCCCCCTTGCGAACTGGGAGGGGGCCTTGAGGGGAGCAGAATGTCAGGCTGCTATCTCGGTTTCGTTATTGCCTCTGTCTCTGCGCTGTATTGTCTGCCCCCCAAGGTCGCATACCTAGGCCTGGGAACTCAGCTCCTGGGAAACTGTATTCAGCCTGTGCGTGTAATCTCCCGCCTTTCCTGCCTTATAATATCTCCCAGCTAGTGAGTCTCTCATAGCTGTCATTTTATTCGTTTGCACTGTATGCCTATTTGACCAGTAAAAGCCATCTGTTTGGACTCTATCTGACTTTGTGGTGATTTCTGGTTCTGTGGGCCAAGGGCTGACAGGAAGCCACATAGCGCACCCGGCTGTCCTCTGTAGGGAAAAACTGTCCTTGTTCTCGCATATAGCTGTCCACTTGATGCAAGAAACAGGGTAGGGTTTTGAGAGATCCATCGTACGTAGTTTTCAATTTGAGTTGTTTCCAAGGACCGGGCATAGGCTGACCCGGTTGCACGGGTGGCCCGGGTGCAGGTAAAACGGGACCTCCGGGAGGCAGAGGTGGCGCAGGTACATTAGCGGGTGGTTGGACTGGCACCCCCTGACCCGGTATTGGGACGGGCTGTGCCTGGGCTATCAGGGCTTGCTGTAACTGCCTGTTGTCCTGAAGCATACGTTCCATTAACTCTTGGAGCTGATCAACACAGTCGGATAGCTCTCGATTTTGGGCTCGTAAGAGGTGAACATCTTCTCCTGGGCCACCAGTACGATGAGGTTTACTTGTCCGAAAACTCGTGGCCCATTGAGAACTGTCTCCATATAGGTCCTCTTCCTCAGACTCTCCGGAGTCTTGGCGTCGGTCTGCAAGGCGGCGTGCGCGTTGGGTCGTGCGCGACGGGGCAAATACCGGGGAAAAAGACAGACCTAACGGATGGCCGCTCCTTACAGTGTCCTTGGGGCGACTGCCTGTCCGCGCCCGATCCGCAGCCAACTGTAACTCCTTATCCCTTGTGGCCTGAGCCTCGCCTGCCGCCTTAGCCGCTTCAGCTGCTTCTTTATCTGCGAGAACCTTTTCGTTTTCAAGTCTCAGGGCTGCAGCTGCGGTAACATGCGGTAAAAGTTCCGTTTCCAGGAGTGTGAGTATGGGGTCGGGTTCCCCGCCCAGCAATGGTTGTATTCGAACTGCAATCGCGGGTGCATCGGCCCCAAACGTCGAGGCCAAAAGTTGGGCCAAGGTGGCTACCGGGGTATCCTTTGTACAATCCGCAAAGAGGAGAGCCGTATGGATAGCGACCCGCTTGGCTTCAGCTTGACAGCTGGCTGCATCGGGTATCAGGGAAAAACCTTCCGGCGCGGCTCCTGCCATGGCACCTTTTCCCAGGGCAACAGGAGGCGTTAGAGCCGTGGATGGGAGAGTCTCCCGGGCAATAAGTTTGTCCAATAATCCGGTTAGTACTTGTAAGTCCTCAGTTGCCAGCCGGGCATCATCCAGCAACTGATCAAAATCTTGGAGGTCTAAACGAGTATTAGTATCCTCCGACGTTAACATCCAGAGAACTCTCACTAGAGATTGCCACTGTGTCTGTACCAGTCCCCTCAAGCGGCAAACCTCTAGGTTAGTCCTAAAGAGTTCAGCGACTATGTCCTGTAGAAGGGTAGGATCCTCAAATGAGGACTCCAGGGTTCCAAGAAGTAGTAGTCACGGTTCACTCGGAGAGCGATCTCCTAGCTCCCATCCGAGTGGCAGGCGAACCCTCCAGGGCTCCAACCTGACTAGGGGATCGTTGAAGAAAGGTTGTAATGACTGAGATAGCTGTCACAATGTGAGCTCTTGACCCAAAGAACCAGAAATCACCACAGCGACACTTAGAATCCAAGCAGATGGCTTTTACTGGTCAAATAGGCAATACAGTGCATTGAGAATAAGATGACAGCTATGAATGACTTGCTCGTTAGTTGGCAATATAAAGCTTGAAAACGGCGGGAGATTACAAAGCACACAAAGATAAACAGAGCACACTTTCCCAGGAGTAGCGTTCCCAGGCTTTGGTATGTGGAGCCATCCTTGAAGTCTGGACGGTTCAGCAGAGGAACAGAGGCAACATAGAAACCGAGATAACAGCCTGACAAACACCCCATGGGCAATGCCTTGTCATAATAGAATTAGCCTTCAAATGAGAAACCCAGGAGAGAGACGTCAAGTGGGTGGATGGGGAGTAGGTGGAAAGCTGACTTAATGTTGCACTTCCCCAGCAGGGCGCCCTCGCCACATGTGCGGATCATCCGCACTGCATTGTCAAATGATGAATATTTGACCGAACAGAGCTCCTTGGAAATGGCGTCATTCACCGACCCACCCTTTGGGTAGGAAAGATGATGAATCAGGCAAAACTCCCCTGGAGCCTTCTTTGGGACTATCCCCAGTGGTGAGATGCGCAGGTTTTTTAAGGACAGGACAGTAAAAGGGCCGGCTACTCGGCCCTCCTTGACATCCTTATCAATCTTTCCCCAAACTATGCCCTCCATCCCATTCACTGACCTCAAATTCCTGGCCATGCTATGCACCCTAGGACCTAAACTTGGGATCTGAAAACCAAATGTGAAACCCTCAATCAAATACCGTGCATCCAATTCTAGGGGGTAGGTGGCCAAAAGGCACCTAAGTTCGTGTACCTTAATTGGATTTGGCGCCTTTTGGTGCAGTGTATGCATTGGCTCCCCCTCCTCCTTTCTGGCCCCAGCCCTGGTCTCTATGTCCGTGCCTGTTGGGCTGCCCCTTGGAGCAGGAAGTGACGGGGTGGGGTTCGCCACAGATGGAGCATTCATGCTTGTACCTGCATGGGCAGTGAGCACAGTGGCCGGTAGAACTGAACTCCAAGCAAAGCAAGTGGGGTTGAACCGCCTGGCCCCCTGGGGGGCAGAGGCTGGGGGAGCGATTGATGAGGTGTCCACTGTAGGACCGCTCCCCCTGCACTGCCTTTGCCGGCATCATGCACTGCATCCATAACTCACCCTGCGGGACATCCCAGGCGAGGGCTGGGTTGTGAGCTGCTCGCACCCTAAAATTCTCGTCGTATTGCAGCCACACCTGACCCACAAACTCATTATAAGCGTGATGAATAATATCCAGATACTTGACCAATGCTGAGGCCCTTAACGGCTGCTCACGCACAATCACCCCGAAGTAAATGAGGTAACCCGATAGCCAGTTGGACCACATGCGATCCACTTTCTTTTTCCGCAGCTTGTCTTCATCCCTGCTCCCTTCCTTATCCTTCCCCTTAGACTCCTCCTCCCCATTAAGCAATGAGAAGAGATCCACATAGTCCCCCCGAAGTATTTTATCCCTTGCAGCTTGGGGAAGGTGGCACCCCAGTGGCAATCCCATCTCCCCATGAGCAGGCCAGGCTCTGGGACACACCGCTGGGGTTGACCCCACTGCCACCTGAGATGCTTGTGGACCCTGCCCATGTTGGGATGTGGCAGGGGGTGCCGCAGGCCCCTGAGAGGGCCGTGCAGCTCCAATACCCGCAGCCCCTGGGTCAGTTGCCCGCTGTCCCTGCCACACCTGGTTGATCACAGACATTTGCCCCTGGGCAGTGGCTGCAGGCGGTTGTGGAGCCTGCCGCCCCTGCCAAGATGCGGCTGCCCCTGGGGCCAGCCCCGATAGCTGTGGGGCCCCTAAAGCCTGCATTGGTTCAATCGTTCTGTAAGGCGGTGGTAAATTCCCTGCCTGAGTGCTAACCAACATCTCTCCAATAGGTTGCACTTCCTCTGAATGTGTGTGCAATAGGGACTCACCCGCATCTGAGGGCCCAGCCCTCGGGCCGGACTCATTGCACTCCAAGGGCTCCTCCGCAGTCCCTCGCTGCAGTGCATCCAAACACCCTGAAATCGCAGAAACAATCCAGTAGATGGATTTGAGATCATGCACCCCATGAGGCGCAGCACCATCCTCGGCGACTGGTACCCTGCCCACTGTTGTAGCATTCATATGCACCCTGAGGATACCCAGGACCCCGTTTCGACCAAGGGCCCCGGTGCCCCGTGCTCCAGCAACCTGCTGTGGGTCAATATGTGCCCCCGGTGGCCCCTCTGGGAGGCCACAGTTGCAGCTTGCTGCTACCGGGCGGATTGGCTGACCAACTGCCCTCCTGCACTTTTTGGGTGGGCCTTCTCATCCTACTGGGCCTCTTAGCCTGTGGGCCAGTGGCCCCTTGTGTGCCCCTTTTTGGCCCCATAGCTGGCTGCTGCAAGTGCACCAAAAACCCCAAGCAATAGGCCAAAACTCCTGGGCTGCAGCAAAACAAAGAAAGAAAGTTAAACGTGCCAGGCAGGAGGACCCTGAAGGAAGGAGCCGAGAGCAGCCAGCTGGCCGGTCGCAGCTGAGAGTGAGTCTTCCCCCACAGAGGTGGAATATTATGGGGGGAAGGGGGTTATTGTGAGTACAAAAGCCCCCCCAGCCAACCCCCCCCCATACTCAGCCACGTGGCCTGATCGGGATTCCCTGCTCCGCAGCTGCTGCCTCCTTTGTTCGCCTTCTAAAGAGGGAGGGTCTGTGCGACCCAGTAAATAATATCCCTTCCCTTGGCTCCACCCCTCCTCGCACGTCAGACCTGACGATGCCCAGCGCTTTGCTCTCTTCTCGCGACAGCAGCAAAAATCCCCCGTGCCCTCACTTCTTTGAAGGCGGACTGGGGTGGTCAAAACTTCAGCCTTTTTGGCAGAATGAGATTTTAAAAAGAGATGACATATTAGGGCAAATTAGAATATTAAAACAGTCCACTAACCACCATGGGAAGATTCTATAGGTGTAATTACAGCTCCTATCCTGGCTTGGCTTGCTTGAACAACAACACATTACTTGTGTGGCTAGATGTAAGTTTTACAACAGAGACATGGGGCAGTTTGAGGACCTGAAAACCTCAGGGGGAGGCTGCAGCTCCTTCTTTCAGCATGTTATGGTCACAGACAGAAAATGGCTGTTATGTGTCTGAGAGGCACAAAACTCCTATCATATGTTTAGTTTAGTTTATTAAAGTTTATTTGATGTGAGATCATTATGGGGAAGCAGAGAATTGACCACAAGCATGTGAAGAGGCATCTTAAAGTCAAAAGTGTACCAAATCCTACCTAATTAATTGCTTATCTGAGAAAGTACCAGTTTTAAAAACACAATTAAGGCTCTGGTTTGGCCTGTGGTGGATTCAATTAGAACTTTTGAGTTTTAACACTCTTGTGCAAATACCTTTGCTAGGTGAAATGGAATTCTGAGAAAAAAGGGGTTTTAGAAGTACTTAATCCATTCTGCTTTCCAAATGCATTACTCTAATAAGATCTCAGTTTTGAGCAGAGTGTAGTCTCATGGACAACATCCTGTATAAAGAACTGTACTAAAGAACATAAGTTCTGTTTTTTTTAACACTCTTTTTGCTAATTTCCTGGTAATGCTGTGCAAATTCTACAGTTTCCTTTTGATTCCAAGCTTGGAGCTGTGTTCCTGAACTTGCACCTGCCCATGAAATTGCAGATGGCTCATGTAACTCAGACTATTGCCTTCAAAACAGGAAGGAGGAGGAGAACCAGCTTGCTTTGCTGAGATGAACACACATTTCCAAAACACTAATTATTTGTTCTCCACAATATTATGGATGTCTCATGCATTTACAACAGGGATTCATCTTCATGCATCATTACAAGCCTAATGTATATCCTTGGGGGGGGGGGAAGTCTGCTCAGAAATTATAGATTCTTTAGTTATTTTGCCAAGACTCATGCAGCAGTATTTATTTTCTAAAATCTTCCAGTGAACTGAAAAAAAGAGGTGCAGAGAAAAGTCTGCAACAAATATCTGAATAGCCAATTTTATAATTCTTAGCAAAGTGATAAATTATCACACATAAAAATCTGGTATCTCAGATATTTCACTATTTTGCAGTCAATTTCACTTCCATATGGAGATGCTGGATTTAAACCACATGTTTATAATCAGTGGTGTCAAGTGCACAAACATCTACTTCAATTTATGTTTATGTATTATAATAGATACATGTGCTACCATGTGTTCATATGTTTTTTTTCCTTACCTGGAAATGATATCTTTGCAAACAACTGCCATAGCTCTTATTTTTAAAAATAAGTTGAAAATCAATAGTAACTGAAACCTCCTTAGATATCCTTCTGAGTAGTGCTTAAGAGGGAGCTTTAATCAAAACACATATGTCAAAAAATGCAGGATGTGTGTGTGTGTGTGGTGTGTCTCAGTGTGTGTGTGTGTGTGTCAAGCCCTTATCTTTATGAACCAGAGGGCGAGTTCATTCTAGGTTTTTTGTTTAAGGGTGCATTACCAAGTCTGGCCAGCGAGGTCAGCGGAGTAGAGAAGGAGACAGCCTTATAGTATATGTGGAGGCTTTAAAGGAGCCCTTTTTTCAAAGCATGCCACCTCCAGCCAGGAGATTCTCAAACAAGTGGTTTTTTTTGGACAAGGAGTGAGCCAGAGTGCTTTTTAAGCAGTTCTCTTTTCTCTAGTTATAGACCCTTTTTTAGAATACCCTGCTAAAAGGCATTTATTTTTCCTTCTTTCCAGAGCATATGGTTAGGTAGCCAGAATCCTGGCTGGAGTTTTCCCCAAAACAAGTGATTTTATTGACTAGGGGGAGGCTTGTGTTTTGTTATCTCCAGGCAAAGACTGAGAAAGTAGGCAGGCATGCTGCAGGGAGAGTCATCTTCTGTCTGCCCCACACCAAGCCCCAAGACAGAGAAAAGCAGCCAGGCAGGCATGTTATGCACACAGGGGCCCCCTCTCTCTGTACAGGGGAGGGGAAAGAGGAGCTGAGCGTTTTCCCCCAGTTGTAGGGTGTGTAAACCCCCTCCGAGTGGTTTTTTCAGCCCTTGCCACCTCCAGCCAGGAGATTCCCAAACAAGGAGATTCTCAAGGACAGGTGACTTCCTGTTTTTTTTAGCAGCGAGCTGGGAAAAACTAAACCAGCCATCAGTTCCCCTCTCCCTTCCCCCTCAAACCCCCTGCTCTTTTTAGTTGTTTTTTTCTTTTCTCCTTTACAAACAAGACGAAACAAAACTTTTGAGAAAAGCAGATTTCTAGCCCCCCACTAGATTTCTACCCCCCACTAGATTTCTAGCCCCCCACTAGACCCAAAGCCCCTGTTCTTTTTAAGGTTTTTTTTTTCTCCTTTACAAACAAGACGAAACAAAACTTTTGAGAAAAGCAGATTTCTAGCCCCCCACTAGATTTCTACCCCCCACTAGATTTCTAGCCCCCCACTAGACCCAAAGCCCCTGTTCTTTTTAAAGTTGTTTTTTTTTCTCCTTTACAAACAAGACGAAACAAAACTTTTTAGAAAAGCAGATTTCTAATCCCTCCACCTTTAAAAGCCCGCTTACTGTTTTATCTCTCCCCCCCCCGGCTGCTTATCAGCCAGGGCTTCCTGCTTTTCCTGTTTTTAAAAGCCACGAGTTCTGAGAGACAGTGTAGAGAAGAAAAAAAAGTTAAAATGTTGAGTACAGTAGATTAGGCATTCTAACATTTGCAACAGTTGTTTCAACGCAGTGTTTTTTTTTAAAGGGGCTGACCACCCCCCCAGTTTATGAGTGCTCTACTGTTCAACAACCTTACCCCTCCAGATAAGCGAGTGAAAGAGCATTCAAAACAGCGCTCCCCCAGCCGTCTATACAGCGAAGAGGGCAGAGACAGTTCCCTACCACCTGATACGGCTTTAAGAGAATAGGATAGGATGCTGGCAAAACATGTGGTCTCCAACTCAGGGAGGGGGGAGAGTGGCGAGAGAAAGGAGGGGGAGGGCTCTCTCTAGCTTTCTTAACTCTTATCTTTTCTGAAACAGACCATGGAAGGAGCGGTGTTTTAGGGGGCAACCCTGACTGCGCCTCTGTGCTAAAAAACAGCCATCTCATGGCACGTCAACCCCAAGTCAGCGGGGCGAAAGAGGAACAGGGGTGGGGGAACTTCTCTAGTCACCGTGCAAGGGAGTGTGTGTGTGTGTATGTGCGTGTGCAGAGAGATAGCTGCTGGAGCCTTCTATTTTTTTTCTAAGTGGTTGAAGGGGCTGGATGACTCCTGCTTGTTTAGAATGTAAGAAAGACCCTGCTGGATCAGACCCAGGCCCACCCAGACCGGCAGTCTGTTCACACGCTGACCCAGCAGAGGCTCCCAGAAAGCAGCAAAACCCTCCCGCCCGTGTTCCGCCGCTCCTCGGATCCTAGAGAGAATAGGTAGACCGCCGGACTCGTCTCCATTCTAACTAAGAGCCACGAACGCCCCTCTCCGCTCCCCTCTTCAAGCCCTCCAAGCGGGCAGCCATCACCCCATCCAGGGGCAGGGATGCTGATGTGAAAGTAAACTTTCTTAAACTTTTTTTTCCCCTATAGCCGTAGGCAGGATGGCTCCTATACGGGAACAAAACACACAGCCGCCCCCCTGTTTTTGCCCACACGGGTGGTTTTTTAAAACACGATGACGGCCCTGTCAGGCGGGCCGCCCCCAACAGCTCGTGGAGAGAGCGGGCCAGAACGCCAATCTTCGGCACACAGGTCAGGGCCGTCGTCGTGTGACCCGCAAGAAACGTGTGTGAACGGCCATGCAATTTCCCCACCTTTGATTCCTCTCCTCCCCCACAACCTTGTCTCTTTCACTGCCCCATCCCTCTCTTACTTTATGTCCATCTACTGCCACTCCTTCTCTCTTTATGTCCCCACCCCATCACTCTTTCTTTCTCCTTCTTTCTGCCCTGCCATCACTCTCTTTCTGCCCCCCACCCAACTCTCTGTTTCTCTCTCTTTCTTCCCCACCCCATCACTCTCTCTTTCTGCCTCATCATCACTCTCTCTTCCACTATAGCAGTTTGCCTTCCCCCCACACACACACACCTTCGCCACCTCGGTTACTCTGCCGGCTGCTCCCCAGCCTTTTGGCAGCTCTCTGGTCACTCACCTGGCTATCTGGCTTCTTCCGTGGCTGCAGCTTGTGGGCTCCCCCCCCCCATCGCACCACCTTGGTTCTTACTTTGAAGAAGGCTTTGCTCTTCTTTCACTTAGGCTGAATCTCTGATTAAATGTATCTTGCTTTAACCAAAGTGTTCACTTAAATATTACAGAAAAATAGGGTTATCAACCTCCAGGTAGCAGCTGGAGATCTTCTGCTATTACAACTGATCTTCAGGCAATAGAGATCAGCTCCCCTGGTAAAAAAAAAAAAAAAAAAAAAAAAAGCAGCTTTTGCCATTGGACTCGATGGCATTGAAGTCCCTCCCCTACCCAAACCCCGCCCTCCTCAGGCTCTGCCCCAGAAACCTCCCACCAGTGGCAAAGAGGGACCTGGCAACCCTACAGAAAATTAACAATGTAGTACCAAAAGCTGAACACCAATGAAAGCTTAGCAGATAAAAGCAGGTGCCAAATTTGTAATACATTCCCAATTTTTCTAATCCATAGAGATGTGATGCACCTCAGACTTCTATTACTTAATTCAACAGAGCTTGATTTTTAGGGAAGAAGGAAATGTTGCAAAAAAAGAGGAAAACACCAGTAGTGGCTGCACCTGACTGGCACTCACTCTAAGACTTCCCCATCCTTGCAAAGATGGTGTGTATGGGGGGAGGAGAGAAGAATGGCTGCTTCCCCAGCCTTCTCAGCAGCTCCCTGGTCACTTGCTCAGCCACCTGACCTCTTTCATGGCAACAGCTAGCCTGTTCCTCCCAGCCACCTTCACCACCTCAGCGGCTCTGCAATAATACTCCCCTGGCTGCCCAGCCTCTTCTCTCTCATGGCAACCCACCTGGCTGTATGCCTGGCCTCTTCAATGGTTGTGGCTACTCCTCCACCACCTGCATAGTACATCCACTTCAGCTGTACAGGAGTATAGGAGCTGCACATGCACAGACAGTGTTATTGGTTTTGGGGGAAATTAAATCCCCCAATGTATTTTTGTTCATTTTTTCCAGATTTGTCTGCAAACCTGGAGCCCCCCCCCCCCCAATTTTGGAGAAAAACTCACTTCTCTCCATGTGGGCTCAATCTGTGGATATATGTATCTGCCATTGAGCCCCCATGTGGTTATTAGATATATAGATGAGCCTTAAACTGGCAGGTCAATGCATCACAGACTGTAGCTGAAAGAAGTTATTGGGGACTGACACCTTGAGAAGATGTCAACTGTCTCAGAACACTAATGGTAGCAAGAGAAGAAAGAAAAGTATATGTGTGTCTGGCCTGACACATGCACCTCCCAGCCCTGGTTTGGCATCTGAAGTCTTGTGAACAGCCTAACTATTTGTTTTATTATCCTTGTGTCCTCTCCAGGATGGGATCACACGGACTTTTGGTCTGCCATGCCTTGAGAATTCTGTGCTTGGAACTCAGAGCCAAGCTAGATGTGACAGCATCCCTGAGTCCACCACAGGGATGCCTCCACCATTTTAGGGATGAAATTCCCTCTGTTTACAAATGCTGTGGGGCCCCAATGCTTATTAGGGGGAAGAGGGACTCCTGTTCCCTTGTGCACCATTTTCTAGAACCAAAACTTCATCATTTGGGCTCTTGAAAATAGGGCATGGATAGGGGGAATTGGGGGCCCCCTACCTCTGCCTCAGTCTCAGTCATGATCAGGCCTCCATGGCATTTATAAACAGAGAATTTCATACATAAAATGGTGGAGGTAATTCCTGTGGTGGATTTGTGGATGCCATCACATCTAGTTTGGCTCTCAGTTTGCAGGTGTTTCATGGGTCCAATTTGGATTTCTCCCTTTAAAATGTATTCTTTCAAGAAATTAAGCATTTATTTTTGGATCAATGCAGAAATAAAATAAAATAAATGGGACATGTTTTTCCTAATACTGAAAATACATTAATTTTCATGTAGAATTCAAAATAAACTCTAGGTATTCTGTATACTAGTTTAAAGTGTGCTTAAAAAGAGATGAAAGCTTTTGCTCTTATCCTCTTTAAACCATTGGTATTCAGCCCAGCTTTCATGCCACAAGGCTGTGATTTTGCTTTCATTCTCCATTCCTGACAGCTACAGGAATTAACATTTGCCTTCCTCAAAACACTAAACCTGAGTGTGTCAGTATTCACCTACAGTAGGACAACTAAGTAGGTGTGCACCCAATCATGTCATAATGTGTTCTGGCATTATACTCCACTTTGTCATATCAAAAACCAGCAGGTACACCGCAGAGTGACAGAGCTGGACACACACGCCATTGAAGAACACAGCCTGATAATAAATCATGCTGTGTTCATGCTGTTTGCACCATTCATTTTTGTTGTGAGATAAAATGTCAGTACTCTCCCATAGCAATTACATTCACTCTGTCCGGTAACCAAAGAAGAAAACAGTAATTGCCATGCAACTTTGTGTATAATTATAATAATTGGATAATCTATCTTTTAATCACCAATAACTCACTTTGCTTATATGCCATAAATCTAAGACTGAAAGGCCATAGGGAATTGAAAAAATAAAAAGTGCTAGTAAAATTTACTAAAACTAATGGTAAGTTAGTTCTGAGTCCACCACCTTAAACGGAACTGGGTGGAAAGGCAACGTTGAAATGTTTTAAATAAATAAATAAATACCATAAAAGGCAAATGGGGCCGAGACTGTTTATGAAAGATGACCATCAAGAATGGTATAATGATCTGGAAATCAATGATATAATTGTGAAAAGTCCTCACCTTTATTTATGTATTTATGTATTTATTTATTCAATTTGTAGCCCGCCCTCCCCAGCCAAAACCAGGCTCAGAGGAAACCAATCGGGTAACATCAGAGGCGACAGTCAAGAGTCAGCACTCCTGCCTCATAACAACAAATATCTTCCAGTGAAATCTGACCACCTAAAGTGAGTTTGCATAAGTGCTGAGTGGTAACTTAATAGAAGGATGCTGAACATGTAGCATCACCCTGTTGATGTAATGTAATTTGTTTCTTGCTTCAGATTACCACAACTCATGCCCACAACCATCTGGAAGTTAGGAGAAAATTAAAGGCAATCCTCTGTTTTCATAGTCTTCACGAATCCAGTTTTCAGTATTACTTTCCAACAAATTCAGTGGAGCTCACTCCTAAGTATGCAGCCATATAGCACAATCATATATGTGTTATTGTGTCCATAGAGAACTAGTCCCATGCAAGCATCATAGATTTGCATCGCATCCTAAAACACTTAGACAGCTGGATTTTTAAACATAACCTAGAGATTCCTGGGTGTTTATCCAAAATATTACCGATACTGCCAGATAGTTAGCAGTAGAATGGTTTTCTTCACAAGCATGGCTTCCTTCCCTAGGAGTCAGGAGAATCTGGTCAGTGTATTAAATGACATAGTAAATGCCTATTTTGTTCACCCTTTAAAATGAATTTGCATTTTATTGTTCCCATAATATGGAGCAACCTATTTCACTTAATCTCTAGTAAATATAGAACATATTTTGATGCATTTTTGAAATATTTACAATGATTCAAGTCTTTTTCCTATTATTATTCAAGAATTCTGTCTGTCAAGTTCCAGAATGGAACAGTTTCAAGCCAGGAGCTGGTAGGCTCTACATTATAATGATACTTTTTTTTTCAAATGGCTTTATTGCCTTACTGTGACATTTAAGATCATGATTTTCCTTCTGGAAAACCAGATAAACTCAGAAACATGTCTATTTATTTCCTTTCCTTTTTATCCCTTAGAAGCTCCTTGATCAATTGATCTTGAGCAGCATATATCTAGTGTTGGAGGGATATAAGGACTGAAACAAATCTTTCCACTGACAATGTAGCCTTGGGGTCCCTGTCGCTTAGTAAAAAAGGGATTATGTCAGTCACAGAGGCATTGGATTTGTATATTAAAAGGGGGGAAATATAGTGCAATTGAAGTTCCTCGTAAAAGCGGCATTCCAAAAGGGCATGGGCTAATGAGTCAATAGAGCCAGAAGAGCAAGGGCAGATCCTGTCTGAATATGGTATATTCAGAATTCTGCCCTGCATTACCATAGAAGGGTTAGCATTCAATCTAGCCAAGCAAAAAACTCTACAGAGATGAGGAGTTGTCAGATAATATGTATAGGCAGGCAGACCACATGGAGGGGGTATTCCGAAGAACTGGGATGAACAGACGTGACGAGCACAAAATGTAGTGCTGTTATTTTATCATCTTATCATATCTCACACCATGACTTAACAAGATGGTAATGTAGTGCATGGAGGACACTGATTCATAGGGTCGCCATGAGTCGGAAGCGACTTGACGGCACTTAACACAAACACAATGTAGTGCAACAGAATTATGTGGAAAGGAAAATAAATGATTTAGTGTTCCATCTTTTGCTTCATTGTAAATATAACTAGAATCAGTTTTGGATATTGATCAATGTCTGTACATACAACACATGTATTTGCCTCTCTTGCATTTTACCTTCCATGGATACACACATACACACACTATATAAAATGATCTATCAGCCAATATCTTAACAAAGCCACCATCACATCCAGCATAAATTTGTGTTTTAAAGCCAGACATTTCCATCAGAGTTTTCCTTTCTTTCCTTGTTAGTTAATTATTCCTGCCAGGTCAAAGAAGAGATTCTAAGATCAACCATTCAAATAACATAATTTGTACTAGAGAGATGTGTACTGCAGAATTACAGATAGGACATCAAACAAAAACAAAATTAAGATTATTACAAATGGGAAAATGTCTAACAATATACTGCTTTTTATTTTAATGAACAAATTCTTTTTGGGCTTAATTCACAGATGCAGCATTTGAGATTAGTGCATGATACACTAGATTCCTTGAACATTTGTTGTACATTCAAGACATAATTCTACATGGCAAGTGTGAATACTTGCCCAGATCTGTATTTGAGGTGGAAGAGAGTCAATATAAGAACCTAATATACCTATAATATTTACAGAGATCTTGTGCCACACTTGCTCAGAAATCTAAAAAGTTTTTATGGATCGATAGTTTATTTAGCATGCATGTCAGGCATAGACTGCTAACTTCCATACACTGTTGTATATATCAAGTTGCTTGCAATCATCACAAGTTTATCTAGGACTGCATTTCTTTTTTAAAAAGAATTAATTATGCTTAATTAAAAGCATTTCTTATTTTACCATCCTTCAGCAACTTCAGTTATACATGAATTTTTTAGCACTATGTGGAGAAACAAATCAGTTTTGTATAAGACAATGAGACTTAATTGACTTCAAATACAAGTTGCTGAATTGACATCTTTTCTTCTGTCCACAGTCATATTAAGTGGATACAGTGCTATAGGCCAGTGATGGCAAACCTTTTAGAGACCGAGTGCCCAAACTGCAACCAAAAACCCACATATTTATCGCCGAGTGCCAATGCGGCAATTTAACCTGAATACCACCCCCAGAGGGGGCCCAGAGGGAGAGGCTAGAGTTGCCAAGTTCCTCTTCGCCATGAGTGGGAGGTTTTTGGGGTGGTGCCTGAGGAGGGCGGGGTTTGGGAAAGGACTTCAGTGCCATAGAGTCCAATTGCCAAAGTGGCAATTTTTTCCAGGGGAACTGATCTCTATTGGTTAGAGATCACCCGGGGCGGGGCAGAGCCGGAAAGGCCAGCGGCTTGGAGGAACTGCGCGTGCCGGCAGAGAGGGCTACGCGTGCCGGAAGTGGCACGCGTGCCATAGGTTCGCCAACACGGCTATAGGCTAAACAATACTATAGGCTGTTTGGGTAGAATTTTCTTTAAATACCAACCTCAAAAGCTCTTTTAGGTTGTTATGAGATAATGCTGGGTCGGTTGTTTCCTATCTAAAGCTATGTAGGCTGAACAGAATGCAGTAAAATGCTGGATTCCAACTTATCAATGCTTTTCCAATTTGCTCTATAATACAAACTGTGATTGTATCTTCTTCTGCAAGAGTGTTCTTGCTTCAAGCTCTAAAATATTCCAAGACATAAAAAATAGTCAACAAGTCTGGAATTATTCTAACCTTCTATAGCTGTTCTCATTTTGGCGTGTTGCATATTGACTAGGTCTATTCTGCAGTATTTTACTTGGATTTTTTAAGAGTTGGACATGGATCTAAGAGCTAGAAATGGCAAATGCTTATTGATCCAATCTCTGTTGATATTCAGTGCCATGAGCTATAACTGTGATGTAAGAATTAATTTTAAATTTCATGAATTGATTAATTTTATTAATACAGAATACTATGTATGATATTGGTGCTTATCTTTTGGATGGTAACTACTGCTACAAATGAGGGAAACAAACCTATGTTAATCACTGTGGTAACTAAGGTGATCACAAGAAAAGAAGGATAATGACAGTGGTAGAAAGAAGCATATCAAGCCCCAAAGAGCTGGTATTTGTGTGTGTGTGTGTGTGGGGGGGGGGTGTCATCTAAATTGTTAGTACAAGTCATTCTGAAACAAATATACAAAAATATGTAGACACAGAGATATGTGTAAGAGTTCAGCAGCAAATTCTGTCATAAGAGGATTCAATCTGCTGCCACCAGTTTTGAAGAGGACACAGAGTACAGTTGTGTATTTTCCTCAGTAATTTACAAAGCACACTCATTTCTCTGCATATCAGAATGTTTGCTTTGACAATATATTGTTAAGAATGTCATTTACTGTGTGATCCTGGAAAACTGAAATCATATAAAACAAGTGAAAAGTATTCTCTCCTCTCCTGACTTGTGTTTGATGTTTCTCAAAAATTATTTTCTTTAATGTGAATAATCATGAAAAGTCTGCAATATCTTTAGAAGAAAAAGTCACAAAACATTAATCATTGTTGTCTGAGAGTTTCTGTCCTGAGAGTGCCTGTTGTGAAGAGAGGAAGGGAATCTGATTATAATTATAAGCCGCTTTGAGACCCCTTAAGGTAGAGAAAAGCAGGGTATAAAAACTTCTTTATTTTTCTTTTTCCCCCTTTTACTAGATTTTTATCTTGCTCTTTCCCTACTTTTCTGTTCTTCAGAAGTCAAGATAATATTAGACATCTAATAACAGCACCAGATACTATCATATCCACATAAAGATGCAAGTGATCCAAACATCCACACACTCTATACAACATGTATCACTTAAGAAAGAGCATTCCAAAGAGGTTGAGCAAGAGGGTGTGTATGTGTGGGGTGGCTTAGGGCTATCTATTTGCACAGATTCCTGGAAGAGATACAGATAAGCATACAGGGATCTTAAACAGCTAAGCAATCAGCTAAGCAGGTAAATCCAGGTGTGAAAGTCTGAGCATGGCAAGAACCTGCAGAACCGACAAGGGTCCAAACAATGACCTAGACAGTAGTCCAGGTAGAGATTTGGAGGAGAGGAAGAGAAACAAGGAAGCATGTAATATGTGCCTATAACAAGCTTCTTTAATAACACACAGAGGTAGTACTGATAGAAACGTTCACTTTGGGATAAATTCTAACCTCAGTATGGTACATATGGTCCACTGTTGCAAGGGATTGAATTGAATTTTTATTTGTGGTCAAAGACCAATAAATGCACACTATTACAGCATTTCAAATAAAATAGAATATAAAAACTTATCGAAAAGTCAGATTTCCGCATAGATATTTGACAATTATCTCTTTCCTATAAACAAAACAGCCATCAGGTTTCTCCACTTTTGAAAACCAGTAGTTTAAGCTCAACTTTATCTGCATCTTTGTTTTTTAATTTACTACATACTTTAATCTCTGCAACGCAAAATTTGGCAACCTGTCTTGTGGTCAAAGGGTTTTCGTCCGCCAGTAGTTTTCCAAGTTTATATTTGTTAAAATAACCAGATAGATTTTCCAATAGTGGGGATAATATGGCCAGTTGAAGCTGATTATAAATAGGACATTTAAAGAAAATATGCTCCCTAGTCTCAACTTCTCTAAGTTCGCATGGACAGATCCTCCCCGCAAGCAGAATCTTATTATATCTACCTTCCATTACAGCAGATAGTAGTACATTGCATCTAACTAGTGTAAAGATTCTACATAGTTTGATTACAATTAGATCCATAAGATATGAGAGCGGCGCTAGTATATATATATATGGTTTTTTTAATGATAAGAAGCCGGGTGTCCTTGCTATGTCATGCTGCCGTTCGATGTCCTCTACCCTTTGTCTTACTATTTGTTTAATGTGTTTTTTATCCAATTTCAATAGATCCTGTGGGGATAGGCCCAATCTCTCCAGATAAGACTGCTGTTTCCCATTTAGATTTATATTGGCCTTGTTCAAGCAGCAGTATATTGGTCTTGTTCAAGCTGTTGCAAGGGAGTTCCAAAATCCTGGCAATATTTCCAAATAAGGAAAGAAGTGGGGAATCTTGGGAAGCCTGAAGATGTGTTGGAAGCAGTCTTGGTTATTTAATTGGCTGTGATCTTTTGAGGAGATTCCAACTGATCAGTATTGAGTAAGTGTAATTGGCTAGCCACTTTTTCAAGAATACCAATGTGAGCTAAAGGTGAACAAAATGGGAAATTGAAGAAACTAACACTCCTCCTGTATATCCCCATGCACCATCGACTGTCTTCAGGCTTTCATCTATTGGATGTTCCCTTGCTTAAGGAAGCCTGCCCGGTATCAAACCAAACCTGTGCCTTCTCGATTGTAGTTCTCACTTAGTGAAACAAGCTTCCTGAGTAGGTGAAGGGGACCATTTTTAAAAGGTGCTGCAAGGCCTTTGTATTTGCCAGAGCTTTAAATGGAGTATAGATTGCAAGCAGATTTGAGGGAATGTTATCTGGGGTTTATTTTGTAGGTTTAAATTGATAGTGTATTACATGGTTTTCTGATGTCTCAGCATATATGAAACTCAGTTTTGATTTCTACCACATATTTTCATGTATCTGTGAAAAATAGCAATGTGATGACAAGTGATGACAAAGACAGAGCTGAATAACATTTAATTATGAGATACCCATTAGAGCACACTGGTGATGTTACATGAGAAGGGAAGGGTAGGGCTTGAAGCAAAGGTAGCAGTTGATTAGCATGTCAAGATGGAGAACTTAAAGGAAAGACAAGTCAGTCAGTACACTAAAGCAAGTGGGTGGTAAAGGGGACAGGCTAATGAAGAGGACACAATGTTTAATGCTAATGTTTTCTCATTATTTGGAGAGGGAAGATACATACTTTATGCCATGACTACCAATTAGAAAAAAAGAAATTAAGGCACTTGGTTTTCACTACTGATATGAAATGCTGAAGCCTTCATTTAAAATAATTGGGTGGACTGCAAAGGGTGCTATAAAAATAAATACATTTTAAAATTGCATCAGAAGTGTCTTTTCCTTCTTCATAAAAAGAGCATGCTAAAAGTTGAACAGTGAACTTGGAAATAGTGTGTTCAAATATTAAAGAAGCACATGAAGTACCTTTGCTTCAGGGGTGTTTGTGATGAAATGTAGCTTTTTTTACTGAGGCTATGTATGACTATTTTTAAATGAGTGTAGAGAAAAATGGTTTATGTGAATGCAGAATAATAGTGATTTTATCGTCATTTCATCTTTGGAAATTATTCAGTTGTCCAAACATTTTCTTTATAGAATCAATGGAAGTATAAATACAATAGACTATTGTGGGGCGGGGGCCTGTTGGAACTGTGTTCTCGGCCGGTTGCCACTGCCCCTGGTTGGCACAGGAGAGCCTCCTCGGCCTCAGACCAGTCCGACAGGAAGTCTGAACGGTCCTCCCCATCAGTAGTAGCCAGTTTGCTGCCTGAATCGCCAGTGCCCATAGATAACACTGCTCTCCTCCTCTGCCTCAGCTCAGTCTGGCCTTTTTATCCCCACCCTGCCTTCCCTGCTCCACCCCGCAATCACCGGGCACCTCCCGTCGCCCATGCTGCTCCTCGTTCCATTTTTGGGGGCGGCATGGCGCCAGGCGCTCAGAGGGTGTCCTCGCCATTTTGGTGCGTTCCCCCGGCCTCGTCCGCCCTCCTGCGGTGGGGACTCAGGGAGCGGACTGTGCCCTGATGCCGGCCCCTTCCACCGTCATTTCCCGGCCGGCTTCATCCAACCCGGCTGGCAACCCTGCTGAGGTAAGCGCTGGTGGGGTGGGGAGGCCTGGGGAAGCAGAGGGGTTGGGCTCCGACCCAGGACACACCCTGTCAGCTCTGGGTTCACCAGCTAAATCCCACAAAACAACTCTTAGGCAGGTGTTCCATAAGAACATGATTTATTGAGAAATAAGCATAGTGAATGGTAGAATATGAGTTGGAAAAAAGCAACGAGTCTAATGGGAAACTACTAAGGGTGCAGGAAATATAACAGAAAGCAAACATTCGGAACGGCTCTTGGTTGCTATGGCAACCCAGATAAGCCCCTTCTTCCCAGGGTCCAAATTCCAGAATAGAACGGAGTACAGACATAACAATACAGACGATGTACCACAACACAGTGACCTTGGGACTAGCACCTGGGAAGCCCCTGAACAACAGGCCGGTGCCTGACACACCCTTTCTCATAGAGGATAGTTGTCCAAGGCCTTGACCTCCTCAAAGAGGTATGACAGGTAGTCGACTGTGACTAGTTGGGCTCCGGGCCAATGTCTGATGGTGAAGCTGAAGGGAAGCAGAGAAATATACCATCTTAACACTTGTGCATTGTGATCTTTCATTCATGACATCCACAGGAGCGGGGCGTGGTCTGTCACTAAGATGAAGGGGTTATTAACCAGATAATATTAGAGAGCCCCTACAGTCCACTTGACAGCTAAGGCTTCACACTCTACCATGACATATTTCTGCACAGCCAGTTGAAGCTTGCGACTCAGGTACATAATGGGGTGTTCGACCCCATCAAATTCCTGGACAAGGACAGCACCCAGACCAGAGGTAGACGCGTCCGTCTGAACTACAAACGGCTGGTTGATGTCGGGGTTGCACAAGACAGGACCTTCGGACAGTGCCCGCTGAAGATCCTGGAATGCTGTCTGTTGGGCTCCTTTCCACCAAATAACATTTGGTTGGTCTTTTTTCAGGCAATCCGTCAACGGGCTCACCTGGGTGGCAAAGTGCAGGATGAATTGGCTGTAGTATCCCACAAGCCCCAGGAATTGCCAAAGCTGTTTCTTAGTCCGGGGTTGTGGGGCCTCCCCCAGGGTGGTCACTTTCTCCGGGAGCGGCCATAGCTGGCCCTTCCCTACTATAAACCCAAGATATCTCAGCTCGCAAAACCCTAGATGGCTTTTGGATGGTGTAAGCCCTTGGCCCAATCGAACCAAAAACCACACCAGAGACAGTCAGGTCCAAAGAAGCTGGTTTTACTGGTCAAAATAGGTTAACAGAGCATAAAGTAAAGGGTGACAGCAATGAGGCTTGCTGGCTTGAACTTGGTAATATGAAAGCACAGGAAAAGGCAAGAGATTACAAAACACAAACAAAGCTGAGTTCCCAGAGCTTCAAACGGAGTTCGGTAGGCACAACAGTCCTTGAGTCTGGTCAGTGGGAAAGCGAAAGTAAACATCAACTGAGATACAAGCCTGACATTCTGCCCCCCTTAAGGCCCCCTCCCATCTTGCAAGGGGGACGGCTTATCCGGGTAGGTGGTGTGAAAGGCATTCACTAAGTGTGGGGCAGAGACATCCTGTGCACGCACCCACTCATCGTAGGCAGGGGGGAAGTGTTTCCAGTGAATTAAGTACTGCAGGGATCCATGCCGTATACGTGAATCTAGGATTTTTGACACTTCAAAATGCTCCTCCCCCGCACCATCACGGGCTGCTTGGGAGGCGGGTCTGGGTGCCACTCCGAGGAGGCGACATGAGGTTTAAGGAGGCTGACATGGAAGACTGGGTGGATACGCCTCAGGGTTTTGGGGAGAGTCAGTTCCACAGTGAAAGGGTTAATGATCCGGGCGATGGGATATGGTCCAATGTACTTGGCACTGAGTTTGTGGCAAGGTAGAGTGGATCGCAGGTTTTTAGTGGAAAGGTACACTAATTCACCAACCTGTAAATCCTTGCTGGGGGAACGATGCTTATCTGCCTGCACCTTATATTTGCGCTTGGCTCTATCTAGGTTGCTCACCAGCCAGGGCCATGTGGTGCGGAGGGCATGCGCCCAAGAGGCTACATCGGGATCCCCCTCCTCCTCTGGTACTTCTACAGGGGTAATAGGACCGAAGTCCTGACCGTACACAGCATAGAAAGGGCTGAACCCTGTAGATTGATGAACAGCATTATTGTAAGCATATTCTGCAAAAGGCAACCGTTCTACCCAGTCATCTTGGTGGTAATTGACATAACAACGCAAATAGCATTCCAGTACAGCATTGACACGTTCAGTTTGCCCATCCGTCTGGGGATGGTAAGCACTCGACAACCCCTGCTCCACCCCCACCAACTTGAGAAAAGCCTTCCAAAATTTAGCCACAAAACTACTTCCGCGGTCGCAGATTATCTTGCGTGGGAACGAATGAAGACGGAAAACATGTGACACAAAGAGGCAGGCCAACTTGGGGGCGGAGGGAATACCCGCACACGGAACCAAATGTACCTGTTTGGAAAATAAGTCAGTAATAACCCATAGTACAGTTTTGCCCCCGCTAAGGGGGAGATCCATCATGAAATCCATGGCAATTACCTCCCAGGGCTTGCTGGGAATTTCCAGCGGTTGCAGCAGTCCTGGGGGGTTTGCCTTGAGACCGTTTGACTGTGGCACAGATAGGGCAGCTGCGAACGAAGGAGTCCACATCAGAACGCCCACCAAAACTGTCTGCGCAACAAGTGAAGGGTTTTCAGGAACCCAGTGTCCCGCAGTTTTAGCTCCATGGGCCAATTGCAGGACTTCTTTTAGAAGTATCTTAGGCACGTATAATTTCAAGTCTTTGTACCAACAACCACCTTGCTCAAGTACACCTTGGGGCAGGGTCTGGGCAGTGCGTTCGGCTAAGCACTGAGCCCGAAGGGAGTCCAGGAAGGAGTTGGAGATAAACAACCCGCGGGCCTGACGTTCCCCATCTCTGCTCTAAAGGGCAGTGTTTCCAGACCAGTGTTTCAAAACTTTGCAAGTGAAACAAGGCAATACACTTTTCAACATAAATGCAGTTTTTTTACAATGTTTTCGCATACAAAATTGGAGCAAATTCATAAGTCAGCCAGCGATTACAAACACTCTTACATTTAAGTTTGAGTTGTCACTGAGGAAAACACATATGCATTTTCACACAGCCTTATGGGCATCATAGTAAAAAAAAAAAAAAAACCATGACATTCAGTTACCTGACCTGGGAGATAATCTAGTTTTAATTAATGTGTAGGATTTTTAGGCTGCCCTTTCCTGGCAAAGCCAGGATCAGAGTGGCTCACAACCTTTTAAAACAATCTAAAAACAGTAAATAATTACATAGGTACAACAATAAAACTGGCGCCCTTACTGATACAACAGCAGATACATCTATACTACAACATAATAACACAGTAACACTAACAATTTGTGCTATTTGTGGGAAGTAGCAGAGACAGAGAAGGAGAGGGGGAAAGGAGAAAGAGAAAGAGAGGAGTCTATGCTGATACAAAAGAAAATCGCAAGGCAGAAGGATATGAAATTCAATCACCAGTTATTTTACAGCTGCAGAACTGTTAAAGGTGGGCGGTGGGAGGTGGAGAGATCCAAGACTTAGCTCATGAGTGATTGTGTCTCACCTGCCAAACCTGTTCATCATAAATTTTGTGGCACACTTAGTTTTTGACATGTGGAGTTTTAAAGTTATTGCTTCATTTTATTCCAAACTGAAAACTGTTGCTACTCAGGTATCTATGTCAAACACATTTTCATGTCCAATCTACGTGCTATAGATGCCATGTATAGCAAAGTCAGTGTATCTGATGTTGATCATTTAAATGATGCTCCTACTGTACAGGAACAGAGAGGGATTCTTTGTGGTCTTTAATTAACTGATCCAACCATGACTCTGGGAGGGAAATTATTTGCCCTACTGCATAGGGGCAGAAACAGCCACAAGCAGAAAGAAATGAACCTGATCTACCACAGCTCTTGGGCAACTTTGAACATGTCTGACACAATGGTTGAGTTGGGTAGTGAGCAGCAATTCAGCTTTCAACTCTAGAACAATTATGGTGGTCAAGAAAAATATATTTGCCTGGCAGACATGTTCACCACAAATGTTCAGTGTGCCTATTTATTGAATGCCAAGCCTATTTATGTAGTAAGGTTAGGATAAACTGAGGTGTTATGAGAACATGATACTTGATCCCCTCAAGAGGAGAAAAACCTATTGAAGTACCCAAATTGTCAGTGAGTGAGATCAATATAATCCTGGTTGTCCCTGTTTGTAAAGCAGATGAGGGCCAAGCTATTGCTAATGTCTCTCACAGACAGGACAGACAAGCCATTTAGCCATTTGTAGTACTGTCTAGGGCTGTTGATTCGGTTCGTCCCGAACTGAAAAACAGCCGAATTTCCCCTGATTAGGTGGTTTTTAGTTTGGATGGAACCGAACTCAAAAAAGGTGGGAAAACGGGGAGCCGAATTCAGCGAGTTCAGGGTGTTCGGTGAATAAATTCAGCAAATTCAGGGTACGGCGCAGCAGCATAACCGTCAGTTAGTAAGCAGCATTCTCCCGCGGCCAATTGGTGGCCAAGCTGGGTCTTCTTCTGGCCAATCAGTTGCGATTGAGTGCATGAACCCAGCTGCTGCGCGGCCCGGGGAGAGAAAGAGTATCTGTTTGTGTGAGAGAGAGATCCACCTTGGGATCAAATGTGCACATTTGAGCCATTCAGTGGCTGCAGGGGTGCATTTTGGGGGGTAGAGCCCCCAAACTTTCAGCATAGCTTCAGAGGACCCTTCTTGCAAGAACCCCCGAGTTTTGTAAAGATTGGGTCAGGGGAGCTGAGATATGGGCCCCGAAATGGGTCCCCCCTTCTTAATGTGCATCTCTGACAATGGGGGTTTGCAATTAGCAGAGCTTGCCACCCACGCCCAAAGCTCCCAGCCCCGACAAACAGCTAAGCTGTGGGGAGCAAGGGCGGGGCAGGTGCGAAGAAGATGGAACAGAAGACATCCACAGTAAGACCCGTTTTGGGGATTTTCTCTGTAATTTTTCTCCTATGTGTGTGTGTGTGTGGGGGAAGCAGAGTCTGTGTGTGTGTGGGAAGGGAGCAGTTTCTGTGGTGGGGGGAAGCCAAAGGGGGCTTTCGCCCATTCTGCCTGGGGTGTGTGTGCCCCCTCAAGTCTCTCTCTCGCTGGTTTGAGGGGGGGCTTCAGTTGTGTGTCCTCAGGTTTTCCCTCATTCATAAGATCGGTTAGGTCTATTTTGATGCTTGCTCAAAACTGGTTTTCAAATTGTGACTTAAAGAATGCATTTTCCTGGTCCCAAGTCCGATGCAAAAGGGGAAATTCCACCTCTTCTGCTCCTTTAGCGTGTCTCTGTCCCTTTCCGTGGTTTGCAAACTCCCAGGCGTCACGTATTGCTTTGCATGGTTGCAAACGTGTTGCTTTGCATGGTTTGCATGGTTGCAAACGTGTTGCTTTGCATGGTTTGCAAACTTCTTCACACCTGCCCCACCCTTCCTCCCCCCAGTTTAGCTGTTTGTCGGGGCTGGGAGCTTCGGGAGTGGGCGGCAAGCTCTGCTAATTGCAAACCCCCATTGTCAGAGATGCACATTAAGGAGGGGGGACCACTTTCGGGGCCCATATCTCAACCCCCCCGACCCAATCTTAACAAAACTTGGGGGTTCTTGCAAGAAGGGTCCCCTCAAGCTACGCTGAAAGCTTCAGACCTCTACCCCTAAAAATGCCCCCCAGAGCTACGGAAAGGCGTGATTGTGTTTTTAATGGCTTTATTCGGCCGAATTTTTCCCCGAACTCCGGATCTCATGCCGAATTGCACGGACCCGAAGTGGGGGAGTTCGGACTTTGGCATTTCCCAAATAAAAAGGGGCCAAATTTTGCTGAATCCGAATTTTACCAAAAAAAATTTCAACAGCCCTAGTACTGTCCTATGCAGAGTTACTCCAGTCTAAGCCTACTGATTTCAATAGTATTGCACTGACAATAAGTGTTGTAGCTAGCCTTTGAATCCTGGTTTACCCCCTTTTGGGCTGATAGCTCAGTTCACCACTCTTAACTTGCCTGCCTAGTGATCATGAACTGCAAACAACCCTCCCCTATTGTTATTCTTCAGCTTCTGGTATTCAAATTTCATAAACTGTCTCAGAATATGGAGGTTTCATATAGCTATCATGCCTAACAGCCTTAGACAGACCTAGAATTTGTGTTATACCTTTGTCTAAACCCATTTTAAATCAAATTTAGCATTATATCTACATGGGGGAAAGGTGTGGTGAGCCTCTTTATGACAGCTGAATGAGATCTGGACTGCTTCTGGGCCTCCTACATTTGCAGGTATTTAGCATAGGCATGGTCAGAAGCACAAGTCTTTGGTATAAGCCCACAGCTGACTCTTAGCCCATGACACATAGCCTGAGCCTAAGTAAGCTGGATTAGCCTAGGTTGCAGTGTACTGAACTGTTTCTTTTTCTTGTTTACTTATTTAAATTGTATTTTTGTGTTTTGTATGCCACTCTGAATCTCCACTGGGGAAAAAAGCAGGATAAAACACATAAAATAAATAAATAATACTAATTGAACTCACAAAGGCAATTCTATATTTGTATTCAAGGAAAACTATGAGAGATTCCATTTGCACATCTAATCGTTAATACTAGAAATCTGCATGAGTAGTACAATTCTTTATTTTTTATAAATTCACATTTAATGGTTATTAAAACAAAAGCATGGATAATATAAATGAATTGGGATGTTCTTGACACACACACATATATATATATATATATATATATATATATATATATATTAAAAATTTTCAATACTAGCTTACATATCATTTGATCATACATCCTCTGTATCAATAAAAGACTAATAAAAATTTAAAAAATTATTAGGTGTATGTCTTTTAGTCTTTTTTAGTCTTTTCCCCGACTAAAAATAAATATAAGCAGGCAATCCAGTATTAGAAAACTACTGATTTATGGAGCGAGTCTATTGGCTTTGGTGCTGTTGATAGGCAAAACAGGAAGATACGAGGTTGTGAGCTTTCTGTGGCTCTTGCTCTAATTAAAAGGAGTAGGATCTATTTTATTGCTGCACTGAGTGAGGCACATCCGGCTCAACCATCCTCTTTGGTTTCCAAGTCCTAGAAAGGTCACTTCCTGAATGCGTGCCTTGAGGACTCTTCCAAGATAACCAAACAAGGAATCGAAAGTATAAAAATACTCCTCCTCCCCTTCACACTGCGGCCGCCGATTGGAAGCTATCAATGTCACTCAATTCTTTCAGGTTATTTTTATTTGCCTGCTAATTCAGTTTTTGCTAATTAAACAGTCTTTTTAGTCGGAAGATCATTTAAAATCCTGGGTAATGGGGTGCAAAGTCTTAATTGTATTTTTAAAAGTACCAGTCGTCCAAAATCAGATTTGATAGGCAAAGGGAGTTCATGTGACTTACACGGAGATTGAAGGACGGGGTTCTCTGTTATTTACTTGGTCGATGTTCGGTATAAGGTAGAGGAGATCACAGCTTCTATTCTCGAGGCGTTCGTGGCAGTGGATGTCCTCCTCAGCTGGCAGGACTTCGACCAACCCTCCTCCTCGGCGAGAGCTCTCCCGGGGGGGGGGGTTGGAGTCAGACCGCTCTTCTGCGGCAGCAGGGGGTTGCCTGCATTCCGATCCACTATTTAGGATTGGAGATGGGGCTTTTTGATGGAGCCCCGATTCAAAACGCCTCTTGGTTCCTCCGAGCGATCTCGGGGGACATGGCTCTGGATCAGCGTCTCTACCGGAAGTCATTCTTGACTTCTTTCTCAACGACCTAACTGACAAACCTTTTTTGGATCATTTCCAGCAGAGGAATAAATAGAACTTTTTCTGGACTTCAAAACATATTTAATAGGTCTCCCTATTGAAAAAAAGAACATAGCTTCATCTTTGATACTATTTTGGTTAATGCTGGTTTATGACAGAACAAAAAATATTTAGTCTTTCCAAACTGTAAATTGATATTTAATGCCCAGAAGAATTTAACCCCTCACGTGTGTTTGACTGAATTTCACATCACTGCTCAAGATGAAAAATTTAGTATTGCACCTACATACTTACATTGCGCTTCTTGTCACCGTATTGGATTTTTATTAATTAACAGAACTATAATTTAAATTATTATAACTATTTTTATACACTGGTAAGAAGATGAGGTTGTACATCCCTCTGATTTGGATCCTGGCCATAATACAGCTGAGACACAAGAAACCCCCAACACAGCATCCAATCCCTTTATGGATCACTTTGAACTAGTTACTGTGATGGATACCACCAGGATCCTGGAACCTTGAAGGCCACCACTTATGCATTAGACCCTTGCCTGACTTGGACACTTAAAGTGTGTAATGATCACATCAATGAGCCCTAAGGTCCATTATGAATCACTGACCCAGGACATCTTTCCTTGCATCCTGACACACACAGTCATCCATCAGTTACTTTAGAAACTATCCCTAAGGGGAAATGATGTGGCTAATTGCTGCCCAGTCTAATGTGTTCTTCCTGGGTAAAATGATAGAAACAGTATTTGCAGAACAACTGTAGGCCTTCCTGGATAGTTCATCTGCCCTAGCCCTTGGGCTGTGGGACAGAGATTATGCTGGTGAGGGTGCTACCTGACTGATAATTTTGTATTACTAGGAATCCTTGCTGTTAGAGTCTAATGTTATTATAATTCCAATGTAATGTTTGTAAGCAGCAAACTGACTGAAGCTATGGCCCCTGGACTTTCCTGGGGCTACGTTTGTAGTCATGGGGACAGGAACAAGCCAAGGGACGCCATATCATTGGCTCTGAGCCAGCATTGTGGAGCCTGGTGGGCAGGGACCCCCTAGCAGGTCTGGCTGGCCAATTCTGTGGGCTGGGGAGGGGACAGAGCTGTGGGTGGTCCTGGAGTTCAAAGCCTTCAGTCCAGCCCAACTCCTTCCCCATTTGCCTTGTCTGCTGCTGCGACCTTGCTCCCACAGAATCATAGAGTTGGAAGGGACCACCAGGACCATCAAGTCCAACCCCCTGCACAATGCAGGAAATTCATAACTACCTCCCCCCTCCACACCCCTAGTGACCAGAAGATGGCCAAGGTGCCCTCTCTCTCATCATCTGCCTAAGGTCACAGAATCAGCATTGCTGACAGATGGCCATCTAACCTCTTCTTAAAAACCTCCAGGGAAGGAGAGCTTACCACCTCCCGAGGAAGCCTGTTCCACTGAGGAACCGCTCTGACTGTTAAAAAATTCTTCCTAATGTCTAGACGGAAACTCTTTTGATTTAATTTCAACCTGCTGGTTCTGGTCCGACCTTCTTGAGCAACAGAAAACAACTCGGCACCCTCCTCTATATGCCAGCCCTTCAAGTACTTGAACATGGTTATCATATCCCCTCTCAGTCTTCTCCTCTTCAGGCTAAACATACCCAGCTCCTTCAACCTCTCCTCATAGGACTTGGTCTCCAGACGCCTCACCATCTTTGTTGCCCTCCTGTGGACACATTTCAGCTTGTCTGCATCTTTCTTAAATTGTGGTGCCCAAAACTGGTGCCCCCAGTTGTTCCCAGCTTTTCCACCCACCCTATCTTGCATTCATGTTTTGTTACAGGCTGCATTCAATTTTCTTTGTTTCATTGCATTTTTATCTCAGCTTTGGTAGGTGGTTTTGGCACTGGAACAGATCCATTTGGGGGGGAGGCTATGCCTGTGCGCCTATCTCTTCTGTTTGGAAACTGTCTGACTGGGTATTCTTAAAATATGCTAATAAAGGAAATGTAAAGTAAACAAGAACAGGAAAATGTACCGTATATACTCGAGTATAAGCCGAGTTTTTTTAGCCATGATTTTTGGCTTTAAAAACTCACCTCGGCTTATACTCTGGTCAATATGGTAATTTACCTGCCGGGCCCTCTCCCAGCGCACTCCCGCCGGCCAGCTGATGGGTGGGCTGTCCCGCCTTCTCCCCCCCACCACACCCGATCGCACCTTCTGCTCGGCGGCGGCGGTTTCTTTTGCGTGATCGCGATCATGCAAAAGGCGCGACGATTGCGCCTTCTGCGCGGCAGCAGTTTCTTCACCCCCACCCCACCCCGCCTTCTGCTGGGTGGTGGTGGTTTCTCCCGCCCCACCTTCCCCACCTCCCCACCTCACCCGGGCCTGTCCTCCCGCTTGCCAGCTTGTAGCAGTCTCTGACATGATCATGGTATCTTGTGAACATGTGCAGAATTAATTCCCTATAGAGCTTAAACACATCATGCACATACAGAGGTTTGTGTAATGTATACTGAAAGTCTGTGTCATGCTGACAGGCAACTCTGTGTCATGCTGACAGGCTAGCTCAAGGTTAGCTCTAATCAAAGCTAACTACTAAAGTTACTCTGGCTTGCCCTTGAAGGGGCAGCGTAAAAGTCATCTTTCTGACTTAGCTGCCAGATGTCAGAATCTTAATGTACTAAGAGTGCATTAATAGTTGGAATTGTGCTTAAAATATAGCCTAAAGGCATTATAGTTCTCTCAACGATGGAGCATATGTATCTCTGACCGAAATATTAGATGCATTGGACGTGCTGTGAGGAAAATTGTGACCACATAAATATTCTGATATTAAACAACTCATAGCACAGAAGAAATCAGTTGTGCTATTTAGACTTTTCTAAACCTTATACATTCACAATGGAAGCAAGTTCACACCTTCAAAAAGTCACTTAAGATTAGTGTAAGCACTAAATCATATGGGTGTTTTTTTTCAAAATAATCTCTTCCAGTTTTATATTCTTAAATCCATTACAAGATGAACATAAACTCTTCTTAACATATTGAGCAATTAAACTGTGGAATCTGCTGTGTCACTTTCATGTGTCTCTGTGTTATGTGCCATCAAGTCGCTTTGGACTTACAGACACTTTATGAATTAATGACCTCCAAAACATCCTATCATTAACAGCCTTGCAAACTGGCCATTGCTTCCTTTATTGAGTCAATTCATCTTCCTCTTTTCGTACTGCCTTCAACTTTTCCTAGCATCATTGTCTTTTATAGTTAGTCATGATGTGACCAAATTACAGTAGCCTCACTTTAGTCATTTGAGCTTCTAGAGAGAGTTTGAGCTTGATTTGATCTAGAGCCCACGTATTTTGTCTCTTTTGGTGATCCATGGTATCCATAACACTCTCCTCCAATACTGTATTTCAAATGAATCACTATCATAGATGGTTTTAAAAGGGGATCAGAAAGATTCTTGGAGATAGGTCCATCAATGGCTGCTAGCCATGTTGACTAAAGGGAGCCTCCACATTCAGAGATAGTAAACCTTTGTATACTAAGGGAAGACCTTGGCCTCTGTGCCCTGTTGTTTGCCCTCCAGGGAAACTTACTGGCCACTGTGTAAAGTACTGGCTCAGACTCACCTGCAGGCCTGTTTTGGTGGCCTGCTTGGGGAGTGAAGCTGAGCTGGCATTGGGAGGCAGTGGGGAGCAGCGAGGCTGAGCAGGGTAGCGTGAGGTTCAGAAGGACCCTCCATGGGCTTTTCTTGGCCACCAAAAATGGTGGCGCAAGTATTCTGTGGCACAGGGCACTCAGGGCTAGCAAGCTGCTGTGCTCTCCTTGCCGAATGGCTGCCAGCCCACCTCCCAGTTAAAATAGGCCAATCAGGCCCAATCTGGCTAGAGGGTGGGTCTTTCTGTGCCCCAGACCTTGGATGTTTCCACTAGGGTCTAGCAGCACAGAATAAAAAGAGGGCCTATTCAGCCCGGACGGCATTCAGCTTCATGTTGTCCTGCCCACCCTTCCTCTGTTTAAGGCACGTACTCTCATTTTGTTGCAACCTTAATTTGTTTGGTGGTTTGGCATGGCGGCCGGATCCAGTTTGAAGGAAAAACCAGCCTGCATGCCCCCTTTTCCCCACTCTGAGGGTCCCAATAAGGGATTTGTGGGGGAGGCCTGGAGCTGTTTTGGAGCAAGCCCAATTCAAGGGCTTACAGGGACAAGCCCAGTTCAGGGGCTGTAAGGCAACCTGCTCAGCTCAGGGGCAGTTTGATGGCCTCCCTTCAAGTGAAAGTGGACCACAAAGCTGGCTTCCATCCATGTGGATTCCTGGTATTGCCACCTCATTCTGCTCCCAGCAAGCAGGCTGTGAGGTCTGATACATAGGCCTGCAACAGGTTGGCCGATGACCAGGCTCATGCCCCAAATGCCATGCCAATGCCTGTTTGCTGTAACAATAATGTTGTGGCCATTTCCACCCGTCTACTATCTGAAGTGTTTTATTCAAGCGTGTGTCCAAGGGCAAAGCTGAAAAGGGGTCTTGGCTAGGGCTGTTGGAAAAAAAAATTCGGTAAAATTCGGATTCAGTAAAATTCAGCCCGTTTTTATTCGGGAAATGCCAAAGTCTGAACTCCCCCGATTCGGATCCATAGAATTCGGCACTAAGTTCGGAGTTCGCGAATAAATTCAGCCATAAAGCCATTGAAAACACATTCTCTCCTTTCGGCAGCTCTGGGGGGGCATTTTTGGAGGTAGAGGTCCCAAACCTTCAGTGTAGCTTGAGGGGACCCTTGCAAGAACCCCCAAGTTTTGCAAAGATTGAGTCAGGGGGTCCCAAGTTATGCGGTCCCCCCCATCCATCCATTGGAATGATTGGGAGCAGGCAATCCTTACTGTGCATCTAGACAGCGGCAAATCCAAGGCAAAACCTCCCATTGTTTCTGGGGCAGCCAGAGAGAGACTCACCGACCCACCTCCAGGCGAAGGTGGCAACCAGTGAAAACAGCAACAATTACACTCGCAAAGAGGAGATCAAGCCCCCCCACCAGGACAGGCCCCCCCTTTGACTCCCCCCCACACACAGTAGAAGCCAGTCCGTGGCTACTAAGAGCTGATGTAACTACGCCAAAAGTGCATCCCACTCAAAGCGTAAGTAAACAGCGTAACTAGCATGAGTAACGTACGTATCTTTTCATTTCAACACAGCCAAAGTGCATCTTATAACACTACTTGCGTAAGTGCGACCTGCGCATATTGCGTATTTTCAGTATTGATAGATGTCATGCTGCTGGATTCAAATCTTCCACAGCAACAATCACACTCACAAAGAGATCAAGCCCTTCCCAGGACAGGTAACCCCCCTAAATCACACTCCACAGAGGCAATCAAGCCCCCCCCCCCAGCAGAACAGCCCCCCCCCAAACCAGAAGACGCAAATTCCTAATGAAGGAGAAGAACGGGCTAGACAGAGACTCACTGACATGGGATGTACTAAAACGAATGACAGGCTAGCCCATTAGAAACAATAGGAGCGGCTGCACAGCCCATTGGAAACAACAGGAGCCAGCCAGAGAGAGTCTCATTAACTCCAGACGAAGTTGGCAACCGGTGAAAACAGCAGAAAGCACAGTCCCACACAGAGGCAATCAAGCCCACCCCCAGCAGAACAGGTAAACCAACCCCCCTTTGGCTTCCCCACACACACACACAGGATCCACCCCACATACACAGGAAAAAGGTTATAGAGAAAAGGCCCAAAATGAGTCATACTGTGGATGTCTTCTCTTCCATCAGGAGCAGGGACTGGGAGTTAGGAGTGAGGAGTAATCCAATATGATTCTAGCAGACTCACACACACAGACTCTGGCAATTTATGCATGGGAGGTTTTGCCTTGGATTTGCCGCTCTCTAGATGCACATTAAGAATTGCCTGCTCCCAATCATTCCAATGGGTGGATGGGGGGACTGCATAACTCGGGACCCCCTGACCCAATCTTCACAAAACTTGGGGGTTCTTGCAACTAGGGTCCCTCCAAGCTAACCTGAAGGTTTGGGACCTCAATCTTCAAAAATGCCCCCCCCCGGAGCCACGGAAAGCAGCGAATGTGTTTTTAATGGCTTTATTCCAATTGGGGGGACCCCATAACTCGGGGGCCCCTGACCCAATCTGAACAAAACTTGGGGGTTCTTTCAACTAGGGTCCGTCCAAGCTACCCTGAAAGTTTGGGACCTCTACCTCCAAAAATGCCCCCCGGGGCCACGGAAAGCCGCGGATGTGCTTTTAATGGCTTTATTCCAATTGGGGGGGACTCCATAACTCGGGGACCCTGCCCCAATCTTCACAAAACTTGAGGGTTCTTGCAAGTAGGGTCCCTCCAAACTACCCTGAAGGTTTGGGACCTCTACCTCCAAAAATGCCCCCCCAGAGCAGCAGAAAGCCGCGAATGTGTTTTTAATGGCTTTATTCCAATGGGCAGATTGGGGGACCCCTTCCGGGCCCCATAATTCAAGACCCCCTGACCCAGTCTTCACAAAACCTGGGGGTTCTTGCAAGAAGGGTCCCCTCAAGCTACACTGAATGTTTGGGACCTCTACCTCCAAAAATGCCCCCCCCCCCGGAGCAGCAGAAAGCCGCGAATGTGTTTTTAATGGCTTTATTCCAATGGGCAGATTGGGGGACCCCTTCCGGGCCCCATAATTCGGGACCCCCTGACCAAATCTTTACAAAGCTTGGGGGTTCTTGCAAGAAGGGTCCCCTCAAGCTACACTGAAAGTTTGGGACCTCTACCTCCAAAAATGGACCCCCAGAGCTGTGGAAAGGCGTGAATGTGCACCCCCCCTCCACAGGGATCTCTCTGTCACACAAACAGACATTCTCTCTTTCTCTCCCTGGGCCACGCAGCGACCAGGCTCACGCACTCATCCACAACTGATTGGCCAGAAGAAGACCCAGGTTGGCCACCAATTGGCCGCAGAATAATGCTGCTTCGGGGGCGGCGAACTTGTACGAATTTATCCGGCGTCTGCCCAAACTTGCCAAGTTCGGTTCCTTGTTTTCCCGCCTTTTTTGAATTCGGCTCCATCTGAACTAGAAACCACTGAATCAGGGACAATTCGGCTGTTTTTCTTATCAGACGGAACCGAATCGACAGCCCTAGTCTTGGCTGCATGCTCGGGGACCGACTTCGGGTTGGGGGGGGGAGATTCAGGCAGCCAGTTTTATGGGCTGGGTCAGCATAAGTGCTGGGTCAGCAAAAAGGATTCTGGACTAGACAGACAATTGGCGTGCTCCAGCAGGGTGCTTTTTGGTCATTTTTGCAGGAAAATGGTTTGCCACTCTCTCAGTGCAGTTTTGTAATCCGAGTCTTCAAATCCTTATTCATGGGGGATTTAGCCCCACAGTACTTAATTTTTTTTCTGGAATACTTTCCTGCTATGAAGTCACTTCACAAAATGACAGGCAAAATGTAGATCTGTGGTGTCCCCCCCAGAAACCCTGGTGTCTCATTGGCTCGTTTTTCTTTGGTTTTTTTTAGGGGGGAACCACATCACCAAGGACTGAACCCCACCATGGGGGTGGGCATTTAAAAAACATACTGAATTGAGCGGGGTCAGTTCCACTCCCAACCAACTATAATTGAGCCACACTCCATGGAGGAGCGGCTGTCCTCTCATGACTGCCCTGAGCCCACTGTAAAGCATATGCCGTAATGAGCAGAGCACTGAAGAAGAGCAACACACAAGCGGTTTGCATTGCGAGGGTGGGTAGGCAGGCTCAAAATGTATCAGCCAATTAACTTGTAACTCCCCCCTTTTTAATTTGCAAATATGACAGAAATGAGACACAAATTCATTTGGTTATTTTTTTATTATTGCGCAATAATTTAATTGCTATTTCAATATTTTTAAACAAAAAAATTACAAGAAAAGGTGGAAATTGATCCTTGGCTGTGGGCTAAAAAAGCAACAGGGAAATTCTAAAGCAATGGCGTACAGGGGGTGCAAGAGGGGAGTTGGAGGGAGGCAGGAGTCAGGAGGAGGGACAAGAATGAGGGTGGGAGAGGAGGGAAATGTTAAAATTGTTCGAGGCAAATGTTAAAATTGCAATAACACAGATCCCAAGAGAACATAAGAACAGCCCTGCTGGATCAGACCAAGGCCCATCAAGCCCAGCAGTCTGTTCACACAGTGGCCAACCAGGTGCCTTTAGGAAGCCACAAACAAGATGAGTGCAGCAGCACCATCCTGCCTGTGTTCCACCGCACCCGAAATAATAGGCATGCTCCTCTGATACTAGAGAGAATAGGTATGCAGCATGACCAGTATCCATTCTAACTAATAACCATGAATATCCCTCTCCTCCATGTATATGTCCACTCCCCTCTTAAAGCCCTCCAAGCTTTAAGAGATGCGATGCAAGGGTGCAGTGGATGCGAAGAGACTGCTGAGGGGTGGGGAAATCATGAATAAGTAAAAATTAGCCATGTAGGAGGCTTGTGGGTATGGCACAGCTAATCACCAAGCATAAATGGCCTTTAAGTTATTACCTTCTCCAAAGTTCAACCTTTGCACTACCATTACCACAGCTATTCCCTTTTCCTGCTCAACCATTTCCTGTTAGTGAAAGCAGAGAATAAAGTACCAGAAACACTTGGAGACGTAGTTTCCCCGGGCTACTGATACAGCACTTTGGATGGGGTTTGGAGTTTATAGAAGAAATTGGGAATGTGCTAGTACCCACCACATTCCCTGTGATGCTATGTGTAGTATGCAAGAGTTAGAATTTAAATGTTCCCATAAATAATATAATTTCTCCACTACTTAGATGTGACCTCTGCAGATCAAGACGGGCTTGCCCATCACAAGAAAGGTAGTTTTATCTGAAAATAGAAAACCTTATAAGGAGGGAGGGAAAAAAGAGAGGCTAATTAACATGACCAGTATTATTACTATAACAATAATTTTTTGAAAAATCATTAAATATAAGACCTTATATTCCTTATATCTTGTGTGGCCTGATGTTAACTATTAACACAAACCATGGGTCTTGCAACATGGAAACTTGGTCACACAAAAATCTAGATGACAAAAATATATCCGTAAGCAAAGTTATACTAAAGATTTAAGAAACCTTAAACCCTTCCCACAGCAGAAGTATGTATAAATAGCCAATTAGAACTAACCTGGTATAAAATTACCAATGTTTCCAGATGTGCTTAAAATCAACCAGTGATAAAATGTATTTGCACTATCACCCTAATTAGGTCAGCTATTATATTAAAAGAAAGGATGATGCAATGCCTCCCATATGATACAGCTTACAAGGAAAGGAAGGGGAAGAGGGAGGGGGAAAGAAAAAATGGAATGGAAAAAATGTTCAGTATTGCTAATCGGAAAGCCACAAACCTGATCATACATAGCACGTCCAATCTGCTGATTCATTCAGACCTTAAGGTGCCAACGGTTGTAGATGATGGATCCAAATCCCTTGTCTGTAAATGTCTTTGTAGTTGTGGAAGATCTGACTATAAGTTCTCCACCACCCCAAAGCATAGCTGTTTCTCCATGTGGCCAAAGGTTAGGTAGTGCTTGACTAGTGGAGCATTCAGTCTCCTTAATTTTATACAGCTCTTGTACTTGCTGATTCTTACCTTGACAGGTCTGGTAGTCATTCCAACATACATTAAATTACAGAATCACCGAATAACATAAATTACCCCCTTCAAATTGCAGTTGTTGAATGAGTATATAAAAAGTTTTGGTATTACATGAGTTCTGAAATGTTTTTGTTTGTACCACACATCATGCAGTGGCTGCATGTAAAAAAAAACCAAAAAACCTTTTGCTTCTGTCCTCCCCCTCCCATTTATATTATCTGTTACCTTGGCAATCTGCTGCTCATTAACCTGTCTCAGAGGGTTTTTTTTTTTGCTCTTTTAGATGTAAAAAGGGAAGGATTTTGGCACTTTGGGATGTTAGACAAGATGTGCCAATGTTTAATTATAACAGCCTGAACTGGTTTATATGTGGTATTGTATATCAGGGGAATTATCACTCTATCGGTGCGTTGTTCTTTGATCTTGGGGGTAAGCAAAGTTGTCTTCAGTGTGTTGTTAGCCCTGAACCATGCTCATTTTAATATTTTTGAAGAATAATCCCTTCCTGCAAGTTGGTTCATTGGTATTCCAGCCTGTCTATGAAAGTCAATATCTGCACTGCAATTCCTTTTAAATCTTAATAATTGCTAAAATATTAAGTTTCTTTTTAAATGATATGGATGGAAACTATCTCCTGCTAAATAGGAATTATCACCTTTCTATAGACATCTTCTATAGACACCTTTCTATAGACATCTGTCTGCAAGGTAGCACCAATTCTTCTGATTTCTACATCCAGAAAATGCACTTTAGATTTATCAAAGATAATTTCACATTTGATATATGGTATTGATGAACTGGCCAAAATTAATGTGAGCTTCCTTGGTTCCCTCCCAAACCATAAAGATATCATCCAGGAATCTTTTGTAAACACACACACACACACATACACACACAGATAGATGTTATTACCTTGGAGAATGTATTTGTTCTCCTATCTGTCCATGAACTAGTTAGCCAATTCAGGTGCAAATTTGCACCCCAGAGCTGTGTCTGAAATTTACAAAAAAAAATAATAATTTTGGATTTTGAAAAAAAATATTTAGGCATAATTCAGCAATGTGACAAAGAAAGGATGTTGGGGGACTGGGGGATTCCTGAATCCAGGCTTCCTGTTGGATAAATAGGTGGCAGTGGTGGCTAAGGGGGAATTTTACCAGATTCGACTGGTGTGACAGCTTTGGCCCTTCCTGGGCAGAAAAGATCTTGCCACTGTGGTACAATGTACTATACTTGGGGCTGCCCTTGAAAACTATCTGGAAGCTACAGTTGGCACTGAATGCCTCAGCCAGGATGTTAACTGGAATGGGTCACAACGACCTTATCACTCCAGTCTTTTCCCATCTACAATGGCTTCCAATTTGCTTCTGGGCTCAATTCAAAGTGCTGGTATTGACCTTTAAAGCCCTGTACGGCCTGGGACCAATATACCTTAAGGGCCACTTTCTCCTATATGAACTTACTCATTAACTATGGTCATCTTTAAAGGCCCTGTTTTGGTTGCCCCTACCACCTAAAGCTAGATGAGTAGCAACCAAATAAGGGGTTTTCCTGCTTATGGCACCAAAACTTTGGAACTCCCTCCTCAATGTGATTCATCTGTCTCCCTCCATTGATGTCTTCCACCAGCGAGTGAAGACCTTTTTGTTTCATTTGGCATACCCCAAATAATTAGGGTTACCAACCTCCAGGTACTAATATCTGGAGATCTTCTGCGATTACACCTGATCTCCAGCTGATAAAGATCAGTTCACCTGGAGAAAATGGCTGCTTTGGCAATTGAAGTCCCTCCCCAAACCCTGCCCTCCTCAGGCTCCACCCCAAAAACCTTTCTACCCAATCAGGGTGGCAAAGAGGGACCTGGAAACCCTACAAATAACGGTTATTGGCCCTCCTCCCTGGTTATGGTGTTGTTTATGTGTTTTTATTGAATTGTTTAATAATTTTAAATCTTGTTTTTAATTGTTCAAATGTTTTAATATTTTTATATATGCCACCCTGATTGGGTAGAAAGGCAGCATAAAAATGTTTTAAATAAAAATAAAACAAATCAATATGCCTTTACAGTTTATTTTATCATTTAAAAATAACAATAAATAGATATATATAGTTAAAAGGATGCATGAGTATTGAAAAATTCTCAAGGCAAGTGTGTACCATAACTTTAGGATAGCCATCAAGACAGCCTTTTCCATTTTCCTTGAGTATACAGCTGACATTGCTACATAGTGCTCTGGGTTGATTTTAGGAGAGGAAGCAGGTAGTTAAGCCAAGCTTTTCACACTGCATTCAGTAAATATGTTTTTAACTTGATAAGTAAGAATATTTAGCACCCTTACACAAGGTTTTTGTATTGAATAAATAATGCAGTAACTAAACCAAATGTATGTTTCTAGGATTCACACTCTCAACTGTCAATACCATGCATATTTTACTACAACAGTGTTGCGTACAGGCAGGTCTGAGTCTCTGCTTTCCATACAGCAATGTATCGGTGCTGAAGGAAGCAGAGCCTGACGCGTATTTTACTCTTGCCAGAAGGGGCCGGGAGCTCCTTAATAAGGACAGAAACAGTATACTCACTATACAGGAACAAGGTCACAGACAGACACAAGCTCCCCGCCCTTAAGGTCTTGGCTGCAGGCCACAGCTTTCTTCCAAGTTCAACAGCACGGCAAACCGGACTCCAAACAAAGCTTCTCAAGATAAGAGACAGGCGGCATGCAATAACATTGCTCCCACGAGGCACTTAACCGTCAGTCTTGCTTATATTGCCTTCGTGACTCTCCAGGTGTTTCAGCTCAACTGTCGGCTTCAGACTCTGATTCCTCCTGCGTCAACTTACGTCTTTTGTCCAAAAGCCGGGCCGACTTTCTCCTTCGCTGCAATGCCATTTTACCTTTTACTCTTCTTCTCTCCACTGGTGGAGGAGACCCTGAAGGTGAAAGGCTTTCTCTTCCCTGTTCCTGTTCTCTTGTTTCAGCCGGCCGGTCTTCTGGCTCAGAAGCCCCGTCTTGCTGTTCCGGTGTTATCTCTTCAGAGGGAGTGAGGGCTTGTTCTGCCGCCTCCTCTTCTTCTGAAGAGTAACTCTCAGGCTGACTCACGACAAACAGCATGAGTGGATAAAGCCAGTTATCTGAAAATTATATATTTCCATTAGATTCTACAGACAGATACCAATAGTATAAAACATGCTTAGACAGATAACAATAGTATGAAACATGCTTGTGAGAAACAGATGAAGCTGCTACCATTTGTTTTCTCCTTTTTCAAGTGGGATAGAAGTGCATTTGCTGCTGTGCCAGTAACAAGAAGCTTACAATCCAAAGATGGCTTCCTCTCCAGTGATCAAGGAAGAAGCTCTTAATGTTGTTTGTGTTTACTAAGCTCTAACAGAAAGGTAATAACAAACTTTTGAGGTCCATTTTCCCTTCAGTGCTCACACACAGCATAATTCTCCTTTAATGTCACTAGGGGTTACAGGATTACAGGGAACTGAGTTTACCTTCAGTGTGTGAAAATAATCAGTTCCCATTAGGATTTGGGGAGCTGGAAGGAATTTGGAACCCAAGAAATGTGGTAGAAGTGTAGGGCCATTTATCTGCTAAATAACTTAATGCATGGACAGAAATTGCTTTTTATGTGAGAATCAAATGCTTAATTTAAGCAGTGAACAAGATGTATTAATGATATTTAAGTGGCATAATGGTTCCCGATACCTCCTCACACCAGCAGAACTTAATAGTTCAAGGGACATTCATGGAAAATACTGTTAATCTGTGGAATGGCAAGGCTGCTTCTCCAAGGTCTTAATTTTTACAGACTATTTTGCAATTCCAGAGGATCTAGTATCATTTATCTCTCCCTGGTAAATGATTTAAAATCCCCAGTGCATAACACACTGTGAGTTCGGCAATCAATTATATGTGTTTTTGTGCTCAATATTTGTTTATGAGTGGAGCAATTCTGCAGGTCAGAAAAAGAACAACAGACTTAGGTTTGATCTCTTCTATAGCTGTTCTATGTCAATACTGATATATAAGAGTAAGAAAGTAAAATTAAAAATTAAACATAATAACATGCATTTTTATAAGGTAGAGGCCCCAATCAAACTTTACAGTAGATATATGGAAGCTGCTTCCTCGCAAGTAGACACTGTGTTGCTGTAGATAGCATCTGAACTCAGGTATCGCATGAGTAAAGACAGTTACCAATGTCCTTCATAACTCAACCACTGTTTTGCCTCTGGGCTGACCAATAATCAGGTAGGAAGAACCCATGTAATTGGCCCTCAGACTTTAACACAGTAAAATGAGATTATACCATAGAAAAGTAAGTTCTATGCTGCTGTAGTTACCAATCTCCAGGTGGGGCCTGGAGTTCTCCTGAAATTACAACTGATCTCCAAGCTACAGAGATCAGTTCCCCAGGGAAGACGGCATCTTTGGAAGGTGGATTCATTGGTTTCACATCCCTGCTGAGCTCCCTTCCTTTCCCAAACTCTGCCATCCCCAGCACCACCCCCAAATCTCTAGGAATTTCCCAGCTGGCATTGGCAACTTTATATGCTACCAACTGGAAATACAAATAGATCTTAACTATACAATCATCTGTAAATTTGTGCATGCATGTGTCAAGCATTATATTATTAAATCTTAGACTTATGTTAAATCCATTAGTAATGTAGTCAATTGTCACTATAGTATCACAACTATTTTCTTACAATGTTGTGAATTAAAGCAGTGAAATCAAAATCCAGCCTGAAATTCAAGTCCATTGCCTCCCAAAGCAGCTTACAGGAATCAAAAGACATTTAGAAGGGGATTACAGATGACTGCTTAAATCCTCAAAAAAGAGTTCCTCAGCTGAAGTTTGTTCTATGTTCAAAAGAGTTGCCTGGCTGCTATCAATTCTTGTTCAAATTACCTCAACCATTGCATTATATAAAATATGTCTCATGGAGTAGATAGTTATTCTAAATTAAACATTGAGCAAAGGAAGATGGTATGGTGCATCCGTGTCAAGTGTCTCACCCTTTTTGACGTCTTCTGTCTTCTTTTCCCTCCACATGGCTTCTAAATCTTGCATCCAGACAAACAGTTGCATTCTGAGGAGTTGTCCCCATCATAGAATCCCTTGATTGGAATTCTAAGGATAGCAGTTAGAAAACTGACAGTTGGAAATGGACAGTTGAAGGAGAGCTGTTAATGAACAGAGACAGTGGCATGAGCGGCAAGCTGTCTGTAGAGGATTCTCCTCTGGAGTGAGAAAAACACATTTTGGTTTGGGATCAAGAAGGATCCATAACTAACGGGAAGGGATAAAGGGAAATAGCTCTAGTGTTGAGAGAGTGATCCCAGTGTTTTATGGGAAATAGCTTTATGAAAAGAGTGATCCCAGGCCAATCTAAAGAACAAAACTGTATTATTACAATACAGAAAATGTAATATACTAAAAGAAAAATGTGAAACTACCATCAGACTTGGGGGACCTCCCAGGTATGCAGAAAAATCCAAAAAAATTAAAAAATGAGGGGATTAAATCCCCCCAAATAAAAAAGTGTTCTTTGCATAAGCACAGATAACATACTTAGGCTGTTGGCGGCAGCGGCATAGCCTAGGAGCTGTGCTGGGCCCAGGGGCAGCGGCTCCAGCCAAGAGAGAGCGAAAGAGAGACAGATACGTGGCTCCCAGTAGGGGCGTCAGTGCACCCATCCGGAGCAGTCTGGGCGAGCTGCCAATGGGGGGGCAGAGAAAGGTGGCTGTGCTGTGGCAGCAAAGCCCCAGAGCCACTGGCAGGCTTGTCCAGCTGTTGCCGTGGTGGAAGGTGAGTGGTGGAAGGGGGGAGATGGAATTCCCCTCCATGAGTTTTTCAGTCCCCCACTTTTCTCTTTTATATAACCATCATAAGATCCTCATTCCTGATGTTCTATTCCAAGCCACATTCACGTTACGGCACTTTTTTTTACCTGACCTTTACATTCTCCTCAAAGGAGACAAATAAAACCATCTTACGTGTTACTTCAAAAAGCCTCTTGTGTGCCAAATATTTCTGAACTTTATATAAATGAAAATAGAGCATACACCATAGCACACTTCACCTCTATTTTGAAATGATGATGACTTGAGATATCTGGATTGTTCTAACAGAATACATCTCAAGACTTCCTTAATTCAGCTTGATATCTGCTGTGGCCACAATTTTTCTGTATAGTGGCACAAAATTCAACACAGGGGGAAAAGTCACCTACTGAAGTTCTTTCAGGCAGCTATTAAAGACATGCTCCCCCCACACACACTCACACACTTGTCCTACAGTACAAGACTTCCTATTATTGTCTCTTCAGACATAAAATTTATTTTTCAACTATACATAGACACACCATAGCTTGGTGGTAGATCTCATGTTTTGTAGATAGTTGATTCCAGCCCCAATCTATGGGATCACCAGTAAAAGGGTCTGTGGAACTGGGAAATCGTTTCTCTGCCTGAGGCTCTGGACAACCACTGCCAGTCAAAATGGGTAGTGCTTTATTAAGTAGACCCATGGCCTGATGTCTTCATATTTCAAGCTACATGGAGTACAACTAAGTTTAAAATATGTAATTTGAAGAATGTGGTCAGCAGCCATACTGGACAGGGATCCTGTAAATGTATTATTTCAAAAATATGTAACCTTTTTTTTAAGTAGCCAAGCATTCAAATTAATAAGCAATGATAAAATCATTGTGTGAATTAGGGTAAACCAATACTACTATATTATTCTTGTGATCATCCATAGAGCCATTAAAACCACACATAATTGCAGAAATAAATTGTAAGTACTAATTATTGTATCCCCTTTTCCTCTAATTATGTGCCACATCACGTCAAGATTAGGGTACAAGTTGATTTTTTTCTCCTGTGATGTAAATTCTAAGATTAAAAGTGGCTGAAGTTCAAACAGCAAAAGGTCATTCTGAGGGGGAAAGGAATGCTAATATAAAACTACTCTATATTCTGACAGTAATAATACCAGCAACTTGCTAACTCATGAAAGTACAGAATTATATATACATTCTTGGAGTATCAGTATCTCAGACAAAAATGGTACAGATTTAAATTCAGGACCCTCATTGCTTTAAAATGTTTTTCTAATATATTTGAGCTAGTAATTTATTTTCTTGTTTTGCATAAGATTTAGATGTAAATGTAATATATAAAAAGGAATCTATATTTTATTCTTTTAAACAGCATTATAAAGTTAATTGCTTTGCCCCAGTGCCAGAAAATTAGCCTAAATAATAGTGCCATCTGCTAAAAAGCTATAGTGACTTGCAGAAACAGTTTTAGACTTTCCAACTAGATTGAGTCAAAGTAAAGATAACAATAATAACCATTACTGTATTTCTACAATACAGAAAATGTAATATACTACAAGAAAATGTGAAACTACCATCAAAGTGCAATACAGGCATACCTTGTTTTATTGCATTTCACTTGATTGTGCTTTGCAGATATTGCATTTTCAAGCAAGTCTATCAGCGCCATTTTTCCAACAGCATGTGCTCACTTAATTTCTCTGTGTCATATTTTGATAATTCTTACAATATTTCAAACTTTTTCATTATTATTACAGTACATTTTTTAGACATAATGTTATTGCACACTTAATAGACTACAGTATAGTGTAAACATAACTTTTATATGCACTGGGAAACCAAAAAATGTGTGTGACTTGCTTTATTGTGATGTTCACTTTATTGCATTGGTCTGGAACAGAACCCTCAATATCTCCAAGATATGCTTTCAAAAATGGTAAAAATATGAAAATCCCTTGATGATGACTCAGTGACTGAGGACCTAAAATTATATTTCTCCCCCTCAGTGTCTTTTATTATAATAAATCTGTGGGGCAGAAGGCTTTATAAAGAGAATGAGAGTGTTGTAGACTCCTTGCTGGTGTTGTGGTTAAGAGCTAAACAAGTGGAAGAATGTAGCCGAGATGGCTCTTTCCACTCTGAGGAGGAAGGGCAAGCTTGGGTTTTCCCACCCTTTACCCGGGGAGGCAGGACCAAACTTCAACTTCCTGTCTCTCTGGCGGGAAAGCCTACAACTTCCAGTTTCCCAAAAGCATAGACCGATAGAGACATGAGTAACAAACACTGCAACATTGTCAACCATAAGGATAACAGCAAATATAGGCTAAACATATAAAAGGAGTAAACATGTATAGATATACATGTACGTGGGTCGACTCGGAATTCTTAGAAGAGTCTAACTGTTCAACACGTAACAGGGCTAACAGAAGGTAGGAACCGCAGTGTCAGAGGTTAGCACTAAGGCAAGGGCAGTGGATGGGCCTTGTCATGGGAACTACGTTTTTCTGAGGTTACTCATTTTTGGAAAATGTTGAGGAAAAACACTCTATCAAGTTGGAAACATCCCAGCCACTTAAGAGTGACCACCCAGGCGATTAACCTTAGTGTGTAAAAATTTTGGGTGGGCAAGATACCCTTCCTCCTCAGAGTGGAAAGAGCCATCTCGGTGAGTACCAAGGCTACATTCCCACTCTGAGCGAAGGGCATTTTGCAAGCTTGGGATGTCCAAGAGCTAAATCTCCGGGTGGGTTTAATCGTCCTGTTCCTCGACAACATGCTGGAGAACACGTCTCCCAAAGGCGGCTTCGGCTGAGGCATAGGTGTTTATGCGATAGTGATGCACGAAGGTGGTGACATTGGACCAGGTGGCCGCTTTGCAAATCTCTTCCACTGATGCCTGGTTGTGAAGAGCTGCTGTGGTCACCACACTCTGAATGGAATGGGCAGAGATGCCCTCTGGGATGGTAAGTTTGCTTGGCGATAAGCTTCCACGATGCACTGCTTAACAGCCCGGCTGAGAGAGGGTCGGGATAATTTACGACCCTTGTTGGGCCTTGAGAGGGCCACGAAAAGCAAGTCAGAAGATCTGAAGGGAGCCGTTCAGTTGATGTAAATTCTAATGGCTCGCCGGACATCCAAGGTGTGCCACTCCTTTTCCTTTGGGTTAGCTGGGTGAGGACAAAAGGATGGTAGTTGGAGTTCTTGCTGCCTGTGGAGCAACAAGTTCACCTTGGGAATAAAGGTAGGATCTAGTCTCAGGACTATTTTGTCTTTGTGAAAAACGCATAACTCTTTTCAAATGGAAAGAGCTCCAAGTTCCGATATTCTTCTAGCCGAAGTGATAGCTGTTAGGAAGATCACTTTTAGACCTAGGAACCTAAGGGGAACCTCTTGTAACAGTTTGAAAGGGGGTTTGGTAAGTGCCTGGAGGACGGTGTTGAGCTTCCAGGTAGGGAACCAATGAATAGGAGGAGGGTTGGATTGGACGACCCCTCTTAGAAAGGCTCTAATTTGAGGATGCTCGGCTAATTTGTAAGCGTCTAGTGTCGGAACGATTGTAGAGATAGTGGACACTTGCTTATGTAAGGTGGCAGGTCTAAGGTTTTGATGAACTCCATCCTGTAGGAATTCTAGTAGCGAAGGTAAATCGATGAGTAAGGGATCTTTTGACTTCCTGCGGCACCACCTGGCGAAGGTTTTCCAAGTGTACTCATAGATCCTTCTAGTAGAGGGGTGTCTGGCTGCAATGATGGTGTTGATGACGTCTTTGCTGAGACCAAGATGAGTTAGCCGGAGCCTTTCAATGTCCAAATGGCTAGTTGGAACCAAGCCGGGTTGGGATGGATGATGGGACCCTGTTGTAGGAGGTTGGGAAGAAGAGGGAGGCACCATGGACTCTGGACCGACATCTGCTAGAGAGCTGCATACCAAGGCCGTTGAGACCAGTCTTGGCTCTTTCGGAATGAATCTTCCTGATCACCCTTGGCAGGATGGGTAGAGGAGGAAATGCGTAGAGAGTTCCCCGAGGCCAGGGTACCAGGAGTGCGTCTATCTGTTCTGCTCGTGGATGGTGAAACCTGGAGAAGAATCTGGGAAGCCGGTGATTCACTCCTGATGCAAACAGGTCTACCAGTAGAGGGCCTGCTTTGATGTTGACCATCTGAAAGGCCTGGGAGCAGAGGGACCATTCGCCTTCGTCCAAGGAGTGACGACTGAGCCAGTCGGCCTGAATGTTTTGGACTCCCTGAACATGCTTGGCTTGAAGGTGGAGAAGGTTCTTTTCTGCCCACTTTAGGATGATCTGGGCCTCCAGATGTAGGGATGACAATCTGGACCCACCCTGCTTGTTTAGGTGGGCCTTCGTCGAGATATTGTCGGTTCTGATTAGCACATTTTTGGAGCACAGGAGGGGTTGGAAGTGGAAGAGAGCCAACCGAACCTCTCTCAGCTCCAGGATGTTGATGTGCGGCTTCTGTTCTGATTTGGACCATTGTCTCTGAATTGCTTGCTTGTCCACAGTAGCTCCCCAGCCCTGAAGAGATGCGTCGGTAAAGATCTGGATGGGGTATGGGAGGATGAAGGGCTTGCCCTTCTGAAGGTTTGGGGCGTGACTCCACCAGAGTAAACTCTTCCTGACCTGATGGGTTAATGGGATGAGTTTGTTGACTTTTAGTGTAATGGACCGCTAGTGTGGTTTGAGGAG